>NC_044012.1:31311488-31936488 GCF_900496995.4 Aquila chrysaetos chrysaetos | reverse complement strand
AGGGACCCCTGCTCTAACAGACTATTGATATTCAAACATCAGTATTGCCATAAGAACCACTACTATCAATTGCCTGAATCACCAGAACTGAAGTGTTAAATTTATTATGATACTGCAGCTTTAAGTTTATCTCAACAATTTAAGATAAGACACATTATTCACTCACCATCTCAGTTTGAGAAGGCTGTAGCAAAATATTCAAGGCATTTCCAATAGCCAGGAAAGCTGTACATCAGGGTCAATTACAGAACTATTTTAAACAGCTCTTTGCAAAATAACAGCTATGACATTAAGTCACTTATAGTCTTGAATATACTTTCATGAGCATAACTGAAACTGAATATAGATAGGAAATCATCCTATGACAGATAGGAACCCACAGGAAATTTTCAGTGAGCAGTCCAGTGCAGATTGCATCTGCAAGTAGAAAGCTTTTTTCCATACAATTTAACACTGGAAAGAAATTGAGGGTTTTGGGGGGGCATTTTAAATTCAATTACATTTCAGTCCACAGAACCAGTAAAAGCACTACCCAAGGCTTGAAATACAAGAAATTAGAAGGTGAGCATGCATTTGCATTGCTCAGTACAGAGCTGCTGCAGTCTAAATGAATATAATCCCCGCAGTTTTACGTCTAAAACAGCAAGTCAGTTGCAGAAGTGTGTTCAATCATTATTTTAACCAAAGTTTTTAATCCCAAATAGTCACTTGATTTCTACAACAGCTCTGAGGAAATAAAATAAGCTGCTTTCAAAACTGCTCAGATACATGTTCTTAAAGCATAGTTTAGACAAGTACTTAACTACTGATTAAAACAGCCCTCTAACTGTGAAATTGACTGCTTCTGGGAAGAGCAAGAGCAGGATTTGGTTCAAATCATTACAGCTTTATTCATAGAATCCTTTTATTCACGCAAAAGATAATATTTTAGAATTTTAATACTGAACTTCAGCACATAATAAAGGAATCTATTTAAAAAACAACCTGGCCCCCGTATGGGGGTAAAAAAAAAAAAATCCATTTTATTTAACTGTGCATGAGTCTATACTGAAGCAGACAATTTACAGTTTCCACTCTTTGATAGAAACTGGAGTGGCATTTAGTTGCAGTACGAATTTGAAGTTTATGTCAATGATTTTAAACAAGCCATATGCCTTCACTGAAGATACAGACAATTTAGTATCTGAAAATAGTGGGTTCTTCAGCTACCTATAACTAGCAATGTTATCTTGCCAAAATCCCCACTGATTATATCCAACACTCTAGCTTTTCTTCTCAAGCTCAAAGCTCCCCACATTTTATCCTACTCCTCCCAGCGTTGTGGCAATATTATAGGTCAATTTCCACTCTATTATGTACAGTCATTTACATATATGTTTGATTTTAAGCATAGTACAACCCTACTTATGAACTGAGTACATCAAGCAAAACAGGTGTGCATTTGCAGAAATGATTGCAGTTCCCCACAAAGGGGCTTCCTCATGAACAAAAGTCTTTAATTCCAAGACAGCAATAGTACTAAACATTTAACTTCAGAATTCTGTCAGAATATCGTTTGAGACACTCACCGGGAGTCCTCTACAGCCAAAATGCATTATTAGCATGTTGCAGGCTAGATCAGCCTGTGGTTTAAACAGCCCAGGAATATGGGTGGAAGTGATGGGGCACATGTTCTATGAACAATGAAGATGGAGGGAAAATAAACTATTAAAGCTGCATGGATTTCAGTCCCTGTTACATAGTTTTAGCTACATCTGGGTATCAACAAAGAACTTTAGACTACAACAGGGCCATACTTAGCTTTCAAGTCTCAAATGATATTCTAGATCTTCTAATCAACCTTGTTGGTGATGGCAGGCTCAGGAAGCAATATTAACTTTATCCCCTCAAAGCCACCATGATACACAAGAGTCCTCAAAACAAAACTACTACTTTAAATGTGTACTTTGAACATAGATATCAGCTCTGTTAACTGCCTCTGATCCCTCCCACAACTGAAGACTTGCTAAGAGGAGGTTTACAGACAGGTACGTTATAAAAAGTGAAAAGTTTTGCTTCTTTTATATGTTAATGTGTTAGAAGAACAATTCATCTTCTTAGGAAAGAAAGTGATCTGTTTGCAAAAAGCCCCTCTAAGCAATCACAGTAAATGAGAGTAATTTTTCCTGTAGAAGTCAGAATGGTTGTTCATACACAACATGTACCTAACCCCTTCTTATTTATGTTTATCATTAACCAAAGCTAGTGTCGACCTATATCTGCTATCAGCAGGTTGGGGTTGGAACTGGACTTTTGCAATAAAGATTATCAGTACAGCTCTAAACTATTCTGCCACTGTTGTCCAATTTGATAACTCTTCTTTAGGCAAGTTCTGAGGAACTGGGATACTATTTCAGCATATGGTTGAACAATTCGGGAACACAAACAGTTCCTTAAAGTAAGTAAAAACATCCCCAAAACAACTTCATAAAAAACAACATAAAACACCAAATGGAGAGGAAAAATAATTTTTTGAAAGTATAAAATTGTGTTGTTTCCCCCCTTTTAAGTGTCTTAACAGATTAAGGTTCATTGTTGACACATTCCATATATTTTGATTTTTAAGACACTATGGTCTTTCTCCTCTTTATTAGGATGCTCTAATTTCATCAGGCTAGGGTAGATACACTATCAAATCCAGCAGATATAACCTACAACACAGCTATTAGAACATCTCTGATTCAAAATACACTATGCATGAGTTTTTACCATCAAAAGGGAAAAGGAATAAGTGTTAGCAACTATTTTCTTTAACTGTTTCAACATTACATATTATTATGGGTACAGTTATTTAAATCACTTTTCCTAATGCGATCTTTAGCCTCTTGAAGAGTTAGTTATTTTCAAGTCCCCTCTGGCCCAAAAATATGTTTCTTATCCTCTAAATTAGAGGATACACCATTGTGTGAATATTTACTAGTAAGGCAATTTAAACTTCCTACATGAAGCATGGGTATCACCTTAAAGTTTAAGAATTGAAATGAGTAAGCTTAACATAACACATATGGGATGCTACATACTTTGATCAACCAGAACTAAGTATCATTTCTGCTGGGCAACAGTAATAGTTAAAACTTACAGAACAGACTCCTTCTATTTAGAAGTGTAGCTGTTGCAGCACAACTGTTTTCTGTATTAAACTTCCTTAACACGAGATCAGCTTAGCTCCCCTTCCCCGCCTTGCATGCACACAATCTAGCCTTCCTATTGTGTTTGATTTCCTTAGACCATCAGAAACTTAATTTTTCTTCCGTAGTAACAGGTTTTAAGTATTTAACGCTTCCTGAACAGGGTATAATAAAATGCTACCAAAAAACAGAAGCTCTACAAAACAGGAAGATTATTGAGTCCACCTACACTTTAATATAAGGCCAAGAGTGTCAAATTGTCAAAATTTGAAGAGTCACAATGAAACATTAAGTCTGAGTTTCCACTGCAAACCAGTAAGATCGATTTATTTTCCAACAAGACAAAGACTGTAAGAGCACTGATCCATTCAGTTTTAACCAGACTAGTAAAACAGCATTTGCTTTTACTGCCAAGATGACAGAACAATACATTTGAATACATTCATTCTTTGCATTTATGATGCGTGCTACATATTAGAAAACATTCATGAAATAACCTTCTCTATCATATGCTATTCTGCATTCTGGACAGACAGAAAACATCCATGGAGCTTACTGTGCAGCATATGCAGAAGTGTGGTTATCTTAACCTAAGAACTGTTAGAGGTAGAAGCTAAAAAAATTTCAAACAGAACACTTACACATAGTGCAGTCTTATCAATGAAAACAAAAAAAGACAGAAAAAGCTTAGCTTTCTGAGAGCAAAATATTTTGAGGTCAGAACTGAGGGTTGTATCGATAAAAATTGATATACTGTTATTAAACAGTACATAAGACTAATTATTCCTATTTCATTTCTTCTCGTTCTGTAAAAACATAGTTGTAAGTGTCATTCGCTCTGAAGAGGGCACCAGAACATTAAATAAGATGTGTCAATGGACAGGTACCCTGCCTCTAAGCCTGCACTTACTTCTAATCTCAATTTGTCTAGCTTTAGCTTTTAATCAGTGAATCTATACCACTGTCTTCTAGATTGAAAACTCTATTATCAGCCTATAAAAATATCTAATAGCAGAAAAAACAAACTGCTAAGTTAACCTTCAGCTTTTGCCAGATCAGGTAGACAACGACATTGTCACACCAAAGCTGAAGTCCTGTTTCCAAGTTAGGCTGCATTTGGGTAACGGAAGAACGAACAGTAAGAATTCTGAAGTGCAACACAGCTCCAAATGCAAGCTTTCTTTAGCCTTAAAAAAAAAAACAAAAAAACAAAAAAAACCATGCTTTGCCAGCGTGATATGGTATTAACAGAACATTATCTTGATGTTCAAACATTTTGTTCAGTACTATTTGTGCTTATAATAAAAACCCGCTGCACTATTGGTTCTAATCAGAGTATAGAACATCAGATATGTTCTGAATTCAAACAACTAAAACAGAGTTAGTTTCACTATTTTTACTTAAAAGTTTGGCAACTCTGGAGGAAAATGCTACAAGAATTGGGAAAAAAAAATTGGAGATGTGCTTCGTAAGTTTTCAAATGTGTGTTGAAAGTGACACAAGTTTAGGCTGTGCCCTGACTTGAACCTCACATAACTCCAGACTTCAGTGGAGTATGGAATGGAGTTTGGACTGCATCCGGTTATCTCAAAACTGTCTCTGATGTGTTAAGAGTTTGACAGCCAAAATGCTCACTGAAGCTCACAGATTTGTGCACTACTCATGTGTGTATTTATTAACCACTCCTACTTTCATTTTTTTTCTGGTTCAAAAGCAGTACTTTACAGAAAAAGCAAAACACATGCTTCATCTTTAAAAAACAAACCTGACAATTTGTACTAGGTAAAGAAAAAAAAAACAAAACCAAAACCACCACAAAACAACTTGCAGTCAACTTTTTTCCATATCAAGAGATGCTCTCAGCAGTATGCTTTTAGAACAGCCCCCAGCAGGTCACCATTCTGGACTTAAGTCTTACTCCATCCTTTTCATTGTTTTTTTTTCTGCATCTCTAGCACTGAGTCTGAAAATCAATTCTAATTATTAGAAGAGTAACACAGGCACAAGGACCCAGATGTTTTGGAACAAGATCTGCAACATCAACATTTGTTGCTTATACTATCAGAGAGAACTTGTAGCTCTTCATAACCACACTGGAGTTTGACATAACTCACCTGAAGACTCCTCCTTCCCAATCTTCTTCACCCCCAAATTTATCTTTCCTTAATTATAAGGCATCTATGCTTTAGGAAGAGTCTTAAAGTGCTCTGCAGTTAGAATTAAAAGCCTTGGAAAGTAGTTCTTGCATACTTTATGCCAGGTATAAACTTAAAACTAAGTCTCCTGGAATACACACTAATAGTAAGCAACAGCTTCTGGGAACTTTGTGTATTTTTAAGCTGTTGAGTACTTACAGATGTAACAACAGATCACAAGAACCATCATTTAGCACTTCAGGGAAAAGAAGAACTACTGTAACTCCAGTTTGGTCACTTACAGATTGCAACTTATTAAATTACAGAAAATCAGATATGCTGTATGTAAAATAGAACATTTTAGACAGGAAAATACAACAGAAGCGAACAAAGCTCATTTCTGCTCCCAAATTTGTCGGACTGGACTTCATACAAAACTTCTAAGAACCAAGGCCATGCTGGTTTAAGTTTCTCTTTAAAATGTTACTTTAACCAAGGCAAACAAAAACTCAACTAAAACAAAGGACATCTTTAATCTATTAAGACAGCCACTAGTTATAAATTTAGAGTGCATCCTCCAATAAACTTGAGCTTTTATAGCAGCGCAACAATCCATTTTAAGACAGGCAAACTGAAAAGCCATTTGAGGACAGCATCTGGATTTTTTTTTCAGTTCATCAATTCTAAGAAACAAACAGTGTATCTTAGTAACCCTTACACACTACAGTTCTAAGAACTATGCCCACCAGAGGTCTGCAAGCAAATTTAAGGCATACATACCAAACCTGTAACCCCAACTTCATCCCGAAGAGTTCCTGTTGATTGTACAGTATCTTTTTCACCATCTCTGCTTAAGTGGACATGGAAGAAAGTCTTCCTAACATATACAGTTAAGAAATTCATGTCTGCACAGACTCTGAGCAAACATGGACTACAGCGTCTGCTAGTACACCTGCAAAATTTTAGTGTAGCATTTATGTCAAATTTGTTAGCTACTAGGCATAAGGACCAGTAATTACTCATCAAGTGTTGTGCAGTATCTGTATGCACACTGATGCCCAAGAGACACTATGTTATCTACCACTTGAGGGATAACCTGAACTGGATTATTCCATATTTACTGCAAGGTGACAATGCAGACCTGCAGTTTCCCCCTATTACTTCAAGTCAAATAAACCAGCATCCGTTTCCTCTGTTGACAGTTGACAGATCAATTAAAGAAAGTATCTTCCAGAAGCTTTATTTTAGAAGGCCACAAGGCAGACTGAATAGTCTATATAATGAACGCAGTCAAACACTACAAATAGCCTACGGAGCCAGAATAAAAAGTAATAGTATAAACCATTATTGCACTGTCTTTGGGTTATGCTAAGCTGAGCAGGTTATCTTTAATGGGTTCAAAGCTACTGAAAATACCAAATGGTTTTGGTAACGGTTCAATGCTACTTATTCTCAGGGAACTCTTGCAATGTAAAGAGGCAAATATATTCCCCCAATTCCCCTGAACTGCAATACCAATCTATCAATTCCTACAACGAAGAATTATCTATGTATCAGACCCACATACAGCTCCTTCAAATTAACAAAGCTGTTACAAAACAGTTGTGTTTAATGCTATAACAGAAGACCTGTAGAAAGTTGTTCCAAATTAGATATCAGCATAGGAGAGAAACCTATCACCTGGTTATTTATGCCACTCAGTTGAAAAAGATATTTGCCTGGACACACAAATGTCATTGGCACTTTGCCTAGAATTCCATACCCAGATATGTATCCTAGTATGAAGTGCTCTGTCACTTCCCTACATGGTCATCTTTTTGCAAACACCATGTCAAAGGCCATCGCAGTACTCTTACACTTGAGGCACAGGCATGCATACAGTCTCTCTCACCTCCAGGTCTTGACACTAATGCTGGTACACAGTGTATTGCTCTTCTCTACTTGCTCAGTAGCTTTTCTGAGTTTGATTACAATTAAACTTTCATCATTGTCTATCTACAAGTTAGAATTTATTGTTTCAGCATCAGAGTTTTTATTATGCCCAAGCACTTATTTCTGTATTAAGCATCCACATGACTTACACTTAGTTACCTTCACTTGAAGCTGCAGTTAATTATATTTACCAATATAATAAAAATACGAGGAGTGCTTAAGACTAGCTTGGGACTGTTTGACCCACCAGTTTAAGTGAGTATTTTAACCAGCATAAGCATCTACAGTCAGTTAACAAGCTAGACCACCTATCTTCAAGGACAGTCATAAAAGTTGGATAATTTTTGTTTCTCTTTAAGTTTGTCCTTCTTAAAAAAAATAAAAATCAGTTCTACATGTGTTACACTATCACACACTGTTCTACAAGCAGATTTTAAAATAATGCAATAGTAATCCTATGAAGAATAGGGTACTATGTTAAACACAGCCTAGTGTTATAGGTACACTAGCCAGCGGTTTATTTCCAATTCATTTTTCTCCTTCAGACATAGGCCTTTTAAAGAGATGGCACAACTAATTGATTTTATTGATATTGACAATATACAGCAAGGTAAGTAAAAGTCCACGCATCCCCCACGTGTTTCACAAAAATTTAGCTTTGTCTTTGTCTTTTTCTGTAAGGTGAAAATGCAACCTCCGCCTCTTCTGAAATAGCAAAGAATCAGGCAGAAAGTTTTCTGTGCTCTAGACACCTGGCAGAGCAGCAAAATCTAGCATTTTTCCTTAATGAGATATCCCAAAACCAGTACAAAACACATAGTCATCAACATGCAATTCTACCAATACCGCTTTGAAGCACCACAAAACACAACCCCAATGTACTCCCATGATGTAAACTGCTTCCAAAACTACCATTCTACCGCTGACATTTAAAAACAGGATGAAGATTTGTACTAGACATCTACTGCAGAATCTGTAATTTATACAGTTCTGTTTGCCTCAAAAGGGCGCAGAATACGTCAGCTGCTAAAACAAAATCTCATTGCAGAACTCAGGGATTTGACTGTACAGTGCAGTAATAGTGAGTCAAAACAGCAGAGTAAGTGACAAGGTATCATAATTCACCCTTTTTTTCAGCTATCAGCACTTTGTATTCGTACTTGTTCTTCACTAACAGATGCTAAGAGGAAACCAGCTTCAGCCTTCATGAGATTCACACTCTGAATTACCCTAGCCAGAGCTGCTGTAGCTGAATCATCTTATGCACAAAACAAAGGCTTGAGAGAGGGCTCAGCGAATGTTAAAGTTTCTCAAGGAATGAAAGCTGGGCAGACAGCCAGCACCAACTTCATTTTGAGTGCATACTCTCTCTGCCTGCTAATTAAAATAGGAGGATAGTCAAGTTTAAGGGTATATATTTACCTTCTCTTGAGACAGCTATCACCTCTAAAAGCAAAGTGACCCTCGTGGAAAGAAAGTTTGATGTACACCCTAAATTGTTCCCAAAGGAACAATCACTTGGTTAACAGTTGATAATGACCTACAAAATATGAGTATGCAATCACTCCTGACACTTATCAAGAACCACCTAGTTTTATCCGGGAAGGAATAGGAAACATTAGAGTCACTGACAAGTCCAGTTTAGAGAAAAAGTTATTGGCATGGCATTATCACCAAAATGAAGGAGATTTAGCTATATGGTACTTCTATTTTTGCACTCCTTCCAAATAAAGATACGCCTTTTAGGGCAAATCCAAGTTATTAGAAAGCTTGATGCAAGTGTCCAATCTTTTAAGACTGGTACTTCAAATGCTTACACCAGAGATATAGGAAGATCTACTTTGTATAGTTCTCCATTTGCGGTCCCCTATACAGCAATAGGCAAAAGAAGCAATAAAGAATTATGAAAGATGAGAAAACGATGTCACATGGCAGTCATACTAGCTGAGAGGACAGAGGAAGACATTCGTGAAGAGAAGTTGAAAGGCACTGCTACTACAAGAATTGGAAAAAACCTTCAGATGAAATTATCTTTCCTTAGATAAAGAACAGAGCATGACTAAAAAAAAAGAAAAAACTCTGCATTCCAGAACCTAAGGAAACTGAACATGTATAAAAGCAAGGAAAAGAGTATTTTGTGATAGAAAACAGACAAGTTAAGACACTCTGAAACCAGACTTCAGAAGAAAAATTTTAGAGTCATGTCAAGCGCTAAAACCTGTACTCCAATTAAGATGCTTTGCTTTTAGACCTACCAATTAAACTAAGCAGCAATTTGAAAAACAATCCCCTCAGTGCAAATGCACATTTAAGGTAATTACAGATGAACAGAAGCAAGATTGTTCATAAGTGAAGCATATACTTAGGCATCTTTGAGAACTCCCCCCAGGGCCTCAAATCATTAAGACAAGGCCCCACAACAATTTTACAATAATATGCTAATACATGTATGTACTACATAAATTAGTCTTACCTGCCACTTCTACAATATCACCTGGGACAATGTCTCTTGCTTTAATCCTCTGTACACTTTTTCGGTCTTGTCGATATACTTTGCCCATTTCTGGTTCATACTCTTTAAGAGCTTCAATAGCATTTTCGGCATTTCTTTCCTAAAAGACAGCAAAAATGTGTAATTTTAAAAGCCTTCAAGGAAAAATACATATGTCAGATCTGATTTTTCAAATGCATTATCATAGGAATACTACTGATGCAGGTCAGCTACATTTATTAACACAAAAATTATGTGACCCTCCCCTTATGAGGTTGCTGACTGGAAATCATTACAACATAATTCAGATATTAGTGGGCGTTTAGAACGTAGAAGTTCTTTATTCAAACCCTGCAGCATTTCCCATCAAGAATATCCACTGTGTCTTGTTACAGAGGGAGGCCACACAAAGAGTTCTATGTAACATATGGATGCTTTTTGACATAAAAAAACCGCACTAAGCAGAATAAAGACTCATGGATATAGTCTTGTCTTGGCTGTACCTCACTAGCTGGAACAGCTTAGACTCAGACTGGAGTGGACTAGCACTACTGAATTTCACTTACTGATAGAAATCAAGGGTCAAGTTAATACACCGTTTGAGCTTTGTCTTATCAACTTTGTTTCAGCAAAATCAAGTCACACTAAAGTGAAATTAGAGCATACAGACTAGAAACTTCCCTAGAGTCTCTTAGCAGTTTACAAACTTAAATGAATTCCCGCACATGACAACCTTTTTATTTCCACTAACACCAGCACAATAGCTTTCCTATCTCTCTCAGTTAAGCACTACCAGAGACTGATTATCAACATCATGATGCCACCTAGGTAAAAGACAACATAGGAAACCAACAGCTTATCAGTACTCCTTCCCCAGCTCTTGGAGAATTAACTTATTTTCCATTTTCCAGCCTATTGACAAGTACAAACGTTATATAGTCCTGACAATTATAGATAATGGTAAGGGTGCACGTAGTTTTTAGAATGTCTGCCCTTCAAATATATACCAGCCTTTCCAGATAATAAAAACTTTCTCCTGTATGTATCAAAGCAGAAACCTAATCTCCAAAAATTCAAAGGTTGAGGTACTAGGTACTTACTTCCACACAACAATGTAGCTGAAAACCAGCATTACCAAAACTACCTTGAAGGACCAACATTTATATGGCACAGCTCAGTGCCAGGCAGTGCAGAGATACCAGCACATACCCATAAAGTTATAATTAGTACTAGCCTCATATTCCACCAGGTAAAAGAATTCTGCTCCTCAGCATAGTAACGCTGATCTTGCTTTTCTGTGGATTAACTAAGAGTCAACATTAGGCAAAGCCTTAAAGGTACAAAAGAAAGTCCCACAAATGGAAGGTTAGTTGAACGGACTTTTCCTTCAAAAAGAGAAATAAGAAAGAATGAAACATGATTCAGCTAGGATAGCCAGCTCAGTGTGTTAGACTATCTTTTTGTTCCCGGTTTGCTCAAAGTTACAGTACTTAGACTATCCTGCCAACCACCGAAGCACTAGCAGATGGCACTTTGGGAAAAGTGCATGTGACAGGAAAGGTTGAGGAAGGCAGAGCTAAGGCAATGACTCAGTTGCTCACATCTAGTACCTGTAGAAACAGATACATTTATGGGTGGAGACTATGTACTGTGACTTATTTTCCATGCCCATTAAAACAAGGGAATGAGTCATTTAATCTGTACACGATTGTTTCACAATTAAGTTCACTGCATATATAGAGAGATAAATATACAGGTATTCTTTGCACACTAGCATGTCTAAAAAAAATTGGTTATTTCCTACAACAGGGTACATAACTACCCAAGAAAATCCCCAAACTATACAGATAGCTTTACCTTACATTTCATGCTTAAAATTACTACATGCAGAACCATAACTGAGTTTCAAGTTAAAGATTAATTCTTGTACAACTGCGTTATGAAGATTTTCATAAAAAATGACGCTTAAGGGGGCAATGCTGTCATCCCTTGATGGACATTACCTCTTCCCTCCATACCAGCTCTAGCAGTTGCACAGCCAGGTGGGTAATGCTAAAAACTGAATTTTTCGATAGTTAGTCTTCGGCCAGCTTACTTGGGCTAGCACAAAACAGAGCGCAGGAACGCGCAGCAATGCCACTCAATGCCACTTCTGGTGGCTTCCAGCGTGTCTACTACTCTCTTAACATGTTTTAACCTGTTAAGAGGACTCCTCCTCTTTATTTTTTTTGTTATTTTGGATAGGTTTGTTTGTTTTTTTTAAGCATGAAACCTAACATGCTAAGATAGCAAGTAATTATGTCACACATTAACACCATCCCTTTAAACAACACAAAACCAAAACTAACCTTACAAAGAACTCAAATTACCCTAAAAATCCTAGAATACTTTTTATCTGCAGAAAAACAGTTCTAATAAACCATGCCCTGTCTGAAGTCATCAAATTAGTAAACTGAAGTTATATGAACAATTTTGTTCTGGCATCTCAAGACGTGTTAGAATATGTTACTAATATTACTGCTGATATGATTTATAAAAAGCTATCTAATTAATCTCACAGCTGATAATGTAGGAAAAATTTCATGGTATTTAGATGTTTTCAGAAGAAACTTCTGCCTTTTGACAGACATGCAGTCTTTAGATGTACACTTAATAGGTACTATAGTAATTGAACAGCAAGAATTAATACTGTATTAAATGTATTAATAAATGTATTAAAACATAGCATTTGTCTCAAGAGGAAACAGACAAGAAACTAGATTACAAGTGTTCTATCCTTTGTTCCTTTGTTGGGAAAAAGTCCCTTTTTTTTGCAAGCCGATCCAATTGATTGTTTGTTAGTTTTGCAAGATTTATTTCCTGAATTCAGGCCTTCATTCTGGACTGCCTAGTTCATGTGTTTACCCGTGTGTAGCCAAACACACTGATGGGCACTTTGCCTTTTTGGCAATACTTCTGAAGCTTTCATTTTACCTTTAAGTCAATACTTTCTGTCCAGAAGTTTCATGGTATGTTGACTCTCAATAATCTAAAGTTAGCAACACATACTAGCTGCATTGTATGAAGCACCTGACACTGCACTGTACAGTCCTTCCTGTTAAACCAAAAAAACCCAGAACGTCTGTGATTTGATGTTGTAAAAGTATCTGCATACCTGCCACACTCCCACAATTGCATTGGCTACTAATATAAGTAAGATTACAAAAGGCTCTACAAATGCTGTGATTGTTTCTTCACCTTCTTCAAACCAGGCCAGGACCTGTAAGAGAAACACAATGATTTAAATTACTAACTGATTTACACAGACACCTGGCAAACTTAAGACCTGGTAAGTTTCAGCTTGAGGTTCAATGCTTAAGACTTCAGCAATTTTGGAAACCCGTCTATCTTCCAAGGTGTAGTTTTGTAGTTCATGAATGAGTTGGCAATGTGCAATGGAAAAGGAGAAAAAGAATCTGTAATAAAGTAGTAGTACAAAGTTCATTTCCAAGGCTGCTCCTCTTTTAAAGGAGCATGCTATTTATTTGGGAAACATATTGCTACTTTTGCTTCACAAATAAAAGCAGAACTTGTGACAACAGCTATGGCAGTGAAAAGTTTAATAAGAAAATAATTTTCATTACTGTATAAAACGGGATGCAGACAGATTAGTTTGACTACTTAGAACACTAATAATTTGCCAAAATCTGAATTTTAACCAAGTTAATTGTTCTTCACCAATAACTTGCACAAATGAAAACAGCTCTACAAGTTTTCAGTGAGTACATATGAAAAGTAAGCATCTACTATTTAAATCCAAGTAGTGTCTTACTGAAACATCTAAGTGAATTGTATAGTTACATCTGAAGTTGAACTCTGAGCTGAGTAGCTGATAAAACTCAAAACTGGATTTTGAAAAGTAAGTCAACTTGAGGACCTGCATAAAAGGCTTCACATGAATTTTATTTTAATTAATTTGCTTTAGAATTACACTCTAGTTTTAGGCTTCTGCCATTCACTTGACTTGGATGGGTATGTGTCAGGGCCTCTGCACAGTTCTGTAGTTACTGAAGAAGAAAGTCAAGCTAACACGACCAGAGAGGAAGAACTTTTTCATCAACATGTTGAGCAACAGGAAGCCTGGAAAGTGACAGTAAATAGGAACAACGTGTTGAGATAATTAGGGCTGGTAGTCAGGCAACAGCACTCTGAATCACTAGAAGACTGCAGCAAGCAAACCGTTACTAAAGCAAGCGCTGTAATTCCACCAACATGCTGCTCAGAGCTATTGCTCAATTGTGAAACACTCCAGGATGTTAAAAGGAAGGAGCAGCAGCATGAAAGCCTCAAGCAGAAAACAGACTGTCAAGCAAATCCAATGCAACAATGAATTTTTATTACAAAAGGATAAACTCATAAGATCCAGGTTATGATTAATAAGACTGAAACATTCCAACTGGCAACACAACATTTTGAGGGTCTGTGTAATCCCTCTGGAAAAGAGATTTAGTTGGGGTCTCTTACACTTGCTACACCTCGGTATTTCTTCCCTCCTCCCACACCACTAATCTCCAATCCCCAGTAGCAACTTCTGCCCTTTGACCTGCTAGAGCAGTCATACAGTCTAAATTGTAGTCTTCACTCTACACATTACCCCTTGTATCATGGACAGCTCTTACTCCGCACCAGCACTGTTGCCCCCAATGGAGCTACAGAAAAGGCAAACGGTACATTTCCAGTTTTCTTAGCATATACAAGGTCACAGACTGCCATCAGAAAAGCTGCTTACTATCTGTTTCTTCCCTCCCTTTAGTGGAACTCTGTAAAGCCCATTTTGCTTCCAACAAAGCAAGTGAATTCAATCATTTTGTGATGTTCTTAACAGAGCAGGTACCTACAAGGTTAACTGGAATAAAACATCTGCTTTACACAATGCTAAACCATAATCTTTTAAGATTAAAGACCATGTGTGTTGTAAAATAACATTGAGAACGCCCACAACTTTTAAGGGGTAAGGAAAGGAGCTACAAGGACAGCAAGATCCAAGTATGTCATGGAGAACCAAAATTAAGTTTTCAAGGGATCTTTTGTTTCAATAAGCCATTATTTCAAGAGGAGCAGGTGAACTCAGATTAGAGATCCTGACAGTACAGATCTGATGTTTTAGATCTTCACTGTTCTGTTTTTGGCAAAATTATCAATCTGTGACCAGATTAAAATGAAGTATCTAGTCAATCCAGGAACCCCGCAACACACATTTCTCTCCCAAAAAGTTTCCACACAATTACTAACAGTGGAATGATCTAAGCTCTAGTTCTAGAACGTTTTAGTAAATATAGACATGTAAATAACAGAAAACACTGAGTTCTTGGTTTTGTTATAGCAGACTACAGCTATATTAACACCCCATTTAGGACACTTGTGATATAGCAATGTGTGTTGTGTAACAGATCAGGTTGATAGTAGCCTGAAGTAAAAACAAACCCACAGTAAAAACCAAAGAGAAAGTAGAACAAGGAATACAAGTATTTAACTAGGCGTTTTTAGTAATAACAGATCATATGCTGAAGCCTGGTAAAGACTAGGTAATTCTTGTCGAAGGCATCTAGTCCTTGTCAGGAAGTTTCCATTAGCACACTTTTAAGACCTTGGAGAGGTTTACAATGAGAGATCTTTTATCTGACTACTACTCAGAAGGGCCCCACCATATTGCAGCCCTAATCACTTTAAGACTCACATGTAGAACAGCTTAATTTCCAGGTCATTGATCTCCAATGTACTGTTCAGGCAGTATGGTCAATAAGTAAAGTTACCATGTATTTAAGAAGCTTAAAAGAGTAGGACAAAAAAAAAAAGAGCAAGATAATGCCTCAAGAGAAATGCAAGTCTGAAAATATAAGGGCAATTAATAGCAAGACATAAAAGTCCCATACCAACAGCCAACGTAAGCAGCTTAAAGGACAACTTTCATTCAGCATATTTGCTTGAGGGCTGCTAGAGCTATGGCTTGCAGAAGCTTATTTTAATCAAAGCCTAATGGGGTGGACCTGCAGGACACTAAGCCAAAAAATACACAATGACAGGCAAATAGCACTTGGTTTTAATGGTTATTTGTAAAAAGGGGGCAGAGGTACAATGCGTAAGTCAGCCAGCAATAAGGTGACTACTGATGAAAACAGCTAGAACAGAGGTGTCCTTACAGCTTTTTGCAATTCTACAAGTTAAGTATCTCTGTATTGTCAGGCAAGTCATGGAAGCAAGTTGTCTCAGATACTATTTATCATTAAGTAACAAAAAGAGAATTAAAGAATAGAAGTTTCAAGATAGAATTCTGTTGCCCAGCATGCTGTACCCACTTACTGCTAACAGAGGAAAAGCAAACAGTTTCTTGTCAGCAACCTAACAAGGTTTTTGTTTATTTTTCATTTTGACAATGGAAACTTAAAAGCAAACTGGGAGAGTAAGATCTCATCCTAACAAAAAGTAGCCCTGGACTAATTAAGGCAGGTCATGTAAACTATGGACTGCGTTTAACGGAGCTTTCTTCTCACAGGATACTATGAATTAAGATTTAGTATATTTTGGACAGAGTACTGACTACTGCTCAGAAAACCCTCTTTTAGCAATTTCTCTTTTCAATACAAATTACCTTAAAATTAAGCAGACGCAAACTATTATATTAGTCCTGATACTTGTTCCTTGTCAGTTATACTGAACACCAGGAAATACTAAAGAAAAACCTCACCATTTTAGTTCCATTATTCAGTAGATTTTTTATTTGCTACCCAAGGAAAGAGGAGGAAAAAAACAAAAAAAACCCCAACGGATCTTGACGGTACATATAAGTACAAAATTAAGAATTTTACTGGGTTAGCAGATTGTAAACACCCATCAGATATGCTACTCCGTATTTCTGAAAATAAACACATTCCTGTGTTTAGTGTAGCAGTAAGGAAAAAAAAAATACATAGCACCCACAGGTTAATTTCTACAAAGTAAAATGTAATCACAATTACTTCTCACAGTTTTATCACCCCTACCCATCAGCTGGTATCTCAGGTGCTACTGAGTAATCTGAATTTAGGTAAAGCGTGTCAGTGTGATGTTCTACAGCAATCCTTATCTTGTGCCACATACTCACTGCTACTGACCTCAACAGGTAACTTTTGGGGTGATTTCAGGGCAGAGCCTGCAACATTTTTACTGGCACATCTTACTTCCTCCAAGAGTAGCTTTGCTCACCTTTTAACACAGATTAGGTTATACTCACACTAACTTACAGGCTATAATAATCTCTGGACTAAATCACAATATATTGTTTTAATCTAAACATGGATATCCGGTATTAGAAAACATTCCCAGAACATTCACTTCTAAGTCATCTTAGGAATCAAAGAAATAAAGGGCTGGGGGGAAGAATGCTCTTAGGATGCTGTATTAATACTTAAGTTTTTAGTAGAGTTTATAGTCTGCTGCATCTTGTAGAAGAAAATTCACTATAGGTGTGATGCAAAGATAAGAGTGCAGGGTTAAGCATACATCACTGTTTAAAGCATATATACTTTACCAAAGAATTATTCTACGTCAGATGAACAGTTAACATCTTGCAACTTGTCAAAGTCATTCATACAGCAAAGAAAGCTGTTCTTTATGTAAATACTGCAGATCTCAGTACATGATACACAAGTAGCAAGAATTAGAAGCCACAGCTCATGGAAAATTAAACATCCTCTCACTTGCAACCTAGAAAGTCAGGCTATGAAGGCCCTTGAACTGCCAAGATGCACTCTACAGGTTTATTTCTGCATAGGCTTCACAGATTCAACAGAACACCGAGACAAGGTCCAAGCCTATATGTAGATCCATTTACTCACCATCAGAAATTATTCATATTGTTTCTATTCAAAAGCCATACTTAAGGCTTTTTCTAACTAGGCACATCTGTAACAGCAGTTCTGACTTGGAATGTAGGACCTAGTATCTACAGCCAACAAACATGCAGCATGTGACCCCTACAATCAGCTAGGGTGACACAGATTCAGCTGTTAGTCTGATTTATTTTACTGACACATACCTGACAGGGGGTGTGGGAGCAGAGGACACTAAAAGCACTTTGAACACAGAAGTTTATATTGTATGTAAGATGGGATGTTTCTGCACAAAAATCTAATGCAGATCTCAATGTTAAAGATGGCTGTTTCTGTGCAGTCCTAATAGTAAGAATCTAATATGATTTATGATCACAACACAATCACCAGAAAAAGCTTCCGCAACACAGAACAAAGAGCTATATACCTCAAGATCCTCTCCCTCATACCTGAATCTTCAACTTTTTTTAAATTGACGATGTACAGCTGGTGAAGAACACCAGAACTTAGGTGAAGTTAATTACATCCAATTTTTGCAGCAATACAGTCTTTATATCAACATACTCAATAGTTCTTTACAGCTACTATAGAAGTCTCCAATATGCTTTCATCAAAAAAAATGTTAAAATCTAAGAAAAACAGACAACAGATGACCACCTTCTGAGCAAGGAAAAAGCCAGAAACAAACACAAAGGGAAGTGCTTTTAAAGTACCAAAATTATAATATACTGAGTTTTTTCTTTTAATTTCATCAAAAGGAGAAAATCTTTACTACTAACATCAATTTTTAGTGGGTAGCCATAACTCTTAAATAGGAGACAGAAAAGGCAGAGCAGTAGCCCAAGGTCATATATCATGCCAGTTGCACAGAAGCAGAGAACCCAGATCTATCCCACACTCCATTAGACTACAGTCTCCTCTTAATTAGACAGGAAAATTAAGCATACTGAAAAAAGAAACAGAATGCAGTTACTAATCAAGTTTTCGAAGAGGGCTTGGCAGCGTACGTTCTACGACCTCTGTCAGTCTGGTATCATACTTACTCAGATTCAGCAATGAAAGCTTAAAGTTCGGTGAATTTGATTTTTCGCTTACTTGGTTATAATAAAAACAAATAACATACCTTGGCATGAAAGGCTAACAAACTTCTGTACTGTCATTTATCTCATGAGATGAGAGAAACACTCCTGTCTTTTCAAGAACAAAAATACATCCCCTTTTCACCCTCTGGGAGGGGAAAATGGGAAAGAGGAGGGAAAAAAAAGCTTTTGAATGACCTGTTTATTCAGTTTTCTATAGCCAGCCTGATTTCCTCCCCAGGAAACAGAAGAGTGAGTAAGGCACATTTGTCTCCCCGGTCAAGATCAATGCCACCAATCATTGCTCACCTGGTAAGGCTATATGCATACCAAAACCCAAAGCACTTTGAAAGGTGTCAGTGTGGCCATAGCTGAAGCCTCTCTTGGTGGAGGATCAGCAACACAGTATACACTGCAGCAGCCACAACATGGCAACCCTTCCCCCATCATACAGAACAGCTTCAGAGTACATTCTCCTCTGCCCATCCTAATTAGCTTGCCCTTAGCTAAAGAGTCACCACAATTTCCACTCCCCCCAAGAGCTGCAGCATTTATTTTTTTTTTTTTAAAGTAGTTAATTGCAACTCCAGGGCAAAGTCTACTATAAACTTTTACTCCTGCTTAAACAGTTTAATATTCTGCACACTTTTGTGTTGTCCAGCTCCCCAAGACATACAGCCTTCATCTTCCACCTATACTTAGCCTTTGCTCAGTTTTCCAGTTTTTCAGCAAACACATACCCTTTACACATTATGTAAAAAGATTGCCTAAACATGCTTTTGAAAAAAAAAAGAAGTTAGAAGTGTTCTTGTTCTTTTAATCCTGTATGCAAAGCAAGATGTCCATTTAATGACTAGACTATCCAAAGGTCAGTTACCAAATTTGGTCAACAATGGTGCCATCACAGCCGTCATCATTCTTGTCACTGTCAAAAGCAACAACTGTCACCTTGCTATTATCAGGAAGGGAAGGCAACTGGAATATTCGCCATGTAAATTCTATTTACAGTCTGCATTGCATCCAAAAATGTCTTCCAATGATTATACATCGAGCTTGATAACGATTAACTCAAAGGCAAGAAGAATGTCCAGTTAAACACTTACTCAAGGTTAGTTTTCAATGCCAACAAAAGCATTGGGAAATCCCACCTCAAAAAAGCAAACTGGGTTGAATGAGAAGCACTTTTTAAATACCTGTCTAGTGTAGTTATGTACTCATGACTCCTGCAATGAAAGATTCCCTGAGATTTTGTTTTCTAGCATACAGAAACCTCTTCACAAGGCAACTAATTTGAGAGATAGCAATTTACTCTGCATCTTATACTTCTACCTTTTGAGAAAGAATAACTTCAGTATGTACAGTTCCTATACATTGTAACATCTGTCATTGTGATACAGAAGCCTATGAAATAAAAAAAATGCATACTTACAAAAGATATGCAAGCTGCCAGCAACAAAATTCTAACTAGTAAGTCTTCAAATTGCTCAATCACAAGCTCGAGTAATGTTTTTCCTGCAATATGTAACAAAGCCATTTAGTTATGCGTATTAAAAAAATGATGAATTATCAACAAGAATTAGAAGATTTCATGAACACGCTTACCTTCCTCAGCCGGTAACTCTGTCAGTGAAAGATGTTTCCAGGAAGCATGTCAAAGAAATCATTGAAGAAACACATTAGAGCACTGTAAGGCATCCACCAGATATTGTTTGTGAATTGCACACTCAACCGGGTTGGATTTGACCATACTGAAAGCCCCGTTAAGGTGGCTCTTTTCATTAGAGCATCTCAATAGGCTGGTAGTTTTGCGTTTTAAGACACATACAGGTTAGCCGGAATGTGCTAAGGGTTATCATTCAGCCAAGTCATCACTCCAGCCAGCTGTGGGACTTCTGCTGTTGCTGCACACAAAGGGTCAAAGGCTCAAAACGCTTTTCAAACGATTTCTGACAAAGGTTTTCCTCCACATTCACTTCAAAAAACCAAACCACCAAACTTGGTTCAAGATATTTCAAATTCTTTCCTCCATTTTAAGGATATTTTCTTATTTCTGCTCTCCCTTTTATCTCCCCACAACTAGATTTAGTAATTCAAGAGGCACAAAAGCAGTGTTAAAGCTAAAAAAAAAAACCAAACCCCACCGTATAATCTTCTCATAGCTTTTCATTTTTACACAACGGCATGGGAGTTCAAAAGGGACTAGGAAGGCCAAGCAGTAAGGATTAAAAAAAAAGAAACACCTTACAGGCTGAATTCTGTGCCCCGACTCGAGAGAAGAATGTAAAATAAGGGACAGAAAGGCACTGAAAAGCAGGGGAAAATGAAGGTCAAGACGGACAAAAAAACCACCCCACAGCGCTTCATTTCAGAATGGAAGAAGATTTCCCACCGTTAAGGTGAAAGGAAACGGAGGTGACATCCTCCTTCCCAAAGCAGCCCTGTGAGCTTGGGGTATGAAAGAAACCCACGAGGTGGAGTTCAAGTCAGCCATCTTCTCTCCCTCGCTCCTATTCCGGGTCCTGTAAGAGATGCCGGCTTTGCAAATACACACACGTTAGGCCTTGAAACAGGGCCCCGAGAAGGATGAGCGAAAAAGAGAAAGGGGTGGAAAAGGGAGCAGAGAAGGGGGGAAGACGACGAGTGCCAGCGACAGCATCCCCGCGGCGGAGGGAGGCGGGCGGCGTGGGGCCGGTTCACCTACCGTTGGAACCCCATTTCTCCTTCAGCTTCTTGACTTGCTCCAGGCTGAGCCCGGTGCTTTCGTTGACGCCGAAATAAGCCAAAACTTCCTCCACAGTCTTTGTGTGCGCGTTCTCCATGGTTGGGGCAGGGAGCAGCAAATGGTGCCTCGCCTCTTCCTCCTCCTCCTCAGCGGCGGCGGGCGCGGCGGCGAGCCCCCTCCTCAGCCCCTCGCTCTTTCCCCCACCGCCCCCGTCCTATCACCATAGACCCCCTCCCGCAACAGAGAGGAGCCCCCGAGCCCACCTCAGCGCCTCACTCCTCCCGAAGGAGGCAGGAGAGGAGGACAAAAAAAAATTAAAAATTTTTTAGAAAAAGAAAAAAAGAAGGGAAAGCCGTCGGGCAAAAAAAAAAAGCCCCCGCCCCCCTCCCACCCCACACGCCCGCCAGGGGAGCCGAGCCGCCTCTCCGGCAGGGATGAGCGGGGCTTCAGACGTCCCCCGGCCCCGGGCGGGCCCCCGGAGCCGCTGTCGCCTTAGGGGCGAGGGAGGGCGTGCGGGGGGCTCGGCGGCACCGGCTGCGGGTGCCTGCGCGGGGATGGGCCGCGTCCAGGTGGCCGAGCGGCCTCGCCGTTCGTCTCCTCAGGCTCGGAGCCGCCCCCGCGGAGGGCGATAACGGCACGCCTCACCCCGCTCGCCTCCAGAGGCGGGGGGCCGGGGGTGGGGGGGGGGGGGAAGAAAAAGGCGCAGTTGCCCCGCTGCCCGCCTCGCCTCCGCCGGGAAGGGTCGGAATCGGCCCCCTCCCTTTAGCAGCCCGATCCCCCCCCCTCGCCGGCCCAGGCCGCTGTCGCCGTCACGGCTTGGCCTCGCTCGCTCGCCCGGCCCCCGCGCCCGGCCTCGCCGCTAGCTCCCGCTCGCTCCGGTCGCGCACCGGCGGCGGCTGCTCTAATGTAACTTATGGGAGCTGGGCCGCCCGGGCCCCTCTCGCCGCCGCGGCATGTGGACGCCGCTCATTGGCGGGGCGCGCGGCGCGGGGCGGGGTGAAGGCGCGGCCCCGCCCGCGGCGCTGAGGCGGTGGCAGCGGCGCCTGGCGCGGCCCTGCGCAGCGCGGCCGCTCGCTCGCTCGCCCGCCCGCCCTCGGCTCGGAGGAGGAGGAGGCGGAGGCGGAGGCGGGTGATGCAGGCCTCATGCGGCGGCGGGAGCGCTTCCGCTCCGCAGTGGGAGAGGCCCCGCAGGTGGGGTGTCTGCTTTCCCGCCCCCCCCCGCCGCTGCCCCGGCGTGAACCGCCGCGGCCGCCCTCTGTCCCGGCCTCAACCCGCGCCTGGTGGTGGCTGAGGGGGGAGCGGGGCTGCCCTGGCGGCAGCGCGCGCCGGCTGAGGGGAGCTGCCCGCCTCCCGGAGCGCGCGCTGTCGCGATAGGCGTCTCGGCGCTGGTGAGGGGGGGGGGAGGATTGGCGCGGAGCTGCCCCGGCGCATGTCGTGACAGGAGCGTCAGCCTGCCTGTGGGAGCTCCCCTCGCTTCTGACGTGACAGGAGCCTCATCCAGCCAAAGGGGGAGCGTGGGGCTGCCCCCACCTCTGTCGTGGCAGGAGCCTCATCCAGTCATGAGTGCGCCAGAGGTGAGAGAGAGGTGAGGGCTGCGTGTCTCCATGCTAGCGCTGAGGGGGTGCATTCCCCAGAGGTCCTGCCCCTCCTCTGACGAGGCCTGCGCTGACACTGAGCAATGTCTTTTGCACAACTTCCTTCATTCCCCTTGCAGCCATCACACGCTGCCCCGCCAGCATAACAGTGACACACACACTCAGCCCTGGCTTGCACAGCGATAACGTAAGGAGGTATAAACTGCACAGTGTGATTTCAGCAGCGTGTGTGGTGTGAGATACCAGCTTTCCTCAGCACAGTATCTCGGTAACTGAAACAGACTCGCAAACCAATATAGAACACAGAAACTGACTGATTTAGCCATCCCACCCAATAATTCACAGAAACTTCAATGAACACAATACAAACAGAGAGAGAGAGCAGCACTAACTGACATTAATGACACCTGCAATACCTGCATGACACATAGCAAGCAATTCAGTACACAATATAAACACCTTCCCTTGAAAGCACTCGGTGCCAAGCAATGTTCTTGTATATGCGTGTGCAAATATAAAAGCTGAACTCTACGTGTGTGCTGGCTTACATAAATGTGATCCTACATACAATTTGCATATCCATCACTTACAAACCACCCACAGTACCACATTATAAGAAACTGTATGTCTGATCTAGAGGGAAAATATCTTAGTCTTACCTCTGTATTAGCAAAGGAGTAAGGAGAGAGGACAGCCAATATAAACTTACAATGTTCTAGGGTATGTGTGGCCCTATATGCTTTCCAGCAAAAGTACAACCTCCCTAAAAGAGACTCCTCTGTAACTAGCCAATGTCCAGATAAGGATAACTTGACAGCACGCCTACACTTGACAGGGCAGTTCTGAATAAAAATTTACGAGTTAGATCTCTGATGATCTAGTTCAGGTGTGACAATGACTATTCCATGCGTTGCCTGTATTAATTTTGTCTTGCTTATCAGCAGGATTAATCAGCATGGCCAAATGTTGCTTGAAGAGTTATGTTGCTTCTCATACCGCTACCTCACACTGCATGTATACAGACATAACCTAGCTGTTAAAGAGGTAAAGAATGTCAACATGACAGGTTTATATAGTTTATATAGTTTACTGAAAGTTTCTTACCTAGTTTTAATACTTTTCTTGATACTGCATGAACACATGATCCCATCATCCCCAAAACATAACTGGTTACAAGGTGCACATACATCCAAAATTAATACTCTTACAAAACAGTATGTCTTCGAAAATATGCACTCAATGCCAACAAAACCACTGATCGATGCCTGTCGCAGGCCCACCTAACCCACACCAAAGTTTTCAGCATCCTCTAACACACAAGTGTGTACGTATGCACCTCTGTCTTCAGACACCTCTGCATGATACACTCAGTGTCAGTCCCCATATTATGTGCATATGCAACATGAAAAAATATCTAATTTCCACAATCATATACTGAATAACGCCAGCTACTTGAATTAACATATTTCACTAACAGTGGAGTACATCTATATGAGTAGTTCCTTCCTTTCTACCGCGTTAACACAGCCTGCATTATATGTAAGCTTCTTGTAAAAATACATTTACCACAGCAATGTTTTTACACACAAGCATATTTTACTAGCCTTCATATACAAGAGCACCTGTAAAGGACTTGAAAGTCCTGCATTTTATTTTCTTACTATTTTTAACTATTACTTTTAAATGTTGTAAAAGAGCAGTGCAATTAAGCATCAGTAGCAATTTTTAAAATAAACTGGTATTAGAAAGAAACTGGGGTCATATTTCATATTATTTCTCCCTGTGATATACTTTGTATTTCATTGTTGGTTTCCTTTTTGTGCCTGTTTCCAAAAAGACTTATGGAAAATTATTTTAAGCGTACCAGAACCATGGCATGGGCAATTAGAGCTTGGCAGAGTGTATAATAAAGTAGATACGGTGTCCTTTCAGTCTAACTTGTTAACAGGCAGAAATGCTGCTAGGAAAGCGAACAGACTTTGCGTTCTAGCGAATCCTGGGGAACTCTTGGCATTCTCTGGGATTCACTAGTTCAGCTACAGTTTGACAACTCCACTTCCATTGTTTCTCTCTCATCCATTAAGAATAGAGGACTTGATTCTTCCTCCTTTTTTCCATCTTTTGAACATAGACCCTACATAAAATCTGGAAAGAACCTGAAAGCATAGTCCTCTGCCTGTGTTTATTTCTGTCCTGTGTTCTGTTATGGCTCAGTGAATTTTGAGAGAAGAATGACTGAATTAAGGAGTGTTCTACAGGTCTTTGTCTTCCAGAGCAGAATAAAATCTGCATTTCCTTCACAGTTGCTTCCCTGTCTTTCCACAGGTGTGCAAGACCAATGCTAGCTGACCAGTGAGGATTTCTTTGCAGGCGATACCCTCCAAATCATTAAAGATCTTCTGACAGCTGCACAGTTGAAAACATTTGCACATACAATGCTTGGTCTAGACAGCATAGTGCAGAATGAACTACAAATATCCATGTAGCTACTGCAGCAGAAGCAGTACCTGCTAATTTGGGCATCACTTGTTATCATACAAATTTAGAATTGTGTATTGAAATCAGTGTTATTTCCCATCGCTATACAAGGATTCATAAGGTTGCCTATGAAATTTGTCTTGTCTCTCAGAGAAGATGGTTATCTTGACCCAAATCAGAATGATGGCACCTCAGCTCTGCCTTAAGCAACACAAGCCAGTGAAAGCTTCCAGGTGATTAATACTTCCAGCAGGTTCAGATAGCTTTACATTCTCCATCTTTAAGGAAGAAGGAAAACAATTTATTTTGCTGCTGCAAAGTGAAGTTGCAGTTTGTTTTTAGAGTGGAACACCTTAGAGTGGTACCTTGGAAAGAAACACAACAAAATGGGCCAGCTTTGGCCTTGATGAAATTCCATTCACATAATGGAAGTATACCATTCATACATTTGGCTTACCATCTTTTTTTCACTGTAATATATTAGAAGAAGCAGCCAACACGTCAGGCAGCAGCATTAAAACAGTTCCTGTAATGCTTACTAATTGAAGTAAATGGGAATTTGGCCTGAGAGAAGACTGCAGGATGCTTTCCTTCAAATTGCAATAACATTAAGTCACCCCTATTGCTGCAAAGCAGATTCACAGTAGAGTTACTGGTCATAATGTGAAGTGTCTCTTGCTGTACACAAAACGATATGTTTTGTAGCTCAATTTTCAAAGAAGATTAGTAGTTTTTACTGGAGCTAAATGCAGCACAGAAGGGCACTACACAAAATGCCAGTTTGTTGAGCCAATACACCAGAATGCTGACCTGCAGTAGCCTTCCTATTTCAGGCCTGGATCTCTTTCAGTGGTCATAGACAAAAGTATACTATTCTGCTTAACTGTGCCAACTTATGTCATGATTTTTGCAGACTGGCTAATTGCCTAATGGGGCTTAGGTTGAGACCACCAAACTCATTGCTCTTATTACCCCAGCTGATTTCAAATACAAGTCTTCATGAGTGACAAATGGGGGCATTGTTTCTTCCTCCTACGGTACTATTTTATTCCTCTTAAATTGCGGTTATAAAAATGTTTCAGCCACTTGAAATCTACTAAGACATATTAAAATACTGCAAAAGTGCTGTATCAAAGTGGAAAGGTTTTAAAACTGCAGTTCTGTCATAGGATAATGCAGTTTAAATATAGTAACTGTTTTTTCCAGTCAGCTTGCTCTTTGATTTCATGGTATTATGTGAAGGGTTTTTTTTTTCCCCTCTCCCCCTTTAAGAAGCTTATAGCTTAAACAGCAAAATGCAAAAAATACTGAGATGAAACAGTTACACAAACCCAGTAGAAAAATCAGTGATAAAATATGAGTTTGAATTTTGATAATTAAGATAATCTGAGTTTGTTCTGAGTCATTTTTATTCCTAGGCAATGTGTGTTCCTGTATCAGCAGCAGGTAGAATTTGACTTCCACTGAGACCGAGAGACTGTGAATACAAAGGATAGTGTTGCTGCTGGGAGATTTCTAGAACTGGATCACTGTTCCTGCACAAAGCAGCTGCTTGCTGCTTTGGTAGTGTAAAAGAGGCAGCGAGACAGATTCTGATCTCAGTGACAGTAACTATAAGAGATCACAGTTTGGCTTGGTAGATTTCTTCTTTTATTTCTGTATCCTACTGATAGTCACTTGGTTTGTCACTGAAGACTCCATTAGAGTATTTGCCACAATAATCTCCATTTCCTTGTTTGGAAAAATCTTTCTGCCTATCCCATGCTGACATCAATAGGAGATCTAGAAGTATGGGAGAGAGCAACATTACATCAGAACCAAGATCCATCATGCATATCTGAAAAAATAATTTATCCTTATGTGATGGCCAAGTCATTTCTCTTAAAGGGAAATCAGCTTGACTGCTATCTTAAAAATGCACAACAACTTTAGAAATAAAGCACTGGTCGGTGCCCACGAGATTTGAATTCTTATCTCATCCTGACCTCAATTTTCCATCTAATTAAGGTCTAATTCTGATTAATTTGGCAGCTAGCTGCCATTTGTTCCTGTGTAAATATCCCTTGTGTGCTTCTGGATCTCAATTTTGCTCTCTCTAGAAAGGATACTAAGAAGCTTGTAGGGGCCTGTGTGGTCTGGCACAATATTTATAAAATGGCAGAGTTTGTTGTTTGTAAGGTGTTATAAAATTGCCCTACATTTTATATCTGTAACAGGTTGATGGCTAATTGGGATGTCATAGCTGTGATCATACTATATAGTACTTACCTGTAGAATTTAATAGTGCAATGAAAGTTGAATTACTTTGCTATAGGACATGGGCCACCACTTCCTGAGCAAAGAAGTTGCTTCAGTTTTGAGGATATTGGTCAAGAGAACAGTACCAATTTGAAGTTGGACACATAAACACACAACACAGCCTTGTTTCTTACAGTGTTAAAACTTCAGTTAATTATTTTGGATAGTTTCTTTTTGTGATTCTTAAGTATGTTAGAACCAGAAATGCTAACATGACATTTAGAGTTTACCTTGCACTCTTCAACATGTAATGCACGCTGGTTTATATTAGTGAGGTTCAGGTGAGCTAGTCTGGTACTTAGCAGGCTAATGACAAGTTCTAGAAACTACCAGCTACAAGGTAGGGCAATAATTACTGCAGATTAATAGTACTATTGTATCCCTCTCTAGGGGCACTATCAATTCAAATTCTTTTCCTGCTTCATAGATATTTATGGGGATGAAACCAAAGTGTTGTACACTGAAAGCAAAACAGAGTGGATTGTACTCATCCACAGTGCTTCGCATGATCCTGTCTGTGATAGGATGGATGAAGTAAAGAATGTCCAAGAAAAGTCCATAAACAGCAACGCTTTTCATATGTTTTTATTGGTCTGTACATGTTGATGTTTATATTCATCTGAGAGCAGCAATGACAACCAGAATGTAGCTCAGTAATGACAGTTTTTTATCTTTTCACCTTCTATTTACTTAGGCTTTGTACAGTAAGACTCTTTGGTTAAAGCGAATCATCTGAATTACTTGTTTTTAAAACTTTTTTTTTCTTTTTTCATCTCTTGACCCTCTCAGAAGCTGTAATCAAGGTGGCATAAAATATATATTTCCTTTTTTTCAGTGTTATAGTACTGTACCATGAACAGTTCCACCATGCAACGAATGTCTGTCATTTTATGTATTTACTGAAACACAATGAAAAGTCACACTCTCTCTGACTTTTCAAGATTGAAAGGAAGACATCCAGATGCACTCCATGTAGGTGAGTAGCAATAATGTAAGATTGAAAAGCTTTTCTTAGTCATGGAGATTACTTCATTTTCAGCCATTGTTTGGGACTAATGACACATAACTACCACTTTTATTAGACTTGTGACATTTTGTGATGTGACACAAGCTGAAGTTACTTTCTGTGTTTCTTGTGGATGATTTCCTCCATACTTATAGATAGTTATTAGTAATATAGTGAAGTAACACACTTCAGTTTTCAGACATTGATAAAATTATCGTATACCGTCAAACAAGCTCTTTTATTGGTTATGTGGTATATTAAACAGATTTTCCGAAATTCTATTTAATATAAAATTGTTTTATGTTGAATTTTTTTCTCTCATGAAATAAGACAAAATGAGGGATTGAAACCAAATGCTCTGTTTGGTTTACCAGTTAAATTCTTCCAGTCTGAACCATCAGAAATCCATGTAACCCACAATCCACATGGGTTTTGTTTTTTAAAAGTCAGTATTTCTGTGGTAAGATTAATGCGTGCAATTACACTGTGTCTGTCACCTTCCCCTATCTTTCTTAAGGTCTTCACACCTGCTTCCTAACATGGGCTGTTCAGGAGGAAAAGAGTAACTGCTGGACTGTCTTCATTCTCTATTAATGTGACTCTAACCAAATCAGAACACATTTTCCTTTAGTGGAATAAATGCTATATTGATCTTCCATGTTTCCACTTCCTTACCTCATTTCTACCATTCAATACAATCTATATAGGTATTTCACAAAAATTATAGATTTTTTGATGGGGCTTTAACCTCCCAAATTACCCGTGGTAGTTTTTGGTCACTCACAAAACAAAAATTCTTACAATTAATCTGTCAGAGCTCAAGGCTTCCAATATGAGAGATCTGGTTTTCTCTGTTGTTTATGCATAGATTTCTTATATGTCAGTGGTGTTGCATGTGAACTCAGATTATCCTGACCTACAATACTTGTTCTGTTTCAAGGTTCTGGATTTCTAAAAGATTGTTTAACTCCTGGGTGCTTTTAGGGTTTTTTGCACACCCCACACCCCCCCCCCCCCCCAGTTTTGTTAGAAAAAGAAAACCTCTCCTGAGTCATATTTTAAAACTACTGCTAAGCTCTTAAAGCTGCTTCTGCTCCTATGTCACAAAGCATTATTGAAAAGATATTCATTTTTACCACCTACAATTGCTCAGATGGAGAACTTAAAGAATTCTTTTCCACTCCCATGTTGAAACTATAACAGCAGCATTCTTATTCCTAGAAGTGAGCTACAATGATCTTCCTGCTATGTGGAGGTTGGGCTTTTTATGAGAACAATTGAGCTTATAATTTAATATTAATAACATTAACAAACATTAATAATAATAATAATAGTAGTAGTAATAGTGATGACAGTGTGATTACTGTTACTTGATTAATAATTTGCATTTGCAACTTCTAATCAAGGATCTCAAGCATTTCATAAATCTTAATGAAAATGATATTATACAATATCCCTGAGAGAACAGTAGGTATTATCATCCCTGTTTCACAAAAACGGGAGCTGAGGTTCAAAGTCATAGTCACACAGTCTGTGGCAGAACCAGAAATAGAAATAGAAATAGTCTCCTGGCTCCCAGTCCTGTTTCTTCTTCAGTCACCCTAAATAGTTTCTAGCGTAGTTTTGTAAGACATTTATCACATGATTTTCAGAAATCTTGTCCTCTTTGTTAAGGAAAACTGAAAAAAACCCTTTAAAATTAAGAAGTGATAAAAAAAGGAAACTACCTAATTTTTGAATGAGGTTGCTGGAATGATTCTAGCTGTTTCATGGGCAATGCCATCCAAGTTTCATGAGTTAATCCTGACCCTAAGTACACCTAAAATAGATATCTTTGCCTCCAGCTAATCAACAGGCTTACTAAGATTGCCTAAATAATTTATGTATAACCAACTAGTGGAAACTAGATCTTCTGTGATTTCCCTAGATACATATTCTGCATGTATCATGTATATCCTTGTCTATTTCTGATATTCATTTGAAATTCAGTTGGGACATTTCAGAACATTTTTGTACTCCAGCTGTATAGCTCTAAGAAAAAGCCAGCTGGAGACATAATACAGTATCTTTGAACTGGGCAAAATAAGGTTTTAAATCCAAGTGGATAGTAGATGAAGATTCTGCATTTTCTGTTAATGAACAGTGGATTAGAATTAAAAAAACCCTCAGTTCTCACTCTAACACTGGCCCATGTGGATAAGCATTTTGTCTCTCTGTGCCCTATTTGTACAATAAAAATAATGGCATTTAGCAACAACATTCAAAGACAATATAGTGATATGCAGACAGATAAAGATGAGGTATGAGAGGATGATGAAATAAAATGAAAAATGAAATAATCTGATTTTCTTGTTTATAGCACAGAAAATGTGAAAAACATGCAATACCAAATTGTGCTTTTTGGACACATTTGTGTAATGTTCCCTTCAATGGAGTAGTGAAATGAAGCTTGGATTAAAACTCGCTCCACTATGGAGAAAACAGATTTTCTTTTCCAGTGTCTGAAAACAGAAAGCAAAAGCATTAGCAGACATTGTCCTACCTTGTTCTGACTGCAAGTTCAAGAATCTGTTTCGTATCTGTAGCTGAAATGGAAGGTACAGGTACAAACTGTCTATCTGTAGTTCATAACTTTAACCCAGAATTTATAACTGGAAAATATATTCTGTCTCTTTTGGATAGCAACTGCTAAAAGACAATTCTTGCTCATGTCTGCTCCACTGTGCCAGGAATGCTTTGGACTGTTTACTGTACATGTTGAGACTAGCTGCAAAATTAGAGCCAGGTTGTAGCTTCAATCAGCCATGCAGGAGGTGGAGGAGGAGCACCAGGTACTCCAGGAATAATTTAGGTGTGGCAGCCAGAAATTTTGCAGCAGTCACTGAAAGAATACAGCAAGCATTGTTGCTACCCCACATTGGCTTGGCTCTGCTGTACTGGTTGGTGCTGCCTTTGTCTGGGGAGTTTATGGCAGCACTGAACTAGAACAATGCTTGTGTAGCTCTTTACACCTGTGCAAAAGGAGTATGAAGCACCATCATTCCAAATCATGTCATTTTACATGCACCTCTACCTCCCTATGCTATTTTTATCAATCCAATAGTGACAATCTATTCTCACAGTTAGCAATGTCACTATGTTCCTCGAATTTCTGTCTTTGCATATTCCATCTCTGCACAGTTGAAATTCCTTCAGGCCTGAGCCTCGGGGCAGTATGTTGAGTTCATGTACCATTCCCAAATGTGAACTTGATTACCTTGCACATACAAGAGTTTTCACATTTCAAATGTCACAGAAAAGGCGAAGAAGAAAGATTAATGAAAATCTGATTGAGAATGGTAAAGACATGAATTGTTTCTGGCCTGTATTCATGTAGCACCTGTTTATGACAACTGTAGGAAGGGATAAGCGGATTTGCTAATTCATATTTGCTGTGCAGAACTCCATACTGCTCTGCAAAGCTGGAAGATCTCCACTGCTTAGACAGACCTTTAAAGGCAAGTACCACTTTTTTCAAAATGTCCACACTTACCGAGCCATGGTAATCTGGTAGGTATTCTGTCAAAGCCTGTGGATGCTCATCATCTATAAGAAAACTTGCAGCATTCAATATTCTTGTACGTTGAGACAAGTTTAGGGTGGTTCTACATTGTGACACCTGTTAAGGCCTCAAAATATTAAAACTGGGCATTTTATAGCCATTTTGTGCTCAATATGATGTGCTGGAGCCATTAACAACTTCTATTGCTTCGATGTTTCTTCATTCTTTACAGACATCTTGACTGATAGGAAAGAGAAAGACCTGTATCTTTCCATGTGGCTAGGGATGTATGCAACTCATCTCAACTGTTGCTAAATGCTATGTCCAACTTTTTGATTAAATCCCTTATCTCCTATACATTTACAATTTTGGCTTGAAAAGCTGTGGTCGCCATCTGAAACCATGACTTTCCAGTTAATCCTTTTGTTTGATCCTGGCTGACACATGTGAGATTGTCATTTGTTATGGTTCTGTACATTTTAATTCCTTCTGAATCATCCAAAAAAGAGGCCTGAAGACCATGGTAAACCAAAGCAGTACCAGTAGTTTACTTTTTAGCTGTTTTGGCTCAAAGAAGAATCAATTCAATTATTCTGATTAGGACACTTCAGTTTGGTGAGAGGACATTCTTCCTTTCCTATGATGAAATAAAAAGCAGACATTGAAGGTGGTTTTTTTATGAACGGAGTATAAAAATCTTGGGCTATAAATTCACCGTGACAGTAAAACATGTATCAGATTTTTTGATGGGTTGGCTTTGTGCCAGTCAGCAATGTTTACACTAGAACATGTTGTCTACATGAACCTTTTTTACTTGATGCTGCTATAATCTTTATGTGTCTGTCCTCTCATAAGCTGAATAAATGTCATACAGTACATTCTGTCCCATTTGTCACAAGTGCTATTGTGTGTCTACCCTGGATCCATACTGAATTAGTATTGATGAGAGATCCCATGTACTTTATACAAAGAGAGTATCAAGGAGGATGTATAGAAAATACAGATATGAAAACAAAGCTCAAGTGCTCACTTTTGGAAGTAGCTGCATTAAAACAGCCTGCTGAAACATGTTTTGGAAGGTCATTCTCTTATTTCAGAGATGTTTGGGAGAGGTTTGACATTTTTATTAGTAATTGTTTATTCTTTGAGGTGTAAACCAGCTGTTGTGGCTTTCATGTGACTAAATATGTAAGTATCTGATATAAAACTTCTAAGTAATATCCTTTGAGAAAATTCTAGAAAAAGCTGTACTATACATAGAAATGCCACAATCTCAGATCCTCCCAGACCAAAAAGTAAATGATACCTAACTGGCAAGATAGGAATCTCCCTTTTCTGAAGGCATAAAGTTTCCACTTTTAGCTCTGGAGGTTCATGGCCTTCCACCTGCCACTGGGCCAGAATGATGACCATTTGTTGGCTTGCAGGGCAGTGTCATTTCAGAAAGAAATTCCACTTGAAATGGAGAAAGTGAACATTTTTGTGAGGTATATATCCAGTTACTTACATGACAGCTGTTTGAAGAAAGAAGCCAAGCACTTACAAGGATGATTTTAAATAGGCAGAAATTCTCAACAAACCATTCAGCTTTCTTTTAACTGGATTCATACAGAAGCAGCAAAAAATTAATTGAGGCCAAAATACATGTCATACTGAGTTTGCATTAGCTGGAGGGTTTGGAAATAATTAAGAGCAAAACTGTTAATACTCCATTTAAATAGCTGCTGCCTATCTGTCCAGTATGAAAGCCCAATCTGTTGTATTCAATCAGCTTTCAGCTGCTACTTGCCAGCAGCCTAATTCCCCAGTCTTGTCTCTGTGCTGTGCTTGTGCATTCCACTACCTGCTAAGTTAAACCCTGCTGTCCTGCTTCTGCATAGAGATTTCTAGTGCTATTCAAACTATCTGCACTGGTTCAGAATATAGCCCCCAAACCTGGAGGCTGTGTGAGTATCCATACAAACATGCCTGGTTTCAGTGGAGCACCACATGGGTGAAAAGGGGAGTCAGCAGCTGTGTAGCTTAGCTCACAGGATTAGGAGTGGCTTGCTTCATACCATTCTCTATGCATTTATGCAGTTTTGACAAGCTGTTGACCTGCAATATTTCCACCTTAGGTCCTCTTTTTTTAAGTGATGCAACTGACAATGCAGAGTAAGTTGCTCATCCAAACTGCTATTAACCATTGTCTCACTTAAGGTGATTGATAGCATATCTCAGTTTTCCTACATCTCTTTGCATTTGTGTGCAGGTTCAATACATTGGCTAATTGTTTATATTGCAAAAGGATTAAAAAATCAATAACTGAACTCCTTACGTGCTTAGCTTCTGCTAGGTTCCGTGCAACTTGTGAATGAACACTACAGGGAAGTCTCTGCTTAGGTCTGACAGTTACAAAGCTATATGGGTAGCGTTAGAAATACATTGCGATGAAAGGTATTTTCAGGTTGAGAGGCATTCTAAGCCTCAAACCTGTACCACCAGTTCATTGCTGAGAAATCTATATTAAAAATGGCAAAGTTCATTGCACAGGCATTTGGAAGGAACTAAAGAGTAATTCAATGACCTTTGCAGATTAAGTAATGCATATTGTCATAAGGAAGTGATATTTGAGTAACAAACAGCAAATGTACACAATTATCTTTCATTAACCTCTCAATGGAGGAAATCAGGATTTCCTGATCCTAACATGTTTAGTGTTCTTGGCATCTTGAATATATGATTTCTGTGGTCTGTGGACACATTAGTTCTCTAAGCATTTCAGAGGATGCTTAGTGCATTGCCTGCCTTTTTTTTTTTTGTTCTGAAAGCATGCATATGCAGGAAAGAAGAAAGAAGGAAGAAGGCTAAGGAATGGGTGTGCAGATGGAATACTGAAGGCTCTGTGCTTTGCGCTCAGGTTTAACAGAAGCCTCAATGCCTTACTGTGTGCCTCAGTTTTCACTGAATTAAATGGGACTGAAGTGTTTGCATAATACACAGAGAAACTTACTTCCACTTAAAGGGCTTTGAGGTAATGAACAGTAACAGAGCAACAAAAAGCAGTTTCGCTGCTTTTGCAGAACATTTATATTACTGAAAGAGGACATGAATGAAAATGAACTATGTGTATAATTCAAAATTTGAATGCAATAAAAGTTAAATATGTTCTTTTTTCTTTTGTAATTTATTAGCTCAAAGGATTTTTCGAAAATTTATGGGAAAAATTTATAGGAACGTTTTTTTTTCTTTATTCTGGAGAACGAAATAATCTGTTCAAGTGCAAATGATTATGTCACATTCTTACATGATTTGCAAGAAGATGAATTAGTGGGTCTCCTTCTCCAGTGTTTCTTCCACTTTTCTAATTCTACATAGAGATTATTTTCAGATTCACTGTGTTGGCCTTTATGTGGCTTGTTGCACACCAAAATAAATTGGCCACGCTCTTGCTAAAGCAGTGTTTTTAAAGGTACTTCTTTTATTTAGAAATTCTTGGTACAGCATTATATATTTTTGAGAAATTAAGTTAGTGAAATAGAAAAAATTTCTGTTCATCAGTCTTAATGCTTGAGCTCATAATTGTGTGGCAGATGAAGGAAAAAAAAAAAAAAAAATTGGAGCAATCCAGAGTCCCTGGACAAGAGAATCACTTTACCTCAGGACATTGAGATAATTTATCTGGGTGGCTTATAAAAAATGCTAGATAAGACTGAAATTTAGAGAAGCTGAGCATGCCCAGGCTCAGCCTTTGGATTATCAAGAAGCGAATAAATCCTGCAACTGGCATCTGAACATGTTAATGCTGTAGATTCTAGCATGGAAACAGGAAACTGTATTTATGAAGCAAAAATATATCAGAGATTAATTCAGTTCTATATATAATATAAACATTTTACACATACAAAATCTTTGCCAAAATATGAATAATTTGCAAGCACACTGAAGTTAGAAAATGCCAGAATAAAGGTTGCCTTTCCATGTATACGCCCTAAAGTAATCTTTAATTACATGATTCCTGGCTTCTTTTTCTAACCCTGGAATTTTCTAATTTCAGTGCATGCTTGATTTTGCAGTCTTAATACTTTCTCTTTTAAATAAAGACTTTTGGGATGTACTTCCCCAGGTTTTCAAAAAAGCATTTGAAAACGATGATGTTCCATCCTACTAACATCCAGATGGGTCATCATCAGATTGTTACCTTTATCTGTCATCCTAGGAGACTCCCGAGTGGCTATAACTGATGTTGGTGTGATGTTGAAGCCTAAGCAATGATGCCGTGTCTGTCATGTGACATAAAGCTATAGGTGTCAGACAAGAGGACTGGAAGGTAAGGGAGCACCTGAACAGAGTTTTAAATAAAGTACTTATTATTGCGCTCTCTCATCCTTTTCTATTCATTAATACTCCATATTGTGCAACCGTTAACAACCTTGCTTAGACAGCAGTCACCTAAACTTCATCAATCTGATTCTGTATTGCCTTGTTCCATATGCGTGGTCATTTCTACTTATGCAAAAAGAATGTAAAATGTTGATTTCTGATTTGCTAACATTTTAAAACTACTTTGCACTTAGTTTATGCAGCTGTGAATGGTAGCACATAACGCTACAGCATGCAAATCCAGGGCCCATACGCTGAGGAGGGTTACACTTTAAGCTGATTTTTTCACCATGGTTGTAAGTCAGAGTAGTCACACCAACAGCACAGAAGTTGGATCCAGTGTGCTAAATCATTGTGCCTTGTCTACTTCTTTCTATTGTGGATTGAAGAGTTCGATCAATAGTGGCAGCATGCAAAGCCTTATAAAAATTGTTAATTTCCTAAAATCTATTTCCATGCTTAGGCATCCAGTATTTTGTATTGATAACTGTAATATTTCAAATCCCTCTCTGTGCACAATGGAATGCTCCAAAACTAGTATTCGCCTCTGCTGCACTGAAAAGGCTGTACAGTTCCAAATTCTAAATTGTCACAGAAGATAAGCTTTCAGGACTCGGGAACCTGACTCTAATGAGATAGCTTAGAGGCAGAAAACGATCCTACCTGTGAAGATTCAGATGGGGTGTGAGAGGGTTAAATACTTCCTGTATGTTACTTTTTAGTTAGTTAATTTAAGCCAGGACTATGCACCTGGTGCTGAAACTGCAAACTGAAAGTTCTCTAAGATCTGGAAACAGCAACAGGCTGGCTTCCATAAATAATACTGGAAGTTAAACAAAGATTTCACAAGGTCCAGGACATAGTATAAATAAGAAAGCATAAAAATCCAGGAAATCCTTAGTTAACAAATGTTTTGTTTTAAACATTATATGCTTTTCTTGATCTTTGAGAATCATCTTCACAGTAGACACTAAACTGAGGGTAGTAAAAAAAAATTTTTTCCCTGACTTGAGCAAGGTATTTTGACATACTGAGAGCACAGTTTGTTCTCAAGCTTTTCAGAGTTAATCCAAAAGCTCATAGACTTGCAGAAAGGTAAGAAACCAATGAAATACTCTGTTAACAAGAGACCAAGCTTGTGTCAAAAAAATGCCGTATACTGACACCAACCATTACAGTATTTGGCAACTGCAGGAGATTGGATTAGTGCAATATATTGAATTGAACAATCCCAAAGGATGTTCTAGGCATGTTGGGCCAAATTCAGCCAGGAGGTAACTGTGTCCATTTTACTGGATTTATACCCAGGGGAATTTGGTCCTTTTTGTTGTGGCCAAAATGCTATGCTCAGTTTTAAATTGAGCAGCTGTACAAAAGTTGTGACTTCTTTTTTAAAGAAATAATTTTAAAAGTCATCCAGTTATTTCAGGTAAGCACAGGTACTACTTCAGATAATTGATTCTGCTGGTTCCATATTTGGCTTCTAGAGCAAACTGGGTTGCTGAAAAGTGAAAAGGAGGGAAATGGGAGCAATTTTGAGAAAGTTTTACTACTTATGGTGTACACTGATATTTGCTGTTTCTATGCCCTGATTATCCTCAGTCCACCCCATTCTAGATTCAGGACCTGTTTAGGTCACAAGTGTTCCCGTTCTGTCTAAAGCATCATCTCTGTCTGGTATTTATTACATGGTCCAGTGAACTGAACGACCTGTGAGCAGGCCAAATGCCAGAGGAAAACATGCACAGGCTGGAGACAGCCAAAAAAAGTACTGGACAGCCATTGAGAAGCCATGAGGGGTTTTGTCCTGTTTTGCTTTGTTTGTTTTTTCGTAGCTATGTGGTTTTTGAAAACCACAAACTCTAGTCTGGAAAATACATATTTTGGCTTTATAGAGGTTTCTATATTCTGTTCAGCCCACTCAGTAGTATACTAACTTTTGTCATATGATTTGTTTTTTCTTTTACCGTCTCCATGGGAAAAAAGTGTTGGAACTGTAGTCCTTGTTGTGTGGTGTTTAGGTTTATTATTTCTATGTTTGGATTACATGCAAATGAGGAACTACGTATTGCTTTGGAGGGAAAGGTAGCCATCGGTTTCTGAGCAAGTTCAGGAAACCTGGTGCTTGCATAGAGCTCACGTAAAAAGTGTGGCAGTGGGTAACTATTCTGTATCAAAGGGAAGGATTTTCCTTATCCTGCTTCAGAGCAGTAGGGAGGCATTTCAGCAGCCATTACAATAATTTCTGTATCTCGGGAGGCTCAGAGTTGCTGTAGCAACCTTTTGCTAGATAGGAATTTGGCTGGTGAAGCCCCACAGGAATCTGCTCCCACTCTCAACTAAACTCTCACATCACCGGTCTCAACTGCCAGGGAGAAACCCCAGCTGCGAATCAGACAGGGTGAGGGACCTCTTTCCACAGGTTCCTCACAAAACCTTCCCCTAATTACTGGGATCAGATGCTTTTTGGCAGTTTTCCACGGAGACAGAGCTTTGCTATGGGTACAGAGTTCTCCGCCTGAACCCAAATTGTAAAAATGGTCATAGTAAATTTTGTGCATACAAACAAGCCCTTATTCATGCACTTGCAGATACGAAAACTGAACATGCAAAAGCAGGGAGTGCAGTTTTAGAGACCAGTGTGGGAAGTTTGACTGGGAGGCAGCAGTAGTTCTGGTGACACAAAAGAAGTATTATAAAGTCACTGAGGGGATCAGGCAGATGGGAACAGACTTGAGTGGGAAGTAATACAGACAAGGTCCCCAAAGCCCGTTACTTAGATTTGGATAAAAAATGAAGTGTGAAGTTGGTCAGAGCATGAGGGGATGCATCGCTGCTAAACCAGTTCCTTCAAAAGTGTGAAGTAGTTTCTAGAGTAATGAAAGACAGTTTTTTGGCCTTTCAAGCTGCTGTATGGTTGAGAATAATATTTGGAAGATATTATTTATAGATAATATTGCCCAATGGTTATAGAGAAAAGACAGTTATTTTGGACTCTTGGCATTTATTTTGAATTCTACAGGTGATTGGCATCGTCAAACCACAAGACCCTGTATGTAAAGCCTAGAAAACAGTAAGTAATATAATTAAAACAAGACTTTGACATAATACATAGTTCAACAAACAACTTAAGCTGCCCCACGTCTGATACTTCTGCCAAAAGAAGAAGTCGTGCTCCCACCTTATACCTTGCTACTGGTTTCCTTCCCTGTATCCTCCCTCATAGTAAGGGTACAGGCACTGGAAACTCATCCAGGAAGGAAAAAGTTGATTTTAACCAGGTAGATTCAGTATTCAGCCCTACAAGAAATTTTACCAGTACAGCTGACAGACAGGTCAGTCACACTGTGAACTGAATGCTGAACGAGGCTGTCTGCACGTTTTTTCCCTGCATTACTTTTCAGGTGGACAGCTCTGTGGTGCGGCTTGCAATTCTGCTGCATGAGCACTGGTGCCAAGATGATTGAGGGATGGCACAGCTGCACAGGGGCAGGGACAGCAGAGGCAGGGAACCGACTGCAGTGCCTTAAACCCAGACTGAGAGTTCAGAACGCCAGCTATAGCGTCAGTCTTTGGAGGGTTCAGTTAAGCAAGCGTGCTCAGAGCTTATCTGACAGCTTGTCAGATAAGACCGGGTCTTCCTAGGACTGTGCGCTGCCTTCTGTTGTAACTCTGCTGGAGGAGGAGGAGGAGATGGCATAACTATTCTTTTCCTTTTATATGTTGTTTAGTGATTATTGCTTTGGAATCAGGACACGTAGGGCCAGTTCCTTCCCTGGTTTCCAGTTCCTACTCCCAGATCTGCTTCTGTAATTCATTAATAGTCTGCTTAGACTAAGACATCAAACAGTCACAGAGCAGGTACCAAAATCAGTGGTAGTTTGAATTAATATTCCGAGCTGGAGAACTAGATGGGTGAGGAGCCAGCCTACACTCATTTTTGCCAGCTGTGTTGCAGGGCAGCTGCTTCTGGCAAGCAGACAGCTAGGGAACTTAAATTGAAAATTGTCCAACAAGGATCACCAAAGCTAGCCTCAAAGCACTCTGAGGGTCTTTCTGTACTAGAGATGTACCAGCTTAACAAAATGGGTTGTGAGTCTATGAGGCTAAACCAGGCCAAATCCTTGATGCTAATGCAAGATTTAACTCTTGCAGATACTATTTTAAGTTGTACAGACAGGTCACTAAATACAACTAACTGTGAAAAATATTGTTAAAATGATTTTGAATTGTGTGTGTAATGATTTTCGCTGGTTTCAAGCACAAGCAAAGCAGGGTGAATTCCAGAAAAAGACAATCTCTGGTTTTGGTGTGTTTTTTAAACCAAATACCTTACCGTCTGAAGCACTTTTTAATTATGCAAGGAATAACAAAATGTATAGTGTCTTAGGCTGCAGACAGATGTTAGGTCTCAGACAGAAAGTGGGCCCATGTATGGTTATAGTCAGCTAAATGTGTCACTGAGTGGCAGTAAGAAAGGCAAGTGGGCTTTGGAAAGCTGACTGATCTCTGTGCACCAGCAAAGTAATCAAAACTGAATAGGGACTGTGCCCTAGTTAGACTTATTCTAACTATTCAAAGCTATGTGTCATTTCATGCAATTTGGGATACAGCCTGGGCTCTGTTTCGGGGGTGTGTGTGTGTATGTTTTTTACTGTATATTTTTAAAAAGAGCACCCAGTTCTGAGGAATCTATTCCCAGCTAAAGCACACAAGCTCTGGAAAGGTCAGAGAGAGGCATCTCTAGCTTTGGTAAATAAACAAATCTCTTCTCTGTGGCTGGGATGTTGTATTAATAGCAGTAGATTTGGTTTCGCATTGTGGAGCTCCTCCTGTTTCATTGCTATTGAAGATAAGAGAACACAAAATGTTCTGTCACCCTCCCTATGAGAAAACAAGCCAACAGGCAGAGACTATTATGTTTAAAGATATTACTGAGGCAAAGACTTGGAGAATGCAAACACTCAGGTTTGTATTGAGTAACTACTGGATACCATAGCTGGCACACCAGTAACTTGACATTATTTAATGTCTTCCATGAAAGAGTTTGCAAGACAAAATCACTACAGTAGAAATAACCTAACAATAAGAGTTGAGCCTTAAGCAGATAGAAGTTGATTTTTCCCTTTTGGATTTTTCTTAGTGAGTCAGTTGCAGCAAAAAGTAACAGGTCTTTCCTGCTTCTTAACCTATTCACCAGCCTGCTACAATCTGTTTTACTTCCGTTTGTAACCTGCAGTTATTCAGACCTTCATTACAGGATACTAGGATTGGAAAAGTTTGTCCAAACAGTTCCTGAAAGGAAAAGATTTCTTGTGAAATTGTAAAGCCCTCTAACTTGGCAGTAAGCATGTGTAAAATAAATTAACCAAGCTGTACCCTAGAGCTTCTCTACACAAGTTATCTGGGAATAATTCATTCTAAAATTCCACATGCGGAATATTTTACCTTGGAATATGTACTCCTGAGTGGAAGGCAGATTTAGCCTATGTTAGCTAGTGGATAAGAAGCGTGATGGGAAGAAATGAAGAATTTATCCTTAGCTAGTTAACATATATGACGCATGCAATTGGTTTTACAACACTAGGCACCTATTACATTAGCTAATACATGCTTAAGACATACCTCTTGTCCTTAGTGGCATCTTTTCTCCAAATCAGGCATCAGTCCAAAAAGGAGATAGATTTCTCTTCTGCATATAAGCATCTTCTGTTGGAGAGCAGATTGCTAGATATAAGTAAAAATAAACACGAGCCAAATCAGATAATTCTCCTCAGAACAATTATTTTCCTTGCCCTTGAAATGTCATCAGCTACAGATTTATTTCTTTCCCTGATGCTCAGGTAGAGAATCTGTTCAGAGGGGAGTTCTTCCTGCATGTAGAAGGCATTTTGTAAAACTACACCTCTACATAGTATACATAAACAAACCAAATGACTCAACAGAAAAAAGAGTTACGTGCAGTGAGATGTTTTCCTCTGGGAATATTTTTACTGAAGGAAAATAAAAATATTGGCAGAAGACAAAGACACTGAAATCACCGAAATTGTGCTCTCCCCAGTCCGAGCCTGACCGGTCTGGAATTTAATTTTTGGATATGGTGCCTGATCTGGCCCTAAGTTAGCAGTCCACCTTTCTATCTGTAGTGGGAAAAAGACAGTCTCGGCTGAGGCTAAGATGCTGCTTACATGTAAGTGTTTGTAAGTGAATATCACTTCCCATCTGCTATACTCATCGCATTTTACAAAAAAGGATTAATTATTTCTTCTAGATCAGTACCTATGCAAGTTCCTCTAAAAAATTCGTAAGAAATTCTGGGCAGAGACAATGGACTTACTTGACAGCTACCCGTGACTCTTTAAGATGATTATAAATGTTCAGAGAAAGTAACAGTCTCTGTAGTTAGGAATTAAAAAAAAATGGTAATTGTTCCATATTGTAGCTTCCTTACCATTTGAGAACAAACCCAAATTTAATTCTGCCATCACAGGAATTTTGGCTGAGTTAAATGTGAGAAAAGATTTCAATTTTGAGCATGAAATTTCTTTTAACTGTGATTTCTTATACAACATATGCCATAGAAATGAGGAAAAAAACCCTGCAGTTAGTGTGAGGGCCTTCTGATCTTGCGGAAGGATCCTGTGTGCCTCAGTATGTTAGTGCTTGAAAGGATTTAATATAGATATTTTTGGAAAGGAATTAGTTTTATTTGTACCTGATACCAATAAGGTTTCTTTTTCAAACAGATTTAATAGTCATCAGAGCTGTGCTGTGAATAAGATATTCTAAAGAAAATTAAAATTTTTGCACGTAACATTTTAAATTTAATTACATCACAAGCTACTAAAATTGAAATATTTATTTTTACTTTAAGAGATATCATTGCGAAATTTCAAAGCCATATATAACCCACTACATTTATGTACTGACCACTGGAAAAGTAGTGCTAGAAACAGTGTACCAGTTTGGATTATTCCAAGAATATCATGATCTTAAAAGGCAATAGACATTAAATACCCAATACATGAGAATAATACGGAAATTCATTCTTTTATAACTTCAGTATTGCTTCAGGTTTTTTGCTTTCTAAAAATGGATTTGTGTAAAGAATGTCTTTGCAGCTGAACTTTTGTGTAGTGATTTTGGCAGATTGAACCTAATATTAAGAACTTAAATCTACTTGAACAGCACCTGAATTTTCCTGCAAGGTATAATAAAAGACAGCAAGCAGACCCCCCAATTATATAAGCGATAATGTAATTGCTGTTCTGCTTGACAAGGTCATAATCTGATTTCTGATTATATATTAACAGCAACAAGTCAAGATACTTCCAAGAAGATGGATATCCAACATCATTATTTCAGTGTTCCACGTGTCTTTTAAAAATTTCTCTTTTCTTTCAAGAATGAAGTCTGTTCTCTGAGTTGCAGCTGAAGAATGAGGGCAGCTCAGGCCACCCCAAATCTCGGGAGATCAATAGTGTTAGCAGCTGATGATCTAATTATGGATTATTTGGGTCGGACTCTTTTCTCCTAGCTAGGTGTGACTTGATTGACTCAAAAGAGGTTAGTTCATTCAGTTCATAGGGGTTATAGCATGAGTGAATCATTCCCCTAATAACTGCCATCCTATTAATCATAAGGAGAGTCTAACATTTGCTATAAGCAGACATTTTGATCTTGTAAGACATTTTTTATGCATATCTTAATGATATTGCATGAATTGCTGGCAGTTATGTATGTTATTATTACAGTTGTATTAGTTATGTATATTTTTAATAAAGCTCAGGATGAAAGCATTTACTCAGAAAAATACTGTTATGAATATTTCCTTTGCAATGTATCTCTCTTAATTTTGCAAAGGCATATATCCAAAACAGGCTGTCGTAGTGTGTAATCATTCATGCGCTCATACCTTAAGCTGACCATAAACAAGACACATGATGATGTAGGGTTTATTACATATTTTAAATTTTCATTGCTTAAGAGATTGAGAAATATTGTCTACTTGAATTACATAATAACCCATAACTGGTCTCCAGTATTTTGGAGTTTTCCACAGTTTCTTGCATAAGCATTTTTATAATCTCCCTATTGTTCTGTTTTACCTCGTATTAACTATCAGCCTTAGAAAATACGTACAATGTGTCTGGGCATTAATGTAGCACTCACTAAAACTCATGAAGTCCTGCCTTACAATGAGCAAGGCTCAATGTAAATGATGGGGTACACTAATTAGGACAGTCTATTTTCTCTTCGGTTGTTCCAAAATCCTGTTTAGGAGATCGGAAGGAATCTGTCCAAGACATTACATCAGGAAAGGGACTTAGGCTGATTTATACCATCATGTAGGCAGACAGATTTCCAGAACTTTATGTTCTAGTTTAACAGATGCATACGTTCTCTGAGGGGAGAACAATGAGTTTATGGAGGGAAAAGCATTCCCTGGAAAGTCAAAAGCCAAGGTGATCATTCTGCATCTTTGTATTTCATTTTTTGAGAATCACACAAAGGAGAGGAGCAAAGCTAATCAGAAGTCATGAGTATTAATTTCCTGCCTTCCAACGCTGATTGCCTGGTAAGCATTTCTTAAATGATAAAATATTTCTGTCTTGGTTTTTGTTATTCAACTTTCTGATTGCTCAACATCCCGTTAGGGGAGTAGGTTTTGATGAAGGGGAAATTTCACCTTTGCTTATGAGCTTTTTAATAAAACAGTTGTTATTTTTCTAATTTGTCTTCAGACTGTCTTGAGCTGATCCCTGAAGCACATCGAGGACAATAGGAACTGCAGACACAGGTGCAGTTCTGCAAAACATTTTCTTTGATGGCGAAGGCAGTTGAGGATGCTCCAGGCCCTTGTTCTCTGTGTCCCTGCCTACTTGCTCCCAGCTCCTCGCCTGCTGCTCTCTACCCCTTTGGTTGTGCTTTTACAATTATTTGTGTCTATGAACTGAGTAACTGAGTTAATAATCATCTTTCACCAAGAGGCTGTGGTAAGCCTGACCGTACAGCCCCACAAAGAGTTGTGTCAGCACAACTGAAAAAACATTTTCACGGTAATTGCGAGCTGGTTTAGACTATGGTACTACCGAGCAGGCCAGTCCCACTTCTTCTCTCAGACTACCAGTTGGTTTTTCCTAACTATTCAGTAATGTGTGTCACTGTGCGCTAGTGTAATCCATCAATGAATATACTAACATAGAATTTTTTAAGTCATCTGGGACAGGATTCTTTTGAATGCAAAGCTGCTGTCTTTCATAGGCTTTCTCTCCAGGCAGTCTGGGTTTTCTTTACAGCTGTTTTGCTCCACAGGCACTGTAAGTGGGAGTGTGTGCGCTCTGCCCGTGACCTAGCTTCTTGCATGTTCTTTAACTAGCCCACTCATCTTAGTGTAGACCCTTCTAGCTTGTTGACAGCACTTAAAATAATAATTCATTTTTAAAAAATTATGCAACAAGCGTGAGCCTGTATACAGCATCTTACACATATCTTACACAGATACTGAATTTGTAGACCTGCTTGTCCACAATGTGTGGCTGCAAACAAGCCTTGAAAAAGGGGTTTCAGATGGGTCAGTTCTCCAAAGCAGTCATACAAGCAGTTTGCTGATGAAGCACAAGATGGTTACAACTGGAGGAACATGGGTGTGGGGACTGTTTTTTTACCATTGGTGCAGCAATGGCTATGAAACAACAGTCCTATGGGAAAATAATTTTTTTTATGTAGAACATGTTTTCCGATGGCTCTGCTTTGGGCAGATTGGCTGGGATTACTGCTGGCTCTGGTCTAATGGCAGGAGGTGTGTGCGTGTGTGGAGTGCACGTATGTGCGGTTTCTCTTTTGAAACAGTGTTTTGTGAATTTTGGTTTACTGTCTGTGCCTTGTAAAGATAAATTGTACAGAATGCATTAGTATATACCAAGTAATGATTTCGGTTAAAAGCAGAGTTCTCACTACTATTTTACTGGAGGGATTTTGTTTTTGAAGGAGCTTTGGCTTCAGTTCCATACAGTCTATGCAGCACCCTGCAATTTAAGAAGCTCCATCTAATTTTTTTTTTGCCTTCTTTTAGATTCCAGGTGCAAATTATTGCTGGATTTAATCTCCTGGAAACCTACATCCTCATTGTATTCAGGGAGCAACCACAGTATGTGCAGTAAGAGGGCAGGCTTAATCCATGATTACTTACTCTGTGCTTTATCTCTAGCCAATAATCACCCCCAACTTAATTAGCTAACAGTGTGTTTAGGTATTCAATATTTATGCATCAGTGAAGCAACACATTGCAAACCACTCTATTTGTTGAACGCCTTTTTATAAAAACTGGATGTACCCACATGGATTGTTTCAAACAAAAATAAATTGCACCAGCACTATGTATTTGCAGGTAAAATTGGCTCTGATGCAGCTGCTGTATCAAAGACAAATTTCCCTTGTTATGAAACTCCAGTGTCCATGCCTTTCCATGGAGAATATAATACTGTAAGCATTGCTGAGCCTGCTGTGAAGAGTTCATCTGATTCTAATGGAACTACACAGTAACAGGCTGTATGTCTTGTAAGTAAGGAGAACATTTACATCAAAGCTATTTGAGTGGGTTGTATCTTTTTGTATTGACTAAACAACCTTTCTTTTTGTCTTTTTTTCAAAAAGTATAAGTTTTCTTTTGAAAATTTTAACTTTGCATTAAAAAGCTGTGGATTTTTTTAAACATGATTTTTCAAGTTTTTTTTCAAGAATGAATATGAACATTTAAGGTTTTTTGTTCTCTTGAGACTGAAATTTTTCATGGGGAAAATGGTTTTACTCCCCTGTGCTTGTATATGCTCGTATCAACAAAAGTTCAGTTTTTGTTTAAGGCCAAATTTATCAGACTGAACAGGAGTTATCATCATTGACCGGGCTATTTGTTAACTGAGGTTACCCTGGATTTGTTCTCACATATAAAAGAAAAATTTAGTGCTCCAGTGATAAATCTGCTGCCTTTCTATTTGAGGTCTAATTCTAACCAATTCCAGCGTGCCAGTACACTGAGGAGTAGATCAAACAAGCAGAAGCAGCAGCTTTGACCACAGCTGCCTGGGGCAATAAACCAGAAGCACAAACTCTCTTGTCACTTACCATGTTCTAAGCCAGCCAGTTTTTCTCTTGGAATGCTTTCACATTCATGCATCTTTACATTTTTTGAAGACGACATTGAATAATATTCAAAATCTGTTAATTTCCTCTAGATGTTTAAGAAAAAAAATAGAATTTCCTGTTATTTCTGTGCTAGGTTATATAATCAATGTGTTTCAGCTACAGCACAAAGCAGACACTTGTAAAAAACTGAAAATGTACACAGAATAGGCACACAAATAAAAAGTTGCCCCAGAGTGCTGTATACTGGTTTATAACTGAGAGACGTCATCTTTGTTTGCATGCATGCACATGCACACACACAGTGGTTCTATTTAGGACTGCTTCTCCTGATATTTATCTTCTGGGGTTATAAAAAGATCTCAGGGTAAGAGGAAATCTCACGTTTACTTTTGTTGACTCCATTAGCTCAATGAAGGTAGTTGTGATTCTTTTTATGTTTGACATTCCATGTTACAACTTAATTAAAAACGCCTTCAGGAAACGGCTTTACATTTGTCTGTATCATATTTGTTTATCTGTAGCTGTTATGACCTTTCCGTTACACATTTCAATGAATAATCTCGTTGCAAATGTACGGACATTTTACTTCTGAATTACTTTTTAGGGAGTGGCAGGGGTCAGATGAGGATACTCGAAGCTAGGACACTGACTACTGCACTGGGAAATTTTGTGACATTTGCTTTATCATTCCTTTATGTTCAAATAAACCAAACCTCAGGCTAGGATGAGGTTTCGGGGGTCTGAACAACAATATAAATAGCAGCAACTTCTTTATCTGGCTATACGGTCAACAGACTTTACTAAGAGTTGTTTGTAAATTATTTTGAGATTCTATGATGAAAGTTGTTATACCAAATAGTTTATTGTAATCTGTTTTGTCCACATGCTAATGTAGTGACATTCACATACATATAGGTTCACAGGATCAGTTAAGAGTTGCTTCTTTTAAGCTGTCCACAACTACTTTACATGACAATGCCATAAAATCAGGGAACTGGATATTCTAGACTTAGAACTTGAGCCATCAGTCATAGTAAGTATAAAATAGAGCTACAAAAATATGTATTGACACTAAGTGTGATCAAATTAATATAAACAATATACTCCCAAGTAGTACATTTACATCTGCATTTGCATATACTGGCAGGTCTAGATCTAGTTTCCATATTATACTTTGTATTTGATCATTAGGTAACACCAGACAACATTATTGTTGTAGAGATATTGTACAGGATAAATTACAAGAATACTGTACTCTGTCAACTCTGTTTGTATTCACAGCAGTGAAACTGCATTATCATTGCAACAAACTAATTCCATTTTGTTAGAGTGCAGTATGCCTATTAACAGAGTAACACAAATGAATTAAAATATATTGATTATATAGAAAATTAAGTGCAAACTATTTAAAACATTTTAAGTGATTAGATGTAATAAAATTTTACAGATACAATTGCACAGCTGGCAAACCGAAGTCAGAAGAAAACACTTAGATGTACCGAGAACCTGGCTCCTAACCTTGGCTTTTAAACTTGAAGCTTGACAAACAATATTTCTCCTGTGATCTGGACAGGTGGCAGTCCCATCATAGAGCATTCGCCAGCATTACCACTCTCCTCATTTAGACTTTACATCAAGTCTGTGTGAGCTCTGGCTTGAAATCAGATTCTTCGTGTCTATAAGCAAAGACACAGGCTAACGCTTACTTATTAACACTAGTTCTAAAGAAGCAAAGGTATTACATAAAGGACCACTGTTCATTTAGATTACACAATATTTTTAAGGGACATGTGATACATCAGAGGACTATTTATATGTACAGTTGAAAGTAACTGTTGTTTACCTGAAATAATTCTTATCCTAAACAGATCAACACTTCGAAGAAGGTACAGAAAAACAGTTCTACAATAGCATAAAATAAAACTGTCTTATTTGTGGGTACGCAAAAGGATTAAAGAGTATAATTTTACTCTCTTAGACCAAATGAAGTCCTAAATTGGAAAAGCGGCTCCATCCAAGGTCGCCTCTGTTGTTTCCAAAAATATCTTGAAACAAACGCAAGAGGGGCACTTTGTTGGGTGTTATCTAGACATATATAGTTTCAATCAAATTCTTCAAGAAGTGTCAGAATAAAAGTCGAACATTTGTTTGACACCGCCAAGTCACTAGCAAGTGAATCCCTTCAAAGATTGAAAATAACTTTGATAACAGAATCAAGAATTATGGGATGTTTTCTTTACACTAAAAAAAAAGCCACATTAATTTGGGATGGAATTGTAAACACTTTTTAGACATTTCATAAAAGGATTGTATAATTCTTTCCGCTACACAGGGTGAAGTGTTACGAGGTTGTGTTAATGATCCCAGGAAAATATTTATAGTGCTTTTTCCAGTATATGAGTTCTCTCTTTCCCTCTCGTATTTTACGATCAACCTTCACTTCATTCAGTTAAATCAACAAGCAGAAAAGAACCTTCAGTGCATATAGATTTTAAAGTGATGCATTTCACATACAAATGGTTGAAGTACAGTGTAACAAAGAAGAAATACAAAAGGAATAGTAAGCACAACAGTAACAACCCACTATGAAGTATGCCACACTTCACCTCTTTGTTAGAAGAATTCAGATTGCTTTCTAGTTATTAGCTGTGGGAGATATCTTCCTAAGGAGACTTAATTTTGAGATGATGTTGTCATTGCCCATGAAATAATAAATGCCCATTTTCATTACTGTCTTCTGAACATTAACTAGATCTCTCACTGTTTCATGGCTCACTCATGCAGATACCTGAGCAGTCTAATCAGCCTACGTAAAATGAAAATGAAGTAGAGAAATCCTTTAGAACAAAAGATGCAACATGAATGTAAAATATTAGTGGAACAGGTTGTCTGTGGGTGACTTTCAATGTTCTGATACAGTTCTGTTTTCTTTTTAATATGCTATAAAAACATGGCATGCTTTAAAGCATGGAATAAGGGAGATGGGTACAATGTTTTATAAATACTTAAAACAATTCAAAGTTTTTGAATGCTGCACTCCACAGAATGTAGTCTTGGAGCAAGGCATCATTTAAATAGCAGTTGATAGGCAAAATGCATAATTTTCATGTGACTTTTGATTTTTAGATTTTCAGTTTTTAGAATCCCAAATTAATCAGCCCCTTTTGCTTTTGGTAATTCTGCACTAATGGCTCTGAGATTTCTGTGATAACTGCAAAGAAATGCTTAAACACTAATTTACTTGCCAGAAAATGCTGCAATAGTGTAAACCAAGCAAACTGCTGAATTCTTCACATTTTATAACCCTAGAAATTCAACTGCTATTTAAAAAACAGTAATCCCATAAAAGAAAAGCATTAAAACCCCACAAATTTTATTTTCATTGCAGAAAATCTCTATCAAGAATTTTGTGGAGCTTTCTTCAGTATGAACCAGTTGTAAAATTTACAAAGAAGAAATTGTGAAATTAATTCCTTCATTATTTCCGTTACATGGTTATAATTTGTACATGATGTATGCCTTTATGGTTTTGTTGTTGTTGCTTCCTAAGTGCCAGGCATATTTTCTATTCCATTCTAGGGGAAAGAAGTAGGGAGAGAGAGAGGAATTTATCTTTGAAAATTGGTAAGATCCCATTTTCTTTACTCCTATCAACTGCATTTTTTCTGGTATTAGCAAAATGTGCAGGATTTGGTTTTATCCTGTGTCAAAAGTAGACCTAATTAAGTGCTTATTCTATAAATGAGTGTTTTTAAAACTTGAGCGGTTGCAATAAAATTTAGAAGCTTAAAAATGACATGTTATTCTGTAATGACAGTCTGAACTGAAACAGTATAATAGACATTGCCTTGAGTAGATCCATTTGCAGAAGAACTCTAGTTCTTGGCATTCAGCAAATGCTGGCTGTGTGTATCTTAATTTCCAAAACCACACTTTTTTTCAAAACTGACGAATGGAAATGCAAAAAAAAGGTTAAAATATACTTCTTTTTTATCATAAATATAAATAATGCCTTTAAATACAAGGTAATGCATAAAATTGTGTTTTAATGATAAACACTATAAATACTGCAGCACTAGATTTGTGCAAGACAGCCTCTCCTAGATGTCTAATAAAAATCAAACCATATTGCTAAGGACTTGTGTGTTTTGATTGTTTGTGCTGAGAAAAACTTGCACACACATTTAATTTTTGTTATAAATTAGGATGTGTCTAATGGAACATTGATTTGTCTTGGATGAAAGCCATTACTTTAGATAATTACAGTTCTTTTTTATTCTCTGCGTCTTATAAATCTGATGCTGGCCCTTTAATTCCTGCTTGTTCTGTCAGGAGGAAGAATACAGAGCTAAATCCAGCAGACCTTATTTTGGCAAAACTCCCACTGAAGTCAGTGAGGGTTTTGTGAAAGTAAGGACAGCATGATTCGTCTCACAGTTCCTGCTGATTATTTGGAATATGTTTGCTCCCCCCTCAAACACCAGAGCTCCTCACCGAATTTGACATCACCACGGCACAGTGGCTTACAGCGGTTTTTTGTCTGTAAACTAGAACCAGGAAAATCAGTGTAATGCAATTGTGAAAAATATCCTTTTCACCCAGTGACCTTGGAATAAAACAGACTGCTTTGGGAGTTTGGAGACTGCTACTGTGGAACTAACGCTACAGAAACAGAGACACTGAGAATTTGGAGAACCAATTTTAAATTCATGCTGAGAATTTAAAGAACTCTTTAAACAAGCTGGAAATTGGTCAAATTCTGATTGTTAAAAAAAAGCTACCCCACTGGGTGTTGCCCAGACAGGTGGTACCTTGTGATAAAAACTTCTGATTCATGTAATACTTCCTCATTGGCATGCCCATGAAAATTTCAATTCTGTTTCCATTACAAATTGCAATAGAGAAAGGCAGCTGAAGAGTTAACAGCGTTCCTTCAGCAGGAAACCTACTGCTACAAATGATAACAAAGGGCACACCTGCAGATTGAGTTCTTTATTTTTTTCTCTTGAGACTGTGCAAATACAAGGCCAACGAGAGGAACCAGATCTGCAAGCATCAGCGCTCTCCTCATCCGCAGACAAGATGATGGAGTAATGGCTTCCCACACTCCGCTGTGTCAATGTGTCATGACCTTTCTCCCAAGGGGACACCTTTCGGGTGACAGCACTTCAGTCCCCGTGGTCTTTCAGTCATACGGTGGAAGCTGGCTCCAGGCTAGCCAAACACTGCCAGAGTGGTGATTTAGCAATTGGACTGATACTGCCAAATTGCTCTGCATAGATACTTGCTGAGGACAGACACCAGGTAGTTAGTTAGCAGGGAGCTTTCAGTCGCTGTTCATCTGGGCCAGACATGAAATAGTGATCTAAGGAGAAGCAGCTCTGTACTTCATTTCCAGTTCCTGAACCAGCAAGTCACTCACAGAACAGATTTCATATTGCTTATTGGGTACTACACTATCCATGCTTATTAATCAGAACAGCCTCATTGTGAGGACATTTTCTAGGTGCTGAACTGTTGCTGAATAATTCTGCTGTATTCTGTTTGATAACAGTGAGCAGCATCATAATGTAGGAAAGTCTTATCAGGAAAGCTTTGGAAATCAGTACATTTTAACATAATAGAATCATAGAATCATTAGGTTAGAAAAGACCTTCAAGATCATCGAGTCCAACCATCATCCATGCTCACTAAACCATGTTCTGGAGTACTTTGTCTACATGCTTTCTGAATACCTCCAGGGATGGTGACTCAACCATTTCCCTGGGCAGCCTATTCCAATGTCTGACAGCCCTCTCAGTAAAGAAATTTTTCCTAATATCCAACCTCAATCTCCCTTGCCGCAACTTGAGGCAATAAATACAATAGCAGGGCCTAGCTTTTATGGTTGTGGGCAACTAGATGCATATGACTTCATTACTAGTAATATCCATGTGACTAAAGATATACAAGTAAGTATTCCTAGATTTGGGCTACTTAAGGAAGTCTAAGAACATTTCTTTTATTTATTATAGTTCAAATGGAAGTAAAATGGTACCACTAACATAAACAAAATAATCTGATATCCAGATGGTAAAATGGCTGGTCATATAACTCGGTAGATGTACTGTTTTCTCATGCCTGTTTCTGATGCCTGTAACTATTTCATCTCTTAGGTCCATGTGGAAATTGCCTGTAGCTCTAAGGACAGCTGAAGCCAACGTGACTAAGTAACACAAAGCTGCAGAATACTCTAGTAGTTCTATAGCTGGAATACTTCCTCATCCAGTCCTGGGTAAAGACAAGGAAGCTGCTGTTCATGAGTGACTGCTCGGATCAGTGTTCTGACTGGAAGAAATTTGGTAAGAGCTGGAGCCCCAAATTTAGCTACGCACATTTTTGATTTATTTAGACCTTCACAAGGAAAAGGCAGGTATTTTTCCATATGATATGTTTAATCTTATTAGTTACCCAGCTAGGCTATTAATAATAATACAAAATTAAAAAATCAGAAGTAAGCTTTTTGTTGCAAGTTAGGAAGATAAAACTGTGAAATTGAAAGGTTTTTGAACGCTCCCATCAAATCATGAACTAGGTGGAAAAGCCAGTGAACAGAATCCATTAAAGTTGCATTTATTAAATGTCCACTTGTATAAAAAGCTAAAAATAGCATTTGAGTTTTTCCAGTTTTCTTTTCATAACAGTTATTATGATTTTCTGCTTCATCTCAGAAAGTCATTTTGCTGCTGCTGTAGTGTATAATCTGTGTGCCCTTTCTTGGTGCAGTACAAATGACAGAACACTAATCAGATCAGAACAACAATCACGTCATCTTTGAGTAACTAGCAATAAAGTGTTTTTACAAGGAAGAAAGATGAACTATTTTTAGGGTAACTCTGAACAGAAAAACAGAAAATGATTATACTCAATCTTACTCTACATCATTGCTATGAATTTCAAAAGCATTGCTTTTCCCTGGGCAGCAGGCTAATCCATGTAATACACCTTTGTGTAAATCGTCCAATCAAATAGGGTTTCTAGGGTTTTGTTAAAAGTTTTTACTTGAAGTATATAAAATCTCCTTTCTCATGCTCTGTCTGGTGACTCTGAACCATACAGGCTGGTTCTTAAGTAACATAAATGCCCATTTTTGGTGATTATCCCATGTTTTCAGCATGTCTTTCATCTAGTTGTCTGTGTTGTTTTACTATTGCTGGCAAGTACTCAGCAAAACCCTCCTTTGGAAGTCCAGGTATGTGACTACCATAACTTTCTTCAGCTCAGCAGGCCCTACAGTGCAATGCAGGTGAAGTATGGTAATACAGGGCTAGCAGGGAGAAGAAGGTATAGGTGTCTCTGGAGATGGCTGTGCCCACACTACATAGTCTGCATATGTCCTTTTCCTGAGCTTCTCCCTTCCAGATTGATATGGCCTCCCTTCAGCGCCTTACTAAAGCCCGTTCTCCTGCCGTGGAAAGTAATCAACTCATGCAAGCAGCAGGTGGTGGCAGCGGTGCACATTCTCCCCACCCCGGCCAACTCTACCTGTGCCCATGTCCTACACCACAGCTTTCCTTCCACACTCGCTGAAAATGTGCGTAGGGGAAAATGTGCTGCTTCTCCTTGTCCTGGGAAAGATTAGCGTGCAGCTGTTGAGAAAGACTATCTTCAGCTATTCAGCAGCGTGGGAGGGCTTACATGAGGATGTCCTGGGATTCCATGGATCTGAGACCCACTCCTTACACATACACTGCAGTTTTGAACCCTTTGGGGGCACCTGAAAGAAATTTCATTAAATGACCCATTCAAACCTCTTTTTCCTGTGGCCCAGCAAGCTACTTGTCACTAACAATTTACCTTCTTTCACCTAAGAAATGGAAAAAAAAGAATACCATACAGTCAAAATGTAGTCATCAGATTTAATTTTAGTTCTGTTAACAAATACATTTAATGCAAAGGCAAACTAGGAATGATATATAATTACCATACTCTCTCTTAATATAGAAAACAGCAGAAGATCTCATAGTTAGGTACCAGAGAAAGCAAAATTATTTTTTATGTCCTGAAAAGACATTCTACTTCAGGCAGGAAAAACCAAAAAAACCCCAACCCTATCTAGAAATTCAATAAGCCAAGAGACTAAAGAAGAATAGCAAGAGTTCTGGTCCCACAGACTTATCTCTCTGCTTCTGATCTTTGATTGTGGCTAAGAGGCGCTCATCCGAGATGATGAAGCGTGAGGGACAGTTTCAAGCCTCACCTACTTTCCTCTTACCCTGGGTCAGCTGTGGGTCTCATGATGCAATTTTAAGGGCAGTGACAGTTGCCTGTAGCTCACAGATCAAAGCCAGAGTACACAGCAGCCTTGCCTATCTACCTGTTTTGCATGCCCTAACATATGCATGAACCCCTGTGCCATATTTACATCCATCAATAACCCTCCATCCCTGGGATGACCCTCTTTGGGTAGCGTAATCACTTTGGAACCACACTGCACAGACAAAACAGCACAAAATGCCCTCAGTGGAGAAAGCCGTTAGTCAACCACCATTTACACTTTCACGTGGGCAACTCAGCAAGATTAGAAGAAGGTATATGTGCAAGAAAAATATATTTGTTAAAAACAGCAACAAAAGATAATGGAAAAAGTTCAGAATCCAAGTAATTGTTCTCAGAACCTACTCCTGACGCTGTAGCAATGAACTGTCTCCTGGAAGCACAATCAGTTTAATTCAACCGTGCAAGGAAAGTATGACTAGGAGTGTGCAGGCAAGGTCTGTGCAGCTCAGAGCGAAAATGGCTCCATTCTTGCCAGTCACACTAGATGAATAAAGACAATAGGGAAGGAGAGGGCCAAGCCAGGAGGTCCACAATTATACAATATCAAGTCCCAGGCCTTGCAAAAATGTAACCTTAGATGATACAGAATAAGGAGCAGAGCAATTACATAAGTTTTCTGTGACCCTAGAGAAGGATTTCTTTTCCTTTGATCTCTCTGCAGATGCATGCCATTCCCAGCCTCATAAAACAAAGATTTACGATGAGGTTCACCCTAGTGCAGCTCTCGTAACAGATCTTCCCAACCGCGTTATGTTGTCACTTAAACAATGGAGGAAAAGCTTCGTAGAGTGGTTAGTTGTGCTCTTTGTTTATACACCAAAACCAAATAATGTACAACAAATTTATGTAGAAATGACGAAAGCAGCAATATTTAGTAAGAGGTTACCTTTAAGAAGCCAACACGCTGTCTTCCTACTTTATGTTGGTATCAAGAAGGAAGAATTCATAATACAAGCCTATCTTTACCTCCTTCCTGAATGACTTGACCAATGGCTGTTTGATTTTGTTGTTTCAGAAAACATTCTCTCTTACATTCCATTAACTGCTCAAAATCCTGCCACATTTTAATTTGCTTCATGTTTGGCCCATGACTTTCCCGTACAACTTTTTGCTTCTCTCGTAATTTCTGTTAAAAATACAAAAATATTAGATTTCTGGAACAGTTCCAAGCCACAAAAATTGCTTACATGGGCAGCTTGGAATGACAAAGATTTTTATATGCTACTGAAGTATTATTTTGTTCAAGTTTATAACACTCCTTGCAAGTGATAAATGCATTAACGCCTGGGACTCTGATATCTGCTTTGTATGGATTGACAATTATTTAAATGTTTTAAAACTGTCTGAATAATAGTCTTATCTATTTGAGAAGTTATGCTAAAAATCTGAGTTCACTTCCATACAGAACTCTTGCAATATCAAGTTGCAACCTGCAATGGATTCATATAATGATATTATAAACATGAAATCAATGTTTTACAATTAAACCTGCTACTGATTATTAATAGCCCAAACCTGTAAAAATCACTCACAGTCTGACTCATAAGAAGGAAACTAATAAAAGAAAGATGTTTAGTGTGAATTGGTAAGCCTAACCTCATCCATGCTGATCTGAGCTTCATACAAGATTAAAAATGGACAACTGCTTTTGTTTAACACTGCTGCGCTGATGATCCCCTGGCCTTTAATAACAGTGATAAGGCTGACAGGCTCAAAATTTATTGTCTTCAACAGGTTGCTTTATATACAACATAAAATTTGAGCTGGCACAGTTTGTTATGCCCATGTTTCAGTTTCTTATCCAAATGGTTTTCAGGGAATGTGCTGTCACGTTAAGCTGTTTGACTATCTTTTACAAGCAGCTCATGCTATACTTTGCAGGAAATCAAGCCCTGAAGAGCGAGCATGATCTCTTTTCAGGGTATTAGTTACCACTGCCAGCAGTAATGGAATTTTCTTTGTAGGCTGCAATGTGCTTTTTATAAAAGACTGACCACAGTCTTTACTAATAAGCCCCACAAAACTATGAACTGTACAATGTTTTTACAAGGTAAAAACCTCATTCTTACCTTCCCAAGGTTTTCTTGTTCAAGGATCATCCGTGTATACTGTTCTCTGAAGGAAATAGAAAATAATTTTATTATGATTTTATTTGGTTCTATGTAATAGAACAGAACAATGATGCAAGCATGGAAAATTATGAAAGTATTGGGACGTACATAAATGAGATAGAAGAGAAAGCATGAAGAAACCTTTTTGTCATTGGACAACATATCCCGTGACATCAAGGGTCAGATCTCTCTGATTCTCTCAGTTGTGCAGTTGGGAAAAGTGATATTGGATAAGATCTCTTACATTTTTGAAGCAGGCATGATTGCTGCTCCTTCCAGCAAGAAACAACAGCAAGATCATTTAGGTAAGATATATTTGATCCCTTTTTAATAGTGCATTTATCCTGGTGATATTCTGAGGTCAGCCAGTGGCCTCATTTGTACAAGCGTCAGAGTTTACGAATCCACAGCCCTTAATTGCTGTGAATGTGGTGTTAGAATGAGTGGGAAAATACAGGAACGAAGAGGAATAGTATTTCACCCCAGGTTTGACAAATCCAGTGACTGCAATGGAACTGCTGCGCATTCCTCGCTTTCAGAAAACAGCCATCACATTTAGGTGCCTAAATATAGGCTTAGAAGCATAACTGTTGACATTTCATTATTAAAAATCTTGGCTGTACACCTTTGTCTGTAACAAGTGGCTGGATCACTTTCTGACATATGCAAACTTGATACATGAAACCTGACAATATAATATGCAAACCATAACAGCACGATTCAGATACATTACTATGTACTTATTTTAAAATATTTTGAAATGTGACAATAAAAAAAATCTCTTCACTGATGCACTTGAAAAAAAAAATCAATTACTACATTTTGTGTGTAAGAGGTACACTTAGAGGTTGAGAGTTTGCTAGCGGAATTCAAAATAACCCAACTCACGTAACGAACTTTCCAAATTGCTCAGGGTAGGAGAACATTGCATAGAGAAATCCTAATTTCCAGAAAGAAATATCAGCCTTCATGATACCAGGGTGTGAAGGTTTGCTAGAGCATGGTGAGAAGTCGTGCAGAACCAACGCATTGCGTTTCTTATATTCCTTCCATTTCTACTAAGTATGCCAGGCTTTTGACTGGAGCACTTGGGCCCCTGGCCACCTGGGCCCTGCCTGCCATACTCCCCGCAGAACAGATATGCAAGGAACAAAGCTGGATCATTTTATGATCTCTCACTCTTGGACAATTCTAGCCAGAACAAATCAGAGCCGTCTTGAGGCTGCTCCAAGTGCTGTGCTGCACAGCTGATCCCTAGCAATCCTCACCAAATCAAAGAGATGGAACGCCACACTGAATCTTCGTATTTCCACTGGCACGCAGCGTATGTTCACACACATTTGGCCTCAAGAACATACTTTTTTTTTTTTTAAAGTAGAGTTTTCAAAGTAATCATCGGAAGATTAGATGTCTTTCCTAGTAAGTTTTTCTTTACTATTTATAATGATGACTGGAAAGAATGCAACTTAATAACTTCATTAAAAAAACACTACTTTCTATTTTTAGAGAAGATTTAGAGAAGAAAATTAACTTTTCACATTCCTAAGAAGTGACTCCACAGAACAGAGAGTTTATATTCAATAAAGAGGGTTGGAATTAAGACATTTTTTGTTCAATACCTTGTTAGGAAAGTGCTGTTATATTTATGGTTCATTTTTACTCCGTTTACATTCCAGTGCCTGCTGAAAAATACATTCACATTCTAAAAGGATGTCTAGAAAAAAAAATTATTGTCTCATTTTATATTTTGCAAAGATCTCTATACTGAACTTTGCCGTAATTCATTCAAATGCGATGGGTCTGCGACCTCTTACAGAAGGTCAAAAATGTGTATAGTCACTATGAGAGGATAATTTCCCTAGCTTCTGTGCCCACAGTTAGCAAGCGAAACAGGGACAGCGGAGAGACTGGTAATGCTCTGTTCACATTCTCCTCACCATACCTGGAATTACAGAGCTGGACTCACGCTTAATTCCAGCATTTGGCTTTGATGGCTTGTCTGTGTGAATACTCACATTGTGGATGTTCATTGCACACGTATTTGAGTTAGAGCATTTTTTGCTGATCATCTGTGAATAAACTCGGACCCTCCCCTTCCCTGCGAGGCCATAAAAGGACAGTGCCTGCTGTTTGACCCGCATTTCCTCTCAGCTGCTTGGATGAGCTGTGTTCCTTTCCATACTAATGAATATTCACATAATAATAAGATTTTCCTCACAGCCACTTCTCTTTTCATCCTGCTGCTTAATTTTGCTGTTTTTTCGTCTTTCATTAGATAAATCTTTTATTTCGTGCAGCTTTCCACTATTTTGTAAGATGGAGTAAAGAGGCTTCTTAGCCTCCACTCACATTCTATCTCCTCCTCCTTTTCTTCTCCCACCCTAGCATTAGTAGTTTGGATTCTTTACTTACTCTTATTTTTCCTACATTGTTTACTACACAGTGTTTAAACATTTCCATGCCTCAGATCCTTGCAGAAGGTCTCTGTGATGGAATTAATTGAGCCCTTCATTTCCTAGTGATCTCTGCCTCATGTTCTAGAACAGCAGGAGATGCAGCTCCACTGGTACCATCGGGACAACTTCTAGTTCATGAAGGACCTGATGGAGGAAGACAACCTCATCTCTCAGTGTCTCCTGAGGGAATCCCTGGAGTTTTCTCACTCAGACACATCGCTATCCCTGTCAATGGCCCCATTCCAGAGCCCGTAAAATCTTAGCAGTCAACCACTGCCTTTTTTCACTCCACAGTGAGTGAAGAAATTGCCTCTGGTGATACTGAATGACATTTGATTATGTATACTACCAATTAACGGTGCTTCCCTCATCGCCACCACTGCAACAGAAAGGTCCAGAAATTGTTCTGAAAGGTAAGAAGTCCTAAGAGGACAGATATCTTGGGAAATTAATTTATTCTTCCACCTCCTTTGAGAAGTGGCAGACAACTACTGGTTCTCTTTTCCTGTTGTGATGTCAGCACACTGGATGGTCTGAAGCTTTCAAATGGAGTGTAGAATGATTATTAATTATCTAATTAAGCAGCTCTATCTTCGTTTTGCCACTCAGTCATGCTTTTAAATTGTTTTGTGAATGGGACAATTTTGTGAAGCATTTTGGCACATTGTACAGAAGACTGTACATGAACCACAGCTCTGACATGACAGATTACACAGATCTCAAGCAACAATCTGTCTTGTCACTGAAAAACAAATGCAGAAATCTAAGAAGAGGCCTCACATCAAGGAATTATATTGCTGTGGCTTTTTAAAGCCTAAGCAATAAAGCAAACTGATTGATGCAGACTGTGAGATGGAGAGGTAGCAGGTAGAGCCGATGTCCCCTCTGCACTGAACTAGGAATGATATACTCTCTGGAGATTCCTTGCTACAGTAATGACTACACCTTTAAGAAGACCCAATGCTACTTTCAAAACATCAGAGTGTTTTTCACTCATTCCATTCATTAAAAAATAAACCAAAAAGACCCTTGATCAAACAGAGCAAACATAAATTTTAAAACGACTGTTTTGATAAATATTTTCATGACTGAGAAATACTGTGGTGTAAAAGCCAAAGATGACTTTGTAAAACTAGTGACGGCAATTTAAGCTTGTTTATTTTGTCAACAGCTAGGATCTAAGATTTTTTTTTTTTTGTCAAAGATAAAACTAGCTGGAAAACAGAATTTCTATTTCATGCAAAATTCTGAAATTTAAAAAAACTAATTACACAGAATAAAAAGCAGGTATTTTGACACCTTCACCAAGTAGAAATTATAAAAGTTTTGTTTTGGATTTTCCTGATGTTTCATTTTGATGGGGCTGAACCAGCTTGTTGACTTTACTGCCTGAATTTTATTTCAACTTTTCTATTGTATTAAAAGACTGAACATATTCAAAATTTTAAACAGGATACTTTTGCAAAAATATTTAGTATGCAGTAACGTGTAAAAAATCTATATGACATGATAACATTTAGACTTCTTAGCACAGATAATTAATCCAAAATATCTCATTCTCAGAAAATGTTTCGATCTTTGGCAGGACTGCAACATTTAAAATAGAAAACTACACAAACAAAATCATCAGCTCAGTTCATAATCTTTTCTGCTTCTCTCCATACCAGGCAAAGGCAAGGGGTCCTGAAAAAACTGACAGGATGAAGCAACTGTCTTTATATTGGAGTAAATTAAATTGAGTGTAAAGATGAAGGTTAGTGTGATGGTTGCAGAACAGCATTCATTCTACCTCCATTAAGAACGACAAATGGGAGCAAAACAAAATCCATTTATGATGAGTATATGCAGTCCTCCATTCCTGTACCGGTAACGGCAATAGCTATTATACATGAAAGAAGAAATGGCCAGAATCTGAGGGCAGCATATGGTTGCTCTCTGAGAGGTGGTAGACCTTCTACTCCTGCACACTGGAGTCTCAAGGGGAAACTTGGCAGAGGTATTATGTCTGGTAGAGCCACACTTCCTGCAGGACCTAGCTGAAGCACAGCTTCTCTGAGCTTGTGCCAACAGGGACTGCAAGTTAAAACCACTATCTGGGGCCTATAATCTCCAGCAGGAAGGGAAAATCTTTTGGTATGTCTGAGACAACTCATAGGTTTCCAGCAGTATATACTGGAATTTGAGATGCTTATTTTTAGATTATTATAGTGTTTCTAAATTTAGCAGGTGAAGTCCTCCAGTTCAAATGCCAGTGAGAAAATTCCTAACTTCAACCTCAGTTTATGAATATCCTTCAAGTTAACACAAAGGAAACACAAAACACATTAATACACTTACCGAATTGCCTTTCGTCTCTCCTGTGGATCTGGCGAGACGTATGCCTTCATTTCTTCTTTAGCACGCTGCAGCTGTATTTCTAGATTCTATAAAGAAACATAATTTAAAAAAAATATATATTATAATTGCTATTTCATTTCACAATGAACAATTTGGTCTCTCTTGTGATCTTACCCTTTTCATGCAGTTAATATAATGGTAGTTGCTTTCTTCCTGAACACACTCCTCAAGAAGTCCTTTCACTTCCTGTAGTACAAGAATGAGATTTCAAAGGACATCGTAAGTGAAAGTCCACAGGAGATGCCCTGTGTTGCTATATAAACCAGGAGAGTCCATAATAGAAACAGGCATAATACTGAACTGATGATTTCTTAAATATTTATATAATTGGGCTTTACAGAAGTCTCTTTTAAAGACACTTGATTTTTTTAGATTTGCAGTTTCAGTCACAGTTAGAGATGTTAAATGATTGTTAATAGGTGTTTATTAATACAACTGACTTCTAAGAGACACTTCACAAGTGCTGCCAAGACTCTTGTTCCTAAGCACATCATAAGTGCTAAATACAGTTGTGAATAAGCATTTCCTGGAACACATCTGCAAAATGCATGTTAAAAGCTACAGATGTGTTAATAGTATGTTAATTAGTAATTGATAATTATGTTGAGGAGTATGGAGAAAGTGGGTTATTCCCACCTCTAAATGGTCCATACCAAAAAACCCTAATAATCCAAGTGGAATTCATGTACCCCAGGTCACATAGCAGTTGTCAACTCAAAGCTCCGTCACCGTGTGCTTTTCAGACCATCAGCTGGAATACTGAATTCTACTGTTCAACTGCAAGAGTTTGCTGACACTCATGTCCAGCTTAATCAGTGGATGTGATTGTCATCATGTGCTAGAAGATGACTTAGATTTGTGTGCCAAGAAAAAAAGCCTTGATTGCTATTGTAAAATAGTTCTTATGGAAGGTGTACTTCATAGTAGGTTTATCTATGGATTCTTTTATTTTGCTTGGATTAAGCTATACAAAGGTACTTTTAGTACAGGAAAAGAATTATCTATATATCCACCCACACTTTAATTGTACACCTTTTTTATTTTGAAATTTATTCCTTATGTGTGCAAGGCCTTGAAAAATCAAGTCCAGACAAAATTCACAGGAGGCAATCTAGTGAGATAAAGCAGATTCATATCAACATATTAATACTGACCCCACCTTAAAGGATTGCGCTGGTTTAAGTACCTTCCCTCCTAAAAGTGCTATAGTTCAAGTAATGCATAAACTACATACACACAAGCTCTTAGCTACACCTGTATGGTTGTATTTTTAAAAAACTGTTGTATGCAAGAATACAGGACAGTCACATTTAATGATGTATCCTTGCCATCAATTTCAGTGCATTAATTATGCATTGGATTGGTTGCTAATTTAATGAATCTGCTAAACAAATATAAAGATTTGTCTTCATAAACTAATCCTCATTTTATGGTCAAATTCTTTTCTAACAGATACTCTCTAGGTCAGTAGGATTTCTGGCAGATGTGTCTTCTTTTACAATATCCTTGCTAATCAAAGCTGGACGTCGGTGGATGGATTGACATACCACTGAGTTCATTTGTTGCTATTCAGAAGAGGAGATTTGTGCGACTGCAGCTAGTCCACAGCAGCTTCAGGCATGATTTGCATAGTTGTGGATCACCATTGACTCACTTCCACCTGAAGTGGATTTGTACTTTCTGTATCCAGAGGGAAGGCAGGGAAAATACTGTACCACAGTGAATAACAGGTTGCACAGCATTTATTAATATGCATGAACACGCCACCATCTTACCTGTTCCAGTGTAGAGCGATTGCTCTCTAACCCCGCTGCACAACTGTCGTATTGGATTTTTTTTTCATCACATTCTTGAGTTAATTCCTTATGTGAAAAGGGCAAAAGGGTAGATAAATGAAATCTTCAATTGACTGACATGTGACATTCAGGCAGACTGTGTTCTTGTCGGTCTCACACACCAACCTCAGCTATTGGCACACTCACAGACACTTACATAAACCTAGCAGGCACACGGGTATTATTACACATGGGGAAGCCACTAGCCTCCGCTCGCATACTGGAGGATCAGCTGTATACACCACAACATAGCATGCAAATTTCCTCTTTACAGCCACATCCACAGCTTTAACATGGTAGGTTAATAGGGCAGTGTTTGCAAGAAGAAAGGAAAAATAATTATAAAAATAGAGATTAAGACAGGATCAATATACTTGCTACCTATGAAAAGCCAGCTTTATAGTAGTACACAACAAACGCCTTAGCTGGGTTTCATTTTCTGACACTTAATAGAACCATTAAAAATTTTCTGGAAATGTAGTTGATAGATAAATGGATAGCTCTATTTACTTCTATGGCAATGAGCCAACTTACAGCAGCTGTGGACCTGAATTTTCTTTTTCAGCTCTCTATAAAATTTTGAAAACAAATGGATAAATCTGTCATTCCTACGGACTAATATAGGAATTAGATCAATGTATTCAACTATTTGGATATTACTTGCAATCCATTTAAAAAGGAGAGCATTAGTTGAGATCATTAGTGCTGAGATGCAGAAAAACCTTTGAAACCAATTTGAAAACTAACTTTGTTATGGTTTTGAACCATGATTTTTTAGATTTTCCCCTGGTGTAGTAATTTTTTTAATTGCTATAAAGGACAGCATGATTTTGTGCCTGCACTGTCAGCTTTTACGAATTCCAGTCTTTAACATGTTGCCCGTTGCAAATCACTGTTGACCCATTCTGCTATTTCCAGCTTTCCTTCAAAGTTGATTATGTCCTTGTACAGCACTACAGAGATCCGTAAATTAGACTTATTTGTGATTCTGACTTTATTTACATAGAATGAAAGAAGTGTTTCTACTAACCTGGCACTTTTGACGCAACTGCCTCAGTTCTTTGATAACAGGAGCTAGGCTTGCCTTCTTCTCTGCCACCATAATGTTAAGTTTTTTTACCTGAAAGAGGGACAAAATAATATACATTAACACTATGATACTAATAGTACATTTATATAATTAGGAACGTGAAAAGAAAGGGAAAGAAATCAAAATATGGAGAGAAAAAATGTGCAATGAAAGCCTGAACTATATATAACATAACATAAGTTCAGGCCTAATTAACGAAGGGAAAGAGCCCATCTTGCAGTGAGGTCATTACCACAAATGAGACAAACTCTGCTTCCATTGTTTCAACTGAGAACATCACAGCGAAGTCCAGAAGACAGCCTCTGTGCCAAAACACCTAAAGAGCTTAAGGAGTAGGGGAAAATGAAGGAGTTGCTTAGAGGTGGACTGAGAGAAAGGAAGAAATCCTTAAGAAAACAAACAAACAAACCAACCCGCATAGGTTAAATAGAGTTTGAAAATGCTAAAACAGAGTCACTTTAAAATATTTATACTGAAAATTTGAATTTGATCCAGCTTTCTATTTGAGAGTCATTCTGTTTTAATTATACTGCTTTATTTTAAAAGTGCCCTCATGATTTCAAAGAATGCTATTTTGCTTTTTGCTCTTTTATAATATTTTCAAATTAGAAATTCAAGTTCTGTCTTGCTTCTATGGCTATGTGGGAAGTTAAATTAAAACATGACATTTCTAAGCGCAATTGAAAATTAGGCTATAAAGAAAAAGACAAGATATTTAGCTCTTTAGACATATTAAGTATTTTTTTAACAAATGCTTAACTCCAGTGATTTATAAACATTTTAGAAGAAGATTCAGTTAAAGATTCAAACCATTCATCTCTTTCAAATAATGTGCAAGAACAAACATGAAACCACTTCTGAAATCAAAAAAAGTAAAAAACGAAAGATGACAAGACTTGATATCCCTTATGTTTCTGAAGGGGAGGAAAGTAGGATTTATTTGTAGGATTTATTTTTTTTATAATTCTAAATTTCTTCTTCATACATTAAAAGAAATGCACATTTTAGTAAACTTTTTTAAGATTACCTGTGTAGATGTATACTGTTTGAAATTTTTTTTATTACATAAACATAGATTAAAAGAAAATTAAAACCCCAAACAAAAATATTAAACTTGGTTTCTATGCTGAGGAACCAGATACTCAAATTAAGGAAATACAATAGTTTAAGACAAAAATCACCATTTCAGACATGTTATCTAGTGTCCGGCCTTTCATTTCATCCATTTCACTCTTTACTGCAGATACTCTTTCCAGCTCCTCCTGGGTGTAACTATATCCAGAAATACCTTTCTTGTCTTCAATAGCTTGCTGCGGACACAAAAAATAAATGCTGAGTGTGAGTTCATTAATCAAGTAACACAGCAAATTCCTTCATAGAGCCAAAATATTGTAAGAAAGCGGAAAAGATAAGTACTGTAGTCAATTTATTTTAAAAGTGATTAATAATCTAGCTGCCAGAAAAACTAACTTTTTATCTAGTGCCTGTACAGTAGGATAATGACAGCTTTCTGTAAATACACTATTTGGTCATCCAATGCCCAGTGAAATTACCGGAAAGTTTCCACAAAGTGAAGTGGTCTTTAGGTCAAGAGGTTCAATGTGTAAAATCCAGATGCTTAATCTGAAGATGTAGCTAACTTATTTTTTAAACAACAGTCAAGCAAATCTAAGTTAAGTATTGTATTCACTATAGTAATACTAATACCATCTTACCAAATTCTAGCATTATATTACATAAACTTTAAATTTAATTATATGTTGATGTAATGGTCTTTAGCAATGTTTGCTTATTAAGTATGTAAGGAGGGTATTTGCTGAAATCTGAAAGCTAAGCGTTGATTTACATATGCACAATTTGTTAAAATGCAAAACATTCCTTCTTAAAAATGCCATGTGTCTACGAACTCCAAGTCCATTATCCTCAAAAACCTTTTACAACCATATGTTTAAGAAAAGATTTGACTCTACTAATAGCTACTGCTACCATGATGGGAGCATTTTGTAGACTTTAACAGCAGTGTGTAGTTTGACAGGGCTTGAAAAAGTATATTTGATTCTATGGGTGGTAAGAACTTGATGAAGTCAAAGCTCTGTAGTTTTACTGCAAGGTAGTTTAGAAAAGGTCAGACTTGAATGAGAATATACTGTTGACCATGTGTAGCCATTTCACAGAAAAACTTCTAGTGCTTTGTCTCTGCTGTGATTTTCCTGTGAGATGACTAGTGTACCTTAGTTATCCTGCTATAAATAAACACTTCGTAAGTGTTTCTTCACCTTCCTTCTAGCTGAGGAGCAATCACGAGAAAAAGCTCTGATCCTACTGCTTAGGTGCTTCTTTCTACCCAGGTAGCAGTTCTGGTTTTATTTTTAATTAAACAATGAATGCCCTACTGAAATAGCATGACATCATCCACTGCATCTATGGGAGTATCTTTCCAAAGTCTATCCCATGTATTTTCACACTTCCAATTTTCTTTTAATAAGGTAAATACCTTTATGTTTAAAAATGCAAAATATGTACATATAACAAACCAGATATAGATGAAACACAGTATTTTGATAACAAGACTACTGGTATTGGAAGAAAATACTACAGCAGTAGTATTGCATTTGGGATGCATGTATATTCCCTGAATGCTTAGTTATGCATAGCAGAAATCTTTCTCCTGCTATTCTGGTTTAGAAAAAGCATTCATCTGGTTTTAAATTTTTCACTGACTGCGAAATGCATTTTCTTCTAAATATTCTGGGCTTAGAACATTTCCTTCCTGTCCGCTCTTTTTTTAAATACTATTCCTATATTTTTTGCAGCAGTAACTTGAATCCTGCTCGCTGCTGATAATTTTCAAAGCCCTTACTATGTATGTGGATACCAAAAACTAATTTAAGAATCCAGCCTTGCTGTAACTGGAGTTAGTGAAGATTTACCATTGACTTTAAAATGCAGGGTCAAGCCCCTCAGTCTAAAAAGAAACTGCACAACAGTCCTGACTGCCTGTAAGAAACAGTTGCTGAACATGAAGTACAGCAGCTTAGCATAATCGACAAACAAAAATAAATTTTATACCCTAATGACTCTCTTACTAATGACAGCAGGAGAGCTGAGGATGATATACATTAGAATCTAACAAAACAACATTCATCTTATTATACAGCTATTATCAGGGAAAGAGGGTGATGGACTGTGGGAGCAGTAAATGCTTGTATTACCAACTGCTGCTGAATAGCCTCGTGGCGCTGTTTTAGAAGTTCTTCTGTCCTCTGGAGGATACCATACTCAGCTGTAATTTCTGCTATTTCCAGTCGCTTCTTTTTATAAAATGTGTTCTTGCTCCGGAGCTTATTAACATAGTGTTTAAACTGGAAAGACAGAGAACAGAAATATCATTTAACTTAAAGCAAAAAAGGGCCTTATCACAGACTGTTGCTATATAAATGTAATTATCCTGTTTGGACTGCATATTGAAGATTAAGTGTTTAGAACAGAGGACTGGAATTCAGGATTCCCAGGGTCTATTTATTTTCAGCTCTGCATTTGTTCACTGAGTGAGATCAAGAAAACCAGCTCTATTGCTTTCTGTCCCAGCTCACTCATTTGTAATAGTGAGATCATTCAGTTCTGCTTACCACCATTTGACAGTTGGAAAAGTAATTACTCTTTGCAAAATGTTGTGAGAATCGTGGATAATAAAAAATGTTAATGTAATAGTAATTTGCACTTGTAACAGAGCACCAGATCAGCAGTGTGTAACCCCAAAGAGCTCTGCGGACTAAGAAACATGATGAGAAAGTGCAGAAAAATTGGAACAGAAGAGGGCCTGGGAAAAGACCATCTTTCTTTTAAAATGCTAGTTCTCAATAGTTAAATTTTGTTGTTCTCTTTTCTTGACTCTTGCAGACCTAAACGGTATCACTGGCTAAGTTTGTAAAACCAGGAAAATAAAAGCAGAGTCCCTGCATAGAAGCAGAGAAGTGCAGTATCTATTTCACTCAAAATCTAAAAATGGAGAATTTATATTTTTATTAAAGACTAAGTAAAATAATACATATCCTCACAGATCAACAGCCTTAGCTAATTTACATCTGAATCCATGGGCGCTCAATTTGTAACATGTATGAAATACCAGGTGTTGAAACAAACATGTAATATTTTTCTTTGCCTTAATGTTTTCCATCTGTCAGACAGGCTTAGCTCTTATTCTTATATTTTATGAGAGAGCTATGAGGCAAATGCCAGTCACAGCTTAAAAATGCATTCAGATCCAGAGATGGAAAGCAAATAAAATTTATTAGAGTAAATGATGTAAGAACAGGCTTCAGAATGTTCCTTGATGAGGAGGGCTTCAGCATGTGCAGAGTGAGCATAAAACAGGCAGCCCCGAGGAGAAAATAGAGTCCCACTATCACTGATACAAGTTTAAAACTCAAACATAAAAGAACTTAGATTTTGAAATTTACATGAATTTTTCTTTTTGCAAAATTATGCCTCTCCCTTCTAAAGTATAAATCCAAAAAACCAATGTGACCACAGCCTAAGAACCCCCAGAGTAACTGTATGTTCTATAAAAAGTGTCCTGGGCAAAATGCCCAAAATGAAATCAACCCTGTTCATCTGCCATCCTGTGCAATATCTAGGCCAAAGCTGCTTCTCTCTTGCTATGCTCCAGAACTATTTTTAAAGCCAAAAGCTATAAACGTTTTTGGTGAAAGAACAAACCCACAAATTACTCAATGTGCTCTATGCAGATTGGAGTATGTGTGGCTTTGGAATACCATTTTACATTGTGCGTACTACCTAGGACAAGGATAGACAAGGTCACCTAAGCCACAGCACTGCACAGCGGAGGCAGTTCTGTTACTGTCATACTGTCTTTGTTATATTACTGGCACACTTAATATAGTATTACCAGAATTAATTATTTTTCATAGCAAATTCAAGTATATCCTCTTAGTTAATACAAGAGGCTTTTTTTTTAATTGCTTAGACAATACCAAGTTATCTGTGATTTTCAAGAGATTATAAAGTATAAATACAATCTCCAATTAACTGAGGAAAATTTAAGGGAAGCACAGTTGTATGTCTTGATCGAGTAGTTCCCGAGATATTTCATTTGACCAGTGGAATATAGTAAAGAATGATGTAAAGGATTAAACTTACTTAATATGTGACCACATACAGCTATCAAATCTGAACGATTTTCTGTCAGTTTATCCCAGGATGAAAAGCAAACTATTATCCTCTTCACTTCTATAGCTACTTTTAAGGTCTTGAAAATAGCTCAAGTGGGAGGTAAAGTATTTGCATATTCAATATTCAAGGCATAATGTATTTCACAAAGGAAGTCAAAGGATCTTGCTGATTAAAGAACTGATTCCACCTATGTTCTATTATTAGTTGATTAAGTCAGGACTAGATAATAAAAATTTCATCCAAAACAAACTACAAGTTGCTTATATTGACATGCAAAACCTATTCATTTTAGGAGATGAATGTTTATCTTTTATCACAATCTTTGGCTTTTTAAAAGCAAACTTAACCTTTCACATAGCTTTTATTGCAGCAAACAAGGTAAAACAAGATATAAAAAACTGTAGCAAAATGATAATATATGTAAAAAATCAATCAATAGTTAGGCAGAATTTTCAAAAGACTTCACCTACTCCAAAGGCAGCACAGATCAGCCCCTCAAAATCTCACTAACTGAAGGCTTCTTTAGATCCAGGGCCAAATTCAGAGCTGGAGTTACTAGATTTGACTACACTTAAATCAGCAGCTTGTAGGGGTCTTATAGCAAAATTAGGTTTCTTCAGCCTAAAAGTTGAGAATCATTCCATAGGTTTCCAAAAATTAAAAATAAGCTTCTTGTAAAACACTAGTGCTTTCACTTGTGTAAGCATAACTTCTGAAGCTTTATACATCTCACGCTCCCATCTATATGTAGATGAAAAATCAAGGCCTTAAAATGCTATAAACCATTGTATTTTACTGCATAAAAGGTCTTTTAAATAATTTGAATAGTTCACAAAAGAATAACATTGTCTAGCCGTATCACTTCAAAGTTAACTAACCAAAAGGAATCAATTTTTGTGCAGCAGCATTTTCCCATAGACCAGGTCAACCACTCCCTGCGTAGAAACTCGGCAGGCTCAACCTACAGAATTCCCATGGATCTGTCAGTACCCACAGTGATGTGCCATTCAAGGCTATGTCCACTAGTAAGCTTTTCTTTCTCAAGCAACTTAACACAAATAGTTATTTAAGCTTCAAAGATTAAATGACTGGACAAGAACCAAATGCTGGCACTGAGTTAGCAGTTAAAGTAAACAAGCCTGGAAACCCATGTTTGCTAGCCGAGTCAGAGCCCCCTGAGATATAAAAACGATCCAAATGAAAGCAAAGAAAGATTATGCTTTTTGACTTGGCTATTTTTATGGGTGACTGTAACCTAACAAGCGTGGAATCTAGATTATGAAATAGAGTGAATGAAAACAGGACTTTGATCTCTCATGTAATGTCCTGCAGCATGCAGGTATTGAGCATCCCTAGGCAGATTTCCTGTATTATGTTCCATTTTTACTGAAAGAATCCAGCAATGCTAGTACTTTATGCTTCTCCACTTATTACAATCTGAAAGAGATCACTATCACCAGATTAAGTCTTACCACACTTTTGTGAAGTAATTAGGTATTACGACAATTCTAGATACGACAAAATTGAACCACGGCTATTAAAATGGCTTCTCCAGGACCATGCAGGGTCTGGCAGGTTACCCCCCCCCCAGGAAAGAACATAAGCATGTTGACCACATGCTTCAGTGCATTGCTGAATTGGGATCAAAGCTCAGTCCCTCTAATGCTTAGTCTTATGCTTTCACTATAAGCCCATCATTTTGTCTCCTTAAAACTAACATTTGCCCCATGTGAAGTTTTCATAAGGTTCTTATTCTAAGATTATCATTAAAGGAGAAAATAGATAAGCTTGTTTTCAGAAAAGAACAAATCCCAGATTAATCCCTCACTTTCGAGTCAAATCTTTAAAAATAGTATTTGCTGAATTACTGTATCAATTTGATTGTGTTATAGTAATCAAAATAGTCTTCATACAAAAGTACTACAGAAAATAAAGTATTAACTGTAAAAAAAATTCTTTCTGAAAAGCATAATCTAAACAAGGTTCCAAATAAACTGTTTTGTTAATACAATTATTTGTATAAGCACAATAATTGCGGAAAATCTTAGCTGACTATCTCTATTTTTATTAAGACTTGAGAACAGATGTTTTAATTTTCTAACTAGACCAATTAATGGGATACAGGCTGTCCAAAGTATTAAAATTCAGTCAGGAAAGTTCCTGATCATGACAGATTTTCAATACTTTTTCCAAAGAGCCTCTAAATTTAAGCTAGTACAGCCACTGTGGGATATAGTTAATAACTCATACATAGAAGGACAAACTTCTAGAAGATACGAGCAGTATTATCTCAATCTGTTAAAATGGAAGTATTCTACAGCCTGCTCATTGGACAGATCAATCAGGAAAATTCTTCATTAGCATTAAGTAGGATATCTCTTCTAGGAGTACTTGCTTCTGGTTGGGAAAGAAGTATTAAAGTAGCCATTACTAATAATTTGGATCAATCAGAATATTTATAATGAAAAATTACTTTCAGTTATCACTGAAAATGCACAGATCAATAAAATTGATGATTTATTCATGCCAGTGGGTGCTGAAAGAGCATCCAGTTCAGTTCAGTTTTGTCTGAATCACTGCATACATTTGGCTTAAATTATGGTTAACTTCTTACAGCAAAAAGCTTCTGGCTTCTGTAAGAATCCTACAGATTTGCCACTTTTGTTCTCACAACTTGACTACCAGCTACTCTCCTATTTTAATGTGTAAGGAGCCTTTGACAGACAGAAATATAACTGTACCTAGAACCTTAGTGAAAAGTTGAGAGAAAGATAGCAAACTGATAGGATAATATAGCCTGGGTCCTCGCTTAAACCACTTCATGTTCGAGTTGTGAGCTCCTTTATAGCTACTCTCTTAGAAATCCATCCACCTAGTTTGGAGCTCGATAACTGTTTCCGGTGGATTCAGATGGACCTGACAGTTTTAGAGGAAAAGTGACAAGATCTATGGTCCAAGACTGACTGTTTTCTTTGTTTGCACATTGAAACATTTTTTTATATTGTTTTACCAGGGGGCAGGTAGGCATGGATGAGCATTTGTATGAAAAAAATTAAACTCCTTACATAAATGAATATGCAAACGTCACATATCTGTTAACAAGCTGATAGAACTTTCTATGCCATGTTCTCAAAAACATATTCATTTCAACTACTGTAGCTAAGCACGGCTATGATACTATTCTATTCTGATACCTTAGGAAAGTCTAGGTTCTTGGGGCCCTATGCTGAACTCTGAAAAGTACAATGCATTGTGTAAAGAGCTAAAAATATCACAGCTTTACCTAGGATCACTTGTAATTGAACCATCTAGCCTTCTAAGTGTCAACATTTGATTCCCTAATTTTCAGGATCTGACAGCTGCAGCTAGGAGCCTGCCAACTGCCCCATGCTCATTGTACTTTGTTTGAAGTACTTAAAAAGATTTCATAATCCCTGAAGCAGACAATTTATTCCTACCTTTTTGTGCTCGATGTAAATGAATTGGTTATTCCCTGCTCTTTCTTCTAAGTTGTATCTAGGTGTACAACCTCTCCAACCAACTGGAATGCTCTCACATTCCTTTTTATGATTAGAGAAGAAAGCAAAACACTAGCACCTAAAAACTTAAGCCAGGATTGACCTTTTGGTGAATGAAGTGCTAAGAAGACTTCAACTGGAGATCCAAATACTGGTACGGGAGCACAAGCTAGGAAGGCACTGATTCTTTGATTGCCAAGCCTTGTGAGTGCCATGATATGAGAGGGTACAGCAAAGCCAGACAAAGAGAAGGTGAGAAATACTGGGTATAGGAGAAAAATAATTCTTTAACTGTAGCATTTAGATAGGTTAAACATGGCAGTATTAAAAGCCTGTTTTAAACTTAACACAGCAAAACTATTTGTTAAAACCCCCTCTTTCTTCCTTTTTGAAAATGGAGGAACTAAATGTAAAATGTGTGTGACTGCAACAAGAAAGCATAAGGACGCTCTCGGTTGTCAGAGAGTGCAGAGTGAAGGTTGAATGGACAACCTCTTTCTGTCCCCATTGGACACACGTATTGCAACAGTGACTCAACGCTACTACATTAATCAAGCTTTCCTTCTGTATTGGCTCCAAGCTGGAGTAACAGAGCACTGAATCAGAAAATACAAATTTAAAAGCATAACATATCAGAAACAAATCTATACCAAAAGGTTGTCTGGTGAGTGATGAACTGAGACTTTTACTGATGAGAGATAACCTATTCACTTCACTTTTGCTTCATCACCTCTTCCCTGCCAACTTATTTATCTCATCTATCAGTCCTGTCTTCTCACAACCTAGCCTCTGAAGCAGGACTATTTCTATAAAATACGTTTGCAATGTACTTTAAGGAGATACAAAGACTATAGTACCAAGGTCCCATGCAGCATTTTTGGCAGCAGACATTTACAAAAGAATTCAATATCACTATCTCCATTTTCCAGATGAGGAAACTGCGACCTTTGAAAAAGAAACTGTCAAGATCATCAAGAATTCAAATCCTTTCCTAGTTTTTAGCCATAGGAAACACTCTTTTTACTGCTTTACACTGTGGCCCATAAGTACCACTATGGTGTACCTAATGAAGTAATAAACAAGAACAGGACACGGATTGTATAATACTAGCTTCCTTGGGGCAATGATCAGAAAGTATTTTACAAAACAGGAAATGCTTCTTACGAAAAGACAAACACTTCTTATTTTAAGCTGATGGTTTTGTCCAAAGTGCTCAGTCATTTGTTCTTCACTCCTCAAAATGAAGACTTGAAAAGGTTTAAAATGTCAAAAGCAGAACATATTTGAACAAAAGGAATGCAGGTTATGTTCAGAATAGGTCTTGCCTTTTTTTTCTGTCTTGAACCTCCTCCTTGTGTCAGACAATTAACTTGAATTTTTCATTATTAAGACTCTTAGGAGGTTCTGTAACCATGTTTCCCTCCTATTCAGCTCTCCTTGAATTACTGTGGATCAGAGTACGTTGTCCCCCTCAAGAACAGGCACAACATGAATTATTTCTCACCTTACAGTGCATTTACAGATAATGTAAAACATGTGTTGCTGTCTTGGTAATGCATTCTTGTTAATTAAACACTTCTTTCCCATCACATGTCATGGAACACAGATTGTCTTTTTTCTGTTTTTATTTTTACTTAAAAAGTTGTCAAACACTTTAGCAACATGCCATGACCACTGGGGTTGAAAACCTTGTAGTGGAGGGAAATCTAATGCAGTGGTGGTCTTACTATTGCTACCTACGGAACACGTATGGAATATGTATAGTATGTTATGGTAAGAGAAATCAACATCTTAATTCTTCAAAGTCTCTGTGCCTTTGCTTCCACCGGTAGTTTTCATCTTGATTTACAGAAGGGAAGAAAGGCAAGAAGGCACAAGTGAAATTTGCATGTATTCCATATTATACAGGAAGCCTTAATGCATGAGTGTACACATCCATGTTTCCATACTTGATTCACTCTTTAAAACTCCTCTAAAAGAAAATTGATTTTTGTGGAGCAGGCATGGGATCAGGAAGGGAGTTCCTTCTACAAAGGGCGTTCCCTGTATTGAGTAGTATGTAAAAAAAGCACAGAAACAGACAAAGAAAAAGAAAGCGAAGAGTGTTACTCTTGATAAATGATGGCAGTGCAAATTAACACAATATGGAGGAAATGAAAAGATATATTAAGTCAGAGAAAGATGCAGCTAAAATACTCTTTGCTTGAGTGATTCTGCCTGTAAGTACACTTAGCAGGCTTTTTCCAAGCTGAGAAAAATTATTGTCTTAAGAAAAGTCAATTCATTTTGCTGACAAACCACTACCCAGCTGCAGCAGCCTTATTCTTTGCAAACTTTTGAAGAAGAAAAAGCTGCTTTGATAAATACAGCTTCAAATATAACTTTGCCTGAGCTACGCTGATTGTGCTAGTCAAAGTCTGTATGGCAGATAAACTTCAGGAGGGTCTGGGAAAATTTTTTTTAAGGAAAAACTTTTGTGGGTAGTAAATACAACAGGATTAACTGCGTTTCTGGTAATTGCTGGTATTATGCTTTATGATCATATATCATATAGAGAACAGATAGTAAAGCAGATTTTTATTATACATCAAATAATAAAATTGATCTACCGGACTTATCACTTGAACTTCTAATCCCTTCATTAGTCTCGTTGACTTTTATAATTAGTTATTTACCATCATACCATTGTGATGATATTGACATTATTTTGACTCAGAGTCTGAGATGTTAAGACACCCCAACATTAAGTCCTCATATACCTTGCAATCTATTAGGTACAATGTGAAGAACTGAAATTATTACTTTGAAAATAGCTACAAATCAAGCACTGCTGCAGTATAAATATCGGAAAGCATTTGAAAGCACCGGACAGCATTGTAGTATCTGCACATTTTAAAAAAAAAAAAGTCTTCAAATATGTTAATTTTGGAATTTGATGACAAAATATGTGCATTAAAAAAACAGAGGCCAATCTGTTGCAATGCTGAGGCCATGTAGTTTGACAACATACTAGAAAAAAGGATAAGATACTGTAGAAGCAGTTATTGCAATGTAAAGTTAAAAGGAAATTGTGAGTTAACAAAAATTGATCCATCTCTTAAAAATTTCCTCTTCCTTATATCCACTGTTATATTGCATACCTCATCCCCTTTCAGAACTTCAGAGCCTTCTAACTCATGGGCCTGATTGGTCTTCTGCAGCATCTGCCTTTCAGCGCTGGCCATCTCTTCCTTAGCAGCCTGAAGTTCTTCTGCCTTGGCTTCCTTTTTCCGGGAAATTATAGATGCCTGCATGATCATTAAAAATGGATATGGACAAGTAAAGTAAAAATTGCCTTGTTTAATCATTAGTAAAACATAATCCATTAAATTTCAGGCATTGCACCACTGAAAACACATTTTAATTGTCAGAAACTGATTTTCATTAAGAAATGTGAGCATGTCTCACTGCAAAGAAAAAAGCATCGATTACACATTATATACAGTGGGTTAAACCACAACTTCATTCAAGCTGACTGCAGACTCCCAACTTTCTTCAGTATGGCCGAGATTTCTTGCATACCCTTTTTTCCTGGATTCATGTTGATATATTTTACATTTTAGATTTACATTTCTTCACCTCATTTTTTCATTTTCATTGAAGAAAAAGGTAGGCATTTTAGCAGCTCCATTTCTTCTACTTAGTCCCTTTTTGTGCATATGTAAGATACACCAACATGGCTTAACTGGAAAGTTATCCAAGATTTCACAAATGCCATAATACAGATTTTTATAACTCCAACCTACTCCAACCTACAGAAATATGTTATACTAACAGCAGAACTGAGCCACTAAATCTTGGCAAATAGCTAGAAGACAATGAATAAAGCAATACAGTACAGAAATAGTGTAGATTACAGATTATTCTTTTTTTTTTTTTGAGTCTAGAAGATAAAGCATTTAAAAAATAATATTTTATAAAAGACGGAATATTTAATAGTACCTAACATTTGACCAGAAGCTAACAGATTTGGGAACATAAGTATACATTAGTTCAGGGGGAAAAAAAAGGCATTTTTATCTTGCCAAAGTATACTATTTTAAAATATTTTAAAATAACACAACACATTAATTTAGATGCATGTGCATGAATTTGGAGGCATGGTTAGTTTCTTCATATGAAAGGGAAAACTTAAGAAAAAATGAAGCAAAATACACACTGGCTTTCTCACACTAGGTTAAAAGGACCAGCTTTATTTCCAAAAATATATCTAACAGAATTCTGCTGGGGTAGTATCTCAGCTCTTTGCTTCACAAGATATCTGCAGTGACAAATTGTGGTACAATATATATGATTATTTTGTGAAACAGAAGCCCGTCCCTAGCAGAAAAAAGCAAAGACCACCATATGCCTTCAACTCACAGCAGCAACCTGAACTCCTGGAGTGGTTCCTCCATTGAACATTGAACATAATTATATCACAAGCCAGTTGGTGCTTTGGTACCAGCACATTACTGTAGCAGGCTTTTCTTTAGAGAAGAAGAGCATCTCTTACAAAACAAAATGGTGTGTTTCATATTGCATATGTGATTGAACTGCAGTATATATTTTATCACAATTTTTTTCCTCCCACTGATACATTTTACTTAAGCCTTTTTATTTTTTTAAACCATCATTGTATCATCATGAAAATCTTCAATAAAATTAGCAGCGGTACAGGTTGCCTGGAAAAGAAATCACTTACATTTCTGCATAAGCTCTGAAAATCTCAGAGTTCATAAATCCTCTTTATAACTTGTGAATTTACTAAGACTAGACAGCCTATTTTATAGAAAGACTATTTTATAGCCTCAGGATGAAAAATCAAAAAAGATGAAAAATCAAAAAATACCTTCTTAATAGATGCAACGGGAAAGATAGCACGTGGTCAAACACAAGCAAGGGATATAACTGAAAGCAAGCCTTGCATCCAGGTCTGACTGCAGCAGTCAGCCCACATGCTCCCTTTCAAGAATCTGTCCACAGCTGGAGCTTTACCAAAATAGCTCCTCTAAAATGATCCTTCCAGAATTACTGTGATGCAGCTGAAGGGCAACACCTAACAGCTTAAGGGCAACACCTAACAGCTTAAGGACAGCAGTCCTACTCCCTAACATGACTGAAAGCAATTGTTTGACTCAGCGCTAAACATACATATGTTCAACAGCTATTTATTTTCTTTTTGTCTTCCATTATTATGTATTTCTACTTATTTATGCTAAATAAATTAAAGAAAAAAAATCAGTACGGAAGACAATCAGTGACTGAAATTGCTCTACTGCTTCTGCTTAAAAAATATTTTGTTCCTTCTTACCTGTTGGCGATACATGGAAAATTTACTATCAATTGGCTCATACTTCATCATTCTTTTCTCAATAAGCTGATTAATTTGTGCGTTCACTTCATTTATCTGCAAGACAGAATAGAAAACTAAGGAAACGGAGCTTTATTTCTTTGTCTTCTCCAAGAATTAAAGGCTTTGCAAACGAGATTTACAATCCAGCTAGTTCCATTTTTAAAACACAGAAACAAACCCAAAAAACTCAATGAGTCATTAAGTGTTGGCCAGGAAGAGGTTGTGTTTTTGGATTTCCAGTTCTGTGCCTTTATGATAAGGCAGAAGCATGACGTTGGCCCTGAAAATGAAGTAAACTGGTATACGTGGAGAGAAAAATGCATGTGAATTGGTACAGACAGAAAAAAGACTGATGTCACATACTATGTGAAAAATGTAATTTTATCAATATTAACTAAAAATCCTTTTCACTCAACCATTTATCAAAAGTTTAAAGGGGAGCAAATAAAGACTAAGTGATATAAAATTTCATCAATGTTTTGAAGAGTCACAGACCACCATATTCCAGCTCTATGGTACCTTCTTTCTACTGCTGCAAAATGCACCCGTTTGTCCATAATCTCAAATTGTTGATCTTCATTCTAGCTGAAGCTTTAGAGCCTACTGCATCTGGAAACTCATAAACAGCTACACTAGTGTACTGACTCCAGCTTTTCCAGTCCTGACTTAATGCTAGACTGGGACTCTCATCAGCCATGGAAACCACAGCCCTAGCAACCTTCCTTTAATTCTCTGCTAACTAGATGAGTGCTGATAAGCAAGCAGTGTAAATATGTACTGAAATCCAATGAAGTCAAAATGTAACGCAGGTACAGTGCTGGGCATTACCCTAACATTTCTATGAGCAATATCCGTGTACTTTGAAAGCTAAGTATTTCAATAAAGTGCTCAATAGGACTAAAAATACTCCAGCACCTGGAAAAAATATCTCCTGTAAATTCTATTCCTTTACAAAAGCCTGTAAGTGGTAGAACAGGCCTGAATTTGAAGATGGCATAAGAATTCCCTTCTGTGAATAAAGTCCTGTTTTATACATTATAAAACGCATGATAGTAGCATGCTTAGTGCAGTTCAGCTCCTTTTTAATAGAAGGCTGACTTTAAAAAAAAAAAATGCTGTCTAAGGCCATGCTGTGATAACAGCCAAGTATATGACATATTTTTATTATCTATTAAGAACATACTTCCAAAATATAACAAATTAAAAGGTTACCTCATGGAGAAAGACAAAAAAAACCACCTTGATGTTCTTTAAAATATTGCCAAAACCCCAACAATACTCTTGGAAAAGAAAGGTGCAAAACAGGGCTTCAACTATGCCTAAAAGAAGTTACTGCAACCACAAATATTGTTTTGATTAGAAGAAATAAACTACGAAAGCAAAGGCTGAATCACAGAGCTAGTTTATTATTATTTGAGACCTGATCTACCATTTAATAATGCTGTCATCCTTAGAAGTATAATGATCAGAATCCAAAATGGCATTAGGCTGTCACTGATTTTACTTTTGTAAAAAGTAGTCTTAACCTTAAAACAGAATGTATTCTTGATGACACTTGACTGCTGATTCTTGTCTGATCCAAAAAACCTGTGAGCATTTCTTTATTACTTTGCCATGTTCTGTGTGTGAATGCACAAGTTACTATGATGTTGAGGGAGTTGCTGAACCTCTCTCTGCTTCAAGACTCAGGAAGAATGGTGGATGGCAGCCCTCATGCCCACAGGTAAATCATTCTCCGATCTATTACAAATACTCTGTTTTCCTCATTATCTATATTTCACAGCAAAGCCTGAGTTGGAGATCCTAAGAATATTAAAAAACAACTGGTAAAAGGAGAGGACATTTAGACTGAACACTGTACCTAGTAGTATGTAGGACTAGTCTTCCTACCCTAGCTAACATTGTTGTAAATCTTCATCATCACCAACAGAAATACTAATAATTAGCATTCCTCTAAATTCTTCTAGAACATAGTATTACGTATTTAATCTTTCATTTAGGATTATGCAAATATGAAAACTTCATTGAGTGAAATGTATAAATGTACTTCTGGGGCAACAAATCCCTCTGCACAGTTTGAATACATACTACAAATAAGGATTTTTGGTCATTCTAACACCATTTGCTTTTAACTTCTGAAAAAATCTGGACAGGTAAATCAAGTATTTGATCCCCAAATTTCCTTTGGTCTTACCAAGACAAATGATGCAGACCTATTCCAAACACTAAGGAGTTCTGAGCCATTGCACATTGATTAACACATAATGTTGTGAAGATGTATCACTTGGAGAATGTTGTTTACCACTCCATAAATACTCTCTATATGTTGGTATAAACTCCCTTGATGTCAGTGAGTTTAAAACAAGTGAAATCTGAAGAGAAGAAAAACCAAACCTTTAGTGCTAAATTAACATCTCTGCTCATACCATAGCAAATTGCTAACACAATTTTCTAAGTAGCATTTAAGGATAGGGTTGGGTTTGGTTTGGGGTTTCTTTGTTTCTTTGTTTTTGTTTGTTTTGTGTTTTTTTAAAAAAACTTATCTGAGAGTTTGCATTTAGTGATTAACACATCTTTTGTTTTACAACTGAAGGGATGTTCTTTTGGGAATGAAACATTTTCTCAAGGATATAAAGTAGGGGTAAGAAAACTACAGTGTACAAGAACCTTTGACCATGCTACAGAACACAAATTAAGTGTGACCTTGTCAACTTACCTTGATTTCAAGTGCATTGAGATCAGATTGACTCATAGCTGGCTCTGCAACCACCTTTTGTAGGAAATATGTTGAATTCTTCTTACTTTCAAGCTCTCTAGGTATTTTTTCAGTAACCAAGTATGAATTGAAATTTATCTCCTCTTCTAGTTTCTTCATTAAACCTTAAAAACAAATTAAATCAGTGTGTGTCTATAAAAGTAATGTAGCAGATAATTAAGTTTGATTTCACCAACACATTAAATTTAGCAGCAATTACAATAACAACAGCATAACATTTGAGACTTCTTTTCAACGCTTAAAGAAACAGGTAGTTACTTGATTTAGATTTTTAATCTGGATGTTCAGCAATATAATAGGTATTATTATCCATCTGTATCTCTAACACATAACTATTAACTCCTTGACAGATTCTTTTCATCAATAAACAAGTTAAACCCTTCTTACGTGAAATTCTAGCTGAATCAGATGCAAAATTCAACATGCAGCATTGATATAGAAAGACATTAACCCTATGTGTGTCCTACATCAAGATACTAGACTCTATGTTACATTTTTTGTGTTGTGAATTACATTCTTCTGAAATTTGAGAAGTTAAGAGCTAGACTTTGGTTGCTTATGCATTTGCAAGATGAGGGACAGCAAAGAACATCACAGCTATGCTAACTTGCTCAGAGATTTTTCAAAGCTTGTATCCCTTGGAATTTCCTTGGCTGGAGCAGTGGAGGAAGCATCCTGAAGCTGATCCTACTCACAGATTGCATGGGTCATTGTTTCATGTGAATTTCTTCATTTACAGACAGAAATTATCTCTGTGTGAATCCTTTATCTGTACAAAGATCTTAATTTGGCCTAGCTCATGTATAGATTTGTTATATCCTTGGAAATTATCCCTTAAAATAAAACTTTATTCTAATCTGGCATCTAAAAAGGCCTTACAATGAGCAGAATTTAATGTATGCCTACTTTAAGGGTCTTTTACATTGCTGGAACACTTATAAATTGTCTCTCTAAATAGCGCACTATTTTTTCTTGTAAGAACAAGTGTTTAATCTCAGGACAGTATATAGACTGAGAATGCTGAAAAAAATAATAAAATAGAAAAAACAAGAAGGAATTGCTTAGTAACGTCAAAAATTCTGTTGAGAAAAGCAACCACATTTATAAATTTTGCTCTACACAAGCCTGATGCACACTGCATCTTACCATGCTTATGACGACTTGGCTCTTGCTAAGTAGAGTAATTTAGCCTCCTTAACAGATAACTTATAAATAAACACAGGTACATTCAGATAAGAACAATATACAGCTAGAAAAATGCAGCAGAATAGAATAAAGCATCTATTTAAATTACATTACACAGTCTACAACAGGCAGTTTAGTGCAATTACTCTTCCGAGACACCTGTGCCAAGGATGACTGTAAGATTTGGAAGTTATATGTCAGATGAGAGTAGGAATAGGTATTTCAGAATATTTTTCATTATCTAGATGACTAAGGGGTAAGTATCCTAGGAACTTTTTAAAACTACTTGCTAGAGTTGGGGTTTTGGGCTGGGAGGATTCTCTCCATATTTGGGAGAATATGGAATTGGCATGAAATGCCAAGAAAACCAAGAAATTCACAATCTCTGCCTCTTTCACATACTGCACAAACAGAAAATCTTGAGTACAGAGATACAATAGTACAGCTGCTGCTGCTGAAACAGAGATGGGAAGGGACGTAGGTGAAAGCAGAGTTTTTGGTTCTCTGGCTAAAAAGCCTGCCGACCATACCACTGACTGACAAAAGGAGAAGGTCAGAACAAAGTGAAATACAAGCCTAGGAAAAGGGCCGCCATTATTCTGCCACTATTTATCTCTAGAAACACCATACTGAAAGATCCTCCTCACCCTCTGCTCCCAGCTCAGACTGAAAGAAAAACTACTTGGTTTAGCTGCCAGAGAGGAAATAAACCATTAGTTCTTGAGAAAGCCTCAAGAACTAGAAGAAAGAAAACAGACCCTAGGGAAAGCAGTGTTGCTAACAAAGTCAGGTCAACACAAACTAAAAATGAGTGGGAATTCCTCTTTTCCAGCAGTTTAGTTTATTGATTTCTGTGTTTATGAAAAGCAACACTACCACATGATCTTTTCCCCTTCGTGGAAAGCTCATTTATCTTGTGTGAAACAAACAGCATCAATACTGGTTTCAGAATGGTAAGTGGACTTACTCTATGTATGCAATAGCCATTATGTACTTGGCACTACAGCTATACCCCGAGAGACACACTTGGACTTAGTAAGAGAGAATTCCCATTTTGTTCTTCCAGAAGCACTTGATTCCACTCTTCCTCAGCCCATGACAGAGCTGGGCAGGAGGGACCACATTTTAATGTCTCACTAGAAATCTACCACCCCTGCAAATGCAGCAAAGCTTCCCACGTACACTGTGAGCTGAATTATCGCCTCAGAACTGACTAGGAACGCAACTCCCAATTTGATATTTATAACCAAGATCTTTGGTGTGGAAATCAAAGTGATAGCAATTAAATTATTCTGATATTAAATATTAATATTTTTATTTCATCAAACTAATTTCTTATTTTCCTCTTAGTGGCAAAAATAATCTGCATACATAGGCTATACTTTATTTCTTGAACTACTCCAGTTTTCTTATAAAAATGTACATGCCTAAATAATTTATTGTAGATATCACACTTAACTAAGGAAATAACCACACCTAAACAATTGCTTTCATAAGAGTGGGGACCTTCTGACTTCACAGGGTATAACCTTGATCACTATCTAGATTTATTTCTCAGATAACCTAAGCGCTATTACCAACTTCTTTTAAACACTGACTGGTTCTACATCATGCTTACTCTTGACAGTGCAACAAGCAATGAAGCAAGTTAAAACTTGACATCTCGATGAGGAAAGACACAATGATGTCATCATCCCTCATGACTAATGTGGTTTCATTCCTAAATACTTTGGATATATTTTTCCTCCCCTACAATTCAACATATGGAGAAGTAACTACCTAAGAACTATTTTTGCTGCTTAACAGAACCTTAAAAAACAAAACATAGGGCAGCTCTTGTTTTAATTTTTTTTCAGTGAAAAACATTCTTTTATCAAATTCCCAGGCTAGAGGAAAGAAAAGCAAGCATACTTTAAATCTTTCCATTACACATATAAATTCTGTTTTTAATGTTTTAACATTGACTTATGGTTACAAAATCTACATACGTAAGCTGGACAGAAAGTCTGGCTCTGTGCCCTAAGGTTATTTTAGCAAGGTTCTGCCAACCACGTATTTACATGTGGGGAGCTATTAACAGCAACTCCTCATGTTTTCCATTCAACTTTTTTTATTATTATTATTACAAAGAGAAGGATGGGAGAAAGAGTTTCTTACTGCTTGCTCAGTCATGTAGGAAAGAGGCAAGTTCCTCTGCATAATTCTGCTAATGGATCTAAAACTTGATTCACCTTGCACTCAGATTCCTATTTCTTTTCCTACTTCTTTTCCCTCTACAGGCTACCAATTTTGCATTCTATACCAAAACCACTTGCAACAATAACTGATTTTTTTAAAAAAGGGGAAAAAAATAAAAACTAAAAGAAAGATAAGCACTCATTTTATAGACTATCTGCCAACACTTTGTTTAATATCACATAGGAAGGCCATGACAAAGGCAGGTCTAGAACAGATTTCCGCAGGGCATTCACTTATATCAAAGCCTTCACTTCCCTTTCTGCAACCATCCTCAATAACAGAGCATTGAAATGATTCCATCCACAGCTTCCAATGATACAACTTCCAATTTCCCTGTACTAAACAGAGGTCTGGGACATGCAAACACTGACAGATAATGATCAAATCATCCCTTTGATATCTCCTTGAAAAACTAAAAAACTTCCTGAATTTGCCATTCTAAGTTACGCTTTCCATGTTTATAATTATTATTGATGGTCTCTGGAATCTCTCTGACCTTTCAACGTTCTTCTTGAAGTCTCATCAATGGACAGCATTGCAGTGATGGACATATCAGAGCTAAAAAGAGAGGTAATAACTCTCCTATTCCATTTTCTTCCATAAATAAATGCACGGATAGCACCAAATCTTTGACACTGGGAGCTCCAGTTCTACCATTTTTACACCAAGACCCACAAGTCCTTTTCAGAGTCACTTCTTAGGGAAGAGTCCCGCATGCTGTAACTACACAGCATGTACATTATTCCTAGAGGAATACCATGGCATTTGGCTATTCCTTAAAATACATACTCTTGGCATGGGCTTGGCTTCCTGTCCTGGTTTCGGCTGGGATAGAGTTCATTTTCTTTCTAGTAGCTGGTATAGTGTTATGTTTTGGATTCAGTATGAGAAGAATGTTGATAACACTGATGTTTGCAGTTGTTGCTAAGGAGTGTTTACACCAAGTCAAGGATTCTTCACCTTCTCAGGCTCAGCCAGCAAGAAGGCTGGAGGGGCACAAGAAGTTGGGAAGGGACACAGTCAGGGCAGCTGACCCAAACTGGCCAAAGGGGTATTCCATACCATGTGACATCATGTCCAGTATATAAACTGGGGGGAGTTGGCCTGGGCGGGGATCGCTGCTCTGGAACTAACTGGGCATCAGTTGGCGAGTGGTAAGCAATTGCATTGTGCATCACTTGTTTTGTGTATTCCAATTCTTTTATTATTATTATTATTATTGTCATTTTACTACTCTTATTATTATCATTATTAGTTTCTTCCTTTCTGTTCTATTAAACTGTTCTTATCTCAGCCCATGAGTTTTACCTTTTTCCTTCCAATTCTCTCCCCCATCCCACTGGGTGGGGGGAAGTGAGTGAGCAGCTGCGTGGTGCTTAGTTGCTGGCTGCAGTTAAACCACAACACTTCCTAAGTGATTAAGTTCACTTTGAATCAACAGTCTGCCCTCCTCTTTATTCAGTCATTTCCCCAATTTTAATTTAATCTGACAATTTCACTATTGATCATTTGCTTTTTTTTTTCAGGTATCTGATGTAAATACTAAACAAAAAAAGAGCCAAACACTGATTTCTGCATGTCCTGATTAGAAACACATCCACTCAGAGATGATTCCCTGATTAATTCCTTTCCAAAATTTTCAGTTTCCTTTTAGTACTTTTAACACAGGTCACGTTGAATTTTTGCTTTCTTGTTTGTTCTTCAAAATGGGGTGCAAATAAAGAGTCAATGGTCTTAAAAAAAGTCAACCACAGCAATACTATTATCTTCCCAACCAGACTTGTATTCTCATCAAAGATATCAAGTTAGCTTAAAAGTGCTTTCCCCCTGACCTTGCAGCAACTGATAGTGATTTAATTTCCATCTCTAAATTATTTTATTTATTATAAAATTCCACCTAAGCCATTTTCCTTTACCAAATACACCTATAACTTTAATTGTAATGTGGTCTGCAGTGTTAGTGGAGATCATTTAAACTTGGAATTTTAGGGAAAGATAGTTCTGTGGAAAAGAAGAATGTTTATGTTTTCATTCAAATGGTATATTTGAATAATTTCTTGAATAATTGAATAATTCCTAAATTTCTATTTTTCATCAAGTGTTCAGAATGACTTAAAATAGATATCTATATAAAGCAATTACTCTTTGACCGAAGAACTTTGAAGTTCTGTGTTCTAAATCTATTACTACATATGAACTTAATGAAGTATATAAATTATACATTTCACTGTTTATCAACAACGATCATCTTAACACATTCTTTTAATCAATATTTTCAAGCTAGTCATCCACTTCTTCATATTTCTGCCAATAAAGTGAACAATAATGTTCTGTAAAATGGACAGAGATCAAGAATTTCAGTAATTCAGTTCACTTCTTGGCGTTAACAATTTGTGTTTGTGCCAGCAGAGATAATCAAAGCAAAAAGATGACAATCTTGCTGAGAAAGCATGAGCTAGGTTATTCAAACTAGTGGTCAGTGTTAATAAAAATACTATTCGTGTCCAGAACAACAACAAAAAACCCAGAAACTGCAAATTCATGTTACTTACTGCTACCAGCAGCAACTGTCTCTCTATAGGCAAACAACATACTGAGTAGTACTGAAGTTAATAAACAGGGAAGGAGTGTACTGTGGAAACCAGTATGATTAATTTTAGACTACAAAACATCTCAAAACAATCAACTGTTTTTCATGATACAATAGAAAGTCTTCTAAATATTATATTTCTAAAAGTTAAAAACCTACTAACCACAAGCTGTATTTTCCTGGCACAGCTAAAGCAGACTGATGCTAATTGCATGTTAACAATACTCATAAATATGTGCTAGTTCCTAAAGAGTGCCTTTACATGTCTTTAAAGTACTTCATCCTAAATTCATAATAAGATTAAGTAACGAAAGGAGCATGCATCTGTAAGACAGACAAAAAAGCTTCTACTCATTAGCAACAACTTTTATCATTTTATCTTGCTTTGGAAGCAAAAACACCTGAAGTATGAAAAATGTAAGAAAATTATTTTAAAGGAAAGTTCTAACTTCCAGTGAAAATCCACACCTACCAACCAGCCACTGAATTGTTAGCATACAAGCTATACTGATACAACTAGGCAGTTGAGGTACCAAACTGCAGCCAAAAGGAATTTTTAAAATAAAAATAAATTGTGCAAACTGTAGACCAACAAAGCTTTTAAAATAATTTGAATCTTATTCAGTGCACTGTGGTCACCTAATTTCAATTATTTAAAAAACACAGTTGGCATTCTGTAATTGCTACTACAGGCAGTGTCTTTGTAACTACTATGGGGAAAAAGCAATTACAAAGCTAAGTCCTGAAGTCTTTGGGCAAAATTTCAACACAAGTTTTCTTAAGTAATGACTCCAAGTTTTTCTTCAGAACATTTAAACACTTTTTTCCCCTGCAAGCAGGACTTAAGGAAATTAGATATGTTAACTTTATCTTTATTTTCATCTCAATGATTAAATGACATATTTACTGGCTTTTTATTATGTTACCTTTGCTTCTGTGAACTGAACCCATCAAGTTTCCATTGGCCTTAAAAAAAACCCAGGAACTGAAATAGAAATGTTGACACAGCTTTGCTGTATAAACTCTCTGATAGCTACTGCAAAAATGGAACAGTTATAAAATCCACTGCAAGTCCCTTTGAGTAAAGAAGACAGTTCAGATACTCTTTTAGGTCCATTTGTGGTTCAGTGGCTGATGAGGATCGTAAAAAAATTAAAGTAAAATCACAAAGTAATAACAAAGCAACGTGCTGGTGACTGAAAAAAATTCTCTAACTCAAAATAGCTGCCAAAGCAGTTATGTGATGCAACTGGAATATTAAATGTACTTGAAAGAGTAGGACAATGACCTACTTTACTAATTTTAAATCAATAAATAGTCAGATTCTATAATTTTGGAAGTAATTTATACATACAACAAAAATCATTCCATGGCATTTTTTTACCACAGCCACTTAGAAGGCAACTGGAAAAGCCCTGTGAAAAGGACCATTCAGAGTTTTATACCTTCACACTACTTTACGTACAGTAAAGTATTTCCCTATAAATCAACCCTACAGAAAACCTCTATCAGTCCTGTGATGTGTTATTAATAACTAAGTGCAAGAGACAAACTGAAAGGGGTTAAGTGATTTGCCATATATAGAGATATAGATCTATATCATAGATCATATATAGATCACATATATCTGAAACACTGAACCCTAAACTGACTCCCAGTTTTGTTGTCAAACTGCCAGGCTAATCCTTGTTACATTTTCTTCAAAGTGATTAAGGAACCTAGAGGTTGTAAAATTGGAGACAGTTAGTTACATATTTATCTAGTAACTGCAATTCCTTCCCACCTGCTATTTTTATAAATGATCATAGACTACTAACTTACTTCACAAGTAGTATAATTTATTTTGCTGAGGTTATTTGCAGACTGAGATATCACCGAAAACGAGGAGAAGCAATCTTCCTGTTATTAATGTAATACAGCAACATACAACTCAATCAGCTACAGCTGTATCATGAGAACAAAGTATTTTCATATGTAAACAAATATATTCATATATAAATATATAGGCTTTAATATAGATATATCTAGTATATATTATATATACTTATAATAATATATAAGAATGTGTGTGTGTATATATGAATATATATAATCCATGATCTATAAAAAAAGCTTAATTAGGAAGTAGCTTTATTTGTGGTACCATACAAAACTACCAACACAAAATTGCACTACAATAAGAAACAGGCCTTAAAGCTTTTCAAACAAATATTTTATAGAAGGCAACTAGAAAAACAAGTCTACACTGAATAAAACATAGTATTCAATTTATTTGTACATTCACTGAGAAAATTTTTAAGTGGCAGTATTTCAACAATGCCCAATTACAAATACAAAACGCATAAAACCTTTGGAAAGACAAACTTCTGATTTAGTAAGAGGCTTCTGCTTTTTCCAACCCTTTGTAGTTCCAACTGTTCTTTTCTTGCAGAGCATTATGGTTAGTATTCAGTATTTAACTGTTTTAAGATTTTTTAAAAAGTGGACCTCAAAAATATGACTGATACCATCTTCCCTTGTGATTGTCTCCCTGGGTTTTTGTGGCAAGGCACATTCAGCCTTACAATCTCCAGCATGTGCCTTTAGAACACAAGTTATTTCTTTCTTTAGATTCTCTTAAGTTCCTATATGCTTTTTGGCAGTACCGTATTACTGACGGTCATCCAGTTTTTATTTCTTTTCTAACAGAGAAGTGTAAACCCCCAGCCTTTATAGATTACTACTTACTTTCAGGTTTTGAATCCACTACTGCATGATGCATCTCTTTCAGCTGGAGCTGGGCTCTTTGCAGTCTCTGCTCTGCGTGGAACAACTTTTGAGAGAGAATTGGAGACACATAAGCTCATTTCTTTGAAATGCATATTCAAACAACTAAAACAAAAAAGTATCAAAAAGAACCCCAAATATAAAAGAAGGTAGCTATAAGCATCTGGTGACTATATGTTTCAGAAGGGAACATGCCAAAACAAACTTTCAACAATTAGCCTGGGTTTACTTGATATTCTCTAGTTTTAATTGAGGAAAGTATTCTTGTACTCCAAAGTGATATTTTCTCTATGGCAGAAATTCATTAAACAATTTTCAGCCAAAAATGTGAGTGGCTTGAACATTAGAACAACAAAAAGAGACAGCAAGAATCAGGACTGCAGCAGGTAACTATCCTTATACTGCAGTTCTTCAATGCAGCTTAATTGTCACAGCAATCTACTGTCCGATTTCAGAGCACGCTGGAAAGTTTGTTGCCAAACAACACCCAAGTTGATTAGCGTTTTTGTGATTTAGAGAGATGAGTACTAAGAACTGGAAATAGCTGGACATCATATTCATTTTACTTGTGATCTCTCTCAGGTTCAAGCGAAGACCCAACAGCTTGAAAGCCTAATTATTCACATTGATTCCACATGCAGATATAGACTGCAATACTAGAAATCTGGGATTTTTTCCCCTTTTAATACAGCGTTGAAGTTCATGCTACAGAAGAATTTGGTGAGATGATATAACAATATGGCGATGGATTTTATTAAAATATCTTGTTTTGACAACGTAGCTCAGGAATAAAACCCACCCTTATATTCAGATTTCAGCTGCTTCCAGTGCTTCCCAGGGTGTCATTTTTCTCAAATTTGGGGACCAAAATCCCAAGGTTGCTCCTGAATATATATTCCCCCAACCCAGTGAAAAGCTGAGGTACTTGCTGTGTTACTCAACACCTGAAATCTTAGTGCAGATGCACAGCGATACAAATCAAACTAAGGAACACATTTGCTCACTACCATAAATACAAAGAATTCTCTTTGGGTGCTACAACAGTAAGTCATGGAACATTTCCTGGGACTGCTACACGATGATGTCAGTGGCAGCTGAGGTAGCCAAGTACCCTGAATGAGGTGTTCAAAACTTGCAGGGTTAAGCCTCTTCCCTTAAAATGTAGATAAATATTTCTATTTTAAATGGGATTTAATTTTCTGATGTTGGGAGAAACTCTGTACTGTTGTTCCTGATGTACTTTTTTAAATGCATGATTGCCAAACAAATGTCTACAACTATTTATTTTAATAGGTATGCTTTTATGTCAGTACCTGATTTTTTTGTTCTTGTTTCTGTTGAGCCAAAGATTCTTCTCTCTCTTTTTCTAAGCGAAGCTGTCTTGCTATTTCAAGCATTCGTTGATGATTTTGTACTGTCTCCACCTACAGCAAGTGGATAAATAGTGCATGTTACTGTCAGATAGTTGAGAAATACATTAAAGAGATCATATGTCTCACAAGCCCACTTAGCACTTCCTTTCCATACATGTTACTACTCAGAAATGACAGCAAAGTACCGGACTCAAGATTCTTAAAAGCTCTGGACGAACGCCTAGGGAGATTCCCTGTGGGTCAATTAGTTATTCGATTCCTTCCTAGACATACAGTATGTTTATCTTAATCCTTGTTTGCATTCCAAAATCAGAGTTGCAAGCCAAAAATTATGACACTGAAATGTAACAGTGTTACTTCTCTTATTACCCTCTTCTTAAGACGCTCTACTCTTTTGATGAGTTGATCTTTCTCCTCTTCCATTGCACTGATGTCCTGAAAAAGCAGAAAAAAAAGACAAAGAAATGTTAATTTATTTACAATATAATATGGATTGGACTAAATTCTGTTAAAATTAATATGAAAATCAGAATTATTGTCTGAATACACTGAAGTGGTTATAATTTTATTGATCTATGATCAGAACATCCAGGATTCCAATCTCTCTCTTCTTACTTCCCCCCCAGTTCCCACTCTCTTTATGCTAACATTCCTTCATCTGCATCCTTGAGTATTAGTGTGAACATTTAAAATAAAAGCAGGTGGATTTCTCTAAAATAAAAACAAGCAAACAGAAACAACCAAGCAAAAATCAGCATGAATTCAACACCTGATGCAGTCTAACATATGTTCTTAATGTTACCATCATTACCCACCTCCTGGCAGACAATTTTGCATGAAGTTGCATACCAGTGATGTTTGCTGCCACTTTTTGTATTAAAATTGTGTTAAAAGAAACGCTTTCTAGTGCTAAAACATGTATCCAATTATTATTCTCCTTTAATCCTATCTTAAAACAGCGGGATTCCAGAGACTGTTATAAGAAAAAGAGAAATAAATTCTCCAAATCTAGGCCTTATCTCAACATTTGCTTAACTTGTCCATATGTCTTACTGGAAAGCTGTACCCACGCTTAAATATTTTGCTGAAACAGGGCAAATATCTTTACTTAATACCTTAGCCACACAGGATCATAATTTTTATTGACTTAAGCTCTTAATTCTTTCAACACCCTCTGAAATTATTACCCTAAATCAGTAAAGCAAAAGGCTTTCTATCACTTTGCATTCACAGGAAAAGGAGTTCTAATATTTGAAAATCATGCAAACAGAGTCTTGGCAGCCTTGTTTCCCAATCTGCTTCAGAAAGCGCAGTTCTAAGCATGAGAAAGGACTTTCTAATCTGTTTGCCAACAGAGGACAGTTCCAAAAAGGCAGCTGCAGTGCCTACCAGCTCTGACCTGTGCAACTTACACACTGCAATGAGTCCACAAAACCAACAAAAACAGAATTGACATTCAAAAAAAAACCTAAACAAAAGTTGTGTGATTTTGTCAGATTTTTTTACCCTTCTTATTTCTGCAGTAGATAAACCAGATGTTTTGAGCTGCTCACACTCCTTATGTAGGTTTTTAAATGCTTCCATCAGTTCTTCATACTATAAAATGAAATAAAAACCATGCAGAATGAGCTCTGTGTCTCAGGACTTTCAGATCAACATGTTGCTTTTCTACTAAGACAGTAAATATAGAAATAGAAATATGGTGAGAACAAGAATTAAAGGCATTTTTTCATCACAAAATCTTCTCAAGTTATAAAGCAAAAATAAAAAATTACAGCGAATTGTTTTCCATTTGAAGGTACACTCAGAAGTGTCACAATTTCTTCAGTATTTTCACCTCTTCCCTTGTAATACATAGTGTATTTTCAAAACAGGAAGATAAGATGTTATCTGAAATGGACAATGCTATATTAACAAATTATTCTCTCTTACTATAAATCTATGTATATCACATACATAAATTTATCAGCGCCCAAAGGAAGAGCTTGATCTAACAACACGCTTGATCAAAGCAACGGGGCTTGGAATTTATAGAGCACTTGGCTTCAATCCAGCAAAGCGGTCCAAGAGCACACCTGACTTAACATGTGAGAAATAGTTTTGACACATTGCATAATCATGCCCTCAGTATATTACAGAGACTGATATATGTAGTTCGGTAGTTAGAAAGAAGTAGACAGTGTGCTACTTCCACACCAGTACGTTGCCCACCAGTAATCTTAAACTGAGAGGCAGTGTGAAAGTCTGTGTGGGTAGAGAAATAACAGGGGACAGAAAGAGTTTAGAAATATGGATAGGAAATAAATTTAGATTCAACTTGGAGAAATGCAAGCTGAGATATAAGGAAAGATAATCTCCACAGAAACAGCCATTCAATGAGACGGAAAAATCTAAAAAGAGAGTATCAAGTCATTTTTTACTTCCTGGAAAGAGCAATTGATATGAATGTTGAACACAAAATGGCAATAGCAAAGGCCAGTTCAAACAAAGGCATCATATCCCTGAGCAGTGAAGCACCAATTCTATTCTATAAAACCCTGGGGAACCAGCATCTAGAATGCTCTGTTCATTTCTGGTTTTTTCAATATCAGGCACACACTGACAAGCTGGAATGAATTCAAAAAAATAGCAATAAAATGGCTACTGAGAAGAAGATAAAATAATAGAGAAAGAGCTTGATTAAATGGCAAATAAAGGTATGATAAGGTATGCACACGCTGGACAATGAAGAATGAGTTACAAAAAAGTAGGAGTAAAAATGCAACTGGCCTGCATTATATCACTTATGCATTATAGAAGTTAAGTACTTTAACAAATCATGAAATAGCAGGTAGTCTCTGAGCAACTGTATTCATGATTGCTGATGTCCAACAACTTTCCTTTGTGTGGATTCTCTACCTCTTTCAAAAGGGGACCTTAGTACGTCTTCCTTACTGGGACACAAAATTTCAAGACCAATGGCAAGATTCAAACAAGGGCATAGCAGTTTGCCAGATCATACCAAAGGGAAGGTTTCTCACTTTCACCAAATAAGCTGCAGCTACCCCATGTGCACCTGAAATAAGTGACACACTCAAATGACCAAAGAACACCTACAGTGGAAAGAAAGATACCTGGCACCTGGGGGCAACTCACTGAAGACTGGACAACTAGATTCATGCCTGAAGTTGCTCGCTGTTTAAATTATATACTGCAGCCAATCCAATGTCTAAATCACAGCACAGTTGGGAAGGTGGCAAGTATTCTGAGTATCTTGTTTAGATAATTTACAAAAGTACATTTGAGCTGATTCTATACAGCCATAAAACTTGACCATGTTCTAAGATTTCCAAACTCTAATATTTGAAATGTTTCTCTTAAAAGACACTATTGCAAGCCTGTATATCTAAATAATTTAGTCTCAATTCTTTAACTCATTAGTATCTAAATATTTGTATTGTAAAGTTAAATTACATTAAGGCAGTATATTACCCCAGCTTCTGTTTTGAATTAATCAGCAGGGTATTAGTTTAATAAGATGGTTATATTACTGTAATCCCAAAAAGGAACACATCTTACGTAACGGAAATAATAGAGCTGGATATTTACACATATTAAGACTGTGACATACTGAAAAAACATACAATCTGCATTCCTTTCTCTCTTTGCTACTTCTGCTTAGTTATTCCAAGTTATAAATCCAATATTGTTAATGCTCACAAAAGAAGTGGGAACATAATGAGTAGGAATGTCAGCCCAGGAAAAAGACATTTTTTACTTATTCACAAAAAAATAAATGGTTGAAGCAGAATTGGGATAAGGCTAATACAAATACTGGGTACTAAATACTGTACAATCAATTGACAGTTAGGAGACATTGGCTTTTGGTCATAACATTTTCTGGACTTGTTTGAAGTGGTAATTTAGCAAGTTAAAAATACCCATCTCATAGTTCATAGGAAAAAAAAGTGCTTAAAAATTAAGAAATAAAAATCTGTCTTGGCCAGCATGGCTCTGAACATTATTTAGTACCCCATACTTAATGGATTTAAAACCTCTTAATTCAATGCTACCTATTAATATACAATTTCATGGTTATTGGAAGAAAGGTGGTCATATTACAAATATTTGCTCACCCTCGATTCCAACATGCTCTTAACATAACTTACTTGAATACTTATCTCAACAACTTAACTCCTCAATTCATTTATCCCTCCTCCTATTGGCACTTTAATTAATTAACGTAAAATGTTGGCATTCATGAAAAATGGCACCTGTTTGTTGATGTCAGCCACGGTATCATCCTGTAGGAATTCCGCTGGCACTTCCAATTTTACTAAGAAACGTGCCAGGTAAGCCCTCTTCTTGAGTTCATTGGTCCTCTGAAGAAGCCAATGTAAGACAGGATGAATTACAGGTTTGCTTCCAGTAACTAACCCTTGGCGAAATGCACTCCTATACGAAAACAACAACAAAAAACCCCAATAAATCTTAAACTAAAGAACACTGGCTTGGAACAAACAATTTGCAATATTTTGACATTCCCTCTCCACTTGCCTAATGATATTCTTAATGCTGTTAAAAGAGAAAACACTCATGATGCCAGTTTGCTATTTATGATCCCAATTCTGCTACCTTGAAACAAATAAAAATCTTGTAACACATCAAAAGGCTAAAGCCAGCAACAACGACTCTTCCTTTTCTGCGATATTCTTCGGGAATAAAGGCAATGTGGGAAGAGTGTGGGTTTTCTGGGTTATAACCTGGCGCAGGAGGGTGCAATCCAGCCTCGGGCAGCTGGTCTGAAAGGGATGGAGAACGGACTGACCCTGCCAGTCATGCGGCACCCTCTCCTGGCTGACTCTGCAATAGCAGCTGCTGCAGCAGGGCCCGAGGGGCAGCCTACGCCTGCAGGAGCCTTCTGGTGGCATCCCCTATACCATACTCTATAGGGACAAGGGAGGAGCTGCCTTCAAGGCGTTACACATACCCACTGGGATAGCCGAGGTCCAAAATACACACAACTACTAAATTAAAGGTCGTTACTGTATAAGCTGTAAAAGATGTTTTACTGTGATTTGTAGACAAAAAGATACTTACAAGTCTGATATACTTCCTGGAGGTTTGTATTTAAGGATACCAAGAAGACTCAACATTCTTTTAGCTGTTTGTTCTGGCAGCTCTTCTCTAATGTCAACAGCATGCTAAAGAGTAAAAAAATAAAAGTTATCCACTGTTTGTCCAAGTCATGTTAATTAACTAGCAACACTGAAAGAATTGACTTTATCCATTTATCACGATATGTCAGTGAAGCGAGGTGCTCCATACAGAACACCCTTTTTATCACCAAACTTCCATTCTCTTCTAATGGATTGTTCTCCAACATGTGTATTCAAGTAAATTTATTCTAGGTACACATTCTCCCTGTTCATGGGACCTCATCTATGCAAACGGATTACCTCCACCAAAGAAGTCAGATATCCTAGCACGTTATCTGCGCCCCAGATGGATGAACGATCCCTTCTGATCTTATACACACTTCTGGTAACCTCAAAGGAGAGGGATTCAATATCTACTGCAACAGCTAAATCATGAGGTTCAGTTCTTGATCATACCTGTGTATGTGTACAAGACAACCTGACTTTTGACTTAAGAACATGACAGTTGTCAGTATGAACCAAGTTAAGATCTGTATCCTGATTCCCAAGGAGAAAACATACAGTCATCAGTCTCTGGGGGACAGGGATCCAGTATCCCTAGCCCAAGAAACATTTCCTGGTTTGCCAAAAACACATAGATGTATAGACAGAAAGGATCCTTGCCAGGCACATTTATTTCCAGGAAGATTCATACAAGCTATTTTGGTAAACCAAACATGCCACAAGATTATACAGAGCCAGACCTAAATAAAAGCAAATTTCTGCGTCAGGCCCATTTAAGATGTTCACAATTACACATGTGTGAGCACCTCTGATTGCCTTCCTTACCTTTGGGTCAATCTCCCCCAGAACATCATTGAGCAGCTGCAACAGCTGCATTGACTCCAAGGAGTCAAACGTGATTAAATTGTAGTTCTTCCTGAAGGGCTCCTGATTGAGCTTCTCAACAATGAACTGGATTTGATCACTCATAATCGTGTCCTGGAAAAACCTCTGCAGAAAAGACAGAAGAGATGTCACGAGGCCTCGGCGGGCAGAGGGAGCTGGGGGCTGTCGGGAAGGCGGGTGAAGGCACCACCTCAGCGAGGCCCACCGCAGCCCAGAGACGGTGAGCTGGCACCGGGCTCGGCGGGGCCCAGCCCGGCCACCCCCCCCTCAGGCCCGGGGGGGGGCGGGGAGCGCCCCGCGGCCTACGAAGGAAGGTCCGGCCCCTCACAGAGACTACGGGGGGAGGCGGCCGGGTCCCCTCCGCCGGCCGGGCGCGCCGGGGGCCGCCCTCGCTCGACCGGCAGCGCCCTGAGGCGACGGGGCGGCCTCGTCCTTCGCCCCCCGCGCGCGCGCCTCCCCGTTACCCTGGTAACGGTTGCCAGGCCAGGGCGACGGCGTCACTTCCGACGCTACCGCCCGCTCCTGCTAATGCACCCGAACGGCTGGAAAAGGGCCCGAGGGAGGGGGCGTCCGCGCATGCGCAGAGCGGCGGCAGCGGCGGGGCGGGCTGGGTTCTCCCGGCGGAGGGCGGATCCTTGTTTCGCTGTCCTCGCAGCCCGCCGCGGCCTGACAGGAGGCGAGGCGGAGCAGCAGGCCGCACCGAGAGGTCGCCGCGGCCTGCCCTGGGCAGCCCTTCCCGCCGCGCTGTTTTGCCAGCCCCGTGGGGCTCTGGGAAGCTCAATCTCCCCCCCCACCTTCCTGCCCCGAATTGGGCAGGAATTGGGATTTTTATCCCCAGCTCCTGACCAGAGGGCAGCTGGTGGCGGTGCCACAGCAGCAGGCTCTGCCCGGTGCCACGGTGTGAGGCAGCACCATCGCTGGACATGGGTTGGGTTTCGCAGTAGGGCAGGGTCGATGCCGCTTCGCTCTGTGGGAAGCATGGCTGTGGTCGCTGGAGGTGATGCTGGGGCCTACGCGCCACAGGCCATGTCTCTCGTGGGGCTTCTTCACAGCACAAGTGCTCTTGGTGCAAGGAGCAGCAGAAATAGGTTTGAGATTCACCCTTTAAAGTATATACTTAGCTTTGCGGTTTCTTAAGAGGGAGGCTGTTGTCGCATGTGTAGGAGATGTACAAACAGATTGATGCAGTTACCCAATTAAGATTTCTGGCAGTCTTTGACAGCATAAAGAGGTGTCAAGCGTGGCTGATGTACATATCAGGTGAATGGTTACTTCATTTCTTTGAAATGGAAAAATGCACAGAGGACCCTTGTGGAACAGGAATGCCGGTTCCGTGCCCAGGCTTCGTGAGGGGCAAATGGCGAATTTATGTTGCTCAGGGTTGAACATAAGTTGTCAGTGTGCCTCAAAGTAGCGATAAATATGTAGTGCTAGCTAGCTACACTAAATCTGAAACAGGGATGGGAGCCTCAAAAACACCAGTCAATCAAAAATAGACTATATATTAAAGTGACAGTTGTTCATGAAACGGGTATCTCTTGATCTGCAAGTCTTTTGTTGCACATCCTTCAAAACCCATGCTTGGACCTTAAATAGGTGGATTTTGGAGCCTCTGCTATTGCAATTAGCTTCTTGGATAGTCTTAGAATCCCATGTGAGTCCACAGATGATGGATTAAAATATGCAGTGAGTCATATTAAATTGGTGCCAATTGAAATGCACAGGTTGTAAATCACTGCAGAATTTGACTCAGTAAATAGCAATCATAAATGTAATACTTTGCAATTCTAAGCACTGCGTCTATCTTAGGTTAGTTCCTTTTTTCTTTCTGAGGAACAGAAAACGCTTCATAAAATACTGATTTACTGGTCTTTGCGGGAAGCCTGGAAAGTGACACTGCATTGGTGTCCTAGCTTTTAACTGGCTAAACTAAGTTATAGGGGGGATGGATGAGTTGCTTCTGATTGTGCATGAAAGCTGTGGTAGAGCCAGGAACATAATCCAAGTCTCCTGACTCCTGGGTTTGAACTTTAAAACCAGATCATGTTTCCTTTGTGCTTTCAGTCTGTATACTGACCTTTAGGAATCATATTTACCTACAACTTCCCAGAAGAGATCTACTTTCCCTTGACATGCTTTCCTGGTATCAATTACACTTTTCTTCTGATGAGTATTTTGAGCATATAGAATACACAGAGAGAGCATATGAAAACAGAATTTCCTGTGGAGGCACTGGGGGCCAGGTCTGCTCCCTGTAGACTGCATTAATAGGTAATAGGAAGTGGTGGATGTGGATCCACCACTTAATGCTGAAGAAACACTGTTTCCGTAAATACTTATACACATCCTTCCTTCAGACCTTGCTGCAGAGGAGGGAGTGATGGTGCCCACAGTGCTGAGGATGGAGAGGGATCTGTGCTGGGTACAGTGGGAGGGTGCTGCTCTGAGATTCTCCTTTACATCAGACTATTTCAGTCCCTACACCTTCCAAGAAGCAAAGGACTGTTCCCCTCTTCTCATGTCGCTGTAACGTTAAAGAGGGAATAGATAAAGAAGAGGAAGGATGTCTGAAAACTTTAGAAAATGCCAAGGTAAGAAAAAAAGATGGTGAGATTGTTACACTCTGTCGTGGTGAAAAGCCATGAAGTCTGATCGTTCTGGCCCTTGGGGAAGGAGACCTCCGTGACCAGATGTCATTAGAACTGGATTGGCTGAGCTCTGGCTTGCTGACCTGTTTGAAAGCTCAAGTGATTGAAGGCAGGAGCAAAATCATACATTGGACCCCAGTTTTATGGGACTTCCCAACTTGGGGAAAGCATGGGGGATCCTGTGTCATCCTTAAAGTTGTATGTTTTCATGATCCTTTCTTCCAGCGGTTTTGTGCTATTCATATGTGCAGCCCAAAGTAGCCATACTGCTACCCCAGGCTGCCCGCCTGCTGCTTGATATTTACAGTCTGTAGTGGTGTCTGAATTTTCAAACTTACTGCTTAAGAAAAATGAGGGCTTAGCTCAGTGTCTTGACCTCTGTATCACAACAGAATCTTCAGAGACATAAAAGAGATGACAGCTTTCAGTGCAGCCTTGGGTAAATATTACAGGAAGCAACTGAGATATTTGTTTGATGCTTAACTTGTCTTAAATTATCTTAGTTGGGGTATTGTGGTATCTGGATCAAATCTTACAGAATCAAAGGCCAGTGTTCATATATATTTGTTGTATAATTCTGGGGGCATTTTCCAAATTCCCAAGTTAGTTTGCATGGAGAGTGATACAGGGTTTCAAGCAAAGTTTCCTAAGGACATGAGTGTTATTGTAACAGTTTGGCCATATAGTTCCATCCAGTTGTCTGGATAGGGCTTATGTTTTATATTGCTTGGGAAAGGCTTATGGAAACTGCTTATTGAAAAGGCATCATGCAGAGGCAATGTGCGGAAGAGAATGGAGACTGCAAATAAACTGTCCAGAGCTCTTTAGATGTGCAGGCATGGCTTCATTACTCCCTCCTGACTTTCTCCTCCCTTTATAGCTACTGCCGTATGGATGACTGCCTTGCAAAACCGTGAGAGAGCTCGACCATAGAGGCCAGCAAATCAGAGTGGAAAGAAACCTGAGCAAATCAAAATCAGGCTCCACGGGCAAAGAGAGATCACCTTATATGGGAACATCATGGGCAAGAAGATGAATACGTCCGGCCGAGCTGCTGAGGTCAGATCCCAAACAGATGGAAGACGTTAATGTGAAAATGAGAGCATTTAGGAAGAGAAGACAACACTTACTTCTGCTTCACTTATGGAGTCTGAGCCCTCCTGTTTGTCTCTTTTATTGTAAATATTGTGTTATGTGTATATACACATAGGTCTGACAGTGTTATATTAAAAATCAATTTCTTTGTGGCTATTCTAGCACCTAAATGCATCCCAGTTCTGTTTCTGGCTCCCACTTGCAGCTTTTTCAGTTGTTATTACGTAGCAGGAGTTTGCTTGCTGAAGTGTCACTAATACCAACCATAGCAGTATGGACCATGGTCAACAAAAGCCTAAGGAGTGATCACTGATGTCTCAAAAAATTAAGCCTGTTTGTACAGAATGTAACTTGTTCCTGTGTGCCAAAGCATTTAAGACAATACCAACAGCCAAGAAGCCTGTCCAGTTCTGAATGTTTTGTCATGACTACAGCCATAGGTAGCATCCTAGGTGATTTTAAATACTGAAGGATTGGAAGAAAAACATTAGATCTGTGTTTGTAGGGTTTGTATATTTTGTGCCTCTGTGTGGGTCTTCTGTTGCAAGAGAGAGGACCCTGGTCCTTTCAATCTGGGTCTAATGGATTCTGCCTTCTTGTCTTCAAGTTCAAACTTCTTGTCTTTCAGACTGAGCCTGAGATTTACGTGTCCCACCTTGACAGCTCTGCATCTTTACAGCTCCACCTCCTGTGTTTACAGTGTCAGATGGTGGCCTCATACCTGCTCCTTGGCCCCTTGGACCAGATGCAAATAGTTGGCTTGCAGCACACAGACCAGCTCTGGCTCATGCATGATTCTGGGGAGTAGGAGAAGCTGCAGCCAAAGTATGTGCCATGTATTGGTTCTGCTGAGATGAGTAGTGGCTTTATCACTCCCTTTTAATCACATGACCAATACAATATGGATACATGACCAGTTGGATACAAAACCAATCTAAGACCACATAGGATGGTGTCCCATGCAATGTGAGATAAGCTGGAGATCTCTGTGGTCACTGATGACCCAAAATCTTGCTTTACCATTGCTCTGTGCCTTGCATGGCCATTGCAACTCCTGCAAAGTGGGTGTTGCATGCATCTGCCCAGTCCAGAAATGCATTACACCTTCTTTGAGGTGGTGCAAAGTGTTGGGTGGTGGAGAGTCAGGCCCAGAAGAAGGTCAGCGTGACACTGGCTTCCATCTGTTTAGCTTCATCTCTACAGTTGTCCCAGTGTTACTTCAGACTGGCAGAGACGAGTAGTACTGAGGAGAGATGGTGCCATCAACAGAAGGTGACAGGAACAGCGCTGAGCAATCAGTCCTGCAACTCCAGGGTGAAATTTGGTGCTTTTTCTGGGAACAAACCAAAGGACATGGCTCTTCAGGCACTTCTTGATTCCATCAACTTTAAAAGTTGATTCCATCTTTAAAAGGCCTGTGGTACCATTCTCATACAGGTTTCTGACTGTGCCTTTAAGTGGGGTGGCCTGAGAAAGATGCAGGGGTGGAAGAAGACAGCACCAGGCAGCTCCAGTTTTCAAAAGCCAATAAGTCACAGGAAGTGCTAGCAATGGGTGTACATGGCTGGCTGGAGTGCCTGACTCAGTGCGACTCTCCGAAATACATACACATTCAGAGTGTTACTTGTGGATGTGTGAAATGTTTCCTTTATACAACTGTTGCTCTGTCTGTTTGGTAAGTGCATGGTGATGGAATGCTGTGTTATATGTGAGCAAATGCTTCTTGTATTGGGGGTTGTCTGGTTACAACTTGGCTTTCAGCACTTTGAGTTTTGTGGCAGCAAAAAAGACCATTGATCTGGTGTTAGACCATTCTTGGAAGATGGATGTGGTAGTGGGAATTTTGTGGTGGGAGTGTGGCATAGGATGTTACCTAACAAGGTGGGGTTGCTTGGACAGAGTTAACTAAGCTTCCTCTAAAAAACACTTGCAGTTTTATTTGTTACCATGCCGTCTGTTTTTGTTTCTTGTCTGAAAAATCCAAAATAACTCCACCGAATAATCACAGATTTACACCAGTGTTTCTGAGATTCAAGTCTGCTCTGTAGAGTCTCCTATTCAGGGTCAGATGAAATGGCAAGTCACTCCTTGCAGCAGATTTTAAGAACAATAAGATGTTTTAGGAATATGCAATAACTGATTGCCTCTAAAGGGCAGATTTTCCTCTTTGCTGCCAAACTAGGGCTGTTCTCAGTGATAAGTGTTTGCTGAACAAAGTCTGCCGAAGTTCATAAAGTTGGTTTCATTCTCATGGGAGGGCAGCAAGCCAGGACATTGAGCGCACTGATCCCAATCTCATAAAAAACCAAGTCTGCAGGAAATTCAAGTTGCCTTACTAAGGTACTATACCCACCTACTTCTGCTCAGAGCTGGGTTCCCACTGCCAGTTTTCAATAACATGGTTATCCCAAAGTACTGTTCTCCAGAAGGAAAAGGCTGAAATGCTATTATAATAGATGGTATAAATAAAGGAACATTGATCAGTTGCTTTGTATTTCTGTTCTTCACATACTATTTTACCCCCCTCTAGCCAGTCTGTTGTTAAATGGAAATGGCGCTAGCTCTTGTGGCTTGTTTTTCAAAGCAAACCTTTTACATCACTTTTATGTAGTGTGGAAAGTATTTTCTGAACATACCATAGCTTTTCAAAGTTGACAGTGCTTTTTTGAGTTAGATGAGCTAGATGACTTTCCTGTCAGCTTAAAAACAGAGGTGGTGTTCCTCCTTTTATTAACACGTTCAAGTCATGAGAAAGTGGAAACATTAAACAAAGGTTTTTGAAGCACTCAGCATGAGGCACAAAAATAGTCACTCTGGAAAGCTCAGGACTAAGTATTTTAAGCTCTCTTAAAAAAATGTAGAGAGGACACTACCGTTTGTGACAGAAAAAGTCAAAGTCTAGGTACACAGCAACACGGCATGGGTGGAAGTTTTTGGATGACATCAAGCCCTGTTGCAGTTAATTGGTGTTTCACAAATGGCATCTGAAGGGTCAGAATGTCACCTCATGTTGTCTATATAATTTAGGATGGGAAATAGAAATTCTCTTCTTGCGTGTATCAATTCATTTCTGACAAAGCCAAAAGTTGCAAAAGTGAAACCACAGCAGACTTTGGTCCAGCTGATGCATGTGTCTCACACAAAATGGCTCTCAATTACTTGAAAATGTCCATCTGACTTCTATTTTGCGGTGCATTTTGTCCAAGAATGATACAAAGAAGCTGATACAAAGAAGCTGACCAATTTTATTCTTATGGGCTTATTTGTCCTTTCTGTTTTATCTGGCCAGTTGTATACTGATCGCTTACAGACTCTATCTGGAGATGGATGAAGTTAACAGCTCAGTTTGCACTACTGTGAAGGAAGTGGCTTACACAAACAACAGGATCTGGGATACAGCAGAATACACTATACCGATGCAGGCAAGTCGTCTTCCATTGATATATCTGATTGCTTTCCTGACATGTCTCTGTCCTACCACTCAATGTGATTACTTTACATTGGAGACAGCAATGTTTGAAGCCACATCTTCCCTTCCTCCCTTAATATAAGGAAAAAAAAATATCCTCTTTTATGAGGTTTCTGTGGTCCTATTTGTTACACAATTTTTACATAATCAGTTTAGTATTTTGGTAATAGCAAACCTAAGAACAGATTCACTCCAGTATAGCTGTACTAAACACAGTAGTGTTGTTACCAATTAATGCTAGTGTATCTTTCTAGGTTGTAATGCCAGTTTAAAAAAAAAAAATCAGTGCCTTCTTGCCTCTGGCTGCTCATTCCTGCCCTGATGATGTCCCTGGCTTGTCCTGTTTGAGCCAGATAGAATCTGAATGTCTATCAGGGGGAGGTAGAGCATGAGTAGCCTTGTTGTCCTTCCAGGTGATGTTCTGGAATGACTGAGGTCTGAATCAAATATGTGAAATTTCAGTCAGATTCATATTTTTTCCTCCATGTAGGCAGTAGACTCTTTTTTCGTGATGACCAACACCACTGAGACAGAGAATCAGCTTGAGCAGAGGTGCCCTGAGGTAAATATGTTTCGTGATTTATACTTGGGATGTATCGAATGCATGTTGATGTGAAAGAGTGGACTGTCCTTGGAGCAGTCTGGTACAAGCAAATACTGTTGCTCTTTATGTCTGTATCTCAGCAGATAACATGCAAGATCTAGTTTAATTGCTCCTTTTCTTTCTCGGGGAATCAGCTGGCAGGTGTGACTTTGCCTCACACCAATGACCTTGCAGCCAAATCTATCTGCATCACTTTCAGGAGGTGATGACATTCAGGCCAGTGATTGCTGTCCACCTTCTCTGGCATTGCTGCTGCTCTGGAGGAAAACCTGAAGGAATGATGGAGCTACAGAATTGCTATCAGCTTCTCTGCTAATATGGTGCTCTCACTATTACTGTTGCTCATTCCTACATGCCCCTTTCCTTCCTTTCTGTAGGTCAAACCTGGTCATCAGCTGCAGCTCTCCTTTTCATTTGCTTGGCCTAGAAGTGGGGCCTTGCAGAGTAGTTCCCGAATACATGTTGACTTTCACTGGCAAAAGTACATGGGACTGTTAGTAAACAAAGAATTAAATAGTCCAGTATTAAATTTATTGTGCTTAATAGTATAGGAGAGAGTGTGAAAAATGGGAAAAGACATAAATAATAAACAAAAATGTTATTGTAAGCAAGGAAGGGGCTTTTTTTCTAGTTTTGCAGGTAGCTGAGCCTTTATCTCCTATAAGCCAAATACTTAGTAAGGGTTATACCTCCTCTACATTGTTATTTTCTCTTATTATTCAATATTTTTACATTGAAGCTGAGTAAGACTTTTTACATAGGTGTGCAGAGGGAGATATTTATATTGCTCTTTTAATGTAATTTTTTTTTCCAGTATCACTTTGCCAAAGCTATCTGCTCTGCAGAACAAGTCCTGTGAAAAAGGGAGTGTAGATATCCACAGTGAAGGTACGTAAACAGCATTTTCAGATTGAAATTTTTTTTTTGTGAGTACTATCTTCTATTGCGTTATTGACCAGTGCAGCATGTGCAAGATCCAACTTGGAGAATTGCAGTAGAAGAGTACAGAATCCTAAGAGATATCTAAGAATATATTTTCAAAACCACAAAAATTAGTTCTTATCCCTTACTAAACGGAGAAACAGTGAGAGGGAGCAGAGGAAGGGGAGATGTGAAGAGTACGGACTGGTGTGAATGAGGGCCGATATCATAGTCACTCCCATCGAAGTCCATGGCTGCTTAGCAAGTGGAGTGACTGCAGGATCTGTGTGAAGGGTCTGTAACACCCCTATGATGGTTAGGTAGTTCTCAGAATAAGTCAGGGAACTTGTGTCCTCTATTTGGGACCAGTTGTCCAGAAGGCATCATACTGTTTTCATCAGCTATGTGAGTTCTTTGTAGTGCTGAGATTCCCTGAATTTGGACTGCTGGCTGGATTATCACTTTCCCTGGTAAAGAGTAAATGCTCACAGAAAATGCTGAATTTCCAGGAGTGCAGAAAGAATTAAGGTTTTCTGCCCACCTTTATATCCTTGTTTAATTTGCTTATGTTGTAGAATTAAACTTCTGACTGAAAGAGTTGTTTCTTGATTTATCCCAAGACTCAGATATGTAACTTCACATAAAACTATGAAGGAAATTACTTCACCCTTAGCCCAAACAATAACAAGCACTGTTGACCCAAGCAAACGGCTAAATAAGGACTGATGAGGTGTGGCAGGACCATGGTTTGGATAGTTCTTCCTACAGCTTCCTCCTATAGAAAGCTGCAACAATCTGAAATGTCAAGCTCCCTATCTTATATTTGAAGAGGAATCCACTGACATGTTGAAACTGTCTCTAATTAGCAAAACACTCTTGTCTTTGCTGAGTAAGAGCTTGTTTCTCTCCAGGAATTCAAACAGGAAGATGTGTGAATTATAATGCAACTGTTAAAACCTGTGAGGTCAGGGCACGGTGCGCTGTGGAATCCATGGAAAAAAACCCTGAGTAAGTGAAAGAGATACCTGCATTTTTTTAATGTCAAAGAAGGATTTACTTTGACAAAGTCATGAAATTTTAGGATAAACCCTTTGCTTAGACACATACAGATCTCATGTATGTAAACCAACTATTTCCTTCATAGCCATACTGTTAACACTCATTATAATATCTAAATAACTTCTAACAATCTGTCCTGCTGTATGATCTGCAGTGAAGTCATAGCCTCCAGTTTGTATCATCATGCAGCTGCCATAGAAACAGTTTCAGATGTCACAGGCTCATCTTGAATTCACTAGAGGCATTTGGCTCATTAATTCAAATGTCAAGGAAAATGCATCAACGTTAAGATAGGTTTAATCGGTGACAGAAATAAAAAGTTTCCTAACTTGGGTCTCTGTGGTGTAGAAGTTCTTTGTGGGTTCATTTATCACAGTGAGGTTGCTTCCACCTCCAAGAACAGTAGGGGTAGATTGATTGTACATTGTGTTGCAGGCTAGTGTTTGGGGATCCACCTCAGGCTGAAGAACAGTCTCTCCATCCTCTCTGGGTAGACGATGAAGACCTCAATGCTGGCAATCTGTAACGGTGAGCCGAAGAAAACTCTAGGAAGAAGACTTCACGGAACAATGCTGCTGTGACCTAGAGAGTAGGATGGAGGGCCTCATCTTTTTTTGTAACCACATGACTGTACGGTGTTCCAAGATGAAAATGTTCTATTTCTATTCTGTATCAGCCAAAGCATGAAAAAATTTTATAGAATATTTGATTTCAACTGAAATGATGGAAATTATACTCTGAGAGCAAATTATAATCAGTTTTAGCTCCTCTCAACCAGCTTTGAAATATATCTGTAAGAAACTAGGTCAATTATCACTTTTATTAACTCACTGCTTTTAAAAGATACAAGTGTGATTCTATGTATATATCCCACCTTTTCCCTAATTCAGGGTTTTCTGCAGAGACTGAGCATTTTTTCCACTGCCAGGTCCCCTTCAGAGCCCACAATGCCTCCTACAGCTCCTTCTGCTGAGGTTTTTTTCAGCTCTTTAAAGGAATTTCCATTCCCTTCTCCCGTGGACAGAGTTGTGATCTGAAAAAGGGTTTGTCCAACAACAGGAAGGCTGTAATTGTTCATACAGCATCCGGGAAAGATATGCATGAGCTTCCTGAGTTAATGAAATCTTAGGGTTTTTTAATAAAGTTTCAGTGACTGGCAGTCATTTTTAAATGTCACACTGCGTAGGCTCACTGCTGCATATGTTACAGAGGGAATTTTGCTTTTAATTACATCGCACCATTGACACATTCTGTCTTGTTTCCCAACCTTCCTCTGAAGTGCCAGTAGTCAATACCAAGGACCAAAAATAATGGATGAGAGGCTTGATCCAAACCTCTGATGTATAAAGTTCCTTCACAAGTTCCATTGGCAAGTAAAAAAATGAGGAATCACTAAAAAACAAAGCTGAGTGTTTATTTTCTACCAGAATGATACATAAGACCAAGGTCAGAGCCCAGGAAGCGTTGCTATCTGGTTGAGATACTGAGGTAGCAGCAGCAATGTAGGGCTTTGGTTACACCCATGATTGTCTTTATTGTTCAAATTCCTTTGAAAGGTAAGTTTCATGAACTATACAGGAGGCCTCCTTTTCCTTCCTGTTAGTTATGGCAGGAGCTGAACAAAGCCATTACATGTTGGCAAGAAGATTCCTTTATTTTTGATAGTTCATTTCTGCCTGAGGCTGGGCATAGTTGTCACATTAGCTGGCTGAAGGACAGGTGTTTGCAACACCTTTTTCAGAAGACCTTTGGATCAGATTCCAGATGCTTCCCAATGGATGAATTATGGGCAGTTTCACATTACAGGTTCATTCATTTTTAGTTTTTTAAAAATCAACATTATTAATGTCTTGACTGTTATACACTGAAACTTATCAGTGACTTTTGTGTCCAGGTAGCATCCAGAAGTGTTAATCTGGTTTGCAATCACATCTCATTCATTGACTTGGTTTAGAAGACACTCATGAGAAGTCCCCCACGGAAGCTGCATGTCGTCCAGCTAACGTGCTTCTTTTCATCACAGTTCTCTGATGCAGAGGCATTGCTCAAAATACAATGATAGGAAAAATATTCCCTGCTTAGAAGCGCTGTCCTTTATGTGGATGATTACTTTGAAGACTGGGTGTCCCCCTTGGAATGGCTGTCTTGATAGAAATTAAAATATTCCAGGCTCATTCTTAAAATGGAACAATGGCAATATTCCAGTTCAGCATAGTCCCTATGCTAGGCAAACAATGCTAAAAATTGTACCTTTTACTTTCCTATAGCCCTGGCAAGTCCTGGAGTGTAGCAGAGGTTGGCTTACACAGTCTAGGCCAAGGTTACCCAGCTGGCAACTTGTGGGAAAATTCCTTCTTTCCCACCAAATTAGCTTCAGAGAAATCACTCTTTTGAGGAAGGGTCAGACTGGCAGCTGCTTTCCATTGTGTTTGCATTCCACCTACATATTTAGTGACACAAACCACTGTGACACAGAACACTGCAGGGGAGGTCCTCAAGCTGGTATCTGCTAGGAAGGCAGGACAACCTTTGGTGATGTGATTGACACCTGACTTCCAGAGACATTCTCTAGGATTTGAGCGCATGGCTCACTCTTATACTCTTACTAGCTGTGCAGCTCTGGTGTAAATGGCCACCTGTCTCTGAGGACCAGCAATGAAACTGCCACTTCATTATGCAGAAATCATCAGCTGTCAAATGGTGTAATTTCTCACTATTATTCTATAGCAGGATTTATATGAGAAGTCTCCTGAGATCCTAATTCAGCTGAATGTAGCGACTCTAGTTAGGCTTGGCCCACACAAACAAGTGCAATAGAGAACAATTTATACCTAAAACTAAGAAAACCACCTATATCTTTCTTGATCCCCTGAGCCACCTAACTCCCTGCATTTCCATCTGTTATTCTTAGCAACATATTCGTCCTACTGACAGCTTTCCAGGTAATAGTAAAGTAGTATAACATTAACTGATGTATTTAAGTAAAAGAAGTTAGTTAATTTGATGTTTCTTTTTAGGCCTGCTGTTCTGAGGAGTTCTGAAGACTTCACTGTGCTAATAAAGAACAACATTCACTTCCCAAAATTTAATTACACCATGTAAGTGCAAACATTCCTCAATGCTTTCTGAAGAGTGAGTAGTTGTGCTCTGAAAAAAAGATTATATAAATTGGCACCTTCTTTACTCAGAAAGGCTATGCATTTAGGGCTGTATCTGCCTGAATGACAAATACCAGGTTTCTATAATTCTTTAGCCCTATTAACCCTTCAGGAACCAAGAGAAATAAGGAGAGCTTGGGAACAGAGCCTTCCAGCATAACTCTATTTCTCTCATGCACTGGACAACAGAATTGTTCATTTAGATAAACTGGTTTATGTTAGGGTAAAATCACTAAAATACAGCACAACAGACGTGTGATTCAAATTATAAGGTGAAAGTGTTTCATTCACACAGGTAAAATTTTGCTGGTGATAATATCCAAAGAGTAAAGAATTCATCTTGATTCCCAGAGCCCAGTTAGGGATATATAGATCTGGTAGCTACACAACCAAAAGCTTGTATACTTACAAACCGAGCACATTTTAACGCGGGTTCTACTAAGTGTGAAGTCCCTTACCTGTATCTGCTACAGCTTGTTTTTAAATTTAAACAATTGTGTGCGTTCTTCACAGACTAAATATTTCACCAAATTTAAATACTTCCTATACATACAACAATATAACTTCCCCGCTCTGTCCAATTTTCCATCCAGGAGATATCCTTCAGGAAGCAAAAGAGAATTTTTCTGAAGTGGCAGTAAAGGTCTGTGATATCACTGTTTTTTTCATGCTCAGTGTTAAATCATTTGCTTGATTCTCTTCCTGCATGTTTTGCTGTCTGGCATATAATGGAATTATTCTAGGTTTAGAAACTGATTGTGTGAGAAGCAAAGTAATCCCAACTTTCAAGAATTAAATGTGCTTAACATCTCACAGGATGGGACCCATGTTGACAGAGTTGATATTATTTTGTTAGTATTGTAGCATGCAGAACCCCTTTTACAAAGCACAGTGCATTTAAGTAGGTCGTATACAAGCCTGTCACTCATGGTCATCTTTTTATTCTACTCAAGCAGATCCTAAATCACGTTGCTTGGGGAATCATCCAAAAGTCAGACTGGCACAAATGGCAGCTTACATTCAGAGTCAAAAAGCACTTATTTTTGCCATTACATTTTCCCTCTGTTCTTTAGGGTATTGAGCCAAATGCCCTTAACACAGTATTCAGCCATACCTCTAGAAAGTCAATATTATCAGATGGGTAGAATAGAAGTAGAGACAAAGTGTCATGCCCAGAGTCATCAACTGAGCACATATATTGAGTCTCAGCCTGGCATAGTGCATTTGAGATGAAACATTTAGACTGGGTGCCTACAAATCTTAGGCTTGCACTCAGGCTTTTGGTTTGAGCCTATATGTAGTTTGAAGCAACGAAATGACAGTCACAGTTGATTGGCTACATCCACACTTGTGCTACTAAGATGAAGAAAAACAGACAGAAGACAGGAATGACTGGTAGCTTTTAGCTCATGTAACTAAGTCACTTCCATAGAAGACTGCTTGATTGGCAAATGTTGCTTATGAGTTAGTGTGTCTATAGAGATACGTCCCTGCCAATGGCATCCCTCAAGTCTCCGCTGATTTTAACTGCAGTTTAGCACAGGCAGCAACACAGCACTAGTCCCTAAGCTTACTGTGTCTGTTTCTAGGGAGGAATCATTGCCATTGAGATTAACTGGGACTGTAATTTGGACAGCTGATTTTATGACTGCAGTCCAAAGTATGGTTTCTGCTGCCCTGATGACAAAAAAATAAAGCCTGGATTCCACTTCAGTTAAAAAAATGTTATATGAAGCAAGTAGCATGTTTTTTGAGTTGAAACAAAGATGTGATGAGGTGTGGGGAATGATGACTTGGAATGACAAGATGTTTGATTCTCCTTCTTCACTCTTGTAGTCATGTTCTTAACCTGCAGTTACTGCAGTTGTATGGATGTATCATCACAGTCATCTCCCAAATGAGCATGCTTGTATTGCAGGAGATTTTATTTCTGTGTTGAAAGGCCTAGAAATTTCCAACAAGTATTCTGGGAGCTAACACAGAGAATAGTTTGGGCAGATTCCACCATATGGCAATTGAGGCTTGAAACTACCTAAACTTGTGAGTTTCCCAAGGCAATTAACACAAATAAAATAAAAAAGCGTTTTTCTTCCATCTGGGTAGCCCCACAGTTCACTGAATCAAGATTTATTCAACAGCAAATTAGAGCCTTTGGTTCTGTGTGCATATAGCAGATTTATGAGAAGCTTTGACAAAAAAATCTTGATGTGACTCCAGTTCTAAATAGTTACACAAAGCATTTATCAAATGCTTATCAGCATGTTTAAAACTAAAGTTGTGCCTCAAATCTAGGTCAAAACTCTTGTGTAACAACACTCTTTTTTTGACTCACAGCATGATTATTGTTACATTATAGGTTTTCATACATTTGTGATGCTAACATGAGTGCCAGCACTGTCTAGGAGCTGCCAGTGTATTCCAAAGCTGCATTGTGCTGGAGCTGTGCAAATGAAGAACAAATAAGTGTTCCCTCTGACCTGGCAAACACAGTCAGGAGGTGAGGGAGATCACAAGGAAAAAGCAAGATAGCGCTGTGAGGCTGAGGCCAGCAACCTTTCTGTTGAATACATTTTTGTAGGCAAAGCAGTTTCCGAGAAGGCTTTTGGAAGAAGACAGTGGAGTAGTTTTGAGGATGTTTAGTGTCAGATTAACAGCTGGGGTCAAAATGCCAAGAACAGGTTTGCCCAAAGTTTGTTATCTTTTAAGCATCAAAATACCAGTCTGTAGCAAGATTATTTTGCTGCAATTCAGCTGAAATCTCTGCTGCAGGAAGTGAGTCTGGTCTGAGAACATAGGCTACTGGGAGAGTGTGCATGATGTCAGACCACATCCTGGTGGCCTGACTCTGTATCTGTAAATCAAGGGGTTTATTGGCAAAGAAATGTCATTCTGTAATGTCTCCAGGATTTAAAAAGAGGAGCAGAGTAGTTCAGTGCAGCAATTTAAAAAGCAAAGACAGTGAAAGTTGAAGAGCAGTGAATAGATTGAGCATAATACTATTTAAAACAAGCATGGATGTTTTGGCGAAGAACATGCACAAACCCTGCCACACTGTTGAGCTAGTGTATGCCAACTTGTATAAACAGAGCTGCTGATTTCAGTAGAACTACCCAAGTGAGTAAGGGGGGGAGAGCTAGAAATTATCCTACAAGTAATATATTTCAAAAAAACTTTTTTGACATCAGTGACATGTCATAAGAATGTAAAATATATCAAAGGTCCATCCAGCCCAGTGTCCTAAATCTAACAAAGATCAATAGCAGGAGAAAATTTTGGAAAAGAGCATAAGAAACAGGGCACATAGAATGCTGCTTCCCCTGCAGTCTAGCTGTCCTAGAAGTCAGGAAAGCTGCTTTGGGCAGCTTATAACCTCTGTCTGCATGGAGCCGTATTGATTTCATCCCAGTTCCAAAGCAATTTTGTGATAGACTTAAATGGAAACAGGCTTTAGCCTTCCAAAATAAAAGAACTACTTGAGGTGCAAGGGAGCAAAGCTTCAGCCAGTGATCAAGAAAGCTCTTAACAGGTCAGGTCTAAGCACAAAGCTGTTACAGAGGAGAAGGCTTCTATGCCATCAAGAGCAGATGTGAAATAACCTCTACCCTGAGGGCTAGAGAAAACTTCTAATCCTGTAAAGAGTTAAGGAACACTTTCAAATAAGACCTAACTGACCTGCAGCCTTCAGAGGCTAAAAGCTGGCCAGTAAAATATGTCTTGGCCACAGACCATGGAACCGTTCAGCACAGGAAAAAGGGAATTTCATGTCTGTGCAAGCAAGGAGAAAGCAGAACACATTACAATGTGTTTTTCTGAGTGACTCACTGCCTTCAGAGAATACAAATCATATCGCAGTGAATGGGAAGCGAATGATCGCATGATCTAGGGAACTCTGATTAAAGACACTCTGAAAGTCTGCCAAACTTAGCTTGCAGTAGGATGTGCAGGAGAGAGTGGAATCAAGTAAAAGCTTGCTCTGGGCTGGTTTGTTAGCATCAAGATGGCAAAGAGCAGCAGGGGCTGAACCCAAAGAAAAGGGAAGGAGGAAAATGTATTTTTCTTTAGATGTCCCTATCATCTGAATGAGTACCTGGAGATGCTAGAAAGCAGAGGGCTGAGCTGATGGCATTTACACTAGACATATCCTCTTAAACAGTTTATTTTTTTGGTAATTGAACAGGCAATCAACTATAAAACAAATTTTGATTAGCAATGACAGACTGATCTGTGAGTATCTGCCACCCCTGGAACTGACCTTCTTTCCCTTTAGCTAAGCAAATTCCTGTTCAAATTATGTATCTAAATGAAGGAGAACAGGACTTAGAGATCACTCAAGTAAACCAGCCAAGAACAATACAGCACTTTAAGTCCTAACAGTGTGTCTGAGGCAGAAGACATATAGGTGGTGTTATCAGAGGTTGGATATTAGTACCATTGTGTGTTTTAGTATGTCTTTCAGTTTAATGTAATGGTTTTGTCTGTACTGCCAGCTTTTCATTGTCAGATTTAAAAAGATCTCTTTGTTCCATGCTCTGTGACTGCTTATTGATCCCTAAGCTGATGTGAGCTGTGCATCAGGAGGGTCATGTTCTTGATAGAATAAGAAACTGGAAATTACTAGTAAAGGTTCACATGATTCTTGCCACTCTCTACTGATCGAAGAATGGAAAATGGCTGATATCTAGCATGCTGAAGTGTGCTCAGGAGTTCAGAGCTGGTCTTGGATAACATGATATTAAAGCCTTCAGAGCATGAGCACTCTTGTCATTGCCAGCTCCTCACATATCCTTGCTGGGTTTTCTATCTATCTGCTTTACCTGTGATTGAACTTCTTTCTGCAGCTTCAGGTTCCAATTTGAATTGAGACAGCTAAACACTCATTGGACATTAGTTGGATTTTTAATTTGCCTAAGTCTCTATATATGTATTAATTTAGTTTAGACTGCCAGGTCAGATGCTGGGCAAAACACTCTTCATCAAGCTGGCCTCAGCACCTTCATTTCAGAAGGCTGAAAGGGCTGGAGGAAAAAGGGAGAAGAAACTACACATCTTTTTGTGTTCTGTAGTCTCATGGCATTATATGCCCCAGGGAAGCTGCACAGATCTTAATTTACTGTTTTGCAGATATGCAAGGTACTACATGCTACCACATGGGAAGGAGAAGAGAACCCTTTTCAAAGTCTATGGAATACAGTTTGATGTCCTTGTCTTTGACACAGTAAATGCAATTCTTTTTCCTTGTGGAGGGAGAAGAAAGCTTGCTATTTCCTTAGCGCCACTTCTGCCATATACCCCTCTCCTTTCTCCTGTCCATCATTCTGGGATGGAAGTCATGTCAGATGAGTAGATCTAAACTGAACTGAGTAGCATAGGAGAGCAAAACTGAGGATGAAATGGCAGGGCTGGGAGAGAGGCAGGATTGTTGTTTAAGACTGAGACAGTAACAGGTATCATCATGACATGATGTTATTGTCATTAACCCCATCTGTCACCACTGTTTCCCTCTCAAGTTGTTTATTCTCCCCTGCAAAGTGTCTGACATGGTCTATGAAATGTTGTGATTGATTGAATTGTGAAGAGACAAAGATACATTGTGAAGAGACAAAAAGAGAAAAGCCATTAAGTTGAATGAATGGTACAGATCTTGCCTCCCAGTTACTCTTTTCTGCTTTCTTTAAGGGTAGAAAATTTAATGGCATTGAACTAATTTAAAACATTGGGTCCATGATCTCCTCTTTTGGTTTGGTGAGAGACTTGTTTTTTGTGTTAATAAAAACAGTTCTGGAGACACAATCTCATTAAGAAAGTGGAATCACTACTTGCTTTTTTTTCGTGTGCAAGTTGTGAGTGCCATTGAAATTGCTATCTGTGTAGGTCATGGCTCCAGCTGCGGACAATCACCGTTCTACAAAATTTACAACAGGAAGAAGTATGAGACTGTGCTGAATCCAAGACAGGTAAAGAATGTAAATTGCTGCTCTATGGACACAAAAATGCAGCTGATCCAGGAAGCTTCTATGGAGCTGTGCACAGCATGAGTGCAGTGGGCTCTACACACAATCTTGGCATGGCAGAGTCACACCAGCTCTTTCACAAAAACCTGCAGGGAACAGTGATCCTTCAAAACAGCAGAAGGATGTCATGAAAGGGTTGTCCATGAAAAGGGCATTGCTCGAAGCCTCTTCCTCTTTTTCAAGACATTAATGGTTATTTCTCTAGGCTGCCTCTACTAATCCCCCAGCATTTTAGACATGTATTTTTAAAGAAGAGTGAAGAGGAGAGTACCTAAAGGCCCCGCACAACCACATTCCTACAGTTAGTTCCATACCATCTCCTCCTCTTCCCTCTGCCCCTGCAGGTCCCCATGTTTTTGCTGTCCCAGACACTGGAAATGTGGGCCCTTGCAACATGCAGTTGCAGGGGATTGTTATTGGAACACAGACTGCAGAACCCAAGCCCTGAGGTCAGATCTATGCTGTGTTTGTTCCCAGTTCTCCCAGAACTACTCCAACTGAAAATGCTCATTTCTTCTGCTGCGCAGGTGATGTATGTGTCCTATGTTGATGAGCCACATCATCAGTGGTTACCGTGATAAAGAAGCCTCTGAAAACAAACTTGCAGCATGCTCAAGACAGCATTTTTGAGGTACAGACAGACACTTAACCTTTGGGATCCTCTCTTCAAAAGACAGAACTGAGGAATGTCATTCCAAACTGATTTGGGTTTCTGCCACCCCTGCCTCCCCATCTTTCCAGATTAGATTCTGAGGGGCTAAAACTAGATTCCTATTGTCCGCTTCAAGTTAATAGGTCCTGTGACCAGAGGATGTATTTTCTAGAGTCAGCTAAAAATCGCTGCTTTCCTGTGGTGTGTATGTGCCAGTGGGAGCGCGTTGGTGTTGAAACAACTTGCGAGGTGTCAATTCGATTTTGCTAGGGTGGGCGTTGGCAACACAGAAAGACAATCCTCCTCCAGATCTGCTGATCTATCATCATTATCCCTATTGTGCTGTGTCAAATGAAAAACCCAATGGTGAGGATCACTGTTGTGAATTCTCTCTGCAGTTGGATGAAGCAGCAAAGGCTGTTTTCTTTAATTTATGTTGGGAATTGTTGTTGCAGAGCCACCCTGTGAAATTCTGTGATGCTGGCAGCTGCTGCACCAGTGAGTCCGAGAGCCATGATAATGAAGAATCCTAGCCAATGCGCACCAATGAGTCCAACAAGAACCACAATAATGAACAATGTGAGCTGGGACAATCTCTTAGACAAGGGGCCTCTTCCCCAGACTGCCAAAAGTGGTGCTTCTGTGGCAAATGCCAGCCAACACAGAAGTACCATGAGCAGCTCTGCTGCCGAAGGAAAAAAGGGTAGTGCCTCACAACCTCCCATTGGTTTCAGCAGCTGGTGCTGTCCAGTCACACCCTGAAGAAAGCCCTTCTCTACAAAGACCCCTTTCTGGACTTGACGGATGGCAATATCAATGACCAGCTGTGTCCCCTTCTTACAAGCAATGCATTCACTGGCGCTGTGGCGCTTTTGATCTGGAAGACAGAGCCATCATCCCAAGCTGCTGCAGGTGGAAAATGAGAGATACCTAACCCAAAGCTGTCAGCAGCTATACTGATTTTAAGATGGAAGGAGGATGTAGCACAATTTGAGCTCACACTGTGACTCACCTTGGACATTTAACCTTTGTTTTCTTTCACAGACCTTTTAAAAAAAAGAGAAGAAAGCGTGTGACTTCCCAAAATCATCTGTAGTACAGCTCAGTTCTTGTATAGTGTCTTTGGAGAGGCACAATTGCCTGCTGCTTAGCACAGAGGAACAAATACCTTGAACTAAAGCGCTTGCTTCTGCCTTTGCTTCTTTCTGTGAGTTGCCCCACATGATTTGGAAATGTAGGCTCTGGGGTGACTTCTTAGGGCTACATTTTAGTGGGAAGTTCCAGGCCTCCTACCTTTGCACTGATGCATACCAGAATCCCAGCTGAGTCAGGAGATGACCAGCACCCTGAAAATAAGATGGAGCCAAGAGTCATCTCAAAGCATGACCCCTGAAGGAAGGAAGTCCAAAAGAGATATCACTTGAAACCATGGTCCTGAGCATTTTTCTCCCCCAGCCTCACCACCTTTCTGCAGTCCTGCATCAAGAGGCTCTAGGAAGAGGCCACTGAGCATGTAGTTTCATAACTCACCATTGAAGGCCTCACAGTCAATCCAGATTAAACAGGCTCATTTTAGATGATTTCAGTGACACAGACAAAGCATTTTCTGAAAAGCCCAGCTGTTCTCTTTGTACTACTCCTTTTAGCTTGAACTCAGGAATTACAATGAAAAGTACTTTTACTGTCTTTGTGTAATATTTTCGGGCATTTCATTCATACTCATTGAAATTGTAATGTTGGACTTTGGCCTCCTGTTTGTGCTTAGCTTCAAACAGGCCTTGCCTCTTATACCTTCTCTTACTGAACTTGCCACAGTGCGAGTTGCTTTGTGCTATGATGCATAAGGCCAGAGTACAGCTGAGGAGCAGGAAATTCAGGGTAGATTAATCTGTGCTCCAGCACCTTTTCGGTTCTTTCTTTTTGTTATACTTGGACATGTTCTATTTTTGTAGAAACAAGGTGAGAAGGATTTTAACATGTATATTCTGCACTCCTTTCAACTAAGCTTTGTTCTTCCTGAGCTAACCCATCGGTTTGCCATTTCCATTTCCCACATATATTTTAAGATATATTGCTGGCAGATTATGCCAACTGTATTTATATCTTCAGTTGTAATATGCATTAATCATATTAACATTCATATTGCAGCATCTTATGTATCTAGAATGGGAAAACATTACAGTTGGCATTAATGCATTCCTGTTCTGACACATGAACCGACTCTCCTTTTGGGAAGAATTACAGTGAATATTCACTTAAGACTGTGATTTTAATCTCCTTTCACATTTGTATATATGTTCTTCCTTATCCTCTCCCCCCCCCCTTTTTTGGTCCTTTCAGTTTTGACTGTTTTTGTAATAAATAGAGCGTTTTACTAATCTACAGCTGACTCAAAGTCTCTTTAATAAAAGTTTCGTACTGTCAGAAATTCCCACTGCCAGTTTGTCAGTTCACTTCATCTCTTTCTCATTATTTACCTGCTATTATGAGGGTTATGGTGATGTTTCTGAAATAAGCACTCTGTTGGGCAGCTCAGCATCAGGTGGAAGGTGCATGAATTAGGTAATGCAGATCTCTGCTTTTATAGCGAAGATTCATTCTGCAAGAGGATAAATAAAGGATTTGCTCATTGGGGATGGGAAGGTGACAGTCTTAGATATGTTTCTGCTATCTTTTGCAGGCAGGTGCTCTGTCCTTGCCCTGAGATGGCTGCAGGTTATGTCTTGGTGTTAGGATGGCCCTTGCCTGAGCTGATCAGTCCAGCTTTTGTATGAGACTTAGTAGCCAAGACTCAGCACATAGCTGACAGCAGCAGACTTCCAGGTAACAGCTGACTCACGTCTGGCCAGCATGGAGGTGAAAAACTCCCCATAAACTTGCTAACAATGAGTACCATAGGAAAAAATCCCCCAGATTTAGCAGCTACGGTGAGAGCATACTCCTCAGGATGACCCCCCGCCTGCACTTCCCGACCCCGTACCGAGCACAGCAGAGGTACAGCAGCGGGGAGGCCTCAGGCCAGAGCCTTGCCCTGGCTGCCGAGCCCCGCGTTATCCCGGGCAGCCCCAGAGGGGTCAGGGCGGCGGTGAACCCCTTTTCCCAGCCGAAGAGAGCCGGGGGAGAGGTTGCGGCTCCTCCGAGCAGCCGCTGCCTCCTCCTCGGCGGCGGGCAGGGCCGGCGGCTGTCCGGCAGCCGGCGTGGGTGGGGGCCGGTAATCAAGAGCCCGAGCCGGTACAAGCCCCGGGGCTGCGGGAGCGCTCTCCGGGCTCCTCGGGGCGCTGTGGTTCCGCGGGGCTGCGGCAGCCGCTGCCCTGCGTGCGGGGGTTCCCGCTCGCCCGCCGTTCCAGGAAGCCGCCGCCGCCATGGTGTCGTGCGGGGCTTTTCACAGCTTTCTTTTCGAGTACGATACCCCCCGGATCGTGCTGATCCGGAGCCGCAAAGTGGGGCTCATCAACCGCGGGGTGCAGCTCGCCATCCTCGCCTACGTGATCGGGTGAGCGGGCGTGCTGGGTGGACGGCGACCTGCGTCCCCTCCCCGCCGGGCTGCGGTCGGGGGAAGCCCGCAGCCCCACCGCGGCTGTAGGCGGGTGGGGGGGGGTGGCTGCCGTGAGGCAGGAAGGGCAGCTCCTCGCTGGGAACCCCCCGGGGGCGTGGGGCTGAGGGGCGGGAGCCGGCCGCCTCCTTCAGGACGAGGCGGGGAGGCAGCTCCCGCCCGCCGGGACCCTCTTTTCTGTCAGGGAGACGCGGGCTGGGCTGCGGTGGCGGGAAGCGTCCGCCGCGGGGCTGAGGGGAGGCCGGAGCTCGCCCGCGGGAGCCGTCGTGGGTGCCAACACCAAGAGGTGACAAGCAGGTGGGGGGCCAGCTTAACTGGGCGGCCTGAACTGGGATTGTAGGGCTGCTTAGAGGCAGCTGCAGACAGGACAGGACCCTTCAGGAGCAGAGACCGTCCCGGAGGGTGATCGTCGTTCACCCGGCGGGGGTGTGCATAAAAACAATAATTACTCCCTGCCAAACCACTCTGGGGAAAAAAAAAAAAAATCAGAAGGGAGATTGCTTATCTTGTGACCCTTTTGTAGGGAAACACTATGAAACTATCTGGACCGCCCCTTTCAGGTAACAGCTGAAAAGAGGAGAAACTCCCACTGCCTGTGCTGGTTTATGGTGTTTACCTGTTTTCTGTTGTTTCTTTCTTGCAATCCTTTTCTTGCAGCTGGGTCTTTGTGTGGGAGAAGGGCTACCAGGAAACAGACTCTGTGGTCAGTTCTGTGACCACAAAGGTGAAAGGAGTAACGCTGACAAACACATCCACCTTGGGAGCCAGGATCTGGGATGTAGCTGACTATGTTATCCCTCCTCAGGTATCAGTCACTTTCACATGCAGAAGGAGGGTTTTCTAACAAACAGCTACTGCTCTGCCAAAGTCCACTGAGGTCTGGAGCAGCTTCGCCTCTAGCATGGTCTTGATAGGAGAGAATGAAGCAGCTTTGCTTTGTTGCAGATCATGCTGAGCACCTGCACCCCTAGCCCTGGGGAAGCTTGTTTCAAGAAAAGTGTGTCTGTGTGTGTGCTTGTATAGGAGGGAGAATTTTGCAGGCTTCAGGAAAATGTTGCAACCATAGCTGCATATCCTCTTTCTTACTGCTTTCTTAAGCAAACAACTCAAAGTTAACTTGTTGGCAGAAACCCCAGGAATAGCCCTGCAAGTCACTCGATCCGGAACTGAACAGGAGGTATTGCTGTAGTTACTGATTGACTGTGTCTGTGGGAATCTGCGCTGTGTGGGCAATATGTGGCGGCCTTCAGGGTTGGCAGGCATGGCCAAGCTGCTAGTCGTGGGTCACTCTGCGTGAGATGTGGTGCAGAAAAAAGCGACAGATTTAGCCAGATTTTGGCAGAGTGATCATATTTGTGTATCAGTGGAGCAGAAGCAAACAACAAATCCCGAATTGTACAGATCTGCAAATAATGGAAGTGGTGCTCCCTGGAGAAACAAACCAGGACTGGTCAAATTTCTAATAGATATATTGCAAAAAAAAGAGTGGGAGTTGTGCTCAGACTTGCAGCTAGAGCCTTATTTCTGCTCCTGCCTTGTGAGTCCCCTGAGGAGCTGTGTAATCTCTGTTTTCATAATGTGAATGAGGAAATTTGGACCAAGTGGGAGGACAAAAAGGGTTGCTAGTCCAACAGTCCTTCTTCTGCCTAAAGGGAGCAGCATCAGGTAATACATGTGGGAATCTGCTCCTTTAGTGCTACATCAGCACTGTCCAAAGGAAGCCCCCTCTGTGGCGCCACTTGGGCTCTGTCAACAAAGACATTTGGGGCAGTGCCTTGGATATTCTTTGCAGACTGTCACTCTTGAATTTCCTTCTTGTTTTGCACGTTCAGGAGGAGAACACTGTGTTTGTCATGACCAATGTGATACTCACGCTGAACCAGCGCCAAGGCCACTGCCCAGAGGTAGGTACAGGATCTGCTTTAATCCTGCGTTGTGTGCGTTGGAGTGCTGGGGAGAGAGTTCATAGAGTTTAGTGTAATTATTGTTCCTCTCCAGCTTCCAGATGATAAAACAGAGTGCAAAGTGAAGAAGGACTGTGTTCCAGGATATATCAGCACCCACGGCAATGGTAAGAAGCCTGCTGCAAGGGCTCCTTTCAGTCTGTGTTGTGGTACCTCTGTGCTGTGCCTTCCTTCCTGTGAAGGAAGCAGCATTTCACTTCAGTCTCCTTGTTCTCATTCTCTCACACCAAAGGGAACTGAAAGGGAAGCTTGCATTTTTCTTCTCTGGGCGAGCAGATGGGCTTAGACTGTGTTGGGTGGATGCTGGATAGATGTGTGCTTTGGTGAGTTAGCAAACAGTGTGAGGGCTTTTTCAGAACCTTGAGTCCATGAAGCAGTATTTCACATAGATGAGGATTTGACTCAGAAAAAGGACCCGATGCTTCTTTCTCTGAAATTGCACTACAAATTGCAATGGAAGATAATGGGGACCTTGGTACTGGCACTTCACCTCTGAGCAGATTGCTTTCACCTTATGGAGTGAGGAGATATCACAGGGCAAATACTGCCTCTGTATTTTTGCTTGGTAGTACCTCTATTCACATGTCTTTCCAGGCATCCAGACTGGGGAGTGTGTACCATACAACAGCAGCGTTAAGACCTGTGAAGTCTTTGCCTGGTGCCCTGTGGAGGATGACTATCATATACCCAAGTGAGTGCTCTGTCTTCGTACTCTGTGGTGGCCCTCCTGAGAGGAGGTTAGCAGTACGCAGCTGATGTTTCTCCCTGTGAGGTACTATTGGGAAAAGCTGAAGAGGTGATCACCGAGGACTCTGCAGAGTCCTGTTTGTGAAAATATAAGTGAAACTTACTTTTCCTATTGTTTTGTAGGCCAGCGTTCCTGCAAGAATCTGAGAACTTCACCATTCTGGTGAAGAACAACATTTGGTACCCCAAGTTCAACTTCAGCAAGTAAATAGTGTGTGGGGCATTGCGCTGCCTGCTCTCTTGGACAGTAAGGGGAGCTGGAGGAGTGGAAGCAGATGCAACAGATCTTCTCTCTCTGTTCCCCTGTAGGCGAAACATCCTCCCCACTATCAACTCCACCTACCTCAAGAACTGCATCTATGACTCCCAGACAGATCCCTTCTGCCCTATCTTTCGTTTAGGGAAAATAGTTGAAGCTGCAGGGCAGAACTTCCAGGAAATGGCTGTGGAGGTATTTGCAGACCCTTCTCTTAGGCCTCAGCTGTTTAGAAGAGGTGGTTGTCCCCCTCTGCCTTGTGGCACGAGCCACAGGACACAACAGTAGCTGCAGAATGGAGAGCTGCTCTGGCCAGACAGACTGGAGTCAATTCTACTTAACAAATAACTGGCCTTGGCTTGTTTGGGTGAGGTTATGTGCAAGGCCCTTCTGTAGAGGGGGGAAAGAGTGTTTGACTAGGACAAGGGCCAGTAAATCGGGGTCCTGGTCAGCAGAGAGCCTAGTGCTGGGCTGGCCAGGCACTTGGACTGCTCACCTTCTCCTCTCCTTCACTTGGCAGGGTGGAGTCATGGCACTGCAGATCAACTGGGACTGCAACCTTGACAGAGCTGCTTCCCATTGTGTGCCAAAGTACTCCTTCCGGCGCCTCGACAACAAGGACTCTGCCCACACCGTCTCGCCTGGCTACAACTTCAGGTAATGTGGCTATGGAGGGTACCTGGTGTCCTTGCGGCTCAGTCTGCCACTGGCACAGTGTTACGGGCTGCCTGCACTCCTCTGGCAGTTGCAGGTAGTCCTTGGACTTTCAATGGTGCTGTAAAACTTGGAGAGTTTCTCTGATGCTGTAAAACAGAGCAGGTCGGATCCTCACTGGGTGCAAATCACAGCAGAGGGGGAAGGTCAGTGAAGCTCCACTGATTGCATCAGAGTGTCTGAGTCATACTTGCATCAGCATCTGGGTGGCCATTTGGGCCAGCCTCCTGTGGCATGGCGATGTGAGAACTGACTGTTTCAGGGTGTGCTGATAGGGCAGTATTTGAGGGCGCTGGGGTGTGGGGGTGGGAGACTGAAGCACCTTCTTTGCTATGCATGAGGGAAAGACTAGAAAGTGGCTCTGTCAGTTGAAGACCATATCTGCACCAGGAGTGTCCTTCTGGCACACACCACCACGTATACGTTCTGGCCAGTATGGATAGGTCCAGCACCTCCAGTAAAACCACCAGCGCAGAGCCGGGTAGCTGGCTGTATCCAGACTCAGAGCTATAATAATATGGATTGGCCGCCTTGCCAAGATCCTTGCAACAGTCCTGCTCATGAGGAAACATCACTCAGGGCTATGCTTGTTTCTAGAAACACAAACTCTCACTTAGCACCGGGGATCTCTTTTGGTGGAACTTGAATGAATTCACTGAGAAGCTGCTGTCATGCAGACAGCACAAGTGTGTGTTTGGGAGGTGCCAGGCCTGCCAGGTATTGGGGTGTCAGGCAAGACCAGCTGGAGGATATTGCAGCCCGGCTTGTGTGGGTTCTGAAGTGGTCTTGCTAATTCCAGACCGTGGTGCAGCCCCTTACCAATCCTTCCTCTTCTTTTCCACCCTCTTCCCTGCTTCCTCCTGGCTTAGTCAACCATGTGGCGGAGTAAGTCTGATCTCTTTATTTGTTCTCATCCCTTTTCCCTATCCTTTGCCCGTGAGTCACATTGTGCGGGACAAGGAACAGCCTTTGCCTGCCAGGCTGAGCTGTGCTGCCTCCCCCGCTGCCTGCTCTCGCCTCTGCCCTCTCGTGGCTGCCTGCACTCCTGCAGCCTCCTGCTTGCCTCTGTCTGAGGGGGCCGATTCTCATGTGTAGCTGAATTTCTCCCCGTCTGTCCTTCTGCTCCACTACTAAGGTTAACTTTCTCCCCTTCCTATGCTTTGCAAGTTTCCTGATTTGGCTTGTGCTAACTGCTGTCGTAAATTCGCCTGTTCAGGGCTTTTCTCCTATATGTGATTGCCTGCATGAAATCTCCCTCCATCATTTGGGGCTCGTCTCTGGAAGTACTGATGTTCAGCCCATCCTCTTGGGATGGGGGACACACCTGGATGTTGCATGATCACATAAGCAACCTCAAAATTTCCAGCTAAGCTCTGACCTATCTTTTCTCCAGGTTTGCGAAATACTACAAGGATAGTAATGACACTGAATCACGGACACTTGTCAAAGCTTATGGCATCCGCTTTGATATCATAGTGTTTGGAAAGGTAGGGTGACTTAATTCCTGGAGGTCTTGTGGTGAGGTCTTTCAGAGATGCTGAAAAACATATTCACCCTTGTAACTGTCTTCTAGGCGGGAAAATTTGATGTAATTCCTACCATGATTAACATTGGCTCTGGCTTAGCGCTGTTTGGCGTGGTAAGTGACACTGCCTGCACTTGGACTCAATTCTGGATTAGTGCCTCAGTTCTGAGGATCATTGTCTCAAACTCTTTGAATCTCCACTAGGCAACAGTGCTGTGTGACATTGTTGTTCTGTATTGCATGAAGAAGAAATACTACTATCGGGAGAAGAAATACAAATATGTGGAGGATTATGAACTGGTAAGCATCAATGAAGGCAGGGTGAAGGCAAAGTTGCTTCTTCCTCTGGCTCTGGAGAGATTCCGAAACAGGATGTAGAAAGTCCACATCAAACAGAGACTTTGAACCACAGCTCTGAGGAAACTTTGTCTTCGTCAGAGAAGCTAATTTTTACCTCAAAGCTGTTGCAGGGAGGAGCACTAGAAACAAATATTGTCATGTTTCCTGGGCAACCACTCTTGGAGAGGGAAATGTATGTTCAAGAACTTGTCATGCTCCCACTGCGCCACTTTTTTGGGTTGCAGTCCTTGGCAGTTGCCTTCTGAGAGCTGCAGACAACAGCTCTGTCCCCACCAAATCCTTCCTTCTTGGCTTTTGGGGGTTCCTGTTGCTGTGATCGAACTCATTCAATGGATTGGTGTTTTCTGAGACTGGTATGCTGACAGCCACAGCTATGGCTCCCTCCAGGATCCAAATGATCTGTTTGGCCAGTAGAAGGATTTAGTGGGGTTGCTTGACTGGTGCTGAGGGTAGACGTTGGCCCTACAGCCCTGTGCTTGGTGGAAAGTGTTGCTGCAGAGGGTGGATTTCTGAATCAAAAGACCTTGTGGCACTGGAAAAGTAAAGTCTGGGTAGTGGACAGCAGCTTGCCTGTGCAGAGGGTTTTATGTGAGAGGAAGGGGGAGAAAGAAGAGTTTTCTGGCAGAGAACTGTAATCTCTCATCCTTGCAGGGAGTCAGTGAGACAGATGGAACAAACTCCTGACCTCCTGCTGCTACAGCAGCAACTGCTGCTGTAAACTGCTGCTGTGAATGTTACTCTGACCCTGCCATGAGACCCACCCTCTCTTCACTGGAAGGAAGAGGGGAACAAACCTGAGAAAGGGACCTTCTTCACTACTCTTCACTACTTTTGCTGGCTGGAGCTAATGCTCAGAGAGGAGAACGGATCTGCTCTTTGTCTGCTGTCTTTCCAGGTTAATTGCACTAAGCACACAGGGAGAATTGTGCTTTTATGCCAGGCCGCTGCACGGGCTAAGCTTGGGACAGGGACTGCTCTGACATTGTCATTTTGACAGTCCTCCTTTCCCTGAGCTCACCGGTAGCAGAGAGCAAAGGGTAATAGGTACAGATTCTTCCTTACAGTGAACATGGTCCCTTGCCAGGCGTTGCCTAACCTTGGGAGAGCAGCTCCTTGCTGTTGTTAAATCACTTTTCCTGGCCCTGAAGGATTGTGATGCTTAGCTGAGCCTATGCCTACTATTTAATGGTGTCTCCAAGCTCCAGTGGCCACAGACCAAGACAAAGCAGTGTCTGCTTCCATTGTACTATGGTAAATGGCTTACTGGTTACAGAATTTTTTTTTTCTGTTTTGTCTAATTCTTATGGTACTACCCTAAAATTTACTTTCTTTTTAATAAAATATTTCTCTCTCAGCCCTCTTGGAATCCTGTGAGCTGGGTTTTGCTTGTTTCTTTTTTCTCCAGGGCTGGTGAAGGTTAGGGTCGGTGAACTGTCTTCATTTTACACAGATACCAACAGTTACTGGGGAGCTATTGAAGCCAGTGCTGCTGTCAGCTTTGCCTCTTGATTCTCTCGGCAAGAGTACTGCTGCAACGACAGCTTCTCTTCCACCTTGGTTCTCCTAACACCTTGTCTGTGTCTGTTGCATTAAAACCCTATCCAGGGGAAAAGACTTGAAAGTTAGAGGACAGGGTGGGTTAGCCTAGCATGGCCTAAGCCAAATGCTAGTACCTACTGCTCAGAAGAACAGATCTCTTATTCCATGGCATACCTCCCATGCTTTTCACCATCACACCCAGACCCTGTGCCTGGGCTGCTGCATTTAATGGGTTTACACAATTTGATTTAAGCAAACTTGTTGGCTTTTATCTTCACATAGCCTTGAGCACCTCTAGTGATCACGCTGGCACGCAAGGTACAGCTCTTTCCTTTCTCTGAACCTATTCTAGTATTACAGAGCCCTGGGATATATTCCATACCTCCAGCATCCTGGCTGGGGCTTTGCTGCCTTTTCCCAGCAGCGCAGTGGGTTTGCTACAGCATTACTGTTTTGTTTTATTCTTTATTTGCCTACTGCTGCTGAGCACTAAGCTGAGTGTCCCAACTCAGACGGTGCCTTTCCAAGAGTCAGCGCTCCAGTCTGTGCATGTGAATGGCTCAATTTGTATTATGCAGTGGCTACAGCCACTGTGGTCTCGTCTAGCCCAGGATCCCCAGTAATGGTGGAGCACCAGACTTCACTAACACAAGAAGGTGCTTTCAGGCTCCTCCTCCAACAAGCAAACTCTCATAGCGTGATAAAGACCAGTCAAACAGGATAATGGTTCCACTTGATCAACTAACTCTGGGTTTGGTTGCATGTCATTTATTTCAACTTGTACAGAGAAGCTTGAACAGCTGTGTGGAAAAACACTTAATTGTTGGGGTTTTTTTCTTTCTTCTTAGGTAATATAATTTAAAAGTGGTAAATACACAGTATTTAAACTTGATACACCTGATAAAGTTAAATGCATAATAAAGGGGTAGGAAGGAACCACAAGCCTTGATCATTAAACAAACAGTATAAAAATCAGCAATAGTTCAGGACCTTAGAAAAGAAACAGATCAATTGCCTGACAGGTAAGAGGGGACCACCAAGAAAAACTACTCAGACAAGAGGCCTGGTTTCCCCTTAGCACTTTCCTGTGTGCTTTCAGAGCCAAAAAGGCTTAGTACCCAGCATTAAGCCTACAGTCAGCACTGGGCTTGCTTGAAAGGAAGGGAGTTGGGGAAATCAAGCTACAGCCCAGTTCCAAGGCACAAGCAAAATATTTACTTCACTATAAGGAAAAAAAAAAGCTAGCTTCACTACTATGGAACAGCAGCTAGGGAACTGAGCGGATTTATAGATACAGTACAGCTTCTCTAACAGGTCATGCATTTAGATAGATCTTCCTCACACAGCCACACTTTATGCTTTCAACAGAACTAATCAACAAGAAAAATCTACTTCGAGTTTCTTTCAGAAATGTGCATTTGGCTGCAGCCCTACTGGAGCTGGCACTGAGACAATCATTTTGGAGCACGCCTTAGGGAAGCGCTGAGCTTTAGGATCCTTACAAACCAAGCCCATGCTAGCCGTAAGACACTGATCTATGGTAATATCTGAGGCCCAGTGACTATGGGGCTGGGCATCGAGGAACTGGTACAGCTTATTCTGTTTAGAAGCTGTGTTGCACCTGCCAAGCCTGTTTGTTTGGTAAATGTAAACTGTTTCGCTAGGCACCTGACAAATCACAAACCGGAGATACACAGCACAGAGCATCTCTACAACTCACCTCGAACAAAAACACACCACACACATTACTATGCACCAGCTACAAATAATCAGATCCCCTTTTTTTTTTTTTTTTTTTTTTTTTTTTTTTTTTTTTTTTGGCAGAACAAGTCCATTTACAGGGTTAGAGAACCAAGCTGCCCACTCGCACACATTTCCACAGTGAAAAGTCCTGTTTAGGAAAGGGCGAGCAGGTGGCTGTAGTAGTGCTGGCACCCAAGTTACCTGTTTGGTTTTCCCATAGCTGAAGCTGCAGGGCTTTGGCATAGCCTCGGACTAAAATGGGAGGAAAACAGTGCATGTCTTATGGCTCCAAACTCCATAGTACTGCTCCTAAACCACGAACCATCGTCACTGGCTTTAGAGAGAGGCCAGCAGCACAATGTTTCGGTAATAAATTGCCATTTAGGGGGAGCATTGCTTTAAGTGATCAAAAGATGTAAGGAACAGTTTGTGTAGGCACCTGCACACTTGCTAATGCTGTCCTGGCTTTAACAACGACCTGTCCCAACCAGGAATTACCCAGCCAGGTCCAACTACAGCGAGGCCAAGGACCTCAGCACACTGCTGCTTGCGATGCCCAAGATGAAGGAAGACAAGGGGACAGTCACTTCCTAAAGGCAGGGCACCCATGGCCAGGGTTAGCAGGCAGAGATCTTACCATTAATCAAAATACTTGGGTCTCTCCTAGTGCCTTCTTCCTCGGGGCAAAGAATTATGCCTTAGCAGTCCCTTACATGCTTGGGACATTTGAATCCTCCCCCTCTTTCAGGTACACCATCCTTTTAAATGCCTCGTTCAAGGTCACACAACCACATCAGACTAAAAAGAGAAGTCAGACCTTTCCCCCCTCCCTGTCCCACGCTCCATCCTTAAAACAACTGTACTTACCGTGACCCCTTTCCTGAAGCAAACCCTGACTCTTCTCCAGCTCACCCACACTCTGCTGTTCTCCAGCTTTGTCCGAGCACAGAGAACTTGGGAAAGTGAGTCTGGACATCAGAATCTCTCCCACCACACGGTAGATTATTATTTTTTTACAAGCACCACAAAATAATCAGAGTAATCTGACTGAAGGTGAAAGAGCTCTTCATAAGAAACAACCCATGAATTAGGTATACACTTAATTTACTAACAAGCCTCTGATCCACAGGCATTCACAAATTACTGGTAACGAACTTGCAAAAAATACATAGCATTGGCCCCAAAATCCAGATTAAGAGTTTGGAAAACAAAAGTTTCTTTGAAAATTACTAGCTAATCTAAGTATTTCATTAAGATCTTAAATTCTAAGCAAGCCCTAAGTCTATACTTAAAAAATAGCATAAGTTGTATTATTTTTAATTGTAGTAAACCATGTAATGTACATGGAAGTGAAGGATTTTACCCTGAATTTTATATTTAATAATATATCTACCTCAATCAAGTAAAAGATTTAGAAACAAACTGTTATTAGTGCTTCCTCTGCTGTTCAAAACAAACATTCAGCTAAACACCACCTTTCACTCATATATCTGCAGCAAAAATAGTTCAGACTGAACTTAAGCCCTTAAATACCTTTTCCCTTCACACACTGAATACGCAACCTACCAAGCCCTAGTCACACCAAGACCTTAGAAAAGGCGTTAATTACCTTAGAAGGTAATTAACCTCACTTTCTGAATATCCCAAAGATGCTGTTTAATACAACTTGGCTCACAAAGGTAGGCATTCTTTAAAAAGCTGAAAAGGTGGGTTTTTGCTTTGTTCCCATGCAGTTAAAAAGGTGTCAATTAAAAACAAACCAGAATGACGAGAAATAGATGCAACAACATTTCCGGTAGGTTGTGAACTCTCAAAGTGCACACGTGTAGTTTTACTGCTGTGTATGCCACTTGGCAAAAGCTTCACCCTTCTGCGTGTGCCCACCAACTATGCGATGGGCATACAACACTCCTGGGATGCTGGCGTTAGTCCCCGGAAATTATTTGGCATTAAAACCAGGTAAAAGCAGTTCCAAATGCATTTTCGTTTGTTTTTTGTTTTGTTTTGTTTTTTTTTTTTTTTTTTTTTTTTTTTTTTTGCAAAGCACTGTTGCTGCTCAACACGATAGCTCACCTTTCTGCTATCAGCCAGCGCCTTTCCCACAAGAAGTCAGCAGTCCAAGCGATTGGAGATGTTCAATGTTTATGACAAGTAGTCGGATGTCTTGTAACATGCTGCTATGTAAGCTCTACATCCAGCATTATACTGAAATAGCGCCACGTCATGCTGTGTTTGGTGTAGGCTCTGTTAATGTCGCTCATCCTCAGCCGCACACTTTAACAAGGTGCCCTGGACCAAGTTGCTCAACAGAACCATAAAGTTGATGTTCACGAAAGAAGTTCCTCCTCTCCCACGTTGGGCAAGTCGTTACACTTCAGATTATCTTCACTGCCTTGTTTCCTGCTTTAAAAGGAAATAAAGCAGTTGCTGAGCGACTCAGAAAAAGGCAAAGCAAGCAATGAGACACCAGCATCTGCCCCTTCCCCACCACGGGACCTTTGGGACCCTGAGCACATGTCATCTCCCCCCAGCTCCCCTGTCACAGGCTGGAGGGGCCATAAAAAGATGCAGAGGGGCAGGATATGCCACAAAAATCATCCCACAAAGCAGTTACGGGTCAGACAGAGGGTGTGTGAACATGGCCCCCCCCCCCCCCCCCCCCAAAACATTCAAAGCCCAACTCCTCGAATTCTCCTCCTGTGCTTTGCAGTGATTTCCAGAGCATTAAGACAAGCTGCAAATATCTTTTTTGGACCGAGGCAAGGTGATGACACTTACGGCAGCAGGTTCCCGGGGGCAGACAACGACCGCTCCTCCCTCCTGCTCCCCTCAAATGGGTTCCCAAAGGATCGCTTCCGGATCATCGTTTTCACCAAAATCTGCAAGACCAGATAGGAGTTTGTCAGGGATGCTTCCCTTTCACTCAAGAGCAACAGGAACATCCAGCCCTCATGCCCAAGTAATTAAGAAAACTAGTGAAAACAAGTCAAACTTCTCCTGTTTAAAAAAAAAAAAAACAAAAAACAAAAAACAGAAGGAAGTGTCTTTACAAGTCTCCAGCTGCTTAATACAGAGGCTGTATCCTCATCTGAAACCCACGGTGCAACAACTGAACACGCCAATGAGAGCTACACTAGGTGTGAGAAGCTGGAAAGGAGAGCAAAGCCAAGTCTGGGAAGATTTTCTCCTCCCCAGAAGTAGGTTTTACTGATTACTGCATCCAGAACCTGTAAATTCCCAGTTCCCCACAATTACCTGGCAGAAGAATTCATTGGAAAGGGAGAGGGGAAGGAAGGAACCGGCACAATTTGGCCTTAACGTTTACCAAAACCACGCTGAAAAATTGGCCGTTTGTCTAGCTTTGGCTGCAAAATGCAGAGTTACCCAGTGTCAGCTGCAGTCAGAGACTGCTGGGAACAGAGCAAGCGTCGGAGTTCTTCCTGGGCATCCCCCAAATTATTTTGCTGGTGGGAGCAGAGAACAGCATGAGCAGCACTGGACCCTGCCTCAGCATGTGAATCCTGCTCTGGGAACCCCTGGCTTCATTTGATATTGCTTCTCGTCCCTCTGTGCCTGATTTATCTGCTCACCACGGTGCACCGAGAGCCCTTACACATCTGAAACGCGCATGCCAGCAGGGTCCCGGGGCGGAAGGCATTTTATGCGAGAGTCGAAGCCACGTGAATCTCGTACTTGAGCGGTAACGCCTGCAGTTGGATGCACAAAGATCAGGCACTGGAGGATAATTTTGAAGAACAAATGCAAATGGGAAAATACAAGATCCGCCTGGAGGCAGTGCATTATTTAAGAGGCAAGAGTCACAGTAAAAGGTCATTTGCCCTGAGCTGTGCTAAACACACCTGGATTATCAACAGGGCTGGGAGCACTGAGGTGTCCTCTGCTGCACCCCTGCAAGTCACCTCCGAACAGGAGAAAGGGGAAACCCCTTTCATCAATGGTGATGTCTTTAAAGCAGGATCTGCTTTTTCAGCTTGAGCAGCGCAAGGCACATTTGCATATTAACGTATCTGCGGTTGAAGAGACTTCTGCAGGGTACCGAAGCGGGAGTGTCCTGGTTTCAGCTGGGATAGAGTTAATTGTCTTCCTAGCAGCTGGTATAGTGTTATGTTTTGGGTTCAGTATGAGAAGAATGTGGATAACACACAGATGATTTCAGTTGTTGCTAAGTAGTGTTTATACCCAGTCAAGGATTCTTCACCTTCTCATGCCCAGCCAGCAAGAAGGCTGGAGGGGCACAAGAAGTTGGGAGGGGACACAGCCAGGGCAGCTGGCCCAAGGGGTATTCCATACCATGTGACGTCATGTCCAGTATATAAACTGGGGGGAGTTGGCCTGGGGGGGGGGATCGCTGCTCAGGAACTAACTGGGCATCAGTTGGTGAGTGGTGAGCATTGTGCATCACTTGTATATTCCAATCCTATTATTATTATTATTATTATTATTATTGTCATTTTATTATTGTTATTACTATCATTATTATTTTTTCCCCTTTCTGTTCTATTAAACTGTTCTTATCTCAACCCATGAGTTTTACCTTTTTTTCCCCCTGATTCTCCCCCCCCATCCCACTGGGTGGGGGGGAGTGACTGAGCAGCTGCGTGGTGCTTGGTTGCTGGCTGGGGTTAAACCACAACAGGTAGAGAGCTCCAGAAATGGAGCCAGATGTGGGCACAGCCATGAGATGGAAAAGGAGCTTCAAAGGGAGACCTGTACTTCCAAAAATCACAGCCTGGGTGTCTACAGGCAGATAATGCCACACCAGGGAACTGCAAATGGTTGCTTGCTGTTTCTCCTAGCGTAAGGGCTAGTGGGCACCTAAAGAAATCATTAGGTTCAAACCCCAAAAGGATTTCACTTTCCACACAGGGCAGGCTTACACTGTGGTTCTCACCACCACAGCGGGTTGCAGAGAATAAAAATATGAGCTTGAAAAGAGATGAGATGAATTCACCAAGAATAGCTCCAGGCGGGGGCTGGTGCGTGCCATGGCCCAGATAAAATCTCCATCCCGGGAAGCTCCGGCAGCCCCTATGGCCGGCTGGGCAGAGCAGGGCAGGAGCTCCTTGTGCCTGGCCGAAACACCCCCTCCCAGCCGCGGGCAGGTCCTGGACCAGATGTTCTTTTACCCTGAGCAAATGCAGAAATATTTAGGCAGCCAGCTCAAGTGTGGAGACTGGCAACCCACTGATGGGTCCCTTTGGGACTGCTCTGAAATATTGCCCCGCACTGTGGGGTACGGCCACCTTCAGCGAGACGCTGAGACCCCATCTTGCAGCGCTTGTTTCCGAGAGAGGGAAAGTTTTTGCTCTAATCCTGCCCAACGCTTCTGCCCTTCAGCAGCAACCTCCGGCTGCTCTGGACCTACCCAGGAGGCAGCACGGACCCTGGTGTGTGCCCACAGACCATCACCTCCCTCGTACTCACCACAGTGGCCAGGCTGGGGATGTGCTTGACCGAATTCTCCACCTCCTCCTCCGTCACCTCGACGAGGGTGCAGTTCTCATCCTCTGTGGGAAGCAGCTCCGCGCCGTTCTTGGTGACCCAAGGGTGCAACTTCAATTAATAACACAGCCTGTCAGGAATGATTTCCTCTTTTTCGTAACTCAAACAACACAAGCCTGGCAAACGCATCTCCTCGCCCAAACTATGGCCCCTACGAGCTCCTGAAATACCAGGGAGCAGGGGAGAGACATGCCATTTCACTGGTGAGCCAGCTCAGCCTGGTGCTGCTGGGAATGGCTCAGCCTGGAGCAGAAAATGGCTCGTCCAGAGCCAGCACTGGCCCCATCTACACAACCGAGCAATAACCTCGGTGACTTACAGCACTGGGCATCTCAGTGGGTTTTAGAGGAGGAGACCTATTTTCACCCTCATCTTACGGATGAGACAGCGCCAAGAGGCAGGAGCGATTTATTCCAGACCGTACGTATGAGCAGTAGTGATGGGGAGACCCACCAAGCCCTAGTCTTGGACCTGAAAATCCATGACAGAAGGCAGAACCCCCTCCTTCTCCTTGCCCACACACCTGGCGTCTTGGGCAGCTGCAGGAGCACAAAACGGTTCAGCAATTCCCCCGCAATCCTTTCCCCCTACCTTAGTCTCCATTTTCTCAGCTTCTCGGCCCTTCCAGGCTCCCGCAGGGGCAGAGGACCAGAAATCTCCTGCGAAAGGCTGTTGCACAGTACTTTCCTGGTAGCAGAGGAAATACTGTACTCAGGGGATTTCCTTTTGCCTGTGACTTCTGTAGGCACCAAAGGTCCCAAAGCTGAGCAGGTCCCGGAGCAGGGGAAGGAGCTGGGACTTACCTGCCCAGGGGCCCTGGGCACAGGGGGAGGACCTAGCCTGGCGCGATCAAACTGACTCCCAAAAAAAGCCGAGCAAGGAGAACCCAAGACAAGTGAAGCCACAGCCAACACCAGGGGGTTGGGTCAGTACCTTGATTTCTGGGACCGAAATCCTAGATTCGGGATTTTTATCCAACATCCGTGTAATCAAATCCTTCAAGAAGTCTGTAACTTCTGGCCTGGGGAAAGGAGAGGGGTGAGATGAGGCGGGGAAGGGGCTGGATGCTGCCTCCCTTTTTCACCCTGCTGCCAGCTACTGCGGGTCCTTCCCAGGCAACTCGGGGCTGGATGCCAGCCCTGGCAGGGATGCGGCTCTGGGTACTCGTGCACCCAGGTGCCACGCAGCCCTTCCTCCCCAACCCCCCCATGGAAGCAAAATATCTCCTTTTTGGGCAATCCAAAGCATGATCCCATATGTACGGGGCTGGGAGAGCCCGACACCAACTCCACCCAGACTGAAACCCAACAGGCAGCAACTGCAGAGGTTAATCCATTCCCCTGAACGCCTCTGCAGCTTCAATCGCTCCTTCTTCGGCAACTGCAAACCAAGAGACGTTGCCTTCCCATTTAATGCAAAGGAAGTTTTCCAGGGCCGAGGGCCAACTGAAGGGCTCAGAGCCTGAGTTTTGCAAAACCGCAGCAGAGCAGGGCCAGCCCCACCCAGGCAGTGCCTGAGAAACGGCTCCAATGAGCTTCAAAATAAAGGCTGAGGGGTTTTGGGTTTTTTTTCTTGAGTACTTACTGGTCTGGGAACTCCAACGTTTGGGTCTTGATTTTGTTGTGTAAACTCAGGATCCTTTCATCCATAAAAGGGCACTACCACCAAGAAAAAGAGCAATGAGAAAAGCAACAACCTCTGTTAAGAAGCAGCAGTGGGGCGGGCAGTCGAGCATCAGGATCTCGTAGGGTTTGAAGGAGAACAGGGAGCCAGTTATAGGGAAATACCAGAAGATTTCCTATTATATCAATGACTTCTTTTAAATGCAATGAAAATAACATTTGACTAAAAATGACCAAATTACTACAACAGCTCCTTTCCTAAAAAATCTGGCCAGGCACAGAATTTCTTCCCTGGAGAAAAAGAGAAATATGGCCCTTTTGGCTGCACCCATCCCACGGACAGGCAGTTTCCCATTTCCACCCACAGAACCCCGTCTCCCCTTGGCAATACCCCGTTGCTCAAACAGGGGTGTGGGAAGCAAAAACCCAGCGTGTACCTGGCACGTGGGAGGCATACGCCAAACCCCCCCGGACCACCAACAGTGCTGAAAAATCCATGTCATTACCTGCCCAAACACGAAGCAGTACAGTGTGATCCCCATGGCCCAGACATCCAAAGCCTGCAGAGGAAAGAAAGCATAGTTAGATCTGCAACAGACAGCCTGTACAAGGAAGATTAGTCCAAAACCCCTCAAATTGCTATTAAATACCTTTCCAGAGAAGATTTTCCTGGTTTCTGAGAGCGTCTCCGGGGCCATGAAGGCGGGGGTACCCACCGTGTTGGTTAAGAGGGCATCGGCTCCCTTGAACTCATTGCTGACTCCGAAGTCGGCGATCTTGACGTGCCCGTCTTCCCCCACAAGGAGGTTGGAAGGTTTAATATCCCGGTGGATTATCTTTTGATAGTGCACTGCAGCCAAAGGAAAAACAAGCAATTCAGCAGCAGCACTGGACTGCAGTAAAAGAGCCATGAAGCCCCGGCACAGGTGTAAGCCTTTCTGCTAACATCACGACCAGCCCTAGCTTCAAAAACCCCTGTGCAGTAGCATGAGCCACCAGAAACGGCACCGAACACCAGCAGAAAGTCCAGCCCCAGGTGTTTAGAAAAAAATAAAAATAAGAAATCCCATCGTTTTTGCACAGATACTTACAGTATTCAATACCCTTGATCAGATCCTGGAAGTAGAACCGAGCCAGGTCCTCGCTGAGAGGTTTCAGGGTTGGGATTTCCATCACGGGGCTGCAAAGGCAACAGAGAATGGAGCTCGTTCCCCATCTGGATGTGCCGAAACAGGTCCTGGAGGCTTTGCCGCCACCCGGCAACAGCATGCAGTCCCGAACGCAGGCGCATACAGGGTGTACACAGCTGTAACTGGGGTGGGGAGACCATAGGGGAGACCCAAACCCATAGGGGAAACACCATGAACCTCCCCATTGCCTCTGCATCCCGTGCCCGCCTCAGGTGGTCGAGCTGTGTCACCCACAAACCCATCTCACGTTCATGCTTTAGTAGGTTTAAATCTGGAATTCAGTACTCACCCTTGCTTCACCAGTTCAAACACTGAAACACAAAAGAAAAAGTGGTTACTGATCACTTACAAGTTAGAGTTCCTGCAAGGACAGTCCCAGCACAAAATTTTATGACAAAAATGATGAAAACAATATAGTTTTTTTAAAAAAAGGAGGTGCTATACTATGCAAGGCACATGCCGTTTTGCCTGCTTCTGTCTCCAATTAAGGGGATGCTGCCAACTACCTCCTCTGTGCTGCAGCTTCAGTGTCACGAAACACCCCCTGCACGGCACCCTGAAACCCTCAGTTTGCCTGCAAGACCAAGGCCAGGCCCACACCTCGAGCAAACCTCTGCGCTTGGCCACGAAGGCATCGCACGCTCCTCCGCTAGTACGGGCTGAACATAAATGATGGAAAAAAAATGCCTCCTCCGAAAGTGTGTGTATTTACATCAAGCAAACCACTGCAGTCTGCAAGACAGGTTGGGAAGTGGCTCATTTGTACCGTGGAAAATTAACATGTGCCCTGTTCTCGAAGCCAAAGAAATAAAGCTTCTTTCTAGCAGCCTGGCTTCAAAGCTAACATAAATGCTGGTGCCTCTCATGGCAAAGCTTGCCCTGATGTCAAATTAAAGCCTATAAAGTGCTATAAAGCACTCCTATCTCCTTTCTGAACCCAGACTGGATCCCATTTACTCTGAGGGGATTTGATCCTCCAGCACATCCAGGCCATACCTGCTCTGGAGGAGAGACCCAACCCTCCACGCAGCCACCCCAAAACACAGGGGGAACCCTTTGGCCCAGCAAACCCTCATCCCGCCGGCACCCTGCGAGCACCGCAGGGCAGTGGGCAGTTACCCATGTACAGGTGGTCCTCGCTGGGGTCATCCAGGACCTGCCGAAAGAAGCAGAAAGGCAATTAAACAGCACCAAAAAACCTTGCAAATTAAACACTGTGATTTTTGTATTTAGCAGCCATCTCAATTCTGCACCATCTGCACCATTAGCACGGTCTGCTAATCTCCAAGCTTCTACCCACAAGGGGTGGGGAAAAAAAAAAAGAGGCCAGAGATATAGCTGTACTTCAAGGAAGTAAATATTTAAACTACACAGGAAGCATCATCTGACTCATGAGTCAAATACACTCCAGCCTATATATCCTTAATTCTTGATTTTTGGACTGTTTCATACAGTCAGTGGGCAGAGGGCAGGGCGGCTGCACTGCAGAACCCGCAGAAACACCAGTTCCTCCCCAAAACCCATTTGAGCACGTTTCCTCCAAGGAAGCAACATTTTGCTGCATTTTCCTTTCTGGGCAGGCAAGGAAAAAAATCCTCTTTTGGGAGGTGGGAATAAAAAAACATTTTAAACCAGGGAAAAACACGAGACTGCCAAAGGCAGGACCTGCCATGGCCATCCCAGTCCCTCTGTGGTCATTCCCCTCCACCCAAGCCAACGTGTAGCCCATCCCTGCAACATCCAGGCTCCTTCACGCTCCGGGTGGGTTTTGGGAAGGGGCTGACCGGCGCTCACCTCCACCAGCTTCACCACATTCGGGTGGTCCAGCTTTTTCAGGATGGCGATCTCCTGGTAGACCTGTTCGATGGGCCCTTTGGGCTGCACGCAGCCCTCAGAGGCAGCTTTGGCCCCCCGGGGCGGCGGGCGGCCTGCGGGAAAGGTAAAGATGGGATGTCTGGTCAGGAATGAGCTCCCGGGGTCCCCAAAGCATCCCCCACCCTAACACTTTTGTGCCACTTACGGGGGAAGCCTGCCTGTCTCATCAGCTTCTTTTTGGAGAGAACCTTCATTGCCTGCAAGAGGGGAAAAAAATGTGGGATTTAGGGCAAATCAAGGATAAAACAGGACCGGCGGGATGGGGCCGGCAGGGAGCCGGGCAGGGAGTCAGTGGAGGGGATCCATCCCCATCCCACCCGCCTCACTGCGGGGTCTGGGGCTGTGCGCTACTCACATAGTAGGTGTTATCATCCTCATTGTAGGCCAGCTTCACCACCCCGTAGGAGCCCTAGAGAGGGGCACAGACATGGGCAACCAGTTAAGAACAGTCCAAAAAAAAAAAAAACCAAAAAAAAAACCCAGCACCAAACCGGGCTCCGGGCTCCTCTGCAAACCCAGCCCCATGGGGACCCCACAGAGCTGGTGGGTGACACTGGGAGTAGCAGGGTGTATGGTCTGGCATCCCACCACCAGCAAAGAAAAGCTTCAAATGCCCCTTTTCATGGGAGGGAGGGGGAATGGGGAATATTAATAATAATTTTTTTAAAATATACAATTCAATTGGTACCACCCAGAAGAGACTGGTGTTGCAGCGAGGAGCCGGCTGAGCTGCGGTGGTGAGCGGCTGAACTTGCCATCTCACTGGATGGAAAGCAAGAGCAAGTCCAACGCCCTCCTACCCCAAATTCCCCCATCCCACCCCAAACCTGGCCATTACTCACCTTCCCGATCTCATCCTTCAGCTTGTACTGGTTGAGCTGCACACAGTCCTGCGGGGAGAGAGAGGGGGGGTCGGACACGAGCCACAAAACCGTTCGCCTTTGCTCTCCTCTTTTTAAATCTTCAGCAAAACTTTTCTCTGCAAACTCACGCCCTGTTCTGCTCTGCCTGGGCACCCGCTTGGGGCTGGACAGCTTTGATTCATGAGCCGTAAACGCCAGCTGCCTGGCCACGCGTCAGTGTGTTTATAGATGGCTAATTGCGAACGTTAACGGCCGGGCGGGCAATATCGTCCGCTCACGTGGAACGAGAGCGCAGGACGGGCAGGCGGTGGTGGGGATCAGCAGCCGGGAGAGCCCCGGGGGTTTAATGCCGGTGACCTGGTGCAGAGTATTTTTATTTCTTATGGGCAAAGCAGCCGCTTGCTGCCTGGTTTCTGTCAACGCTGGCAGGCTGGGGGCAAGCAGGGCCATTTTCTCTTTAGATCTCAGCGGGTCTCTCTCTTTTTTTTATTTTTAAGGGAGAGAAAAAGAAAACCATGGTACACCGCCGGCTCCCCAGAAACGCAGCCGCCAGAGCTGGCAGCATCTGCAAAAGGCACGAAAGGCCGTGAGCCGCTGAGACCCACCTCCCCGAGGGCTGTCCCCATGGCCCAGGATGGACCAGGACGTCCCGCTGCGCATCTGCGGACACGCCGCAGGTTTTTATCCCAAAAAACCAAGCGAAAAGCAATGCCACGGGGACGGAAACCAGGCGGCCGGGGGCAGGAGAACCGTGGGAGCAGCAACGATTCCCCCTCACCTGGAGTCCCGTGATGGACACGCGGTTCGACTCCACCGTCGGCCGCCGCGGCAGCCGCGGGGAGGAGTGGGGGGACGTCACCGGAGAGTAAGGGAGGGATGGGTAGATGAAGCGGTCGTTGGTGCCGTCGCCGGTCCCGGGCGAGCGGGCAGGCTGCGACCGCTCCTGCAGGGAGAGCTTTCGGCCGGAGAGGTGCAGCTTCGCCCTCGGCTCCCGGCCGTCCCCAAAACCCTCGCTGCCGGCTGCGTTCATCTCCTCCTCCTCCTCACTCGCGCTCCCCGTCGCGTCGTACTCGGTCACCACGATGAGCGAGGCCATGCCGGGGCGGTGGGGGTTCAGCGGCAGGGGGTCCCGCAGCTCCCCGGGTGCTCGGTGGCCGCAGCCTCCGTCACGGCAGAGGGGCCGTGGGGTGGGCAAGCTGCCGGGGACGCATGATGGCATGGTGCGACCGACAGCCTCATGCCGGCCACGCTGCGATGGGGAGGCACGCCTGCAAACACAGGGCGGCTCAGCCGGGCTCCCCTGGAAAGCGGGATTTCCTCCCGCCGGTCGTTACTCTACACATTAATTTATTCATCCCACAGGGGATGGTAAAGCCAAGGTGCAGCGGCGCAGGATGGCACCCACCCTGCCACAGGGCAGACCCCAGCTCCCTCCACCCCCTTGATTTAAACACCTCCAGGGAATAACAACCCCATCACCTCCGCTATGGAAATACCCCAAAAGGGGTATTTTACAGGGGCAGGATCCGGCCCTGCACTATACTGGCGTAAATACCGCCTGGTTTCCTGCTTTACTGCTTGGTCCCACAGTTGGAGCAGGCACATCTCTGCCAAACATCCCCCGAATGAAGCAGTTCAGGGGCATAGGGACCCGCTTACCAAGCGTGGGGTGCAGGATCAGCCCCCCCCGGCTCACTGCCTCCTCCCGCAGCCCGTCACTGCCAGCGATTTCTCTTCCTTGCCCCAGGTTCCCTACGGCCTCCTGTGCAAAAATCAGGTTCTTGAACCTTGAGATAAATGAGAAAACAAGCCTGTTAGCAACAAAGAATTTAAAAAAAAATAAAATAAAATCAAACAATTAAATAATAATTTTAAAAAGGGAGAAAACTATGTTAATTCACATATGCCAGGTGCCCCACAGCAGCCAGGGCAGCTCAATGGTAGTTTGGTTGTAAACCATCACTCTTCCCTGCTGCGATGCTGGTGCTGTTTTTAATTTCTAGGTTAACGAGCTGCTGCAGAAGCAAGTGAAAAAAAATATCCCGAAACAAACAGCCCAGAAGCAGGAACAAGGTTTGAGGCAGTTTTCTGCCTGGTTCCCACACCTCGGCGAGGCGGCCGGTTAAAATTAGCTCTGCTCATCTCCATTGAAGTTTCCGTGATGTACCCACAGCACTACCGCTCTGAATCAGCCCAGCAGAAATTACGGGTCAAGTACAGAAATCAAATCGTCTCCCCCTTCCTTCAGGCTTCACAATGGCCTAATTGCTGTTTTCAACACCAATCTATAAACTGGAGCTTTTTTTGCCCGAGCAGGATCGGCCCAGAGCTAAAGCCGACCCGGCGCGGCTCGCTGCTTCGAGGCGCAGAAAAACGCAGGGGATGGGAAGGCTATAAATAAGCCGACGAACAGCAACAAGGACAAACTATTTCAGAAACGCCGCGTTTCGTGGGGCTGAATCCGTTCCCGGCTGGGGCTTTGCTGGGCAAGAGAGCCGGGAGCCACCAGCCAAGGCAAGCCGGGGCTCTGCGCCTTGGGCATTGTGGCTGCAAAATTCCCCCCCCGCCCAGCGCTGCTGGTGGCCACGGCAGCATGTTTTAATGCACTCCCAAAACGTATTAAAATAAAACAGGCAGCACACCCCCCCCCGCCCCATTCATCCTGAACCCGCAGGGATGCATCTTGAGGACAGTTGCCATTTGCCTGGCTTGCTTTGGGCACCCCGCCAGCAGGCACATATAAATAGCTGTCCCCCGAAGCCGATCCCGAACGCCGTGCCCTCTACCCTCACCGTGTGCTGCGGCCTCACCAAAAAAGGCAGCTCATCGGGGCAGCCCCGGGATGAAGCTGCCCCAGGAGCATCGCTGGCTGCAGCACCGGTCCCTGGCAATGGCACAGCACGGCCAGGCATCTCGTCCTGCCCCCAGACCATTGCCTGCATCTGAATTTGCAAGGGTTCATGCTAAACTTTGCCGGGCTAGAGCAAAATTGAGTTATGAACTCTCCGCCACACTTGAAAGCCAAACGTGCCCTGGCTGGCAGGAGTTAATTGGCTTGCCCAGGATAAACATATCAAGGCTGATTAATTCAAGCAGGCTTGCCCAGGCTCTGTAAACATGCTAAAAGTCATCCAAGTACCATCGTAACATCGGCTAGGGTGGAAAATTGGAGGGTTTTTTCCCTTTGCATGTGTGCCTTGCACAGGGCTTTGCAAAAATTGCCCTGTGAGATGATACCTTCCCCGAGAGAAACTCAAAAGTGGGATCCCACTGTTGAACACAGCCACTTGGGACGTGGGATAACCACTAACGATAACGCAGCCGGTTCTCCTTAATAAGCACACGGGGAGGCTGAGGAGAAGGAGGAGGAAAACAGCCGTATTCCCAGCCAGAGGGAAAACTAAAATAGCTGGAATGGAGGGAATAAACCCAAAGAGGGGAAATACAGCCTGGGGGCTCAGGCTTCACCAACCCACCCGGGTCCTTGCCTGGGGAAAAGTGGCACATTCTGGTACGAACTCCAGCAGATCCTTATGTAAAAGCAAGCAGCACATGCCCACAAAATCCTCAGGAAATATAACAGCCTGGTGTATAGGAATGATTTATCGGCACGGCTTTTGGCTGCAATCCATATATAACCCATAGCGGCTGCGGCAGGATTATCGAAGCAATCAGTCTCGCATCTAATTCAGCAAGGAGAGGGATATTAAAATGAAAAGAGGTCTGTGAAACCCTGGCAGCGGCTCTCCCTCTCACTCAGCGTCCACGTGGCTTTACCGGAAACAAATGGGAGTGAAATTGGCCCCCGCAAGGGTGAAGTGATTTTTACAGCCCCCTCCTGCTGCCCCAGCTCTGCTGTGAGCGTGTGGTCCCTGCTGGGATGCAGCCACCTCCAGATGGGAATACGCCGACCGATTTTGGGGGGCGCAGAGGATGACACCTTCCAGCCAGCACTGGCTGCACAGATTTAAATGGGAGCACACGGACGCTTTGGTCTGTCCTTCCCTCCCTGGAGCTGTTTCTCTACCCAGGCGCAGGGTGGGCAATGGGACAGTGCCCCCGGTTCCCACCGGCTGCCACATGCTCGCCTTTCCCTCCCCTACGCGCTTTCCTCCGGCAAGGCCAGACATGGTGTCAGGGTCAGACCCTCCAAGGGAGTAAGACTTGGTGGCAGCTCAATCCATTCTTCTGTGGGGGTTAGCTCACGCACTGCAAAAAAAGCTGTTTATAACAAAATTGAACACAAACCACCTAAACCAAGGCTGATTTTACTCGCAGAGGATTCTCCCCCTGCTACGGCCGAAGGTCTGTGGTTAAAATTTAACCGGGGCCAACACGCAGGGCAGTTATCGGCTCTCGCTGGGCAGAGTCCAGTGGCTATTTTGCTTTCCCTGGTCACTGTCAGCAGTGGAAGCGGCAGTGCCAAGAGCGGTGTCATCTGCAGCAACAGGGGCATCGATCACAGTTTCCCTTCCTACGGGTGAGTGCAGACCTTGCCAGAAATATATTAGTCACTGTAGTATACAAAGACCGTATGCATCCCTGCCTGACTTTTAATGGAAAAAAATCTCTCAGCGGCTTCTCTAGAAGTCAGAGGACACCCAAAATAACGAGATACTGGAAACAGGCACCCAGCCCCCATCTACGCCGTGTCCCTGTGCCCGAGCAGAGACGATTTTCGTCGTCCCTGGGGTGAAGAGAAGAGCCTTTTGTGCTGCCTGGCCCATCCAACACAGGGTGGAAAGAATCGAGGTACAAATGCAAAGCTGGGCTGGTAGCACTGTAACGGTACAAAACCCAGTGGCAGGTTTCAATAGGAGTCAAAAAACGCCTTTAACCAAGATTTTTTTATAATCTTGACGATACCGCCTAATATTGCTTAAGCAATACAAAATGAGCATCCCAAAACAAGAGCGTAAGCGCTGGACATGGCATTCAGTACGGGCTGGGATGAGCTCAGGGCACCAGCATCACCTTGTCCAGCGCTGCCGAGCGGCTCCCGGCCCTCCTGGAAACAATAGCTCCAGCCCGCACTGCCCACGAGAGAGGAAACGAGAGCAGCGCTGCACTTTGTGAACACCACTTAAAAGACATTAAGGCTGAGTTGAAAGCAAAGCCTCCTCCAAATTACCTCCCCAATCTGATAACAGCCGCCTTCAGTGCTGGGCGATCAGACACCCCTCACGCCGCTCTCAGGGGTGGGCTCTCGGGTTTTGTTGGCCGTTTTTCCCAAAACGAAGTGCTCACGGAGAGGGGCCAGGAAAGGGACGGGGCTCCTTCTCGTGGGAGAGGGGCTGCCTCTCTGGTTGGGGACCATGAAGGCAGCTCCGGCGCCCACAGCCACCACACATCCCCTCCCCAGCGCGGTCCCCCTGGCCCTGAGGACAACCTGGTCCTGTCCCCGGGGATGGTAGCATCGCAGAGCCGTGCGGTCAGCCCACAGCTCCATCACACCAGCTTCCTGCCGTCATCCCGCCGCTGCTTTTGGGCTTTACTGTTACCTTCGTGCTCCGAGCCGTGCACGTGGCCACAGGGCTGCGTCCCACCTCCTAACCACGCTCAATCACCCGCAGCAACCCAACCCGTGGCTTCTCCTAATGAGACCTGTCCCCTGTACAGTCGCTCCACCAGCTCCATCCCCTCCATCCACTCCTGGCCTCTCACTTGCTCCTTGACCTTAAAAATCCCCTCCTTTTCCCAACCCCATGGCCTAACTCTCCCCGGTCCCCCTGCTCCGAGCCCTCGCCTCCCCCGTAGGGTCTGTGCCACCCCTGGTGTCGCGGGGACGGCCACCACCCTGTCACATCCCCGAGCCTGGGATGCTGCCAGCCCATCCTTCTACCACCGGCACATGCCGGGGCTGGCGGGCGGCCGAAGGCGAGCGGGAGCGGGATGCCGGCGGGGCCCGGGCGGCCGCAGCGCAGCTCCCCGAAGCGGGATGGGGGGGGGGGGAAATGACAGCACCGATCCCCCAGCGCCAAAATCCCTGAGCAGGCCGGCTGCCGGCCCCGCGGGAAAGCCCTCTTTGAAGGAGATGCCGTTTCTGCTCGGAGGGCATCTCCGGCCCCGGCCCCGACCCCGGCCACCCGCTCCCGCTCCCGCTCCCGGTCCCGGTCCCGGTCCCTCCGGGCGCGGCTTTGTCTCCGCAGCCGCGGGCGCATCCCCCGCCCGGGCCCTCCCGCACCCGCAACCACCGACCTGGCGGGACGCGCCGCTCCGCCGGGAGAAGGGAGCGGCCCCCGCAGCCCCCGGAGCCGCCGCCGCCGCCCGCGGGGCCGGAGCGCGGCCGCCGCCCGGCGCCGCCTTCGCTTTCGGTTCCGCTCTGGCGGCGGCAGCGAGGGAAGGAGGGAGGGAAGGAGGGAGGAAGGGAGGGAAGGAGGGAGGGAGGGAGGCCCCGCTCCGCCCCGGGGAAGGGGAGGTTTCCCCCCCGGGCAGCCGCATCCTGCCCGCCCACCCCCCCCCCCCCCGTAAGCCGTTCTTTGGGGGGGGGGGGTTTGGTTTGGTTTGGTTTTTGTTTTGGTTTGGGGGGGGGGGGGGGGGTCGGTATTTTCTTTCCCCCTCCGGCCGCGGGGCCTCGCCTTACCTCGCAGCGCAGCCGCGGGACGCAGCCGGGCTGCCCCGAGCGGTCCCGCTCCTCCGCCCGCCGCGCCGGGACGCGGCCCCGGGCGCAGGCGAGCCCCGCTGCCGGCCCCCCGCGGCCCGCAGGGACGTAACCCAGAGCATCGTCCGTCCCGGTGCTCGGCCGGGGCTTCCTCCCCTCTGCCCTTGTGCCAACGCAGAATTTCCAGCGTGAGGTCGACCGGGTGCAAAACTGGGTTACCTGCGTCAGCTAAGCGGTTGCTCAAGGATTCTGAAATCATCACCTAAAGGGGGTTTTAGAAAGCCCTTGTTTGGAAATGTCACAGCGGCCACGGAGCACAGCTCCCGCTCAGGTTGCAGCTCTGCAGCACCTGGACGGAGGCAACACTGCTGCACGGGCACGGCCTTTTAACTCCCCGGCTGACACCAGCCCTTTGTAAACGTCTCCCTTACTTTGTCCTTGATAATTATTTGCGTTTTATTACCGAGAATATTCCCATCAAGCACCGTTCTTGCGCTGAGCTCACCTGCAGTTTTCTGATCAGCTCCTTGCATGAAGCAACACCTTCAACCCTGAGCAGATGCGAACGCCACGGCTGGCGCAAACCCTCTTCCTCGTTGTGCCTTGAGACCTGTTTGCAGGCAACACTTCCACATTGTAGAGCTCCCCGGAGTAGAGCCATGCTTCCATGCGAACTTTATGGCTAAACACAGCTATTTTGACCAGGATCTTGAAAACCACTCTAAAAATAAGGTTTATGCACTTACTGTAAAATAGCAGGCGCTCCAAATGTTTTCTGGATTGAACTCCTCAGCACTGATTAAAACCTAGCTGAGAGGGGCCAAGCCACCAAAACCAGCGTTCCGCAAAGCTGGGTTACTCTTCACTGTTAGAAATACAGTTGCTGTTTTAAAATCAAGGCACTGATTACCTGCCAACAGCCATGTTGCAACACTAATTAACGAGATGCGTAAACTAGCACTGGACTACCCTCCTTTCAACCACATCTTAGACTTTCTCTCTTCCTGCAGTACCTGGCAGGGCTCCAGCAGAGCCAGGTTTAGGTCTGGTCTTGCTTTCTCTTTGCTAACAATGCCACAGTTTAATCTAGTGCTTCCTGGCAGGGTATCTATCTCCAAGAGTTTACACTAATGGTGTTCAGTTTTTATATAGTCACAAGGTGAAAGGGACTGGCACCCCCAGCCCCAAGGTTCACCCACAAAAGGTTTACACTCACAAAGTGCAACCCTGTCTGCCTTGAAATCCCACACTACACCTGAAATGAAATTTTCTTCCAAAATGAGGATCTAATTACTAGAAGTCAACGGCAGCATATTGGATATTGAGTTAGTTGTGATGTTCATTTATCCACCCATAAAACCAGAGCAGGTAAATTATACACAGCACCTATGGGAGAACACATACAATAAAAACATTTCAGCTGAGCTGGTGCTTTTGTTTAGCACTCTTTACTTTTCTCAGCCACTCCTTGCACAAGGGCACGTGTAACAACAATGCCAGGACTTTGCACCGTTAGACCTCTCCAACTGAACCCTGTTTTTTCCCCTTCTGCCAACACCATCTGTTTCTACAGAGTAAACAGTGACTGTAGACAGGTTAAATGCAAAGACATGTTTTAAATGAGACTCCCCATTCTATACCACTAAAAATGAGCACAAAGGAGCTTCGCCTACATTTTCCACTATTTTTTGTACCCCAGTGTTCATAAAGCCAGCATTGATCCTGAAAATGTCACTACTAAGAACAGATATTATTTCATCGTGACTATGCTACTTCCCTCTGCGTGTTTATAATGCAGTCAAGAGAGTCTTTTTTTCCCCCCATTCGATTCTTACTCTTAATTTCAAGTACAGAATAAAAGTGAAATGGGTGGAAACCTATGTCCTCCCTCAAGTCATTACAAACAAAATGCAAGGTTGTTCAACAGAAGACCATGATTTATTGGCAGTTATTTTGAAACACGGATGACTGAATATAATAAAAAGACATTTGTAAAAAAACAGAAAAACAAATCTCATCTTTAAATGCATCACTTGAAGGCATTGATTAAGGGGACACCATGTGCTGGCAGTTCCTGGTGCAACTGACGGAACAACATGGCACATTTGTTCCTTTCGTGGGTCTTGCCTAGGGTGTGGAACAGCCGGGCTTGGAAGTAGAGAACATCTCTGAGCTGCTCTTTGCTGTCCACTTTGGCAAAGTAAGTCTTGGCTTCATTTAGATTCAAGATAGCAGATTCCAAAGCTGTCGAAAAAAGGGGGACAGTCATATTTAAGATAATATCACAGTAACAACTCCAAGCAATATAGCTCAATTCTAAGGAGCCCAATTATAAATTCCTCAGCTTTTCAAAACAATTCGTGTCTTAGCAACATGGTCTTTCAGCTAGTTTCTGTTATCAGCCTTTGCTGCAAAATACGGGTGTGAAAGTATGCAGATAAACAGGATTCCATTATAAACACTGCATCTGTTGAATAACTAACTTCAAATTAATTTTGCTATCCGATAACTAGGTAACACACTATTGTATCACTTCAACTTTTTTTAACAGTGATCACATAGCAGGACTCCAATATATACACTGGTTTGCACTTCTCAGCTTCTGAGTGCAGTTTCAGTGAGAATTACTCTTCACACTACCTTCAATCTTCTTTTGTGGAGTGTAGGAAGCTGCAGAAGCCACCTGACACTTGGCCACCAAGAACATGGCGCAGCCTTTGTCCAGGACAGCTCCGTGGGCCAAGACAGGTTCTATTGCCGTGTGCAGAATATTCAGGGCTTGTTCAGGAATGCCAAGGATCAGCTGAAAGAGAAATACTTACTGGTCTAATACTGGAATCCACTGGTGAGAGCAGCTTCTTCAGAGAAGACCAACATAAGCCACATCTGTTTCTAATAATGCAATGCGCTACAGACGAGGATGTAAATTTTTTTCCCCCCACAATCTTCTTTTAAATCAAAACTTATTAGTAGAAATGAGCTACCATCTGAAATGATTAGGCACGGCTTCTCCACTGCAGTCAGTGCTGACAACCACGTCTCTGCCAGCTCAGAATAAACAATATAACTGAACTCCATTACAAGCATTATTTTTAATTCAAACACATGCCAAACCATGCCACGAGAAAGCCAAAATACTAGCAGAAAAAATAACAACTGAAGCAATTAAGGCAGGCCCAATTTATGCTTGCCTGCTTAATTATATGCAATAACTACATATCTTAGTGATACACATGAAACTCAACTTTTATTATTTACTATCAACATTTAGAATAGACTTCTTCAGAATCAATAATTTAATTCCAACAAGGTTGTGTTCTTAAATCTCACAGGAATAAAAATGGTATCCAGATCTCCCCAGAATACATGTTGCCCTACAGCCCTGCGAAAACACAAATCAGACATACCTGGGAGAAAGCCAAGTTCAGCACAGTTTCAGAAGCCAAGTACTGTAGACTATATTCTCGAGAGAGGGCAAGAGCCTGCAGCAGGACAGGCAATGCTATGGTATGACATGAAGATCTCCAGTAGAGCTCTGCTATTGACAGCAGTACGCTAACCAAAACAGGAGGAAAGAATTACAAACTTTTTCTTTTGATCAAAAATGTCTGCTTATTTCCCCAACAATTATTCCATCCATAATGGTATTGATTTTATTGTGAATTACATTACTGCATATACAATAAGCTTCAATTACACTCTTAAGAGGAGATGTCGCCAACATACAAAAGATTAAATAACACTGTAACTACTCTGAAGGTTAGCACAAAGGTACAACTACACACATACATTTCTATTTCCTGTTTATTTTGGATGCAGTGTTTCCCTCTTCTGTAAGTCTTTGTGGAACTTTAAAATAAGTTTACTACCTTTTAATTTACATATTAAAGATGACTAGGTTTCAATTCCACAATATTTTGAGGATTCCTCCAGACTGTGATTAATAAATGAAATTAATTTGTAATCTCCAAATCATAGTAGGTAATCTGAAGACTAGTGAACTCTGAACACAGACAAATTGAAATGGCTGATTCTGATCACTGCACAGTGGCTTTAATACTCTGAAAATGAAACATTCTTACCTAATCACCATCTCAGTGTTCTTGATTTTCTGGCAGTGGATCAACAACTTCTGCAAAAGTTTGTGCGCCTCTGACATTTGATTTTGGGCTTTCAATACAATGGCTTTTCTGCCGTGGTAGAAAGAAAACATCAGTGATCGTATTTTTATATTTTAGATACAATTCTGCTCTTCGGAACACAGTAAAATAGGTCTCTATTTTGTGACCTGTTTCTTGTAACCACAGAATGGCATTCTGGCAAAGTGTATGCATGCTATACACACCGGCAGGGGAAAAACAGGTATCTCTGAATCCAACTGGACAACTCGCAGCAGAAAGGACCAAATTCCTAAAACAGCTTTAGACAGAAAACAGGGATTGCCAAAACCCAAGGCCAAACAGGCAGCAGAAGTGGGAGGGCATGCACGCTGGAAAGCACAAGTAATTATTTGTAAGAAAAACAGGTATGAGGTAAAGTAGCTAAAATTGGCTTGAGCTAACAAGGATATGGAGCAACAGGGAAAAAGCAAGAACAGGGAAATAAGAAACAAATACCCAGCAGTAGGGGATGTGTACTAATGCCCTCAACCCAGACACCGAGTAGACTATTTAAAGATCAGGGAAATCACAAACAGTCCAATTCCAGAAGGACAAGCATCAGGTCCCACAGCTTGAATACTGATCTTCCAGCTTACTGGCACTGGCTATGTTTTTAGGTGTTTTGCCTCATTGAAAATCAACAACAAATTGGTTTTAACAGTAAGCTGTTTTCCATACTCACCAAATAACAAATTTTAACCCTACCCATTTCTAACATGTCATTCTCATTTAGAAACAAGAACCCATTAAGGCGAGTGAAAATCATATTGTTCCATTTTGTAGATGTAGAAACCAGGACACAGATGAAAACACTGAAGCTCTCTTACCATAGCAGAGTTGAGACTAGGCCCGAGATCCCTAGCTATTTGACATAAAATTCTGCTTTGTGCTTAGGTTTGAGTACAGTCACCACGGCAGATTTTGAAGAAGTATTTTGCGTTCTTACAACAGATCTACTGCTCTAGAATAACACCAACTTCAGCAGTGCTATTCCAGTTCTTAAAATGTCCAGAGAAACAACTAGACATTACTATTGCAGGACATACTCTAATGGAATAAGCACTACAGGTTAGACAACGTGACCATAATTAGTTCTGGAAAGGGAAGAACATGTAAGCACATGTGACTGCCAGCAATCATTCTGCTAAATTTTTCATTATCTTCATGGGACACACCTGCAAGTGTATGCAGATTCATGATTTCTTACCTGTATACGCCTTCAATGCTATTAAGTGCTGTAATTCCTGCTACAAGAGAATCTGCGATATGGTATCTGCCATCATTCATGGCTCTCTCAAACTGTATTTTCTGATCAAACAGCATCCAAAGCTAAACAAAGAACATCCAGGAACAAGTTTTAGAAGTTGCGCCTGCTCATTTTCTAATCCCAAGTTAAAAGTTACTTTTTATTTTCCCCTATGGATATTTACGTCTAGACACAAGTAACTCCACTGTCCAATTATCCAATTACTGGATTTACTAAATTACTGTCCTCAGCAGAAATGCTCAGGTCTGGATTAATGTTTCAATACCAAAGCTCACCTATTTGACTGCATTTTAAGTAAAAAAGCTCTTTTAAATCATTACTAATGCTTTGAAACAGCAGACCTGTTCTATAACGAAAAGAGAAGGACCAAACTATATTTAATGGAATCTTGAACACGTCAAGGTAAATACTATCTTATAGACTCAAGTGTTAATGTGTTTCCCAGAGTCACACATAAACCAGCCTATTCTCTCAGTTATTTTGGGATTGTAATATGTCAAAATAAGTAGCACTAATTAAACAGAACTTTGAAGCTCCAAATCAATGCAGAGCATTTAATTCCTATATGTGCTTATGAGGGAGCTGTATATTCCTCTGTCAATGACATTTCTACTTAAACAGCTTTTTCTTAGGAGCCTATGGTGAGATAAATGTCTTGCCAGTCTTAAAACAGAGGCATCTTTTTCATGCTTTTGTAGAAAAGTTTGTGCTGCACAGCTTCCCGTGAGGTCATGAGCCAAGTGAAATTAGCAAATGTATAGCCCAAGGCATATGGAGGAAAGAATTCAGATGCAATAGAATTCAGATCCTGTTGTATAATAGTACATAATTTACAGGCTAAATTATAAATATTCTACCTGTGCATGCTGACTGTTGGGAGGGAATCTTTCCTTTAGGTGTTTCAATATTTCAGAAGCAGCTGCAAAGTATCCCTGTAACACAGAAACAGCACTCTGATTAACATACACTGGGACAACCACCACTCCCCTTGATTTCAACACAACCTTCACAGAAAGAACTTGCCAAACAAAAACGCTGCATTTTATTCGCCCCCAATACAGACATTAAAGGCAGAACAAAACACGAGTCAAGTCTTGCCTTCTCTGTCAATAACACCCACACATCCTCTCACCTAAATGACATTTTGTGCAACTAGCCATAAAACTTACCTGCTCTGCATGTAGCTCAGCCAGGTGACACAATACCACAGCGAAGGACTCTGTGTTATTCTGCTGAACGCCCACATTCACAGCCTCCAGACTGTTCATGCTCAGCAGTGTTTGGGCTTGTTGAAGTGCCATGGTGCTTGTGCAAGAGAAACATCTTTTAGCTTTCAAGCAACAAACAACAATCATTTTTAGACTGTTGTCATAACAAGACCATAGATAATGTTTTCTGGTAAGCCAGAGGCCTGGGGGAGAATGAAAACTTGTAAAACAACTGCCATCCAGGAACTCCAGACAATACAGGCACACCAAGTACTACATACCGAAAGCTGCACACAGTCTAAGCACTGAGATGCTGAAAATGGGGGCACAGGAACAACTTATGATCTAGTTGCCACTACTAAATGGGAACTCAATCTCTTCTCCAGTATGAGTTTTAAAGGAACACAAGAGAATGGAAATAATTGCATTCAGTCTGTACTGAACCACAGCCTGATTGCTTTATTTTAGTGCACTGGAGAGACGCAGTCACTTGTTACACCTATATAAATAACTCAAAAGGCATTATGTGCTAACAAGTACACTGAGCTAACCCAAGAGTTCCAAAGAAACAAAATACCTGCGGCCGTATAATCTCCAAATGGCAGTCTTCTGTGCTATACTAATATCAATAAGCTCTGACAAGCTGTGTTTCCAGTGCAACAGATCAGAATCTTTTAAGGCATCCATTAGTTTGTTGGCAGCCTTTCCTGCAAAAGCTCTTTGCTGAACCAAGGACTGTATTCCCAGGGAAGCAAGGTACTGGGAAGAAGAAAAAAAAAAACAAAACAACAGCACTGAAAGACAAAGAGTAGAGGACAGTTTGCAAATTACACCAGAGCAAGAGTTCTAAACTAAGAAAAAACTCCCAAAGAAAAAAGAGGTGATGTTATTCAGCACAGACAAAGGAACACCGCTCCAGGCATTTCTTTAAATACCCACTTATGCACACCCACACATATGTGAATGCCATTTTGTTAGATGTGAAAGGTAATTTCCACTCCCCCACACAGAAGTCTTAAAGAGGATGACAGGACTTGTACCTGAATTTCTCCAATGATGAAACAGCTGTGAAAACACAGAGCCTTCCCTCCCCTTCCCCACCAAGTGGCCATGCCTGCTCTCACCTCCCAACATCAGCAGTTTAGTTCCTCTTAGAACAATTCTCTTAAACAGATTGCAGATCTTGGGGAAGACAGAAGTAAACATTAACGGCCAACAGATTGAGGGCACAAAACCATCTAAGGGGAGGGCTGCCTTGCAAGGTTTCACAGCTGGGACAGAGCCATACAAGCAAACGCGTTCAAAGCCCTGCCAGAGGCATCAGCACTGAGTTTTGGGAAAGGCGGAGGCCTAAGAACCTCCCTCAAGCACCAGCAGATTGCGCTACGGGCCTAAGGCTGAAACGGTGCATGGGGCCACGCTAGTAGCCACAGAGAGTTTTTCTGCCTGAAAAACAAAGAAGTTAGAAGGAAAAACAGTGAGCCTTGCAATAATGCACTGGCATTAAAGCAACTGAACTCTGGTTTGTTAATATGGAGAGTAAAAATAATAGAAACAGCTAGATTTTGGAGTGTTAAAATAGATTTGTTTAAATTCAGTTACATATTTTGAACAATGCAGCCACAAGACCCAAAACCCTATCATGCACGCTCCCCTCGCCACATGTGATTGTCCTAGAATAAAGTTAAGGATAAATGAAATGGACTTACTGGCAAACCAAAATGTAAAGATTTGTTTACAGAGTGCTCCAGCAGAACACAGCTATCGAATATCTTCTGCTCCAAGATGTACAACCAGCTCTAGTAAGGGAAAAAAGTTAAAATCTCATTGCAAATAGCTAATGGCTGCAGCACTTTCAACTTCTCTTACTTTTTGCACAGAATGCACAAAAATTCACTGGAAATACAAACCACTCTTCAGAATTAGTATGATACTACGGCAACTCCTATTAAGTGCTGCACAGCAAAATATATCAAAAGTGCAGCTAGGCTGGGACACTGGCTTGACAGCAGTCAATGCTGGAGATTCACAGTAATGCACAGAAACCCCATTATACAGTTAACCGTGGAAAGCAGGAGTTTGATACCACTGATGCCAATTCATTATACCAATAATGTTAATTACAGAACAAAATACAGAGGAATCCAAGTCTTTCCCTCCTCCTTTCTGTTTGTTTAAAGGAAGGCTGATTACTCTTTGAGAATCCAACAGACAGTAAAGAGGAAGTTTATGAAATACTTTGTCTCTTTAAAACATATAAGACTAAACTTCAAGGTTAGTACTGAGATCTTAGTACTCTGGGATCACAGCTCCTGTTTAAGAAAGTAATCCTGAGTTGCAACAAAACCATCCCATGATTTCCCTACAGTCTGTTGCTCTGGGTGACCCACCTGCCAGAAGCACCCCACTGTTGGACAGTCATATTTAAATTACTGATGCATTTGATGAGATACTACTATAAGAGCAGTTCTGCAACAGTTCACTGAGCAAAGGCTCAGATAACAGAGACAAAGGTGACTTAACCCTCATTTCAACACAGCTACCTTACCAGGCAGTGCTGCAAGCAAACGTGGTCGTTAGACTCCTGTGCAATTCGGATGGCTTCCTGAAGTGCAAGTTCAGCCTGTTGGCTATCAGCAAACAAAAAGGGAGAACGTATTAGTACTCCCACAGTGCTTAAAATATAGCATTATAATACAGAGGTATATTAATCTAAATTATGCATATCGCACTCAGAAGATAACTGATTTAATAGACTGCTGAGAAAGCCTGTATTTTCCTCCTAGCACTTCAGCAATATATTCTATTCTTGAGGATAATAAGCAAGACGGCATCTGCAAGGCACTACAAAAATGCAACTGTAACCCCTAAGTGGGCTTTCAAACCCTGTATGTGCCAATGTGCCAAGTTATTGTTTGAACAGGGGCAATGTTAAGTATCTGCCTGTGCAGAAAATGTTGTTGCTCTCAATTTTGCAGATGTCCTTCCCATCTCCAGTCCTTTTACATGATGCATCCAGGCAGCAGTCAATAAATGCAAACCATATATGGAAATGGGTAAGCCAGCTTTATCAATAAAATAACACCGACCCCTATGGCATTTTAAAACCAAAAAAGCTGAGATGGCTTTTTTTTTTTTTAATTATTCTTTTTCCAGATCATCAGCTCTATGTTGATTTGAATGTTAACAGAAAACCAACCACACTTTCTTGAGAATATAGCTGAAAACAGGCATTCATGTCCACTGACCTTTCTGAGGTCATGGAAACATAGCAATTGAGAACCGGACACAGACAAATGTCAACTCTTACCCAGCTGTAGATGGCTCAGTTATATGGAAACCAAATAAATGTCAAAATAAAAACAAACCAAAACAAATCAAGATTCCAAGAAAATCCCAATGCAACTATAGCTCTTATCAAATTACAGAAAGTCCCTTCTTCTCCTGAACAGATTTTCAGAATGAACAAAAGGTCTATCTATCAGCACTTACGAGATGCAACAAGATGAATTTTAGTTGTGCAGTACAATATATTAACTTACTAATGGCCAAACCGACAGTGCAGTGCAGCTAGATTCAGAGCAGCGTATCTCAGACTCCGACCGTAACCTTCATCCCCATTGCTTTTGCTTTCTGCTCCAGTGAGAATTAAACGGTCAAAATAATGAAGGAGGCTGTGTGTTGAACTGAAGACATCTTGCACTCTGAGACTATTTAAGTAGCTTAAATAATGCTAAAAATTGAAGCAAAATCAGCTTTAACTATACAGAACAATTAAAACAAAGGTTTTGTTTGTAATTACTATATGTATTCTTGCTGGGAAAGGTTGCCTAACAAGTGCAACCATGAAACACTGTATGGCCAGGAAAGCGCTTGATCAGAAGTTGCAGCGATACTGATACTACCCGTGCAGAATTCCTGTAAATCTTGGATAAAATTGCTTTTTTTCCCTAATAGGATCTTCCAAATTGTGTCCCATAGGCCAAGGTCTGGCCATCAGAATTATCCCACCCCGTCTGAGACCTCTACACAGGTAGAATCCCTGTATTTATGTGCTAAGCGAGAGTGGGAATGGAGGCATGACTCCCACTGTGTCTGCACTCAGGAAGATACTCAGAAGCATGAGCACTGCTTCCAAATGCCATGCAGATAGAAAGTAGATGCTAAAACTATGTATTTTCTTCTTGGCATGGAGACCTGGGCAGGACAACACTTTATGTCAGACAGACAGAACACTGCAGAGGACTTCTGCAGTTGTGAAGTCCAGCCCCTGCTATGGCAGCCCTTGTCTCCAAACAAGAGCAAGAAAAATCCTGTCCACCTCAGCCCAGGGCTACTGGGAGGAAGAGTTAGAAAGTAAGGCAGGAAAGAGCTGACTGGGAACTCACGGCACTTGCTCAAGAATAAGTTGTTGAGGAACAAGGCAAATGCTCACAGCATAGGTCTGGAACCAACTCTCAATGTGAGTTGTCTGTTGCTTTCAGTATAAATTGCTATTAAGCACCAGAAGTAAACTGAACACCAGTAAGCAAATCAACAGATATTGCACTTAATACTGATTTTTAAACTATGGGAGTATGAGGCCTGAAATTTCTTAGGAAAGCACGTGTAAAAAGAAATGTTTTAGATTTAGTTGAACAAGGCGGCACTCACATAGTCCCACCAAAATTAAGAGGATTATATCCGTGCATAAAGCTAGACATGTGGTTAAGTACTTAGCTTAATTAAGGTTTCTGTACCTTCAGGAGTTTCAGTCTGAATTACTAAACATTTACATGCAACTTACATTTTTATCATCTGCTTGTATTTCAATATAGAATAAATTACTCCCCAATAATCCCATCCTAGAGTTAAGAAATCCCTTTACAACCATTTTGGATGAAGAAAAAGATACTTACTGCTTCAGCAAAGTCTGGATTAAATTTTAACAAGTTGTTCAATTCCTTTTGTAAAGATGCTGGAGTAAGAGCCTTTGTTTCATCGTTCTTTAATAAAGAAGCCTGGAATAAAAATTGAAAACTAAAAGTAAGATAAGTAACTCAAACTGGAGGGTTACAAATATATTTTAATACATGCTTGTCAGTTTGTTATCTGCTTGGAGAGAACATTAAAGAAGATTTTGTAACAGCTCTGTCTACTATGACGCTGAAACATCAGTGGCAGTTTTATTCTATACTACATTATAGCATTCACCTTCCAGAGATCAGAGAGACCAAGTAAAAGAAAAGCTTATTCAAAGGTACTTAAAAGAATTCTGTCTAAGTTTCTCTTTGAAGAACTAATACAACAGATCACTCACTGGAATTGCATTTATCTTCTCACAAAAAAAGCAGGAAACTAAATAACAGTAAATCCATAGTTTGCTTCGGTAAGTAGATCAATTAATAAAAAATTACAATAATCTAGTTACTAGAATAAGCATTACTGAATACTGAATAATAAAAAGACTTCGAATTTCAGACCCCTCCTAAACATTCCGATTCCCACATAATATTCTAATTAGGAGGGAAAAAAAAAATTATACATACCAGTAACAAATACTCTACATAAATCACAGCAGCTAAAAAACACAGTATAACAGAACACCACTGCAGTTTAAATCCATACCCTGACCAGAACACTGCAGTCTGTCTCGTCTTCTCATTCAACCCCATTTCTAACTCTACTCCTGGATAAGGGGTCCCCTATTCCACATGCGTGTGGTTATGGAGGTTGAAGGGCCAGCAACTGGAGCTAGATCACAGGGGTCCGTGTGTCTGTGGTGCCCGCAACTGGAGTGGGGACCACAGGGCGCAGAGGTCCATGTGTCTGTGGTGCCAGCAACTGGAGCAAGTGAGGGTGTGCATGTCAGTGGGTGACCGCTGGTGAGCTGGACTAGGCAGAAAGTAGGATAAGCAGCTTGAGAGCCAAGTATTGAAACAGCTGTAAGACTGGGCCAGATATGTTTCTTTGAACAAAACAACTGGAGGAAGTCCAGGCCAACCAGGAGGTCCCAACCCAACCAATGGAGAGACTGTGGAGCCTTTGGGTCAACTGAGAGATCCATCTGTATGTGTCTCGTGTCTTTCTGTGGAGGCAACTGGAGACAAGACAATCCAGGGACCAGTTACTTGATAAACTGAGTGTATAAGCTCAGTTACTGGTGGAATCAAGAGAGACAGCACGTGCACGCAAGAGCATACACCTGTATATATTTCACACTAATGGACCTTCATCCTCATCAGCCGGAGAGGGGAATGGGATAACACATGCTCAACTTCAACACTGGTTGCACTGGGGGTCATGGAGCTGCAGGAGCCTTGTCACGATCAGGCTACCAGATTCAACAACTCCTAACAGTATAGAGCCTAATGGGACTGAGAACTTGCTTTGAACTTTTAAAATGTATATGAAACATCACATATTATATGTATTTTGTTTTTTTAGCAAGCTATTATAAGCACGCAGTGCATTCACTGACATTTGTGCCCATCTGTACTTCTGCTCCATTTTGTATTTACCCGCTGGAATAATCAACAAAACTGCACATTTCACAGACATCAAATCTGAGGCGAGTAGTCAGAATGGACGTGACCTTCCCAGAATCAAATACCATCATATGACGTACATGTCTAGATAAAACACTTTTAGCCCCAAGTGCTCATACTGAGCAACTACATGCAAGATATCAACAAATCTTTAACAGATCTAAGAAAACATTGTGTCTGACACTGTGGATAACATTGAAGGTGAAATTCATGTTATGGATCATTTAGTCAACTTTATTCAGAAATAACATACCTGCTGAGAAAGAAAATACTCTGCTTGTTTCTGGGAAAGAGGCCCACTGCAAGATATCTCTTCTTCCCTGATAAGAAGCACTCTGGTTAGAAACAAGGGCAATGAAATAGAATACAAGGAAATACATTTTATCAGACACTCCACGCTTTTGCTTTATAAAGTTTTATGAGATATTATAGCTCAAAGCATGAAAGGAAACTAAAAGGAGACAACTTAATAAATAATGAAATCTGCTACATCAAAGTTAGTAATTCAGATGATTTCACACACTTTAGTTGTAATCTTCAACCTGCAGAGACGGTAGTCAATATGAATGTTACCCTAAATACATGTGAAAACCCAAAGAAAAACAGCAGATAGAAGAGTTGAGGTTGACATATTCAAATGGCTTTGTTCTGTTTTTCCTTTCTTCTGAAGATAGTCACAATGAAATGAACTGGCACTTTGGCCACATACATCACTCCAGAAAACAGCTGCTCTGCAAGAGCAGATAGAAGTTTATTCCATGGAAAGACAGCAACCACAGCATACAGCCAGATTCCAAAAGCTGTTAACTGACTCATGCTGTAGCAGAGCATGCACAAGCACAAGTTTATATAAGGACAGTTTAGAAAGTACGTTTTAAATATACGGATACACAAAATGCTTCTAGGATTATTCTTACAGTGGAGCACCTCTCTACCGGGTGAAGAGTGTCAGTATTTGCTTCTCATTTTTGATGTAAATAGATGTGACTTCTTTTATTTGGAGAAGGGCGAAAAGAGAAACCAAAAACATTAAGCTCAGCTTTTTCCTTGTTGGAAGCAAGAGTGACCTCTCCAACAGCTTCAGCACATCACAGACTAGCATAACCAGAGAAGACATTCAGCAGCGGGCTGTACTGAAGGAAACTGTGGGCAGCATCTGGCCTTTAGCCTGCGATTCCCTAAAAGGATGGGGTACTGGCCATCTACAAGACATGGAGCAGAACTGTTGCCATTTACAAGTGTTACCACATGGTGGCACCAAGGAAACGGAGAGGCCACCCAGCTCTGCCAGCGTATGAAGCTTTAAAAAAAATACAAGATTACAGTACACTACATCTCAATATCGCAGCTGAAGACGTTAGTGATAGGACATGCATGGGGCCTAGATGAGCATTTGTGGAGTTTGGGAGGTTTAACAGGAGTAGCATCTTGAGCTGGACAAAGCTTAAGTTTACTCTGATGTGTATAGAAGTAATCTGAAATAAGACTAATTCTCTTAAGAAGTGGGAAAGACTTTAATATTAATATATCACCTTAAAGGTACATCAAGTTCTTCTTTCTCCATTTTCCCCTCCAGTTCCTCTGTATTTGTCAGTTCCATATCACTCTCATCAATTCCATTTTTTTTCTCATCGTTTTGAAAGTACTGCTGAAGTGCAGTGTAAAGTTTATAGACCTGACTAAAAGAAAGCTTATTGTATGCCAAGATCATATGGCGCAGAAACAGACCTGCAAAGGAAAACATCTGTTATGACAACTGTCTGTAAGGGTGCTATTTCAGAGAGGAGACTAGAAATCATAATAAGCAGAAGCTTAAATCACATTAAATTTTGCTTAAGTGTCTCATCTCAGCCTACCAATTGATAAAAGTCAATTTTGCAGGGTGTAAATCTGGTATTAATTAGTGGCAAATCTCACAGACTATCTGATCACAGAAAAATCGTTAAGATCAGCAAGAACTGCACAATACACAAAGTTATTGGTTAATATGAAACATCTGAGCAAGAGAAAAGTTGTATTATGCAAACTCTACACCTCCCCAAAAAGAAAAAAAAAGCTGTATCCTGAATGAATTACATCAACGATAGATACCACATCAAATATAGTGTATGGATAACAATTAGTTACCTACTACACTTGTTTTATGAACTTCTGGCTCTGTCCCTGTAAATGAATCTGAAAGGTCATCAAAAAATTGTTCCATATCTTTCAGTTCTCCTTCTGCCATAAGTTTTAACCTAAACAGGGAAAGAAAAACACATTTTTTTTAGGATATTAATAATATGCATCAAATAAAATATTCTTCTATTTCAGGTATAGATGAGTAAAGAGAAACAGAACCAAGTGGTAGCTAATTCATGATGTGCAGGAGATTTTTATACACATGAACCAAATCGAAATATACTGAATATTAATAATAAGCAAAATAGTAATCAGGTTTGGGTTTTTTTTTCTTTTTTAAACAGTTCTTTTAATATGGAGAACAATTAGAAAAGATTGTTATTCTTTCGATGAAACAATTAGGAACCCAAAATAGACTGATTTTTTAAACTGGTGCTGTTTAGCGAGTTAGCTTTAGTGAGTTAGTTAGATCTTCTGTATCACAGAAACTTTAAAACTCCGACGCTTGGCTTGTGTGCCTTTCAGAACGTATTGATGAAAACTAAGAAAACTGTAGAAGTACATTTTTGCTCCCAAACGTATGACATTTTAACTATACATTTACACATTTCAGAGCACTTCTTCACAGAGATCAGAGCAGATATGGGTAGTGCAGAGCACGCATGTAACTGCTTGCCCATCTTTCACAGAAATACTGGCTGTGGCGGTGGAGTTTTCACGTTTGCAGTACAGGATACGGAAACCACACGAGGGAAGGGATTCACTGAACGACGCAAGCCTTTCCTCGGCCTCCAGCTGCAGGGAAGCCTGGCTCGCTGCGACTTCGTGCCTCCCTCCGCAGCGGGGGCCGGGGCCAGGGCCAGGGCCAGGGCCAGGGCCCGGGCCCGGCCCTCAGCCGCTCTCCCCCCGCCTCGCCTCGCCTCCCCTCCCCCGATGGCAGGGACACAGTTTAAGGGTTGCCCGAGGGCAAGCCGCGGCCCCGGCGCCCACCTGATGTGCACGGAGTTGGCCAGGTGCGAGCAGGACTCCTCGATGGCCTTGAGCAGTCGCGACAGCGGCATGTCAGGGCCCTGGGGAGGAGAGCGATATGTCGCTACAGGCCACAACACAAGCGGCCCCTTCGGGTCGCCTTCCCTCCCCCTCGGGGCCCGTCCCCGACCTGCAGCAGCGGCAGCAGTAGCCGGTTGAGCCGCCGCCGCTCCAGAAGGCCGAGCTGCGCGCCGGCGCGGCCCAGCTCGCTCAGGAGCACCAGCAGCGCCATCTTGTAGGGGGTGACCCAGTCCTTGATGCCGAAGACGTTGGCATGCACCACGCCGTTCGTCATCATTGGGTTGAAGTAGAGGCTTTCGTGCACGCTCGCCATGGCGGCAACCGGCCACCACCGGCCGCCCGCCCCGTCACCCGGGAAACCGGGCTCGCCCGCCGGCCAATCGCCGCCGCCGTCGCCATGACGCGAGCAGCGCCGCGGCCAATCAGAGGAGGGGCTGTGCGGCGCCACAGCGGGGCCGGTTGTCGGCCCGAGCCCAGGAGAAACGTTCCGGGGAGAGAAGGATCCGCGCGGCGCCGCCTGGAGGTAAGCGGGCGAACGGCGGGGGCGGCCGCGCAGGGCGGTCGGGCGTGCTGCGCTGCACCGCACCGCGCCGCAGCCGTCCAGCCAGGCTATGGACTGTGGCGAGCTACGGCCAGCGTCTTGCGTGGGCTGAGCCGCAGCCCGTTAACACCTGCAGGCCAGCGGCTGGTCACGGCTCCTCCCCTGACACCGGCCTCCGCGCCGCTCTCGCCACAGGGACCGCGGCCGGCGGCTCGGTGGGGCCGGTCACGGAAGAGTCCAGGAGGGGATTCGCCGGGCAAAACGGGGAGACTTGATCCGGGCTCTGATGCGAGCGTTTGCTTGCGGCGGCCGGAGAACACCGGGAAGTGAATTCGCTCCTGTTCGATTGGGTTTCTTGCAAATTAATTGTGATGCGATAAAGATACTTCCACACATAAGTTTTTGTTTTCTCAACGATTTGTTAAAGTATTTCGTTAAGGCATCGTGTTCCCAAAGAAAATACTCCCGTTATTGTAATAGTTCTCATTTTTGTAAGCGAGAGCAAAACAAAACTCAATATTATTATAGATCTGCATGTCCCCGGGGATTTCAGTTGAGTTCCTCCTGATTCTCGTGCCTGCGGGTGGTGAGAGGAGGAGGAGGCGAACCAAGCGTGGGGTAATTTTCTAGAATACATTTACATTTAAGAAACTTAATGTTGTAGTTAGTTGTCGCTGGCGTAATTAATGATAGCTTCCTAGCCCTCAATGAACTAATACTCATCAAACTATATCTGAATATAAACCCCGGGAAAAAAACACAGCTATTATGTTACAAAGGTCAACTTGCTGACATTTCCTGAAAATAAAGTATGACGGCTTGGGCGGAAACACCGAAATGGTGGAGTGGCTTGGCGGGGAGGGGCGGGAGATGAGATGAAGGCCGGGCTGCAGCCAGCATGTGCAGAACTTGGAGGAAAAAGGAAATGACAGACATCTGGTTCTGACATTTCCGTGTAATTCTCTGAAGCCAACATGCGAACTCTGCTGACAATCCTTCAGGGTGTGGTACGGAGAACATTTAGACTATCGTCTTTAAGCATATTTAAATAAACTCGCACGCCTAAAACCCAGCTCTCTAAATAAGCAGCAAGAGATTATTTTGGTCATATTAAATTCAAGATTAGGTGATGCAATTGAGAGAGTCATCTTTTATCTTACCAAAACTAGGCTCAAGCCCAAGTGACGTGCCTGAGCTTATGAAGTATGAAACAGCTGCCGTCTGGGTTTGGGGATATTTAGCGCAATGCTGAATCTGTCGAACCAAGTCTCTGTAATCTGAAAACCTTCACAAAGCTACTTCCAAAGTACTGTGCCTCTCTGGTATAAAAAGTGAATACTGTAATGATTCTTTCTATAAGTATTAATATCCAATCTGAAATTCCCAAATAAAGCCCAGTGATGAACCTTTTTTTTTTTTAAACTTTACTACAAAATTTTGCAAATTGTTACATGAAAAACAAATGAATATTCCTGGTAAGAATCACTTCTCTACCTCGCTCTCTTGTGATGTGTAAAACCTTGGGGGATTACCAAGCTGCAGCGAGTCATCATCACTTGTTATTTCATGGCAGAAGTAAATGGGACATCTAGCATTAATAGATTTAAATCTTTTAATGCTTCTTTGGCACGATCCAGAAGGCTCAGTGAGGGCAAGTCTTTTATTAATAGAACCTCTGCAAATGCTTCTTTTCCGCCACAGAGTAGCTGGCGGAGTTAAAGATCCTTGTTTAAAAACAGTCTATGTGGTTACAATTTAGACACGCTACTGCGTTAAAAGTGATCTCAGATCACATGTTATGAAGATGATTCATCAAGATCTGCCCAAATTAAGGCAGGAGTGGCAACTGCAGCTGCCAGCAGAGTCACCAGATCTCGGCTCTGTCAGGCCCACGTTACTCCCTAAAACATCTGTGTTTGGGAGGATTTCTTGTTGGCAAGCCCTTAACAGAGCTAAAGGAAAAATTTTAGACTTTGCTTGGTTTGGCTCATCTGTGGGACAGAGCTTTTATCCTGCTTACAGCGACTGCATGAGAAGCTCTCCTGTTTTAATGTAAGATTATTAACAAGAATATGTGTATAATTTGGTACTTCAAGGGTGACTCTCTGAACCGACAGAGTTTAGGTGACATAGAAGTTTTTAAAAACCAGACTGTACTGATATTTCTTAAGGTGTCTTAAAGCAATCTCTTGCATGAGAAATGTGGGAAATGTGCCATTGCTTGTTCCAACATTGTATTCACAAGGCTTTTCTACTATCTTTTCAGTTGCTTTGACTAAAATTGCAAGCTATTATTGGGGAAAAAAGCACCATTTTTTATTAAATCATGTGTAAAAGTTCATAGCATATCAAAAGCTTGTCGAGGAGCATAAGCATTTCCAAAAAGAGATGAGCTGATTTTGAATTAAGATATGGTGTCAGGGCAGAAGTTGGACTGCACGAAGTATCTGCTCTTGATGCTAACACTGCCAAGACTGTGCCATTTTCGTGGCAATTACATACTGATTTTTTTGGACTCAGTTCTTGTATCTGGCTTGCTCTAAAAATAGATCCTTTCTGCAGAAATTAGTAAAGATTGCATGCAACCTTTTGTACGGGTAGATTTGATTTGTGGTCAAAATTTATTTTCAGCCACTTTTGTCTGTCCCTCTTTTTGGCAAAGGCCTCCTTTGTTCTTGGCCCTGTGTGCTCTTATGTAAAGCTTTCCTGAAGACTTGGTCGGGTTTGTATTGTTGGGGTTTCTTTAATGTAATCTTCTGGTTAAAAGCTTTCAGTTCTTACAACCTATGATTATTTTTTTTTTATGTATCCCATTCATAGCGTAGAGAAAGTAATAATGGGATCTAGAAGCTAGCTGAAACTGGATTTTTAAATAATAAACCTTCTATTATTTAAAGCTTATCACCAAAGGGCTTGGTAGAATAATCACCACTTTGGCCTTTTGCCTACAGCACCGAGGCTTTTAATTACCTTTGTGACAAACCCCTGCTTGTACGCAGAGGTGCCAAAACACCTGTATTTTGGCAGCTGTCAGATCCGCCCCCAGACCCGCGGAGGCACAGGGCTGCTGTCCCACGCCCTTACTCGCCACGGCCACAGGAAGCGCGCTGGGCGGATGACAGCCGCCTTCGTTACCCTGGCATGTACTTCTGCTTAAATACACAGGAAAACCCCAAACCACCCAAAACCGTGAGGTAAAAGTCCTCTCTTATTTCAGTGACATCACTATTTACGCACTTACAGCTGTCAGTGGCCCCTTCTTTCCGTGTTTGAGGGGTATTTTCGCGAGACCCGCCCCCCCTCCGCGCCCGCTGAACCTCCGCGCCGGCCCCCGCTAACACACTGCCGCGTCCTCTCCTCCGATTGGCTCCGCCCGCTCGCTGTCGGCGGCGGGAGAACCAATGGCGTGCGGCCCGTCGGGAAGGCCCGCCCTCCGTGAGGCGGCCCGCTGGAGCGCCGCGCAGGGCGGGGGCCCGCTCCGGTAGCGGGGCGGGAGCGGGGGGCGGGTGGTGTTGGTGCCGGGGGCTCGCCGCGGCAGACGGCGCTGGAGCGAGAGTGGCGGTGGTGAAGCGGCCATGAAGGTGAACGGGGCGGGGGGGGGGGGTTCGTCCGGCCGGGAGAGCGTCTTTCTCCTCGCTGCGGGGAGGGAGGGAGAAGGGGGGGCGAACCGGCACGTGAGGGACCCCCGGTGGGACGGGACGGGCCGCCCCGCCCCTCCCTCCCTCCCTCCTCGCCTCAGACCGCCCGGCCCGGCCGCGGCCGCTGTCCCTCCGTGGGCCTGCCCCGTTACCGAGGGACACCCGGACCGGGGACTGCCTTGCCGAGGAGCCTCCACTGACTCAGCAGCCGGGCAGGGCCTGGTGCCGCCGCCTGAGGCGAGCCCCCGCCCCCGTCTCCACACACCGGCCGCGGCGGGGGCTGAAGGACTGACAAGGCTTCCAACGGGACGGAACCGGGCTCGGGGCGGTGCGTGGGGGTTGTGCCGGCGGTTGGGAGCCGGACCCCGCCGGGCCGGGGTGTGGGGGGCTGGCGGGGGGGGGGCCCGCTCCGGCCGGCCGCGGGGTTCGCTCCCCAAAGGCGCTTCTTTGCCTCCGGGGTTGTTGTGGTTTCAGGTCAGGGCTGAGGGTTGTGGTGACCGGAGATCTCCCGGTTCGGCGGGTTCCGAGGGGTGCTTGATCTCTGAGAAAGCTTTGCTTGTTTTCGGGGTGGGTGTAAAGATGAAATTTCAGCTAAAAAAGAATAAAATACCCTTCTGCTGCTCTGGTTTTGGGCTGCCAGCTTTGATAGCACATCCTGCTTGGACAGATGTGTGAGGAGCAGCATACAGCCTCCCAGTTTCTTGAGGTGGGTGTCTTTCTGAGGTGGTAGTCTCATCAGGTTTCTAAATGCCCTTAAAGCCAAAAAAACCCAAGAGCAGAGAAGTTCAATCGCAGTATTTTGCCCCTGTGGGATCCACATAAGGTATGTAGAGAGAAGATAGCTGATGGCAGCTTGTGAGAAGAGAATACGGAAGTGGTGACTGATGTAGTTGGAAAGGCTTTTGGTGCAGAAATTGGCAAAGTTCTAACTAATTCTCGAGGGAGGGAGTTTTTGGTTTGGTGTGTCTCACTTGTGTCTTGTGTTGGTGGCTTTCAGCATGGTCTCATTTCTTTTACAGAGTAATATGAAGAGTCTAGATGCTGTAATTCAATTATTGGTTAACGACACTAGTGCATAGAAAGAATCCACAGCTGACTTAGGTTAATGAGAAAATTAACGATGCCCACATTGGCTTACCTTTCACCTTAAAATGACTGAATGCTTGGCAGTAAGTGTAAAGAGGCTTTCTGTTTGGTACTAACAATGTTCATGTATCCAAAATGGGTAACAAAAATTTCCTAAGTATATACTTATTTAGTGTTGACAGTGATGTCTGAGCAGTTGTTACAGGCTCTTGAATAAAATAAGTCTAAGAAGCAGGTGTTAAACTAGCAGGCAAGGGTTGTGGTAGCAACTATATTATGTCCTTTTAGTCATTGCATGTCCTGCTGCTGCTGTCACCCCCTGAAAAAACCATGTCATACAATGAAGCAAGTTGAATTCTGACAGACGCTTTTGGTTCATTGTTTTATTTTTTCTGTTAATTTGTATGCGGCTGTTTTTAAATCTTTTAAATATAAAGCTAGCTCATCAGTTTTTAAGAATAAGTGAAGAATTAATGTTTCTGCAACTGACAACTTTCCCTTAAGATGAGAAAAAATACTTTTCAGAAGTCCCAAGTTTTAAAACTTGGAGCTCTCTTGGATAAGTGATTGGTTTTCAGAATGTATTTCTGAAAAGTTAGTTACTCTTGCCTAATAAACTAGGATAATTATGCATAATTTGTTTTGTATAGGAAAAATTAATACTGATCTGTTTCCAATCTTTGTTATTGAAAAGTAGAGAACAAGTCTCAGTTTGATGATAGTTTAATGATTGTCATGGAAGTCTGGTAACACATCAGGCAGGCTCCAAGCCCACAGTGTACCTGCGAGTGCAGCTATGTGCTGGCGCAGCCTGTGTCTTAGCTGGAGGTCAGGGAAGGGCCACTGGAGTTCATCCCCCTTCAACTCCGTTTGCAGGAAGCTTAGGAAGATTTTCTCCTATGCGTGGGGTGCCCACTGCATGGAGGTTTCTTGTTATGCCTGGGATGAATTTTGCTCTTGAAATGCCTGTAAAATTAGACTAGGGAATTTAAGTTGTTGCACATACATTTGATGTTACTACTGCACACAGTGTTACGTGTTGTACAGCTTAGAACCAAAATTACTGTGTTCGGTATTTCACTGTATTGCAACACTTTTAATGTCGGCTCACAACAGTAAAAGTGCATGTTTGTGTGGGTTGGAGAGATGCTTTTGATGTTCCATACTTAAGGTACTTACATGAAGGTGGTGGTGTAGAATGCGTTTGGTCCCATGGCATTGTTTCTCACATCTGCTCTCTAAACCGCAGCAAGGACTCTTTTCTTACCTCTTGTGCTCAGTGTTTTGCAAGGAGACATTCTGGCGTATCCCCAGGTATTGTGTTGTTACCACAAATGTAACAGGACTGTGTTTGGTTCAGGGGAAATGTGCAGTGTAATATAGAAATTAGCCTAGTTACTACAGAAATTAAAGCACCATCATTACTGAGCTGAAGTGCATGTTCTGGTTGGTTTAGATTTTACAGCAAGAACTACAAGTCTCAAAAGCAATTATTTTATGTCTTCATGCTTTGCAAAAAAAAAAAAAAAAAAAAGATGCTGCCCTGGAATGAAAAACAGAACAGTTCTAACCAGCATAGTTAAGAAAAAAAAAAAGAAAAAAAAAATGTTTAAAGGAAGTTGTACCATTCAACTTCCTGTCAGAAAGAACCTGATGCAATTCTGTTAGCTTTTTTGGGGGGGGGTGGGGGGGGGGGGGGGTAGGTTTCAGTGAGCCACATGACCGTGATTAAACATGTGACCTGAACAACTTGCAGTCCAAATTCCAACTTTAAGTAGAATATGCACTTTTGATAGAGAATCTAGTGCTAAAAGCTTTCAGGGATAAAAAGTAGCAATTTATTTATCTATTTGGAATTTTTGTAGTGCTTTAAGATTAAATTGTGTGACTCAAAACTGAAATCAAATCAATATAGAATAAGTTCATTTAGAGTTATTTTAATTTTTGCTAAACATTTTGTAAGTCAACAAAACAGCAAGTTTAGGGAATCTTGAAAAACATTTCCCTCTCAGAGAAACTAGACCATAGGTAGTTTCTAATGAAGATTGGTTTGTTGCTTTCAAGTTTGAAAATCCAGAAATGTTTTCTTTTAGAGAGAGTTTTATTGTGAGTCATGTAAGAGCTGGATTAGTTCTGGAGAAGTTCCTGCAGGGGACAGCTCCACGCTAATTATGATAAATTGTGTTGCTGCTTGTCATCATTTTGGGTTTTGCCCCTCACCAATGACTGGCTGTTAGTCTCTTCCTTCTTTGCTCTGCTATTGCATTACCTCCTCAAATTCCTTACCCTTTTTTGTGGAACTCTGCTAGAAAAGGAGTTGTGAAAGCGAGCTCCTTGTGCCTGCGTGAGCTTCTCGGAAGCAGATCTTACCTACTTTGGTTTGCAGCTCGGAAGTGGGGATTATTGGGCTGTTACAGACATTAGTGTGCTGAATTCCTGGTGCTCTGGGAATTCACACCACGTGCTTTTGGGATGATGACAGATGGATTGAAGTAGCTCTTCAGTAGCAAGTGACATCTGATGTGGGCTTTCAGGTATTAATTTTCTTTCTTGCTTTGTGAATGTTTTCAGGCGGGAGCTACTTCCATGTGGGCTTCCTGCTGTGGGTTGCTGAATGAAGTCATGGGTACTGGAGCTGTCCGTGGCCAGCAGGCTGGCTTTGGGGGAGGTGCTGGCCCATTCAGATTCGCACCAAATACAGACTTCTCAGCATACCCATCTCCAGCTGCGGCAGGTGCTAACATAGTTTGCAAAGCCTGTGGACTTTCCTTTTCAGTTTTTAGGAAAAAAGTGAGTATATTTCGTATTACATAGTATTTTTACTCATATGAACTAAACTGTAGGCACACTGGGACATGAATTTGTATTTTTCCTTAGATAAGAAAACCTGAGGCAGATAGCCAGGGAGGGAGTAAGTGCCTTGTTCTAGGTCACAGGAAACTAATGTCAGACAGGATTAGAAGTTAAGGGGTCTGATGTTCATTAATCGGTGACACATTGGATCTGGTCTGACCAAAAATGAGTGTATTTTAATTTGTAAGATACATGTTTTAGCTTCAGAATCTTAAACATTAAAACAAATCTGGTTTTGAAGATGATACCAAACATAGTGGTTGAGTACTGGAATGAACAAATGGGGTGATGGAAAAGCTAAAAACTCGCAATATAGTATCACAGCTTCTTTCTGTGAAATACTTGTGGAATTCTGTTTGTTTCCTAACCAGGTTTAGTTCTGTTAAATGCTATTGCACTCCAACAGCCTCTTGCTTCATTTGGAGGCAGGTTGGTGGGTTAATGCAGATAAATAAAATTGAGGTTGTTAATACTATGTCTATTATGACTGTCCAGCATCATCATTTTGTCCACTCAGTTCTCTGCAGCTCTTTTAGATAAACACAAAGCCTCTTCCCTCAGTTTGTGTGTTCAGTTTCCCCCTTCCTATGCATCCTGTTGTTTGCATGGCAAACACTTTGTTGAATTAAGTGTTGTGTAGGGATGTTTTCTGAAACTAATATTAATTTACTAAAACCCTGAAGAACTTGGAAGAGTTTGGATTTGTTCACAGTGGACGAGATGACCACTTAAAATTGCTGCTGAAAGTCTTGCCTGTTCTAGCTTTTGTATGTTGTAGTGAGTCTTTTGAACCAAGCTCTCTTCAGAAATGACATCTGGGCATTTGGGACCATTTACCTACCATGTGATTCATCACATTTAAGGCCTACTTTGAATTCTTTGAATCAATGGAGGAAGAAGTATGTTCTTTAAAGCTTGGGGATTATACTGCTTTTTACACAAGTGAAAAGAGCAGTGACACTTAGTATATTCAAAAGTATTTTAACATACCATAAAATTGACTGGCTTTCAATTTTGTTTATTGTCTAAACTACAATTTGAATACTTTATTCATTTGTTTATTCATAATGTTTTTTCACTGAAACCTCAAATCAGCATACAGTAGTGCTACAAAAGCAATGGACTGCTGTGGAACACCTGCAAAACTATTTGACAGGGCAGTTTTCTAGACTTAAATCCTAAAAATGATGTATGTCAAAATTGATGATGGAAAGACTAATAGTAAATTACATAGCCTGGAAAAGGAAAGAGCAGGGTCTAGATTTGTTTCTGTGACATCGAGCTGAATGGTTATTTTCTCTTTCTCCTTAGCATGTGTGTTGTGACTGCAAGAAGGATTTTTGCTCAGTTTGTTCAGTCTTACAAGAGAATCTCAGAAGATGTTCCACTTGTCACTTGCTGCAAGAAACAGCCTTTCAGCGCCCTCAGTTAATGAGATTGAAAGTAAAGGATCTGCGTCAGTATCTGATTCTCAGAAACATACCAACGGATACTTGCAGAGAGAAAGAAGACTTGGTGGATCTCGTGCTGTGCCATCATGGATTAGGTTCGGAGGAGGATATGGACGCTAGTAGCTTGCATTCCTCACGGTCACAGACTTCGGGCTTTTTTACTCATCCATTTTCTATGTCTGTATCGGTGTCGTCTCAAGGGGAACTAGCAAACAGAAGGGGAAGCACAGGAAATGGAACACCTTCACGGGTACAATAATTAACATGTGTTTTATGGTATAGCACAGTGTTGTTTTGTTTTGTTTTTTTAATAGGTATGCATTGCTTTAAAGTAAAATGCCAGTTGGTACAGTTCAGGGTGGCAGGAAAAATGCCTTTTGTATCTCTCACCTGAAAACAGAAGATTTCTAGATAAGATTACTAGTTTAGATGATAGAGGTGACTTAAATCAGTAATGACTAATAGCAATTGAAACTTAAAAGTGTCATTGTCATCTGTGATCAGTTCGGTACAAAGGGAAATGTTTTATAAGGGATAATGTGGTTTTGTCCTGATTAGTTTCATTTTGTACACAGGGACAAATGGAAACATCCTCTATAAATAATGAAGAAGAAGAAAGTGCAGAAGAGCAGGTGAGAGATGAACTATCCAAAGAATAAATTTTTGGCATGTGACACCATAAAGTGTTTAGATCTCTGTCAACATTTAGTATCATGGTCTAGTTCTTGCAGTTAGCTCTGTCTAGCAATGTATATCTGCACATACTTGCTTTAAAAAGAATAAAACTTTAGCCAAGCTGCTGCAGCTTAATGTAGCACCAGATCTGGTGCTCTGAACTTGCCAGGACAGTTAAAAACCATACAATTTATGTGTTTCAGACCCCTGGATTGTCCAGAAAGCGAGTGAGGGCATCTTTGTCCGATATTTCAAGTCTGGAAGACATTGAAGGGTTGAGTGTTCGGCAGCTGAAGGAAATACTTGCGTGTAATTTTGTCAACTACTCAGGATGCTGTGAAAAATGGGAACTTGTGGAAAAAGTGAGCAGACTATACAGAGAGAGTGAAGAAAACCACAAGACACGTAGGTTTATATTTAATTCTCACTTTCTTAAGACTACTTATTTTCTGGTTTCCAGTAGCTGGTTCTGCCAACAAGAGGACTTGGTATGTAACTTGGTCTGCTCAGCTGGAACAACCGGAAAGTGGATTTTAACAATTCAAGTTGCACCTAGAGTAGCTGAACATGGTTCTAGTGAGTCAGTGAAGCTTTCCAGGATTGGGCTGGTTTTTTGAGACTTTTTTCCAAAGCTCAGAGAGCTCAGCTTTCAGGGTGAAGGTAAAATTGCACAACCGAGAACTGGTTCCTCAGAGAACATGAAACTTGGCACCTCCATGTCCTTTATTAGGTTTCACAAGGCATTAGCGAAAGAGCTGCTCAGTAGCTGTCAACTGACCAAAGCAAGTCAGGTCTTTTACTGTGGTACAGAATTAAAAGCTACAGTGGCAAAAGTCCAAGTTCAAGTGGTCTGGTCTCAGTCCATGGTTTCGTGATAAGGTGGTTCTGTGGCTGCAGCTCAGTGACGAGTACTCTTCTCTTACACTCAACAGTTGGGGTCTGTCACTTGGCGTGACTGTAGTACATCGACAGACCGATTCCTGTTCACAAAGTATAATTTGAGGAGCAACTTTTTGATGTCATTACCAGCTTGAAAAATGCCTGCCTGGCTCGTCATTCCTGCCTCCAGCAGTCAGGCTGTAAAGAACAGGGGACTGTGGTGACTGGAAAACTGAACGGCCCTGGGCCACTGCACAGCCAGGTTGTGCCAGCACATAGACTGCAGGGACTGTGGTAATCAATCAGGTGTGAAATAATCAGCTAATTGGGGGGGGGGAAGGGTTGTGAGGTGGGGGACTGTTAGTGAATGTCAAAATATGGTTTAAGTGAGACCTTCAGTTTGGTCATAAACTAGAATTGAAAACCTGTCTCAAATCAAGCTTTAAACTTACGGGGTTTTTTTTCAACATGGTCTGACGGAACACTTGATTATTGATAAGCGGATGTTGTCTATTTGCAATGAAACTTGACAGGTTTTATTCAGTTCTGCCACCTTTACGGCCTACGTAAGGCTTCCGCTTCTTAGTCTGCTTTCTTATTATTGTGTTTAATCTTCTGAGGAAAGTGTTCTGCCAAACAAAGTAAGCTCAGAGATGGAAAACCAACATGCTCTGAATTTTAATCCAGCATGTTATTTCACAGTCATTATATTCTGAATTGAAAATGGTCTCCGAGTTTAAAGAATGAAGCCAAATATTGGATGTTCACTTACAGGCTTTCTAGCTCTTGTTTCTTTGCTTTTTTGAAGGAATATAGATTAATTTTTAGCTGTGGGTTAGAAAAACTGTTGTGAACAGGGAGCAGCACTACTTCATGCTAAATTAGCTGTCTGTGTATTTTACTGGTTGCCTGGGCTAGAACTTAACTGGTTTTCCAAGGCCTGAGTGCATGACCTCCTGCTCTGTTGCATTTCAGAGGGTGAGAAGATGCAGCTGAACGATAACGATGATAACCTGTGTCGGATCTGCATGGACGCCATCATCGACTGCGTCCTGCTGGAGTGCGGCCATATGGTCACTTGCACCAAGTGCGGCAAGAGGATGAGCGAGTGCCCCATCTGCCGACAGTACGTCGTACGGGCCGTGCATGTGTTCAAATCTTAAACCAAGACCAAAACTGGATTTTATAGTCACCCTTCCCGGATTTCTGTGGGCAGCAGTGCCGAACCTTGGGGCGATGTCAGCTTTTTAGTTCTCAATAAACACAGCATTTTGAACATCAGCATCCAGGAGTTTGTGAAACATTTTTCTACGGCATCCTGAATCCCATGGTTGGGCAGTATGATACGATGCCTGTGCGTACAGTACTAGCGCTGCCTGACTGACTGACCTTGTAAATCCACAAACTCTTTGAGTCAAACTGTTTACAGCAGTTCTTGCTCTCTTCTGAAGAATATCACCTCTACTGGTCGCATTCAGGACTCAGCAAGGGGTTGGAAAACACCTCTGCTTGACTGCAGTAGCGTGTTATGTTGTCTAGTGCATTAGAAGCAATGAACATATCAGTTGAATATTCAGCTTTTACGTAATTATAGAATGTAACTGTTTGGACACTGTCCCTGCAACAGTGTTAACAGTATAAAATAGGACTGTAGAAAGCACTGCCATTAACTGTACCTGCACAGAAGCCCTTAAGCAATCTATTTTATGCCGATTGCTCCGTTCCAAATGTCTGTCATGACACATGTCATGTCTTGGCTATTCCTTGTAAACGTACAGAAAACTCTGTCACTTCGCAGGTCTCTGCCACATGCTGTCCAACTACTAAGTGTTTTTTAGTTTAGGAATAAAATATTTTTTTAAAAGAGGGGTATAGTAAACCATATTGTTGTGGTCCTTAATCCACTCATGCCTCTTGTGACTATTAATTTACATGTGATGATTGTACACCATGTGCTGACAACATGATGTTACTGTGAATACTAATCAGGGTCATGAAACTATTTGCTGCTAACATGTGGAATGTATGGTGTTACTAACCTTAAAGGGGGAGGGAAACATGGTCTTTGTTTAAAACCTCATGTTCACAGGCTTCTGACCAAGGCTAAGCCACTATTAACCATGCTTCCCCTTGGCTGCTGAATGACCCCTGTTGCTGTTACCCCTTGCTCCAGTTTCTGGCTGGGGTAAGGGCCCTCTTGGAGCAAGAATTTCCATGGTCCTTGCAGGATATCTGTGACAGATGACCTGGGGAAGGTAGAGAGCAGCAAGAACCACTTGTGTTCTGGGGACAGGCTGCCTGTGGCCATGACAGTGTCTGATTGAGTTCACTGTAAAAAAAAAAAGAGAGGTGAGGAAGGACCTAGTCTGGCCAGGACAGGCAGCCTTTAAGGAGGGTTGATCAATGAAGCTGCAGTTTCTCGTTTTAATTTCCCACATGCTAGCAAAGTAACAGAGACAGGGGCATCTTCTGCCAAGGCTGCAGTACCTGAGAACTCTTACCTCTGCTGCACTGTCATGCCTGCTCTTGTCTTTTATGTGAAAAATTAAGCTGGCTTGAAAAAGAGAAAGTAGCTCCTCCTCAAAATAAAATGCACAGCTTGGAGACACTGCTGGTTATTTTTCAGAAGGGAGCAAACCTCTCAATGGCTTTATTTTTTAGAAGTAACTTTTTAATGGTAATTAATTCCTCAAGTTTCTGTTCAGTGGGTAAGCTAATGAAAAAAACATGCCCTCTATGTTATTTCCATGCTGATCATTAGCCACACAAGCTTAATAAAGATTTGTGATGGGCTTTCTCAGCCTCTGCCTCTTTTCTTCACCAGCTGTGGGAGTACTGCTGGTTACTCAGCTCAAGCTTTAACATTCTTCTGGAGATGTGTAAGTGTTCCTCTAGACTAATCTGGGCCAATTTCAGCTGAAGGAAGGTATAGATGGGTCTTTTATTCCCTCCTCAGTATAGATGTACTGGAACACGCCAACTAGAGGCACAGGACAAAGACCAAGTGCTGTGAAAGTACTACATGTAGCATGACAGCAGGAGGGGCAGCTGCTGTTAATCCTGGCTTGCACCAAGGCTAGAAACCAGGACCTGCTCCGCGCGCAGAACCCAGCTGTAACCCCATGGGGCTTGCTGCAGTCACGCCACACACCCCTAAAGCCCAAACACAGCTTCCCCCCCAACAACCCCGCATTGGAACAGAAACCCACAAAGCCAGCACGTGGTTTTGTACAATTGTTTATACAAATTCAACAAAGGTAAAACTGCATCAGGAAGGTCTACGAAAACAACACCATACAACAATGGCACTTATGAATGCAGAATTTTACAATCAGGAAATAACCATGTTATAAACCTTAAATGAGAACTCAACTCACACTTCAAAGAAAGAGAGACTACGTTTGACCATTTATTCTACGGCTGGACTCACTGTATAAATTAATTTTATATTGAGTACAAGAGCTCATGCTACAGAGTGAAACCCTCCTATGTGCAAAAGCTGAAATTGGAATTTTTTAAAATTTTGAGAAAAAGGTGATTTCTATACAGATAAAAGTGTTTTACTTCAACTATAATTTACACCTTATTTCCACAACATGCTTATGTCACTTCTGAAGTATACAAAGCAGGATATAAACTTCCATTAAAACATGCTTGAAGTTGAAAGTATTAACCTACTTTTCCTGACCTGGGCACATTTGTAGATAGATACTGTCTACGAAGTATAGGTTAAGTTCTCGCCTACCATAAGTAAAGATAAAAATTGGCAATCAAAACCGAAACACTGGTAATGCATTCAAACATTGCATAAATAATTTTTAAACAATTTTTGTACAAAAATAGTTCTGCATAATGTAAGATGTAACAAAACAAAACGTGTTAAGAAGGCAGAAATGCAGTGCGTGGTCCACTTCAATGACACCAACTTTTTTTTGTTTTTGTTGTTTTAAGAAATGAAAAGCAGAAATCAAATTTACACTACCAAGCACATGCTGTGGTACTTTAAATAACAGTATTTCTTGGAGATCAGTCGTCTTCCGGGTGTGAACAATTATCATCAATAACAGTCGCCTTATGAATTTGCATAAGAGCCAGTGCAGGACATCCATCCCAGGTAGACTGAATTAGTGGCACAAGTTGAAATTCTTAACATGGGTAGTTTCATGTTGTTCTCTCCTCGACAAGAGTTGTAAAATCCAATCGCGGTATTTTCCAATATTCCAAGTTCCCAATTGAAAATAAAATCCCTACATGTTCTTAGTCCCACCCCCCCCCCCCCCCCCCCGAGTATTTACACGTGTCCTTTAACTAACTCAGTTTTTGCAGAAGTTTTTCTTCCACTTGCCCAAACTGAACACTTACTGACATTTCCGCTATGAACTGCTCGCAGCCTTCTTTTGTCACTTGCTTGCAGTACCTCAGATCGATCTGGCAGATGTTTCCACAACGTTTGAAGTAAGACAGGCACTGGTCAGTAACCTTATTGCAGTCTGTGGGGAAAAAAAAAAAAAAAACAAACAACAAACAAACAAAAAAAAAACCCCCAAAAAACAAAGGGGGAGAAATTTAACAGCACTTCTCAGGTTTGTTCTCCAGCACAAGGACAGTTTATCCGGACTGCGGTAGGTCCTTCCCGCTCCTCCCGTGCTGTGCCAACAGTGAAATCACCCTGCCAGCCCCATAGCCGCTCCCTGATCCCCGTCACTCTGTTGTGTAACCAACAAGATAAAGCAAAGGATGCCAGATGCGCAGAGAAAATCCCCTGTGGAGGATGAGCGAGGTAAAACACATGGCTCCCAAGTGGGAGGCGGCCAGCCTGGCAGCTGGTGGAGGGCCTGGGGAAAGGCTGGGCAGCTGCGGGGTTATTTACACCAGCAGCACATCCAGCTGCTTATATGGAATCCGGGGGGGGGGGGGGGGGGGGAAGTTACACCGGGGCAGGGGAAGAGCTGGGTAAAACCCCTCTCAGTGATGAGTGTTTCACACAAGCCTAACACCAATGGGCAATTCCCATCCTCCCCCCACCCCTGCGCTTCTGTTGCTTACCTGATAAATTAATTTCTGTTAATGAATCCCGCGTGGTGGTTCCAACTGCGGTCAGCAGGTTAATAGACTGATCTGTCACATGATTACAGTAACTGAGATTGAGTTTGGAGAGCAGAGGCATGTGCCTTATGATCAGCCGCAAAGAAGCATCTGTAATATCCAGGCCAGCCAAACGCAGCTCAACTATGTTCCGTAATTTACTCCGGTTGTCGATCTGACCTGGAAAGCGGAGGCAGCAGGTCACTCCCACAAGTCTCACCCCGTGCTGCAAACATCTGCAGATCTATATGAAATGCACTGTGACACACAACACTGCTGCCCTACGTCAACTTCAGACGCTTTTGCCTGTCTGGAGCTTTGGAGGGGACATCAGCAGGAACACTTGTCTATTTTTGGAACAGGCACATGGACAAAGCCACCTCCTGATTTCAAAACAAAAGGGATGAAAGTAACTGCAGGGGCCCAGCAGAATTACAAGTCGGGAATAAGCAGTAGGCTGTGCAGTGCATGCCAGAAAGCAGATCTGATTTGCTCAAAATTTCACCTGAGCTGATATCCGGGCGAATGTGGCATGACCCACAGAACTGCTCCTTCCCTGAACTGGAAGAAAGTGTTTCCATACTCTCTAAAGTACACCCGTTGCAGCCTGAAGAGAAGAAAGTCAGACAGAAAACCAGCACAGTGGCTCAGATGACTGTTCAGCAGCCAGAGAACATCACTCGTTACCCAGTGGCTTCCAGCGAGGAGGTGTTGCAAGTCACTACTTTGAACACCTCGCACGTCAGCAAAGCCCAGAACCCCGCCGATGCTAGCTGCAGGGGTTTCTGCCCGCTTCCTCCAAGGGGGACTAGCAGCAGAACATGCCACAGAACAGCTGGGACAGGTCTCCCGCATGCTCCTCTCGCCTGTTACCTGGCCGGTTATCTGTGGGTGGCGACAAGAGGTCTCTCATTTGTGCGTCTTTCAGGCCTTCTGCCCACTGCACGTCCAGAGTTCGGAGTAAAGGACAACTGGAACTACAAAGTGCCGACACTGCTATCCATGAGCACCCTGATAACAGCAGGTCTCGAAGACCTGCAGATACAGAAGAAGTTGGAGCATGTGGCCTACCCAGAGAGACATCCGTGGTGATTTCTGCTACCAGGCACAGGCTGGGCAAAGCCCAGTGCCGCTCTGACGAACAATCCCAGCACGCCAGGGCAAGCAGGGACCCCATAAGCCGCCTCCTGCCCAGCTCTCCATCTCCCCCACCATCTGGAACTTCATTACTGTGGGTGACAACAGACCCCCTCCACCCCCTCCGCTAATCACGTCAACACAGGCACTTTCCACAGCAACTTTACCTGTTGACAAAGACCTGCCTCAAACTAGTTTACCTAACACATCAAGTAGTCACAACGTAACTAATTTTGGACCCATTTTAATTCGCTGATGCTTCATTCCTACTTATCTACTCCTCTCCTAGGATACCTGGATCCCTGCAGATGTTCCTCAGAGATTGCAGTTTAGATACAAACTGGTTTGCTGAATTCAGTGAAGTGGTCAAAAAACATCACTTACCTGGCAGTCTGTTGATAAGCCAGCTCAGCTGCTTTTTAGATATATTTGTCCAGCTAAGATCAAGGGTTACAGGCTGTCTCCTAATAATGCCACTAAGCATAAGCGGAGTGATGGATTTACAATGGTTTAAATCTATTTTGGTCCATAATCTTTTGTCACAGCACCTACCCAAAAAGAAAAAAGTCAATAGCACTTAATTTGGCACTTGTTTTGATTTCTGCAAGACTTTAAAAGGTGTCATTAAACAGTAGGAAGAACTACAGCATTTAACTGAAAATAGCAAAAATAAGGCTGAGCGATGCTAAGATAAGCACAACACCACACAAAGTTACGTAGGTTTGAAGTTTCTCCCTCAAATATATCATGCAATAAAGCATGGAATTATTTCCACACAATTACAAGCATCAACAACTTTGGATCTCATTTTAAGTCATCAGAGCACTTACTAAAATCCATTTTCTAGCCCGAAGAGAAGCCACAGCTTCTTGCTTGCCTTTTGAATATGAAGACTGGTTTTTTAAATATTACTGTCCTGACTTCCCCCACGCTTTCCTTGCTTAAAACCAGTGAATTTTGTAAAACAGATCCCCCCCACTTCCTGTTCTTTCTGTTTGTGTTATTCCTATCTACGTGGCTTATGAGTTTTTACACTCTCTTTATGGTTCTCTAAGGGCAACAAGCAGGAAGTCCTAATGAGTGCAAGATCCTGCATTTTCTCATTTTTTCCAGTAGAAATACTGCACTTAAGTGGAAAAGGCATTTACCAGCTTTCTGTGACACCAAGAAGCCCATGGAGGAGACACTCCACACATCTTCTTGCACTGAATTATCAACCTCCCAGCCTTTCTGTCATTTACCCAGTTACTTAGACTGTGCTAGAAAGGAGTCTCTGTTACAATTTGTCCGTGTGTGTGCACATTACAGTTGAATCCGAGATGACAGCCAACAAGAGACTTCACTGCAAGTTCAGTGAAACATATAAATCTGTCCACTAATGCTTCCTGTTGCCGTACAGTCACCGACTGTGTCAATGTTCACACTGTGGTACCCCAAGCACTGAACAGACACACTGTGAGTAAATACAATTAACAAAGGATTCCTCCATCAGCTCTGCTGGTATGGAACACAGCAAACAGGATCGCTCTCCATGTACCCTCTACAGGGGAACAATCAGCACAGACCTTCCAAGAACACTGAGGGCACTGGGAGGTCTTTGCTGTATCTCAACAGATATTTAATAGCTGAACTGAAAAAACAACTGCATTAGCAGCAAGTCCTCAGGGCAGAATGACACCAAGACTTGGCATGACCTAGACTGCCCATTCTGGCAGGCAAGAACATTGTGGTGTCTAACTACAGATCAGGCTGCTCTGGGGTGCTACAGTCCCGGCAGGCTGATGCCGAGGCTGACACACACACTCTCACACACACATGCTCTTCCCACCAGAAAGGCTGGGAACTGCTCTTTCTGAGAAAGCACCAGAAGACATGCTACTTCTCCAGACGCTGCTGGTCACCCATTCTCCTTGGGCTCAGCAGAGCTTCAGTGACAACCTGCTGCCTCCGTCACCCGCTTCCCTTTCAAGTCCATCCCGCTACATGTTAGATCTAGCTGGGTTTCCCGCCCTCCTTACCATCTGTTCCAGGTCTTGCAAACTCTCATACAGATGCACAAGTCTCTATGACTGAGGTAGCTAAAGACAGCCATCCAGACTTCCCTCTGCATCACGTGGGCTGCCCCATCATCCAGGGGGAGCGAGTCCGGAGGGGGGCTGATGGGAGGCGGCCGGATAACATGCCGTTCCATCTGAATGCATTTGGGAGGAGAGAGCGAAGGCGGTGGCCGGGTTATTCCCCGAGGTGCACTTCGCAGGCTGGGGATGAGCTGGTGCCTCAGCTCCCGGGGAGTCCCGTTTAACCCTTTGCTGAACCTATGGAGTCTCTCGCTGTTGTTCAAAGCACGCTTAGGTTCCTCATTCTCACTCTCAGGTTCAGATTTGATGGGTTGGTGATTCTCATTGGCAAGGCTGTTCTCGGTTTTTTGGATCTCCTGGTTAAGCTCCTTGCTGAGCTCCTTGCTCAGTTCCTTATTGGGAAGCCGCCTTTTCCTCCTCATCTTGAACTTCTTCTTGTCCCTGGGCTCAGCACCCTCCGTGCTGGGACCTGCAGTGGGCGAGCTGGACCGTGACTGGTCACTATCCTTGGACCTGGGAGGTGCTTCTGGCAGGTCATCCTCTGGCTCCTGCTTGAGGCGCCGCAGGGGTTTGATCATGGCAGTTCGGTCATCTGGAGCCTTCCACGATCGCCGCTGAAAAGGAAGAGACAAGGGCTGACTATTCAAGCAAGAACATACTCAGCAATACTTCACATGCTGATGCTCCACACAGGCAGCCCTGCCTGGGGGGGTCGGGCTGCCTGCCAGCTCTGGGCCCCACCCATCTGAGCACAAGGGTACATTCACGGGCCAAAGGTATCAAGTTCAAGTGCCATCATGGATGAGGAGTCCAGCTATTGGCTTCTCTGGACTCCCAGCAAGTGATAAATGCATTTATTCACCATGCATAATCCTGCAGATTTAAGGGCCTTACTCATTACACAGCAGACAGTTTATATACAGAAGATAAGCAGCATACTATAGACAGCTTTTTCCCCAGCAGACCAGAAGAAACCAGGCTTGGGACACATTCACTGGGCACCCACTTTAAACACTGGCTGACATGCATTCATGCCCAATGGTCAAAAGGTCAATTTTTGAAACGTCCTGAATCGCCATCACTGACTCGCTCTGTGGCTGTGCTGTTGTGGCCCTTATGGCTGGATACTCACAGCCTCATTTAATTACACTTCAGCCGCTCCTTTACATCCCACTAAACTCTGCTCGTCTTCTCAAGCTTCCCCCAACGCTGGTGCATGTGCAACGGGGAATGTGACTGACAGGTCTGACACACTGCTAGCCTGATGAGACCTCATGCTGACACAATCTCCAACGCAATGCAGGCTGACAGGGGTTAGCTGGCACCTTCTTCCCTGCCCCGGTCACTGTTTATAACAGCAAACTGCACTTCACTTGCTTGCATTAATCAAATCTCTCTTTGATGCACATCAGACAGAAGTGTAAGAGATGTACAAACTAAGACCAGGGAAGACTTCAAGTCTAATCTGATCACTACAAGCAAGAAAGAAGACACCAACTGTTAAAATGAAATAGCTCTAATAAGAAGAGATCTGGACTGGCAAGAAATGGTGAACAGCTGTGAACACACTTGTTATATCAGAAGGTCTATGCTTTCACAATAAACGAATTGGATCAAGGCAGTGGATGTGTTCCTATGCTTCAGATTGCAGCGCACAGCAGAGAAAACTGATCACCCTGTCTTTAAATTAATATATTATAAAGGGAGAGGTCACAGTAAGTTAATGACAGGTTAGAATAAAAAAATTACAACATCAGACTACTGGCAGCTTGCAGCATCCTTCACACTGGGTACTGACAAGCACTTAGTTTAAAGTTATTGGACTTCTGTTATCGTGGCAGACTGTGAGAGGTATTCAATACTTGTGTGCCAGGTCATCCCTGGCTCCCTGGGGTGTCAGCGGGGGACTCCAGGGATGTGCTGTGGTAGAGACTGCTGAGGGGCTGTGTGGCTGGGGCAAGATTCAACCATGCAGCAAGAGCGAAACATCAGTACAGAAACAGAATTTTATTCCTCGGGTCATCAAAACACAGCTTGCTGCTGTATTTTAATATGGGACACCAGAACAGAAAACAAAATCAGATACTGCAGCTAAACTATCCTGGAGCGTAAAGGTTTCCATGAGAGAGATCTCTAATTTCAAGATGTAAATGGAGTAATAAAAAAGCCTGCAGTGACACAAAGACATGACTGATAGAGAAACTGGCTCACCATTCAGCTCACATGAGAAGGGATTAAAAGGGATTCAGAACACATCTATTAAAAAGGCAAAGTACCTTCTTCCTGAAGAGTTTGTCTTCTTTTCCAAGTTTTAGCTGTTGGAAGAAAGAAAAGTAAAAACCCCAAAACACGACACTTGTTGTGCTGTCCGATGAAGGTTTGGTGATCCACAGTGCCTTCCTCACACACTGGGGGGCTTTCATGGAGCAATTCAAGCCATCCATAAACACTGCAGTGAGTCCGAAGGGATGGGAAAAGGAAAGCATGGCCAGAAAGCAGATATGCATAAACTGGTATTGTGAATTTTGCGCTCTCACTCCATCAAAGCAACACCAATCACTACATTTACCGTACTGTAGCGTTCCCACTGTCAAGCCTTGCAGGGCGGACTGACTGCCACTCCTCATGAACTACACATGCAATACAAAACCAGCCACTGATTCCAGTTTTAAAGCCATCAGCCATTTACTCATGAGACACATTAAATCTAGGTCCTCATTTCTACCCCTGCAAACAAGCTTTTCTGTATATCCCAAGTACCATATTTTGCAATCCACATGACAATTCAGAATGTCCCTGCCTGGCCCAAGGGCTCCGACTGTCAAATTCAGGGAAAAGCTGTCTACATTGCTGTTGTGAGCAGCTCCTCCTCTCTGCAGGCTACAGAAAGTATCGTTTCTAAAGGTGCTCTGATGGGTTATGAGTATTGTACATCGCTGAATCAGCCACAAAACAAGCTGCCATGCGCCACCAAGTGGGTAGAGATGGAAAAGTTTCCATTAAAAATTGATTTTCATCTTGTTCCTACTCCAAGCATCTTGTAAAAGACTTTTCAGTTAAAGTGGGTTTTCCAGTATTTTGAATAAAACAACAGCCATAGCCCAGCATTTTTGGCCTCTGAACATCAACCCAAGTGTCACTGCTCAAACTACTGTCCTGTTAGACTAGCAGTTTTCAGAAAGGAAGGTAAAACATTGCAGTTTCTTTTGTAACAATCTGGGATTTCAAGATGAGCTATAAGCCAGAAGGCAAGAGACATCAGCCCCAACCAGCCCACACGCATCTGTGTAAGCACATGAAAAGAGTGTTTTGTCATACCCGCTTTCTCATAGTGGGTTCCTGGGGTTTCTCAAATTTCCTTTTCCTCCACAGATGCACTTCGTCTGACTTTCTCCTCAGTATTGAGTCAACTTGAGTCTTTTTGGAATGTTCCTCCGATTTCCGCCTGGGAGTTTCTTCACAATCCCCTTTCCGTTTTGCAGCATCTGTTACTTCCTTATTGTCTCTGTTAATTTTCTGTTCCTTCAGCAAGGAGCCTGGGAGATTTGATGCGTATTTGAATCCTGGTCCGCGCTTTTGCTTGTACGCCAAAGAGACACAAAACACAAACAAACTTTATATCTTACGCCTTTCTCAGCTCTTTATCTAAGTTGCCTCCAACACTCCAACATTGGTGGGTTGATCACTTTGTAAGAGACAAAATTTTTAGGAAGGAGTTAAAGTAGTTTGAACCTTCTTGTAACTACACACTTGCAAGTGTCTGTCTTAGTTTGCAAAGAAATAATGTTTCACTAATTCCAACAGACACTTCAGGTTTTGCATAACTGCCTCTGGATTTTGTTTTTTTGAAGAAGTATTTTCATCTTAGAAATTAACATGCAGCAGTGCACAGAACTAACCTAAATATTCCCCAGGTTCTAGGTGAAGTATTGGTACGTGGAACAAAAATACAAAAATTATTAAAGAATAGAATGCCATCAGCTTATTTCCTTCGACTCAACTCAATTAAGCACAAAATCAAAAGCTGGTACTGGGCAAAATTATATCTACAAGCCAGAGGGAATGCCTGAGATTTTGTATCTCATTCCAGCACCACTTATTCCCATTAAACTCACTTTTCCAGTTTTCCCTGCATGGTTGCACTTTGGACACTCCCAGCAGTTCGGCAGCTCATCGTTAACCACACCATCTGATTCCTTCACCTGGTGAAAGAGAAGTACAACTTAATTCACAATCATGCTGCAAAAAGCTGCAAAAGTCTACAGGTAGATCATTTAAAGGCATTTTGTACAGCTCAATTTTCTCTGATTGGCTGCTGCCCTCCCAATGGCTGCAGAAAAGGAACACAGATCACCACAGGTGCTGCACCATCCTGCTGGTGCTGAGCAAGTCCTCGGTCCTGCACAATTACCCTTATGATGATGTCAGCAGGGGAGGAAAGCATGCTGGCCAAATTGGTATTTGACAAAGGGTTCAGGTCTGGCCTTTTTATGAAGGTCAATGACAATCGCAATTAACACAGGGCGCATTCTGCTCTTGCAAAAAACCAAAACAATAAAAAACACCCCAACAACCCAAACCAAAACCATGGACTGGAATCATGCCATCTCCAAATGTCCTCCCACACCATTTATTTGCAAAGCTCAGTCCTGTCCAGTCCCCTCCCGGAGTAAGGCACAGTCCGATCTTTTAATAGGAAGGGATTTTTCCCATATGCACATTCTCACATACATTAATACTGTTCAGCATTTTTAGAAGCATAGCACCCTCCACTGTAATCAAGTGTTCCTTAGAATATTTTTCTTTATGGATCAGAACTAGCAGTCCCATGTCTCCAGCCCTCAAGCCCATGTGCCAATAAAAATGATGGTTGCCAAGTCAGCTGGAGAACAGGCACTTTTATTCAAGAAGACTGGACACATGAAAGCATTTTTAAGGCTTCTCACACCCACAGTTACCCAGCTAGCGTGAGGAAGAGAAATGCTTACTGCTTCACTACCTCTGAAAGACTGTGACATTTTGCTTTTTGAAAGAGAAGATGCACACTCGGTGTTGTTACACTACAATAAAAGCACAGCCCTGCCCTACGCAGTTGAAAAGCTGCTGGTTTCTGAATTTCCATACAGAAGCCCGCATTACTTTCCAAAGAGGAGATAGGTGTTTCTGAAAAGACATTTCTGTGAATGAAACTGAGGATGAAAAGTAGAGCTAAGCTAAAAACACTCTCCACACACACACACACGCTCACTGATGGCACATTCACATTTAAGAGTTTAGTTATATATTCAGAAAAAAAAGCCGGGGGGGGGGGGAGGGGTAAGAAAGATTAATTTATTACTATTGCAGACAACAAAAACATGCTTCTGTCAAGACAAATAGCTGGGCACTGGCATCAGCAGCACAGTAGCAGGAGACTGCTGCTGAAACAGGCAGGGGCAGAGATCTGCAGATTTTTCATGTTTCTGAAACATTTCCTCCTCTCCTCCCAGCTCCGTGAAAATGCACTAGCTGAGCATGAGCAAACCCTTGGTTTTAGGGGAATTGCTTCCTCAAGTCCCTGAGCCAGACAGCAGCCATTCTAGTTTCACCATCTAGCGAGACTGATGACATGTCAGTCTCTCTCACCAAGTCTTCTGGAGTTAATAAATGAGTAAATGAAGTGGGCAGAATTTAAATACTGGTTTTATCACAACTGTGTGCCTTTGAACCTTCTTTCCCATGGTAGGTGTAAGATACTCCAGGAGCTGTTGTATACATCTCTGCCTCAGGGGAACAATTCCTGGCCCAAGCCCAAGTTGGGAACAAGTTATTTCCCGCACTGAATATAGAACAAATGCTACCGAAGGGAAAGCATTGCAGCTCTGTCCCTTCTGTGAAGTTCAAGGAACTGAACAGATGTGAGGAACTGTAAGAAAACTAATTAGACACACACAGACCTGCCACTGAATCTGTCCCAAGCCTTTCAGGCTGGGTGGGAGCCAGTTCTGAGTGTTTGCTACAAACAGCAGGTGGTTGTCTGAGCCATAGTGTGAGGCATCTTCAGAAACGTACCTGCAGCACAAGGTCAGCAATTCAGAGAGTCTAAACATAAGACTAGGCTACTGTGAAGTCTTCTTGTTAGGGAATATGGAGACCCCAGGATGCTGATCTGACATCACTGAGAGCCATGAATTCTGGCAGTGCCAAGACTGAAACAACATAGGCAGTGAGACACACCTGGGCTGAAGCCATGGGCACCAGTGCAGCTGTGCTGGAAAAGGTCTTTGTATTTCTGCTCCTCTGACAAGGCACCTGAATATTCACCTTTTCCATCAGCATCACTATATCCACCTAAGATGAAAATGAACAGGCTCCTACTGGGGAAAAGAAACCCCTTCTCTTTAAAGAAACAGCATCAGATACTGCACTCACATGTACTAACCAGCATTACTAGCAATTTGAGATGTAGCAAGAAAGAAATCATCAATATTCGTTCAACTCAAATGCTCTGTAGCAACGAAAGGCAATATTCCTCCAAAAATCTCACTAGCTCCCTCTGGAAATGATGCTGTGCTTGCAAAACGCTTGCCAAGATCATTTTCATAAGAAACTCTTCAGCAAAACGAGCATTTGTATTGGTACTGTATTTTCAAGGAAAGAAGCATATCAGAAACCTCCCATGACACTTCTCAGTATATGGAACATGGAACATCCTGGCTGTCCTTAGCGTGGTTCCAACGCAAGCACCTAACATGCTCTGGTACCCAGGGCTCCCCCAGCAAGAGGCACCCACAGAAGCCCCTCAAGGCTCCGAGTGTGTCAGAGCACAGACGCACCTGAGCTACCCTTAATCTCCTTACAGAGGTCATCCTCTGACACCTTTTTCGTGGAGAAAACCCACCACAAACATGTACAGCCAAATCAGGAAGCTGGAAGAGGATGGACTTCAAACCAGGAACAACCTGCCCTGGAGTACAAATTAGCCACTGCACGTGCCAAACTACTCCACAAGCTTTAGAGATGTGTCTTGGAGAGAATTCATTCCACATGGGAGTAAGTCAGGAAAGGACACTCCCTTCACTGATCCAGTTTATATCAGTCTCCCCAAAAAGTACATTTGCCAAACATTTAATTGGAGATGACCAACAGTTCACATGTACTACTGCCTGTTTACCGAGTAGGACAGGAAGGGACTTTCTCTTGGCGGACAGCTGAAGCAGCTGCCCTGGGGCTGTGTCTGCATTCAAAGGCACTTCCCACAAGGACTACTTATGGGCTCCATCGTCTGGGCTTAAGCCCATGTCAAGGGCTTGAGCACGATGTAAACACAGCAACATGTTTTTGTCTCACAGAAGATCACGGAACCTGGGAATAAAGAGCAAGGAGGGATCCAAGGAAGAGGCTCCATTTTCCTTTTGCTGTTCCACTGTGCATAGCCTCATCTCGCCTTCCAAGATGATTCTGAAATCCTACCAGTGCCCTTTTGTCTCATTAAATAAACAGTACCAGTTACCCCATGATTTCAGCTCAACAGAAGCATTGAGAAATAAAAATACAAGACACACAAGGCACACTGTAAATCTCCTACTGCTTAATTTTCAGAAACACCCAAAGCAATATTGTTCCTATTACCAAAACAGCACTCAGAACACCACACATGCATAAAAGAACAAAGAGCACTTGCTTGATTTCACAGATCTGACCCACATCCTGTGCAACTAGTCCCAAATGTGGTACAGGGAAAGGAAACCATGCTTGAACTGCCACTAGACAACAATCATGTTCTCTGAACTTAGCCATGAAGTGTCACTGACACTGCAAAGCAAGAGATGGGAGAGCGCAGGGCACTTTCAGGAAGGACTGGAATAGCAAACCAGCAGCTACAAGCCAAAACCAAGGTACCTCTGAAAACGAGCAGCTCCTTCCCTCGGTTCATCAGCCCCTGAAGCCTTGTTTTAAGCAGAGCCAAGCAAGCAAAACTCCCTTTCAGAGCCCATCTGTGGCAGGAGCTCTGAGCACCAATTTCATGAATCAGGGAGACAGCTACAGTTCTGGTTTGCCAGCTACCTACTTTCTGCTCTAATAAACGACATGCACATAGCTTGGTGCAATACTATGTACAGGGCAAGAAAAATAACAGGCCAGGAGAGCATCAGCCTGGGCCTGCATGAGGAAGAAACCTCTCCTCCCAGAGATCCCAGAAGGGCCAAAAGCTGCCTTCTGGGGCATGGTATGTCAAAATACATTTGCTTTGGCAATTCACTTTAACCATAAACAAATCAGCAACAGGAAATGGCTGATCAGCTGAAACAAACCAGCTCTGGAGAAAGGAGGCTTCTAAATGCTAATACACAAAGATATGCCCAAAATGACACTTTTGTTACCAGCAAAGAATACAGCTGCTCACAGGACTCAAGTCAGCCAAGGGTGAGCACTCCTGCAGCCTGAAACTTGCTCAGTTTGTTCTCTAGAGCTGCAGTCTTCCTACTGCAACATTTGCTCGTAGTACCTTTAAAGCCAGCTGCCACCGAAAGGCACATCTGTGCCTGGACAAACACAAACTGCAAACTACTCATTTGTACTTTGTGGGACACAGGAAGGAGCTACCGATACAAGGATTGTGACTAACTCATCCTAATGTACAGGCAGATTTCCCTGTCCTCTTGAGCTTCCCATCCCAACTGAAAACTCCTCACTTCCTTAAACAAGAGGCAAAAAAGAAAGAAAGAAAAACAAACCAAACCAAACAAAAAAAAAAAATCCCACAAGACATTTGCATGCACACACATTTCAGAGGCTGTCCAAAGCAAGAGTCTCTGCTTACAGGGCATGCTGTTACATCAAAGCATCCCCGCCTGCCAGTCAGGGCTGCGTGTGCCATGGCTATCAGCCTGCTTCTCACACCAACTCTTTGCTCGCTTAAGTTTCCAAAGATGAAAACGTGAAAGCTTTCCAATTTCTGTGCACTACTTCTACATTAAGGTGGTAACTAATCCAGTTTTTGTTTCCAACATGCATCACATCGTTGTACTCACCTTAAGGCATCCTGGGTGTATGATTTCATTACAAATGGAGCATTCCATTAGCATGAGATTAAACTTGCTCTCCTCCTCTTCCACAGTGTCCTCTTTCCCAGCTTCTCCACACACCAGACACACAGCAGTATGAGGCAACACCGGCTGTTTACACAGATCAGAAAGAAATCTTGATCAGGACACGGAAGACATAAAGGAAACACAAGAACTCAATGTGCATTTACAGTACCCTCATTTCAAAGAGGAGATAAATAAGGATTAATTGTGAAAAACTGCTGAAGACTGCAGCCCAGCAGAGCAACGAAAGCAAGAAAAACTGGTAACAATCGGGGCTGGGTACTTGGATCAAGCATCACAGGATGTTTCATGGAGTGAAAGTGCCCTCCCTGTAGCAACATGGATTCATGGGGCACCCCAGAGATGGATGAAAATGTTTTTTTTGTGGGTCCCTTGAATCTGTGAGCTGACACAGACATTGGCATGCAAGTCACTTCACTAGTGTACAAAGGCAGGGAAAAGAAGCAACCTAGAACATCACTATTCACATCCATTAAGCTTCACAATCTGACTAGCAATTTGGCAGCTCCTCTATTTTACAAGCAGGGCAGACAGATGTTATGGGACCCAATCCAGGTCTCGCAGCAAGCCCACAACAGAACCAAGAACAGACCTTTTCCTGACTGACAGTCTATTATCTAGGGCCCTGCTCCCAACTTGAGCATTGCAAAAAGCACTACATAGACACTTAAAAAGAGAATTCCTCTCTTGCAAGTGTCACAAGTGAGAGCCGCACTGATTTTTTTTCTGTCTTTTGCTCAGGCAGAAAGGGAACTGCAGCACCTCACATATCTGTCACCCATGTCAAAGCACTGAATGCCAGTCTAATTAAAAAGCCACCTTTGTGCTAATGAGGAACAAACTTCTGGTTTGCAGCAATAAAGCATAAGCCTCATTACAAGAAAGAAAAGGAAGATCCTCATAAGAACCTCGCCATAATGTGCAATGCAATCGATTAGTTTGAAAGCGCTTAACTATTAAGCAGCCAGAGGCAGAGTTGTGGCTTTTCACAGCAAGGATGTCTTGTAGATACAGTGAATAAAATCTCTAAGTGGATACTTGCACACCAAACCAAATCTACACAGCAACGGTGCATCCTTCAGCAAGTTTCAGACAGGGAAAAACCTAGCTATAGTAAGCCATTACAGAGTACAGTGTGCTGCCCCACACACCAACATCTGATACATTAGCTACAGCAACACTTTCCTGCTTTCTCATGCCAGTACTTACCCACACTCCATTTTAAAAGCATTTTGCAAATGCTATTTAATTCCCACCCTTCCTCCAAGCACAAAATAGAAATCCCCAGGATCCCATTCCACCAGCAGGTAAACCAGAGAAAAGCTAAGTTGTCCAGAGCTATAAGAGGTCTGTCCACTTGTTTTGTCCGATCTCCCACACAACAAGTATTTATATCCACACACAAGAACAAACACCCCAGGAGCAGTACAATTTTTCTCCCTGGGAGCAAGGGTATCTAGGGAATCTCCTCTGTGCCCCAACTAGCTCAGTCCCACTGACAGACTAGAACAGCAGCCATGCTGTCACAACTTGTCCTCCCAGCAAACCCCCACACTCCCTTCAGACCTATTCAATGCAGCATAAAGTGTCCCAGGCACTCCCGTTTCCTTTCTTGATTGAACTAGTAATGCAGAGGAGTTTCCTGTTCTCCACACGGCAGTACAGGCTCTCTTAAGACTTCTGAGTTTAATGAAAGTCTACATCTAGTTAATATTGTCAATGTTATTAACCAGAGGAAAGCACAATTTCAGAACTGTAGGGATCATTACTTCCACAGAGCCTTACTTTGGTGTTTTGGGCTTTTTTTGGCTGGAAGCTGTTGGATAGGTACCACAATATATTACTACCGTAATTGTTAGAGAACATAATGAACAAGAGTAAAGACAATAGGACTGCTTATAGAAATGTAAAGCACCCTTAAAATTTACAAGAGTTCAACCTGCTAATTTTCTATGCTTTGGATGCTCTTAAGAAAGTCTGTAATACTTCCCCCGCTATTTACACCAATGGGAACCTACGAAGGGCAGAGATGTCTTCTTGAGTGCATGCAAGGGTGGGACAAGGAACCAGAACACATCAGCTACCAAGTCCTGTGCACTAACCACAGCTTCTGGAAACAAAACTGCAGACACCCAAGAAGAAAAATACTTCTTCATTAGAAGACAGGGGATGAGAGGATGACTACACTCAGCCAGGAGAGAACCCAGTTCATCTCCAAAAGGCTCAGCCTGTGTTATCAAGAGTAAAACAGCTTAGTAGGAAAGCTTCCTTCACCAGTGAGGACAAGAAAGAACACTGCAGCCCTAATTTAATCCCTCCACTAAAAAGGCAGCACCATTTCACTATTTATTCCCCCTGGAGAATAATAAATTCTTCATCCACGCTGTTCCAATTCATGCCACACTCCAGGAAATCAAGTGTTCAAAGAAAAGACACTTGAGCTGCAAAAGCACTCTGCGGAAAGGTAGATATTCTATGTACTTTACTGAAAGATCCAGCAGAGCTGAATCCAATCCTCTATGTCAAGAACAGTGCATGGCTTGGAACAGGACATGGAGCAACTGCTGGAAACCTTAAGTGCTTATCAGTGTTTTATCAGTATCAGACCAAGTCACTTAATGCCTCCACTTCAGTTTCCTCATCAGAATTAAAGAAAAAAAACAACCCTAAATGAAAGGAACTGTAACAAGAGTTAAGAGAGAAATCAGTATAGATGGGGTGATATTTCAGTTATGAATAAACAACATTCCTTTCCTTAAAAAAAAAAAAACAAACAAACAAAAAACACCCCTCCCCCCCCCAAACCAAACCCTTAACAACAGCATAAACAAGACGTTCCAAAGAATTAAGATAAAAGCTAAAGCTAATTTTTACCCTTGAATGGGGGCACTGCAGACATGAGACCTGAGGAGAAGCTCCACAACAGTCAGTATGAAAGCAATGGATTCCAAAGCTCCTCGGACAACTTAGCGGAAGATTAATTTGTCCATATTTGTTAAATACAAAGCTATCACTTATGACTCAAGAAGCTTCTAAGCAATGTACCAGAGGAGCCCAGGAAACTGTCTTTCACTGCCTGCTTGTCCTGTTCTGATGCTCATCCCCTGTCAGCCATTTCCAGTCCCTGAGGAAGACAAGACCCTAGCTTGATGGCTCATTGGCTCATCTGGATCAGACTTCTTGCTATATGCCTAGGTAACAGCAAACAAATTGAAATTCAGATCTCAAGTAGCCTGGGGCTGGGGTCACCAACGCCAAAAATCTTGGAGGATGCCAGTCAAAGATTTCTCCACATCTTAATTCGGTTAAGTAGTTAAGACAGTAAAGATAGTTGCAAGGCAGTTTTTCCTCAAGAAATTCAGAGATCCAAACCAAACAGGCCTCTTCTCCCTTTGAATCAGAACTTCCCACTCTTCCCCTTCTCCCCCAAATCCCAGAATGTCAGTGTGATTTGAGTGCCAATTTCTGGTGTACTGATAATCTCCACTTCTATATTGCTGAGAATGAAAGCTGTACTACTAAGTTTTAGTAGCATTCTGGTTTAAGATTTGGGGAGGATGAAAAGCAATGGGAAGAAGAGATCTGAACTGGGAGGGCAGGGATTACACTGTTTTGTCTGATGCACTTTAGAGCCTACTCAGAGTGGAGCTCTCAGATCCACACCTTGTCACCAGGAGACACAGCTATAGGAAAGAAATCTCTGAACAAGCTGTAGCAACAGGTACACTTACTGCAATACACTGCCTCATAATGCAGGACTGTTTCATCCTGCCAGGTCCCCCAAATTTCTTCATGTCTTTGCAGAAGTGACACTCGCCGCACTCTGTCCGCAGACACGCTTCGCACTTGCGGCATCGCGTCCTCCTCCGACGTGCTCCAGCGGTTGTCCGGTTAGCTGCAAGCTTCACTGCAGAAGCAGTGCCCAGTTTCCCTTTGGGCCGTCCGACTGCCCTGTTCTGAAAGAGCCAGACACACAAGGTTAATCGCACATCCCACTTACCGTCTAAACTACAGACCTTCCTTGGACAGGAGTTGTATACATCTTAGATGTAAAACTGACAGATGTATCAGAATTATACACAGATGGGTAATACTCAGCAGATGCATACAATCACTCTTGTAGCTAAAGGGGTTCCATTACCTTTTCAAGAAAAGATGCATTGTAAAAAGACAAAGAAACCAAGGTATAAACGAGAGATCCCAAACCTACAGCAAGCCTAGTTCAACAGGAGGGCAGGGAGAATCAATTTACACACAGCTCAATGCAGGACCAGGTCCCAAGTGACATGCTTGGCTTAGGTCAAGAAATGATCTGCGCTATTGCTGAGCTCTGGGCTAGGGAGCTCTTCGGATTGTGCTCAGGTTAAGCCAGAAAGTCTACTTTCCTCCGCTGGAAGTAGAAGAATCCAAAGAGGCAGCAAAAGTAATTTTGAGGTTAGGTACAGCAGCGAAACACTCAGCAGCAATGGCTCAAGCCACAGCAATCTCCCTAAAAAAACCAGGAGAGTATGAACCAAGTGATGCCAAGTGATAAAATAGGAAATATAACACAAATACTACAAAACACTTCCAAAGTAGCTCTCCTCATATCCAATACTAGCAAGTGGTCAAAAATAGAACACTAACTGATGCTATGCAAAGGCTAAAAAGGGCTTCCCAGGACTAGATTTCAATGACCTTTAAGCCAGAAGCTAAAGGAGCGTGAAAAGATTTTAAATTATTAGGTTAACTGCAACATATTCACTCTGGGTATCTAAATTTCATGTTCTCATCAGAAACTCCCTGTTATACACAAGAACTTACAGCTCAAGCCAAACATCGCTAAATACCATGTTAATTGTATGGGGCTAATTACACAAGAATTGGCTTGGCTCACTCTTAACCACTGACAGCTTTCTCCATAAAAATGATAATAATAGGACTGCAAAGTTCATCTGGTTTAGCATTTATACAATTTTTCCACCTTCTGCACACCTCAGCATATGACCAGCAGACCAGCCAGTTTCACTTTCTGTTCCTGCTGAATTCTGGGCAATCACCAAGGCAGGGGCAGGTTGGCTATAGAAAGTCATGCAGAATTTCCACCGCAGTTTTTTAAAAGGGTACGGAAACATTCTCCTCAGTACTACAAAAGCCTCCCTAAGTGTCCTACTATACAACGCTGAAGAAAAGCCACTTTGCTTAGTATCTGATCTTCCTCCCAGCTGACTTAGCAAAGCTCCAGTGACTTTCTCTAAGATGCAGAAGAATGCTGATATTTTAACAGTCTCCATCTCACAAACCTCGATGCTGGGACAGCAGAGAAGCCAGGAGCTAGACCTCTTAGCTTTCTCTTCCACAGACCTACTATTGTAACTGAGGTGGGAGAAAACATTGCTTAGTTGACGAGGTTACACAGATTTCAGCAAGTTTTTAGTTATGCTCCTCCAGAACAGTTTTTGTTCTGCTTGCAGGCTGAATCACACCATGCTGTGTGAACACAGACAAGCATAGCTTCCTTCCCATCAGCAACCACACCAGACACTGGGATTTCAGATCAATTTCAGACACTCTAAAGAATAAATATTTACCTTTTAGACCAACTTTTCAGCCTCTCAAGGATAAAGTCAGCTCTGGGAGGACTGGCTTAGAGACAACCTAGATAAGAGATAATTTCCTTCCTCAGCATGAATCACTCCTCCGTTCTCTCTATTAGAGGCTCTTTCCACTAGCAAGCAAAGTGAGACACACAAACCAAAGGCTAAACAGCAGCGTGAACAAGTTAAACCAAAATACATACAACAACCTGGGCAGTTCCCCTCTGCCAACAGCACGTGGAAGATTCTGCGTGAGCATCTGACTCCTTCCCACTAGGTTTGAACATGATTAAGTTTTTTAAGAAGGCAAACAACAGTTATGACACCATCAGAATTGTCTTTTTAAAATGCAATCTCTTTCAAGGAAAAATCAAACTCGGTACTTTTCCAGCTGAAAGACAGCTCCTGATTCTGCCACAGTAATACGAGCCAAGTCCTAATTCTGAGAACAGCATCTTAAGCGCCAGGACACTGCAAAGATGCAAGCAGTAAAAAGGCATCGCTTGAACACAGAATTTGAGAATCCTGGGTGGGGGGGGAGGAAGGCAGGAAGGTGAAGGTACAAGAACAAGTCTCAAGCCAGACCCTTCCACATAACTCAGATTTCCTTACAAATCATCACCACACAGCAGACGGTAGAGGCGCAGACCTCTGATCTGACTGTATGTAACATTTTTTTACCTACCCAGACCTCTTCACTGCTCATTAGGAAATTCAAGCAATTGTACTAGCTGGGTTTGTACTAATTTACCAACCAACCAATCCTCAATCCAAGCCACGTTTTCACTCCAGGATGTCGCAGCCAGCAAGGCTAGAGAGGCCTTACAGGAATTCCCACTAGTATCTAGTTTCAAGGGGCTCCAAAGTGGTCGCTTAAAAACCTCCACAGAAGAAAATCTGGCCTGTGGGTTGCTATCCCAGAAAGGGGCTGGGATTCAAGGGGGTAGAAGGAGCCTCCAACATGACTTGGGGTTTATTTAGCACATGGCAGACAGCCAGGTAAATTCCAAGTCAATGTTAGTGAAGAGATGCTGCAGGATTTCCAGCTCAGACTGCAGTTTTACAATGTACAAGCCCTGTTAGCAAAACTAGGTAAATATTTCCTTCCCAGCTCCTGTTCCCATCTCTGTACTGCAATTTGCCATCTTCCTAGCACAACTCTGTGGAGCTGTCTTGCAAATAATAAGCAAGTGGTAGGGGATGGCATTCCTTAACCTGGGTTTACCACGGTGGCCAGCAAACAGCAGCTCCACAGCCTCAAGCTCAGGACTGGGTGACACACTAAGCCCTAAACTAGGTTCTCGACCAATATAGTCTCCCACCTGCATAGCATATCCTATCATATCCTTTCCCCAAGGAGATGAGCTGAGACCCTCAAGCACAGCCTGTCCCTGCTGACTCTGTAGTCACCAGCAGCCACCTCTGAGAACTGTCAAGAAAAGAAAGATTATACCAAACTTGAAGAGGGTTTTTTTCTTAAATCTTACAACCACCAGGGAGTTGAGACAGAGCCTGCCTGAAATACTATCACAAGCAATCCCCTATGTTCTCCAGCACCTCCACAGAAACTGTGCCCATAATTCTCTGGCCACAGGAACAATCTTCAAAGGAGGGGTAGAAGGATGCTGAAGTGATGACAACCACTCTCCCAAGCTCCTAACAAAGGCTGTGCAAGCAGCTGCTGAAATGTATTAGGATTAATATACTAAATACCTACCTCTATTACACTGATACCTAGAAAGCTGGTGGACTTGCACTGCCCTCTAAAACAAGACATGTTAACAGGACATCCTGCTAGGTTTTTTTCTTTTGTGGTTTGGGTTTTTTTTTGCCCCCCCCCCCCATTACTGCTATGCAACAGACAAAAGTAACTACTCCTGCCCCTGAAGCAGACACAGCATGGCCTCTACAGCACCTGGGTACTAGGAGTAAACTTAGGCCATCAAATGTAATACACTATGAACTACAAAGCCATTTACAAATCATGAATTTGGGATCACCCTCCCATGCCACAATGGTTCAACACGCCTACTCCTCAGACAGAAAAGGGGACAAATTTGCAAAGTGATTTTCAGAAGTGCTGAGCTCCTACAAACCCCACATGGACAACACTTAGGGGACTGGGTGGGGTGGTCATCAGCAATTCAAGTGTCTCATCAGGGCTGTGTAGATCTGGGATTAAGCCCAGGTATGACATGTCCAATTCTAAACAAAACCCTAGGAAATGCTGGAACATTAGTTTATCTTGGCTATGGACAAACGTTTGGCTGCTGGGAAGTTGTCACTGCCTGCTTACAGGTACCTTAACACACTTTCACTGTATGTCACTTCCATGCTCGGCAGTCACGGAAAAGCCACCCACCATCACCAGGGTCAGAAGTAGCAGAGGCACTAAGGGCCTCTGCCCTGAGCACAACTCTTACTACAACAGAAACACAACTTTGATGTTTACAGCAACAGATTTCTAACCTTCACAGTTGTAAAGAATAAGTCAAAAGACCTCAGGTAAACAAAAATACCAAGAGCATCAAGCTTTTGGAGACAGCAGTTCAAGAGCTATTAGCTGTTAAATGCATCATTAAGTAGGTGCTGATGTTCCCCAGCTGCTATCCCAACACCAACGGGCTCTGTTGAAGTTGTCAAGAGGCAACTTCACATACAAACTCCTCTGCTCTGGAGAGGAAGATCAGCTGACTGGGTGACTAAGTCCAGGAGGAAGGAGGTACTGGCCTTAAAGCAAGGACAACAAAACCTGTAGCCTAGAAACAAGCTCTTCTGCAAGTGGCCTCTACCCGGGCACGGGTCTTGTTCCATCACTCAGCTTCAGTGACTGGCCTAACGGCTGCCAGTGACACCATACCATTATTTCAGACTCAACATCTCCAAGAAAAATCCAGGGACACACGCAGTGCCCTTCTGAAGGGCTTATCACATGGTCAGCTCAGTGAGACCCTGAAGCACTTCACTTCCTAACCAAGTACAATCTGAACAGGTTATGTATCCACTGCGTAAATCTCTCCAAGACAAGACATCTTACACATGTAGTGTTCATTGCTTCAAGGTGCTGTGCCACACAAATATATCCCTTCCATTTGCAAGACAGGGGTGATTTCCTTCTGTAATATGTGGACAGGTTCTTATTATTCTGATTTGCTGTAGTTTGACCGACTCCACGCAACCATATCGGCACCAAAAGAAAGATGAGGACCCAGAACTTCCTGGGTGCCAGTCCTGTGCTTAGACCTTTATATGGCACCACATCCCAATACAATTGTTTTAACAGAATTAGAACAGACAAATTTAATTACTAGTTGTTTCTTTATAACATCTGATAAACAAACACTAGGAAAAAAAAAAAAGCCACACACGTCAAGCCACAGTTCATAACTGTTGTCAGCTAAAACACCACCCTAAACATGCTGGGTCACGTGCTGATACTGGGCACTGGAGAATCCCACAGCAAAGGCTTCTGGTCCATTATTTCCTTGCCTCTTCCTGTAGCACCAGAGGTGGGCAGACACAGAGGTGCATTTTTCAATTCAAGCAGTGTGGAATTTCTGGAGGACAAGGCTCTCTGCTTGCTGTCCAAGGCCAGCAAGCAGCACTGTCCCCTAGTGCTCCAGTGACATGTCCCTCTCCTAGCTTCCTAGGCATGTAGTTTTGGCCTTCCTGCTAAGAAAACCAGTCAAATTGACAATTACCAGCAGTGGTATAGACCAGCAACACACATACCAATGCACTGGACTGAAGATCCACCAAAGTCATTTTACCAGAGGTCTCCGAAACAGACCCTGTCATTAACTCTACATTAACCGTGAAATACAGGCACTGGCATTAAACTGCCTGGCAGGCTGACAGCCTGTTACATGCACACTGTCTTGCACTAGAAAATCACAACCAAGTCAACAGTTCTTCAGCATTAAACCCTTACATCTCTTCAGCAATTAATAGGAACCCTTGTCAAAGGAAGAACGTAAAAGGAAGGAAGAAAGGACAGCATGATGTGACTGCAGGAATTCAGTGGGGACAAGGAAGAAGCTAGTTTAAGACAGCAAAAATCACACCGATGCCAATAACCATCCTTAAAAGCTGTATTAACTGAAGAGTGCAAGCCAACACCACAGACCTAACATGTCTGACTGAAGCATATCTGCCCAAAAGTCCACACATGCAAACCCCACGAGAGTTGTTTTACTCTAGCAGTGACGGTTTACAAGAGTCACATCACCCATCATCAGCATACACTCCTGCCGGGGTGGAGGTGTCCTGCAAGACAAGTCCAAGGTCCTCCATTAAGCAAGCAGCATCAGAGGGAAAGGGAAGGTGGTGGAAATTTTTCAAGCCCAGCCATCCCCAAACAGGATTAATCCTCTCCACATGTCCACTGCCACCATCTCCTCCAATTCATACCTACGAACTTTCTTGTCCTCTCCTGCAAAAAGCAATGTAGCTCCTAGTGACCACTGCCAGGTGACCACACAGAGCTCCACTATGGAATAAACAGATCAATTTCCCACAAGTAAATATAGAAAAGTTTATACCTCACAGGTTGATATGGGCATTAGTGACACTCCACCAGCTTTTCTGCCAACATAGCTATGTTGTTTAGAGTGTGATAAACTGTCACGTCAGTGCCAATGCAAGTGCCCTCGCTTATTTTCCTCTAGTGGTGAGGAGGTAGAAGTTAGGCCTGGAGGGTGGAATAAGATACATTGGCAAAAATATGCTTTTGTAGATAAGCTGTATCCAAAGTAGGAGCTCTTAAAAAGAAAGACACCAGTAAGTTATACAGACTTGGGGCACCTTGTGCAAATGTAGCTTTTCTTCTTACCACTACTTCAGGACAAAATCCCCTACCCCCACCCAGGAGCATTTTTCTCAGTCTGTTTACACATGCTGAAGTTAAATGTCACAGTCAGAAATCGAATTTCTTCCTACCCGGAGCAACCCAGCAAGGCTGGTGGGCTGCAGCAGGGTGCTGTTCTCCCCACGGCCAGCACCACGCAGGACACATACCCCAGCAACCCACACACTTCCAAGCCCCCAGTGCCAACTGCAACTACTGCTAGTGCAGTAGTAAATCCTATCTGCTCTCCTGCTGGGAAACCTGACAGTCTTTCTGCTGCCTTAGTTTAGATATAGACTAGGGAAAGAGGAATGAAAGTCAGAAGAAAGTTGGAATAACAAAAACTGCAGCTCCTACCCAAGCACTGAAGTTGTGCTGTTCAACTACACCTGTAGAGCTGAAGCCTTTCACCTGTTACATACCAGGGACTATCGCAGCAGAAAAAGCTACGTGATACCTATTTGACAAGTCCTGTGTAGAAAAATACAGTAACTGCACAAGCTAAAGCAGGCTTGTATGAAAATACAGTTGGATCCACGCGAGGCGTTTTACCACTGGAACAGTTTTGAACAAAAAGAAAAACACTCCACAGGTCTTTGCTACATAGGTCACAGTGCTGTAATTTAGGATCGGACCAAGCCTTTTAAGAAATCCCACAGGAAGCATCTCCGCTTTCTTGCACTAAATTTTGTTTTAAACTATTAAGACATAAAAACTCTATCAAGCCCCAGGTTTTAGAAGAGCTGAAGAATCTCAGAACATAACCAATCAACTTTTCAAATTCATCCAACAAGAACTAGCACCTCCAGCAGTGATTTCACAGCTGGTACAATGCAGCTAAGCCCAATCTGCTCTCCCAACAATTACCTCTTTTTAAAAAGCATACAGTAATCACACCAAGACATAGACACAAGTGGAAAAGGCCTGGCATGGGACAAAGTTTAAGAAAAGGAAGGGGGCTGGGACGTTTTAACTACCAGGTCTGGGAGCTGAGCAGTGAATTGAGCAGCAGCACAGGCCTGCACATTCACACAATCTCCAGAATTAAGTAAAGGCTTAATAAAAGTTACTCATCTAAGACCCGACTCAGGTTCTTGGACTGACACTACACCAGGCCAGTGCAGCACATGAACATCTCTCTTAAGGTTTCTGCACCAGATCCACCATGCCTGGGGAACACCCAAGGCACACCACTGCCACCAGTCCAAACTCTTTTTCAGCCCTGCTTTCTTGGTACAATTATGAAGCAAAACATAGTAAAGTTATCAGAAACGAGATGGGGTTTGGAGGACAGACCCTACACCCGGCCTACGTAGAAACTTGTTTCTCAAAGCAAATTATTAGGCTATTTTAAAGAGGAAAACACCTTGAGTTAAGAACAAAACCATCAAGTTTATGTTTAAATTGCATACACATGTCTAATTCTATTCCTGGTGCATTTTTAATTGCTTAGGCAGGTCTTAGAGAGTAAAATACACAATCTAGAACATATGTTCTGGATTATTTTTCACAGATTACTTCATAAATTTAAAAAGTTTATTCTCCTTCCACCACAGGAAAAAAAAAAAACACACAAAACAACACAAAAAAATCCAAAAGCCCACCCTTCAGAGAATAAACCCTGGAAGCATTAATAAAAGTTCTCTTTCCATTTCAGCACACATCCTTCTCTTTATTCCACATCCCTCGTCCCTGGGAATGGAAAGGAGGGTTTGGCTATAAATCAAACTAAGACAAGGTAGCCAGGCTCAGCATCAGACTCCCTCCTGAAGTCCTGCAGCCCTCTCAGCTATTTGAGGAATCTTATTAGAAGGAGAGGAAAAAAAAAAAAAAAAAATCGCTATTCTGGAAAACGACAGGGAAACCCCCCCGAGAGGAACAATCACGCACTCCGAGCCCATTCGCCTCTGAAGCGGCGCGGGGCCCTCGGAGGTGCCGAACTCCCGGTGCCCCCCGGGCGCCCACGGCGGGCGAGGCCGTGCGCCCCGGGCCGGCCCCCGGCGGGAGGCTCCCGCGCCCCCGCTCCGCGCCGGGCTCCGCGGGCAGCCCCGGCGGCCGCGGACACGCCCGCAAGCCCGCGGCGCCGCCGGGCGCAGCCCCTCGGCGGGCGGCGCTGCCCCGGGCCGGGCCGGGGCCGCTCCCGACCCCACATTGTTCCCCGTCCCCGCTGCCGGCGCGGCGCGGCTCGGCGCGGCGCTGCCCGGCCCGGCCTCCTCCCCTCCCTTCCTGCTGCAAACTTCGCCGCCCGCCCCGGACCTGCTCCGGCCCCAGCTCGGGCCCCGGCCCCGGCTCGGGCTCCGGCTCCGACTCGTAGTCCTCCTCGTCGGCGCTCGCAGACATGGCCATGGCTCATGGTGGGCCCAGGCGGAGCCGAGCTGACATGGCTGGAGCGGCGCTGCTGGCGGAGCCCCGCTCCCCGCACACACACACACACATGCAGGAGGAGGAGGAGGAAGGGGGGCCGTGCATATTCATGCCAGGCAGCCAGGAAGGGGCTGGCCCTGCCGGCACGGCCAATCGCGGCCCGCTTGCACAAAGCCGGCCTGCGGGGACAGCGGGGACAGCGCGGCCGCTCGGCCGGGGCAGCGCCGGCCGCCCCGCCGCAGCCCAGCCCGGCCGGGGCCGGGATAGCGCAGCGTGGGGGGGTGGGGGGAGGCTCTAACGCCCTGCTGGCAATTAGCCCCCTGCTGGTAATTAGCCCCGCGATCTGCCGAGGGGGCCGGCGGGGGCGGGCCGATGCTCGGCCTGCCTGGGTGTGCCGAGCGGGGCTGGGAGGGGAGGGGATGCGCGGCGCTGGGATGCGCGGCCGCCCGCCCGCAGGGTGCACGGCGCTGCACGGGCTGCTGGAGACAAAGGAGATCGCGCACAGACAGACAGACAGACACCCACACCCACCCACCCCTCTCTCGACCTCGCTACCTGCCGGCTCGCCTTCCGCTGCCAGGATCGGGACGGGAGGAGGAAACCTCCATCCCTCGGGAGGAGGAAGGCATCGAGCGAACTTCGGGATTTCAAGCGATGCCCCTGCTGCGGCAGAACCAGCGCTGGGATAAGATGGGATACAAGGCGACCCGGCTTGCAGAGCTGTTCGCATCTGGGCTCATGCTGCTCCCCGTGCAGGCACCCCATTTTTTTGCTTGCTCCTGAGGAACCATGTGCAGCCCTACTCTGAATGTCCTGACCCACTACTGGGGTTTTACGATAAAATATCCTTCCTGCAGTATGAAATGTTTCACATCGGTCAGCCAGGGACCTGTTCTGGATCCAAAGGTCACAGTAGGGCCAGCACCTGAACACGGACGCTGCCACTGACGCTGCCTCTGCCCTCGACAGCTTGCAGCTGAGGGTCAAGACACACAGGCCTGAATTTGAGCGCTGAAAATTAAATTTCCCATTGGATTTATGGGCTAGCTTTCAGGGGAAATCCCGATTCCATTCAAGTTGTTAGGATTTTGCCTCTGGCTCCTACGCCCACAACACAGAATTAAACATGAGATTAAATATTTGCATGTGCTGAGCAACTAAGAAGCCATAAAGAAGCATATCTAATGGTCCTTGCATCAGGATTTTTGCCAAACTAGTTTCAGCTCTGTTCCCTGGTCAGAATTGCCACATGGCCACACAAACACTTTGGGTAGCCCAGGAGAAGAGGCAGCAACAGGCAGGAGCTGGCACAGGAGAAAGCAGCGATGCTGCCTTATGCCTGCTCACAATCCTTGTGACACCGTGATCTACACAAAGCCTGGTCGCTCAAGTAACAAAATACAGTCAAACTTTAAACACATATTTACAAGCGACTGCTGATAAAGCCAAGTGAATCATGTAATTATGCCCTTTCCTTAATTTGAATACCTTAAATATCCATTTCTTGTTTGTACTTCTGTCCTCTCACCAACTCAAACTCAAATTATGGGTATGTGATGGTATTCTCCCAATCCTGCTCATCCGTGATGCCAGGAGTGAAGCATTTACTTGCAACACATGATGGGGCTCTCCAGAATGCAATCGGGTATGTTCAGCCTGTCTCCTCAGGTTTCTCTCTTACCGCATTGTGTTCATACACAACCGGGAGCAGGAGCAGATGAAAGCTGAGGCACGAAAGGCATGTGCCTAAGGCCTTGGCTTTCAGAACACAAGGTAATATCAGAATCCAATGTTTTCTGGAGGAGAGAGGAAGGGGGGGGGGATGCATGTCTCACGACAGGCCTACAAAAGAGAGCTTTAAACTACGAAGTAAGGATAACTGACACGATTACAGCAGTGTTTGTGGTTCGATTACACAGTTGGCCTCCAGCAGAGGCAGGGGAACAGATGAGATCCGGAAGGAAGACGCCTGGTCCCACACCTGCCCGTGGGCAGACCAAGTCTCCACTAGCCTGCGCTGATTCCATGCGAGGCTCCGTGTAACCTGGCTCATGCTTGTTCACCCCTCCAGCCTTCTGGCTCTGTAATCCAGACAGGAGGAAAAAAAATAACTTGTGACATCCCCCAAGGACAATCCACCAGTCACACCACAGTGAAATGTCATTCACAGCAAATTAAATCATGACATAGATCATCCTACTCCTCTCATCTGCAACACATACTAGCACTCTTGATATTTGCATTAGCCTATCTGGGCTACAGCAGGTCACCAAGTGTAACCCACATCAAACCTTCACTCCACATCCAGCCCTGCCATGGGAGAACGTGTTCCAGTCTGCTGCTTACAACAGCAACACAATTGACAAATGAGCTCTAATTACCAGGCCTGTGTTAGGAGTGAAGATACACATGCCAAGAAGATCTCAGAATGATTTCCAAATGCTAGGTAAACATTGCCGAGATGGCGTTTAAAAAAAAATTGGATAGGATATGATATAAAATAGCAAATTGGGAATCAGTGGGGAGAAAACAGCGCAATAAAATAAACTTTTCTGATTATAATTGCTCTCAAAAAAATCTCATCTTGTACAAGAGCAGCTAACCATTCAAAGAAATATTTAATACACAGAAAGAACTATTAAGAGAGCATTTTCCAGCTCAATTCTTTCAGCTTGTCTACACTAGAGAACACTAAATCACGACAAATAGTGAGCAACCCTTGTGCGAACAGAGTATATTTGACTAGCCTGGTACCGTTTACATCAGCTTAGAAAACAAAATAAGCAGCACTGACCCTAGTCATGCCTGTATTGGCATAACTGTGTCCATACTTCAGCTTTGCGTGATATAATTCAGTAATAAATAACATCCTTAATTAAACTGCTGAATAAGCCTTAGTGAAAACTGCATGAAACAGACAGTACCTTCTATTCTGAACTGTTGCTTTGATTGCACCTCACCTGAAGTCATATATAAGTCTCATCAATATCATAATCTTCTCCACAGAAACCAATTATGTTGTCACAAACTGAGACAATAACCTCAAGCGAAGAATAAACAGCAGGAGCAGATGAGTGCCAAAGAACCAGATTTTATTCTCATGCAAATATCCTTAAGTAGTAAAACCAAGATGGGGGGAGGAAGACTACAACCCCTGCGCTGTACTCACTTGCTCCCAAGCATCTCTTATACCAACAGATTTCAGCTGCTGCTACCAGTGCTAACAGGATCTGTGTTTTCATATTAAGACACTGGAGTTTATGATTCTATGACTCTCAATATGAGGTGAAAAAAAGTTTTTAATGTGGCACAAACACACCTTTGATTTAACCTTCCCTTGAAACTTTTTATGCATCTTTATGGAGTATTATATTTAGCTGGTATTAGAAAAAATATTTACACGGAAACAATTGGCAAAACAACCTCAAACTGGTTTATATTCAAGTCCCTGAAAAAAGATCTTGTGATTTGAGCTGCTGCTGCTTTCTGCAGGCCAGCACATATGGTTTTGAAAAGGAAACTGTCCTAGTTTCAGCTGGGATAGAGTTAACTGTCTTCCTAGTAGCTGGTACGGTGCTATGTTTTGAGTTCAGTATGAGAAGAATGTTGATAACACTGATGTTTTCAGTTGCTGCTAGTAGTGTTTAGACTAATGTCAAGGATTTTTCAGCTTCTCATGCCCAGCCAGCGAGAAAGCTGGAGGGGCACAAGAAGTTGGCACAGGACACAGCCAGGGCACCTGACCCAAACTGGCCAACAGGGTATTCCATACCATATGACGTCCCATCTAGTATAGGAACTGGGAAGTGGGGGCGGGGAATCGCCGCTCGGGGGACTAGCTGGGTGCCGGTCGGTGGGTGGTGAGCAATTGCACTGCGCATCATTTGTACATTCCAATCCTTTCATTATTGCTGTTGTCATTTTATTAGTGTTATCATTATCATTATCCGTTTCTTCTTTTCTGTTCTATTAAACTGTTCTTATCTCAACCCGTGGGTTTTGCTTCTTTTTCCCGATTTTCTCCCCCATCCCACTGGGTGGGGGGGGAGTGAGTGAGCGGCTGCGTGGTGCTTAGTTGCTGGCTGGGGTTAAACCACGACAGAAACCCACCGAGATGTTTATGAACCACGATTATTGACCTGCATCAGAATAAGAGAGTTACCCAATAGCTTTCTAAGGTTCATTGTTTTGGTGTAAGTGTCCATTCACATGAAATACAATCTTAACTGTTGGGCCTGGGCAAATTTCATGACACTCTTCTCAGGAGTTCTAGCCAATATTTCAGTCATATTCTCAACACTAGCAGTGACATTCTGACAACGTAAATATCCATCTAGTATCGTGATCCTACTACTTCTTACTACCTGTTTTATCTGAACTATGACATAAGAGTACTCATCAGATGCACTGAGTATCCATCACAATCTCTTTAATAAACACTCTGATGGATCAACCTTAGATCAAATAAAGTAACTCAAGATGAAATAATATATTGATCGCTTCCTCCACGTAATGTCTACTGCACATACTTTCCCTAACCAGTATCCAACACAGGAGAAGCAAAGGCAGCAAGGGTTGTACGACTATCTCCTGAAGGACGACAACCGTGGACTATTACAGTGCAGTAGAGGAGCAGCACCCAAAACAGGAAGAGCCCAGACAGAATGTGCGGAGAGTAACTCACTCACTCCATCTCTCTCATAAGCCTTAAAAAGAGAATACCCCCCATCCCTCAATCCCCTGTCATCGTAAAAATATAATAAATAAGACTGCAGAGTAGTCATCTACCACACAAGACAGGCTCTTCTCTACAGGAAGAGCCATGGCATGATTGGGACTATCCACTGGGAAACAAGGGAAATCCTGCCATGCTTCCTTCTTCCACAGGTCCTTGTGCCACAGAGTGTTTCCACAGCACATTTTGTGTCTCCAAGAGCCATATTCTGTCAGTAAATGCAAAAACTAGTCAAATAGGCTCCTAAGAAGATAAGAAGTGACTGCCACGCTGTGGAGGAACATGCAAATAGATGTGGCTGGTAGCTGAAAGAGTGGATTAACCAGAATATGTAACCTGCTTTCCTGTAAATTGCTCAGTGCACTCTAACACACAGCACAGAACGCTGTAAGACAGTCAGTTGTTTCCAACATGTGGGCAGCAGCTTTAAAATCTAGAGACCAAACGCAAACAGTTAGAGGCAAACAAATGGTAAGCAAAGGAAAAGATGCCTCATGAGAGATCAGGTGCCCTGCTGCCACCTACAAACCTGACCTGGATTTGTAGGGAAACATCCAGGACATAAACAATCAAACCACGCTAGACTAATTCTCAAAGCTGCTTCGCTTTTATCAGAATTTAACCATATCTTTTGTTGTATTTGCTAATTTTCAAAAAGGAGAGCACTTCTGTACCTCTTCTATCTGGTCTACTAGTGCCTGCAGGAAAGTCATAAAGTTGAAACAAGATCTCATTTATATTCTCAGCAGACTTTAATTTCAATGTGCTATAGAACTAAAAGGAAGCCATCTTCTCAGGGACAGAACATACAATTCAATTTTGTTCTGAAAAGTGCATGCAGGATTAATGTCCATAATTGTGCAGCACGTACTGTGGAATGACAAACGCCTTCCCCATTGCTCTGCCAATGTGCTTCGATCCAGAAACAAAACTATTAAATCTCAGATACGTAACTCAAAGCTTGAATGGTTTTAATGTCAGGGTGGGGGAGAACACAAAGATGCTGGAAAACTTAAACCAGGTTCAAACCTTCGCTTTTTGTTTGGTTTTGTTGGCCAACTCAGCAATGAATGTAGGCGAGCTCCTGGTGATAAAATTTGAGACCTGTCAACTCATTTCACATACATGATCTAAGAAGAAGAAGGTCTTAAGACTAAGGTAGTTTTCATCAGCACTTTTACTGTCATGAAATAAAGAGAAAGCTGCTATCTTGAAAAATGGCAGTCAAGACATAGCTGGGAAAAATTCATGTTACTGAATATTCATGCATATGGTAGAAGAATGACAATGGGGAAGAATACATAAATCTTCTCATGATACTTGGAGCACAACAGTTTGAAAATAGAGATGTCTGTTCATTTTTTCCAATCTGTTCAAATTTGTACTCAAGAGTCAAAATGGCTCTAATTTACCTGTTCGATGTATTAATCACATAAAGCCATTGGTCAGATTTCAAAGCAAGTGGCTGAGAGTTGATAAGAAGGGAAAATATTAAGTCAAAGATGGAAGATTAAGAAGGTGCTCATTCAAGTCCTGCTATTTATAATTAGTCCCCGAAGGGACACAATATTTCAAGTACAGCCTCTTGAGGTGAGAAATAATCTGTCAAGTCACCAGGCAAAGCTTTTAGAAAAATACTGAGGCAATACACAGTGAAGCTCTTTGGGCATGTTATGTATGATAGACACACACCAAACCCTGAAAACTCCTCTGGCCTGCATGGAGTTACCACAGAAATGAATTTGTCTTGAGGACTAATGTTTGTAAGAGACTGAAGCAGTGCTCAGAAAAATAAACAAGTCAGGCAAGGAGCTGCCTTCCTCAGCAGTGTTCCCCAGGAAAGCAGATGCTTGACAGAAACTCCCAGTAGCTTCAGCAGCTCTTACTCCTTTGCACAGTACCTGAAGAAGTCTTCAGTTCTGGTGCATCAGGATTTTTCCTGCTCCCAAGTGTAGTTAGCAGGGAAAGGGCTTAGTTTTCTATGTGTACAGCTACAGTGGGAAGTCCCCTAAAAAAAAAAATCCCCCAAAACTCAACTATGTGGGTTTGTTTCTTAATAGATTTGTCAAGAGCCAGAACTGGGACATCTTTCTGAATAAATTTCAGCTCTCTCCTACCACATGGCATCTACTATCCTACAGTGTAAAAGAACAGAAATTATTCAAAATTATTTAAATCACTGATTCCAATCACAACTTAAATCAGTAAAGAGAAAAACAAATTTAAATTGATTTTAATCCTCATTTTCTTTTGTATTTAAGTTATTTTCTGGAAGATAAATTAATTATTAGCATCTGATAACTACCAAGAAATGTCCGATATGTAGATTATGAACTTTATAATCAGGATTTTTATCAACAAAAAGGATTCACAATACACACGTATTTGTATATGCAAATCTTCTTGCAGACTGTTGGCATTTAAAATTGTTGTTGACACCAAGCAGAGTTCAGGCAGTGCTGTGTGAGATCACTTCAAACACCTTTAAGCTGGTGCCTGGCAAGGATGAAATGTGACAGTTTAAATCTCCTTTTTGCTCCTGCGCCACTTGGAATGACTGATGTAAAACTTACTTGAATTTCAACCAGAAAAAATACATCGTACAACAATTTACACAGAATTGTTTTGCTTTCTACCTTTTTTTTTCCCCTTCCCAGATTTTTTCCAACACTAGGATGACTCAATTTTTACTTTGATTCTTAAGTGCTTGTTTTTAATTGTCAGTATTTGCTTTCTAATACATTCGTATTCCCACAGGAAGTACCCTGAATAGATCTCCAAGGACTGGTCTGTCTGAGGGAATTTGGCAGAGTTTTCCCACTGCTACTACGAGGAATGTTGCTCTCCTGGTGGTAGCCCCCGGGCAGGCTCCTGAAACTGATGCTGTTTTGATGTTGTGCCATTTATACGTGCTCAGATCTGTTTCAAACACCACTCTGGTTAAAACACTAATTGCTCTAACTAGTATCTCACTGCTCTTGCTTCTATGGGTGGAGCTGGCCTAGCCATAGCTATGGTAGGAATTCTTAGTAAGCAAGCAAGTAAAAACTGGAAGTATTTATTCAAAGGTTTTCAGGAATGTTCTTTGTCCACCTAGCACCTCTCCCTCTGAATTTAAAGAAAACCTGATGTAAAACAATGCTCAATGCTTCTGAAAAATCACATTCGTTTCAAGTTGAAGTTTATCAAAACACTTGAATTTATGCTTTTCCACCCTAATTTCTGCATACAATCTAATTTATTGTGTCCACTGATTCTTAGTCCATTTACTTACTATTTCTTAAGTTTGCATTATACCAATGCATAATGTTGCATATATGTTCATAAAATTGGAGCCATACATAAGGGAGCTCTGTTATTAAAATCTGGTACATCTTCTTCCCTTTCCAGCATTTTTAATGTGAAATGCCTTGAAAATGGAAAAAGGTTCCTTGCTGGAAAATGGCAGCAGACACATGAATGTGCCCAAGGACCTCTGTGGGCTCCAGGTCTAGAGATGGTGACTAATACCACTGTCTTATTATTTAAAATACAAGTTATTTCTAAGAATCTAACACCCTTTTCACCACAGCTGTCTACTGGGGTTTTTTTGTGTGCTGTTTAGTTCAGACTATGAACAACGATCACAAATCTTATTTCCAGCCTAAATCTATTTATGGTATGTTTATACTCACTTGTTCTCATGCCAACATCGTCCATTAGCTTAAATAACTCTTCTCCTCCCCTGGTGCTTATACTCCCTGAAGTACTTACACAACAATCATCTCCCCCTTCAACTTTGTTGTGCCATGCTGAACAAGACATGTTCTTCTAGTCTCTGCTCTTAAACATCACATCTTGAATACTATATGTGGTTGTGGAGTCCCATATCCACCCTCATCTCAAAACTACCTATAGTGGCACTAGAATAGAGTGAGAAAAATGATCAAACATATGGTACAGCTTGTGTACCAGAAAAGATTGAATTTACTGGTGTTTTTCAGCTTGGGAGTAGGGGGGTGGGAGTGGGAAAGATTGAGAAGCAGTAACAGTGACATAAAAAAATCATTGACAGCACAGAGAAGGTGAACAGAGACCTCATTCAAATTTCTCAAAATGCATGATACAGAGGGCATGAAGTGTATTTATGATATTAAGGGACAGATTTGAAACAACATAAGAAAGTACTTTCTACACAGAGCTTTATTAAACTGTGGGAGACACTGCCACAGAATGCTATAGACGTGAAAAAGATCAACAGGTTCCACAAATTATTAGGTAAATTCACAGAGGAAAAAAAATTCTACCAAGGGACACTAAACACAAAAGATGAAGATACAATCCTCTAGCTTAACTGGGAAGATAAACAAAGGAAAGATTGCTATATGTCTGCTTTGTTCTTACAACTCTTTTAATAGCTGTGACTGACCTCCATCAGAAACAGGACACCGGGCTACAAGGACTGTCTGGTCTGATGGAGTATGACTAGCTCAACCTTTCCTCAATCACACCAATCAGCCTTTTGCTCCCCTCTCGCAGATAGTTCTTTCAAGTTAATCTTCCTTTTTCAGATACATGGATATATCTGTAGAATTTGCAAAAAGATATTTAGTAAATATAATGGGGTAAAAAATAAACTGCTGTAAGACAGAACTCGCTAATGATTGGAATCAGATGCTGCCCATAGTAACAGTAGAGTCAAAACCACAGAAGGTCCCTTTCAACCCTGTGCCCACCCCCCAACCCAAAAACGAACAGCAAGAAAACCAGCCTGAGATGTCTCTCCCCCCCCCCCCCCCCGCTTTTTTTTATAATCACTTTTTCTTCCTGGTTCTCATGCGCTGATACATAGCTATGAACATTATTTGCATTGCCAATTGCAGGGAAGGTGGTTTTTTTTTTTTAAATAATCCAATTAAAATTTCGGTTTGTGGCCTTTACTAATTAATAGTACTCCTTTAAATAAGAGTCTTACCATTTCCTTATTATACTTCTCAAGTATCCTCTCTTAAAATCAACAGGTAAAAATTACATGGAAAAAGCATATCAACAGGCATCAGAAAAACAGCCACATATTGCAGCATTGTTAACTAGCTACTGAAAATTACAGCTTCATCTCCTGCTCACAGCCAGACCTACATATATTTGGACACTTGCTATCATTACAAATGCAGTGGCTTTAGGTTTGTGCCAGGTAAGAGAGATGAGAATCTGGCTCACAGTCTGCATTTCTAACTCTTCACAGAACAAGAGAGTCCAAACATATTTTAGTTCTTTATAGCTGCTCTTCATAGACAACTAAAGATCTTTATCGTAATAAAAACAGAAGGCACTGCCACAGAGTGTAATTACATGCTACTATAGTTGACTGTTGTCTTCCAGAAATAGGAAATGGTTTGAAAAATGCATGGTTTCTGCTTGGGCCATACTCTGAGTTCCTTAAATAAAATGCTACCTCTAATCCCTGTGCAGATAAAATGGGAACTCTGGTATTGTAGGGCTGAGCAAATCTTCAGAGTGGGCTTCAAGATTTGGCTTGACGATAGTCAGCTTTCTGCACCAGTGATTAGCAATGTGTCGCCACAGTGGAAAATCAGGTTTAGGCCCTGCTCTCTTTTCACACCACGCAGAAGTTCATGTCCCAGGGATGGGGAAGGACTTAGCTTGTTAGGATTATTTCTCACTCCTCTTTAGTCACTTAAGAACGCAAAATTTCAAGGCGGTATACCCTATGGCATTCTTCCTTTTGGACAGCAGACTACCATTGCAAAAAAACCCACAGATAACACTCAACACCACACCAAGCAAGGACAACTTACTGTTGCACAAAGCCCTGGCAAAGGAACGCGGACCGGGTTTACATATCCACAGCTGCATCCATGCTTGGCAGCCAGCTGGGAAAAATGTGCTGCTTAGTCTGAAGGTACGTAAACTGTCAGCCAGCCATCAGGACAAGTAGGTTTCAAATATCCACTCGGTCCCACATGCCTGATTCCTTGAAGAGGTCTAAATTAGGATCATTGTACATATGCTAGGATCCCTGGCAAAGTCAAACATTTTGGTAAATGAATCATTATCAGAGATTTCTTTTGAAAATGGACTGTTTTCTCTCACTCTATAGCTGAAAGAGAAGGTTCTTGCTTCTTCTGAAAGAGCATTTGCAAAAAAAAAAAAGTGCCTACTAGAATGTAATTATTGTGCCAAGTAATTATCAATAAATTAGAAAAAGTACAAAAGACTCAAAAAAGCTCCATAAAGATGAGTGAATGTGATCTGGAAGAGGTGCCTATGAATCACACACCATTTCTCTATTACCATAAAATAATACTGGTTCATACATTTTACTATGAAACTTTCTGCTGAAGATGTCACAGATTTTTATAAACATTAATTTAGCCTTGCAACCTCCCAGGAAGGGAAGCACCATCTCCATACAGAAAAGCTCAGGGAGCAGAAATGTGCCATTCACCTCATGCAACACAAGGAGGCTGCAGCAGAGCTGGGAACAGAATGCAGACTGTTGCCTCCCATTTTGTACACTAACCACAAGATCATCAAATGTCACCCATTTATTTTATCTCCTCAGAAAAACATTTTTGATCATCTGTTTCTTTTCTTAGTGAGTAATTTTTTTTGACAGCGAACTGCAGTATAACTGACAGCCCCAAATGCCTTTAGAAAAGGTAGACAGGAGCGATGCAGCACAATGGGGCCACAACATACGGACGCGTCTTCCACAAACTTAGTTAAATGTCTTGCCCATTACACCCTATCCACTGTGAACTGTGATTTAAGGTGAGTAAACGTGTTTCTTCCCTAAACCCCAGAATTTCACAGCCTTCAAGCAACCGTTTTGCAGTATAGAACCGTGCACACTGTTGGCACATCACACTAACGACACATAAAAGAAACTGTGACTAAATTTTAAAGGGAAATATTATTTGCTGCTGAGAAAATCATTCAGGTTATTAAAGGCATGTTCTTTCAAAAGCAAGCCAACGTAATTAAGCCCGCCCTTCCACAGCTTGGGTTATTCACATAGTTTAAGGCATTCCCTGTCCCTACTCCAGGGATCTTTTACTTTAGTAAGAGTTCTCTCCCCCTGCTCTGTGCTTTTCCCACTCCATCCCTTTTCAGTACTTGCCTCTCTCCTCATCCTGCTCTCTCGCCATTACTAGTCTCTTCCCCTCCTTTCTTTACAGTCATTTCCATTTTCTTTGAAATGTTTTGGCATTTAATGCTGGCTTTATTCTTCTTTCTCCATCTGCTGCTCTTGTCTTTCTAAATCTCTTCTGGAGCCTTCTCTTGGGAGAAAGCAAGAGCCACGTTTTCCATTTCTTGCCTTCTCTTTCTGGATTTCAGTTCCCTTCTTTTTCTTTATGGACTTGGAATCAGACAATCCTCCTCTCCCTGGAAGCTGACATACCAGCTACAATGTCTTCTTACCAGCCCCAGGATAGCTGGCACCATGCTGTACTGTATCTGCCACTCCCTTTGAACACAAGTATCTCAGGAAAGGCACTGTTAAGTATTTGGCACTTCTATATACTACAAGAGCAATAGTACAGAAAGCAAAATTACTGGTAGGTTTTACTCCCCTGCCTTCTACTCAACATTTGTGGAATCTCCTGGCCATAGAGACTTGCTCCACCAGCTACAATCCAATCTTAAAGGGAGTTTCCCCCTCCTTAAGGGTTTTCTTGTCTCTAAAATCTTCTATTTCATTATCAGGACGTACAGGGAACAAAGGAGAAATAACCAAGCTTAACTACTAACACTGCCTTTACACAAATCTCCCCTATATTGTCTTTCCAACAACATATTTTAATTTGGGACTCAAAGGCTAAACTCTAAGTAAGACGTGTCTTCCTAGCCTGCTCACTTGGCCTCTGCTCCCAGACAAGGGAAATAGCTGTAACAAGTAAGATGATATGGACATTTGCCAATTAGAAGCACAACAAACTCCTTTTGGGAAACATTCAGCCATAGCTGCATGTGTACCTTTTAACTAATACATAAGACATAATACAAACTGATCACAGATTAAGCAAAGTAAATATGAAGAGAATAGTGAAAGGATTTCTTCTGTTACAATTTTTGTTTATTTCCAAACTTCAATCTAAAGCCTGACTTTCTGTGAAAGTTTTCCTCATATTTGTTATTAGCCAATGTATTTAATTGTTTGCTATTGTACCTTAGCACTGGGAATGATGCCTTCTAAAAGTTTTTGCTTTCAGAAAGCCTAAAGGAAAATAAACACCTGAAAGTTAAAAAAAAAAACAAAAACCCTTGCAGCAAGCAAGATGGATTTTGCAAAGAGGGATAAGATTTAAGTCACAAAAAATACAAATCTTTTACAGTTACAGTTATGTTGCCAACACACAGAAATAAAATATAAGAAATGAACCATTTATCAAGGATTCCAAAATAAAGCGAACAGGAACATTAGCAAATGCCAAAGCTTATAAAAGCCTCGAAACACTAAGATCCTCACTTCTACCACAAGCTTAAAAGATACAGCACAACAGTCAGTTGTTTCTTAGTTTTGTTTTATATATTTCACACACCAGCTTTCCTCTGGTCACAGAGATTTTGCTTTATTCAATGCCTAGAGTATATTTGACTGATGAACGAATAGCAGCTACCAAAGCAGTGGAGTGGAGAATCTGACACCTATTTCTCTCAAGGTTTTCCACTGTTGTTTTTAAACAAATGTTTTAAACACAAAGCATATTCCCATGGATTTATTACAAGCTAAAAGGGAAATACGTCTTTAACAAGATATAACTTATCTGAAACATGCTCAGCTAAAACCCAAAAAGAAACCAAGAAGGAACACGATATGCTCATTCTGCCCCACTCTCCTCTGGCAGTTTGATGTTTATGGTCTCCTGCTTCCCATTTGAAAACAGCAAATTCTCCTGGCTACAAGCGATTATATGCAAAACCATGGCAAGTGCACCAGCACAAAAAGTGAGAACAGAGAAAATAATTCACTCAGTTAATTATTTGAAAGTTATTTACAATGATAATAACAACAGACTTTCAGATAGAAGCCTGATTTAAGCTGACTGACCCTTTCAGCATTTCTGAAGAAATTATGTATTATAAAACTAATTCAGTGAAAAATTAAATTAAAAATAGAAGCGATGAGACATCTTCTAAATAAGCAAAGCTGCTTTTACAGCACACTGAATAACTGGAGTGTGGTAAACATACCACTGTTATAAATAACATCCAGCCTTTTGACATTATTCTTGAGTTAATTATTTCGAACTCTTTATAAGCTTTAATGAAGCAAGCCTCATGATTCTCCTGCAAAGTGAAGAGAATTACTCCCATATACAGGAGGAAAAATTAAGATACAGGGACAGAAAACAACCCTCCAAAGTTACAGTGGCACACTTGTAGAGAGAATTCAGAAGGTCTCAGTATAAGAGAAAAAACATCCTCTCATCCAGATGAGAGTGCTTACTAAGTGACCAGTTTGTAGGATTTACACATCATTTAATTTTACACAAAATGTTGCATCAACATTTTTAGATTTAACCATGACTAGTAAACGACCAAGACATATCAAAGTTTTACACTGGTAAGTAAGGCCCAAACAAATTATTTTTAAATGGAAATGATTTCTCCCTGCTGAGGCACTTTCGTGTTCTGCTTCAACACCTAATCATAAAACCATTAAAAATAACATTTCATGTTAAAAATGCTGGCAGCTGCCGAAGTACCATATACAGCACTTTGTCAGATTATAGATAAACACCAAGACCTAGCACAACAATGATTAGTAAGTAATTGTGTCTCATTACCTTTGTAGTCTTCTTGGGCCAGCTGACCACAGGGACACCCGAAATGGCAAGATTTTGGTCATCATCAGCATGTTCCTTCAGTATGTTCTGTTGCAAATGAAAAGGCCTTTATTAGCCAGAGAAATATTTCTCAAACTGAAGAGTGCAGAGACTTACAGGAGAAAATACTCCACTCTGATGGAAGATAGAGTGACAAGATCTTTGCTGACTTGTTACATCTCTGCAAGTTACTTTTGCTTCCAAACTTCCAATTCACACTAAAACTCTTGCACCTGTCATTAAGATCCAACATGTGAAGTTTCTTGCAAAACAGACAGCAAAATCAGCCATTAATCACCTCAAATATTACAGACTTTAAAACTGGTGTGTCCAAAAGACTGGTGTTTTTCCACTGGTATCAGTCCAATACCAATATCACTTCCCCCTTTAAACTCCAGCTCACTAAATCCCAAATGACCCCACCAGTCACCACAACCAACACCTTTGCTCCTCATCAAGTCTACAAAAGACCTGAGAAACATCTGCTCCGCCACAATTATTTCTGCAGTCACAGGGCACCAGCTGTGTAGTTTAGAGCAATCCTCAGATGCCTGAACATTCAGGTAAATCTAGATATAGAAGCCTGTGCACTGCAACCTTTCACATTTTTGCACGTGGCAATTCAAGAGCATCATCATTTCCACTGGCCACCTTTCCACATTGATGGGCAGGCCAGAGCTGTTGTAATCTACTTCACTTTATGTGATCGGGTAAGGCATTCAGGTTCCTGGGTATTCACTAGGAAAGGATCTGACTCTGGACAGTACAGTATTAAGGAAGAAAGATTGTTCTCCCCTCCCTTCCACCCCCACCAAATCCTTTTGCTTTGATGCACTGTCCTAGAAATTTCATGAGTGGGTTGCACTGGCTTACACAGCTTTTACCGCTGTGAATCACTCCCATGACCATATAACTCAACAGAGAGGTGTAAGCGTACTCAATTGTGCAGTTAGGAATAGTCCACGCTCACTTCCCATGACTTTCTACGTACTTACTAACCTAGCTACAGAGCTTTTCATTTGGAGTTCAGGTAGCTGAAAAAGACAACAAATGAAAACAAAAAATGAGTTGGAAGGAGGATTCTGCTGTGCTGCTGAAAACTGAAGCCCAAATAAGCACTAACAGGTGGAAGGGAAAAAAATGCTCCAATAAAACAAACAAGAACTGCAGGTTGGAAATTACTTTGTAATAGAATTTAGGAGATAACCCCAGACAATGAAGTTCAACAGTGTTGCTCCCAAGTACATCGACTTCTTGAAAAAAGCTTAATTAGACAACAATAGGCACCAGGCTCTGTCAGTCCCCAGTGTAGAGCTTTAATAATTAGAAATTTCACACACTGTATAAAAAGAGCTTAAAATACAGTAATTGTTTTAATACGAAGGGCACTTGGAATTCCTCGGTAATCATGCAACTAAAGCCTGGCGTACGATAGCATCTTGCAGGCCCCAAGAGCCTGAGCAGGCAGACTAGCATCTAAACTAGGGTTTGGATGAGTGTCCCTGGGGCTGGCTTTCTCTCCCTGGAGCTCAGGCAACCTGCCAGATTCAGGCCAATTCGCCAGTCTGTGCTTAAATGAGAGATGCCTTACTAGAAGACACTATAGCACCAGCACAGTGCTGCTTCTTCAGATACAATCATGCTAGTAAGGCTGTTCTGGGTACTGGTTAGTCCAAAAGCAGCGCCAATGACCAAAATAAGCAATACCAGTACAAGCCCAGTTTCATCAGCCTGGCACTGCGGCCGCACTCAGGAGCTTGCATAGGCACAGCTTGGCTAGTGAGGGGTAAAACACAGCTTGCCTCAACCTGACCGTGATGGCAGAGTCTGTAGCATACCACTGTTCGAGTGAAATGGCTAACAACTTTTACACATGGACTAGTCATTGGTAAATTAACTCTTGGCTGAAGTTAAGTGAGCACCTCTTTTCTCATGTCCTTTTTATTTTGAGAGAGTGATCACTGCATTAGCTGAACTGTGACCACATTCTGAAAGTTAGTTTTCAATCCTAAAAATGAAGAGATCTTCTGTATTCTCATAGCAAAGCCAAAATTCTCCAGAAAAAGGTAGCAGCTTGAGAGCCATACAAACAAAGGACAAATTAATCCCTCTTTGCTACTCTTAGATTTGAAAGCTTGTAAGACAGAAAACCTTAACATTTCTACTAATGACTGTCAGAGACTCCAAGTTCAATAGAAAGCAGAGTATATTCCAAGAACTTGGCAAGATAGTGAAGGTTTGTTATCGTATGTATCACGTAAAACTATGGCAGTTTATCATCTCAGCCAGCTGAAAACAATGAAAGTCTGAGCAGCAGAATCATAACCAAGCCACAGTTGCACTGACTGTAGTGTCAAGTGTCAGCACACAACAGGCTGGAGGAGGCAGACTTTTGTTCACCTGCTTAAAAAAAAGAAGATAAAGAAAAGCCATGGGGCTCCAGTCAGACAAAACAATGTGATGCTCATGCAGCACAAGGCTGCCCGATTCATTACACTTGAAGGCTGTGGTGACAAAAGCAGGTATGAAGGAAAGAAACTGATTAAGTATGTAAGAATTCAGCTTAGCCATTAATTTCAAAAGCACAGCAAGTAATGACTCTCCTGAAATGCATTCAGTAGAGGGAGGTTTTTTCCTGTCATCAGAATGAGAAGGGGGTAAGATTTCTTGGCAAGGAAAAGTAAGAACATATTTCAGTAGATATCATCTGTCTTGCACAAGAATCTTCTCCTGCTGCCAAGGAGTTGCGGATATTTGACAAACTCTGTTCTTCAAACTGAGTTTCTTCTGCCCTAATGGACTTTCACAGTCCCTTCTGAAGAAGAGCAGCATTTTTGCTTTGAAGTGGGGAAGGTCTGTGGCATTATTAGGAGGCAGATCTCACAATCCTCTTCCCCAACAGCAGCAAAGGAATTACCATCCTGCTGGTAACACAACAGAAATGTTATGTGCTGAAATCAGAGGCTGCACACAGACAAGTATCACTGGCAGAGAGTGTTTAATGTGGGATGCAGACTGTCACAATCAAAAGTCTGCTCAGCTTTACCCATCCTGTGATGTGGGGTGCAAACTACACCAAGCAGTAAGATGGTTACTGCTCTGTTCTCTTCTTCCTGCATAAGTCCACCCCAATTGCACCTTTAGTAGACTGCCATACTATTTGGTAGCTAAATATGAAGTGGAGAAGCCACACAACGAAATTCTTCCAATCCCCAAGGCCACCATCTAAGTAAAATAATTACTTCTCGGTGATTTTTTTTCCTCCTTTTCTTCCTCATCAGCGTAGGTACTTTTCTAACAATTCAGCTGCCACTTAATTTTTAAATTGGGAGCCAGAGTTGTTGCACTGTTTCATATTTCATTTCAGGGCATGTATATAAGGAATGTATACTGCAGGCTACATGTGCCTGCAACAGGAACACCAACAGCAAGGATGTGAGGGCAACAGCCGCACTGTCTTCTGGCTGCTCACCCTGCCAACAGTTATACTGCCAAGTCTTCTGTCCTGCTGCAACTTGGGTCAGCTGAGCACTCTCAGGGAGTGTATGTTTATCTGTACAACAATTTCCCCTCACATTTGCTGCACACACAGCTCACACAGAGCCCATCCGCAGACATTTGGATACAGAGAGTATTGCATCTCCTTGGCCGATTGTTCAGATGCCATCTGCTATGGAGTGAACGCTCCTGTCAGTAATTGCTGTTTGGAGGCCTCTGAGAAGCTCTTTTGGTGGTGAACACAGGTCTCATGTGATACAGTGCCCATACAGCAGAGCTGCAGCCGACAATAATTTAATTCCTTGTTTGAGCTGAGGGAAGAGCTGACCCGCTCCCCAAGTGAGGCCTGTGTTATACTCTGCAAATAAGCCTCCCTTGTGCTGCTGCACTCCATCGATCACAGTGATAAATGGGTTCTCAATCTGCAGAGGCATTAGCTTGGCACTTCTGGATTGCTGTGTCCCCACTAGATAGTCGCAGTTAGTTAGGAGCTTAGATGATGTGTAAGGAATTTACACAGGCTTAGTTTAGTTTTCAGTCTCCCTTCTCATAAGGAAAATAAATTACTTTATTTCAAAGAGTCTCACCTGCTTGACATTAAATAGCTGTATATAGCTGTAGTTGTATTTACCACTAAGAGCAGTAATCAGTTGCCCATCCTTCAGTGTATTCTTGCTTAGATGGGAAAGCATGGATTCTTTGCAAGCTACCCCGATTTCTTCTGTGAAACTTCACATCACTGAATAAAATGGTTTCCTTTCTCCAGTTTAGCTACCCATATCCTGTGTTCTGAAAACATTAATTATCTTACTGAAGCACAAAGACAGACTTGAATGTCATACAGAAAAGTTCCTGAGTGTATTTCATTAAGAAATAAAACTGCTGCAATAAGCACATATTTATTTTCTTCAGGAATAAACTTGTGTAAGACTTCCCAAGCAGAGCAAAAGCTTTCAGACTTTCTGTCAGAGCGTGTTCTTGCTATGCATTTGTTAAAAATAACTCTCAAATGGGTGCACGAAAAGGGTACTTTTTATAGGATGTATTATTAATACATCACATGCCCAAAAGTCAGGTTGCCCATGAAATAAACCTTGTGAATATGGCTGAATACAGTCACAGCACGTATGATCTGCACAGCTTCTTCTGCACGATTTCTGTCTCCATTCAGTCCCACAGATGACTGGTGCTCTGGATATTCATCAGGGTGAGGTAAAGGTGCCAGGCTTCTGCTCACTCTACTGCTAATGCTATCAGCAAAATCCCCACATTATTTTCTGTACAAGTTGGAAAACTAGTAGCAAAGTAAGAGGGAATATGATTTAGTGGTCAAGGAGATAAATACCATTCTGGAAAAATGGACTGTATTTCTTCCTCTGCCATTATGTCTCTATGTGACACAGGGCAAACCTTTCAAATCAAGTTTCCAGAGGCAGTCATGAATTTTATGATCCTACTCTTCCTCACGCCTGGCTTGGGATCTGGATGTTAAAGATCAGAACTTCTGCTCTGCAGAAATGTTAAGCAATTACAGTTTCATTACCATTAAAATTATCTTTTGCACGTATCATTCTTAAATTATGCTACCTTTTCTGAAAATCACATCCACGGCACATAAAGCTAGTATCCAAAATGATGGTCATTTTTATCTTAATCTCTTTGAACCCTAGTTCCCTACCTGTGAACCAGATAACAACAGCTCATCAATTACCACTTGTGAAGCACACGACTACGGTAGTGATGAGTATCACTGGGAACCCCAAGGGAACATTCTTATCACCACGTTCAGCTAAGGGTCTGAACAGTATGACATACCTGAGACACACTGAAGAGCAAGGACGGAACAAAATACTGAATAGCCACATTCTGTACAGTGAGTAACACAGGAATCCTGCAAGGACCATTATGCTAGATGTATGCTCAAGGCGCTGAAATCAGTCACTCGGCAGCTTTTCCATCAGCATGCTCTATCCTTTGAAGGTAGAAGCCGTAAACATACACTGATACAATTGGTTTCGATTTTTTTTTTTTTTTAAGCCAATAAACTGAATAAAACTTAGTGCTTTGGTATCACATGGGTTACAAGGAGAAAGGATGCTTTGGCTCCACTGCACTGTTCTCCACGACATCAACGAGCACAGCAGCAGAAAGCAGTAACGGGTTGTTGCATCCAGGGTCCCAACTCTAGATGGGAACAGGACACACCTTGTCAGTCGTTGCCTCAGAAAATTTGCTGATGAGCAAAGGGAAGGCCTGTGTGGGGAGTCCTAGGCTCCACTCCTGACTTCCTGAGAGGAAGTGTACTCAAGCAACCACTGATCTGAGTACTACTCACCCTAACTGGCCCAATTCCTTCAGAGCACGAAGCAAGTGGATTATGCAGCTGTAGGGAGAGTTATGGAGGAAACAGACTATATGGGCTTTAATTAATTTACTATGCTGTATTGACTTCCATTCTCTGAAAATTGAGGGCCGCCTTAAATGTGGGCCAACGTTGTAGAAGAGATGGGTAAGAAAGTTCTTTAACAGTTCTTTAGACACTTCAAGGAGATGTTTGAGTTAACGTACTTTTAAAAGGTCTTGCTCTGACTGATCAGTCACAGGCTTGCCAAACATACAGAGGTGATTCCAGAGAAAACAATTCTGCAGTATGCATGATGTTTAGATGTGGTCATGGGCTTTTTAACCAGCAGGGAACCATAAATATCCAGATGTTGGGCTACATCCTGATGGTTACAGTGTGTGCTGGCAAGGAGAGAAAGTTTAGGAGCAGGCAGTTATCAAAGAAGATGGAACATCAGACTGCAACTCTGCAAGATGCACAAAATAAACTGGCAGATGCCCACTTAATACCAGTTAAAGCACAGTATCACCAAAAAGGGCACAACTTGGGCTTTTTTCTTAAATGTCCGTTTGCAGTTCTCCATCTCTGTAGCTAGTGAATCCACTGCTCTGGAAAGGAGTAAGAAAGCATATACTCCTACACGGTGCTTTAAACCAGATTCACATATGGTATCTTGCCATGTTCTACTAAGATGTCTCACAGTGCATTGGAGTATGTCATCAAAAGAGCATGCATGATCATATTCTGAACATCTGCACCATCTATTATGTGTTGTACTCTTTTCTGGGATTGCAAGAAGGGGCAGTTTATTTTTAAGTGAAACTTGGTCTGTGCATCACGCTTGGAAAAGTTACCCTACCATTCTTTCTCCTTCACCACAAATTCAACTCCTGGTCTCGAAGCTTCATTTTGATTTCTGATTAGAAGATGACTGATCACAAAGCAAGCCAGTGAATCTACAGCCACAACTTTGGGCATGTGCGTCCACTGTCATACACAAAGTGGCTGATTTTGCAAGAAGAGACTCTGAGCTCTTGCGGTTTACCAAAATGAGTGCCGTGTATCACAATTCCAGGCTCCAAGATTGTGGAATATGGTTCCGCTGCACACTGCATATGTTCAGTATTCTTTAACTAGCTTTGAAGCCATTTCTAACCAGCTGTTACACTACTTGCGCTAAAGAAGTACGGGTTCCCCTTTTACCCTATAAACATGCATTTCTCCCCTCAGACTGTGGCTTACACAGCTCTTGTGTATAGAATGTATGTAGCTGAAGAACCACATCATACACAGAAACAGCGCAAAACTAGCTGTCCAAACACAAGACCACGCATCACTACTCATAGTTCCAAATCAGGCCAAATTGCCATGGTACTGGACCTGTGGAGGACAGGCTGACAATTTTAGCCTTATTGGCCAAGTCCTGGCAAATTTACAAGAGTATGCTGCTCTCCGCTTTGTTGAAAAAAATAATTAAGATGCCTACTTTATACAATGTGAAAACAAGACACAGAAAAGCTAACCAAGTAGTCCAAAGGGATGCCACGGATCAGAGGCAGGGTTAGGACTCGAAGTAGCAAGGCCATGTTGGTCTTCAGGAGGAATCTATCCCCAAGTCAGATGGGCTACCACCTTCAGTATGCTAAAAACCTAAAGAGAAGTTCTGTCACTAGTGAGCATTCACTCCTCACACCATCTCCAAAAACAGTGTATTGTACCAGTGGAGAATAATTATCAACCTATAGAGGGCAATGGAGGAAAAGAAAATGAAAAAGGTGAAAGAAAAAAAAAGCAACCGAAAACATTAGACAATGTATCTTCTGAATTACAATCAAGTATTTACATTTCCTGTGTCAGTTAATCAGATATACTCCAGAAAGACACTAGACCAAAAAGGGCAGATTAAGACTATAAATATAAATAGACTTTTTGAGGTGTAGTATTTACACATGGGACATAACAAGTGCTGAACTATGAGAGGATCTAAACTTTTGGCCATGGCTACGACAGTCAGAAAGGACTGCATCAATTAAATCAGACTGCAAACAGCCATCTCCCCAGAGTGGAGATGGCTTTTGCTGAAGGCATAATTTCCCTCTCTGTGGCATAGCAGGCTGATATGAGCTGGTCACTACACAAGCTGCCATCCCTCTGCTGCAGAACTTGCTTTCTGATCTCCTGCTGTCTTCTATGCCCACAGAAAATAGTTTGTGTGGATCAGCAAGCTATCACACCCACCTTCATGTCCTCTAGGAGAGCCTGCGGATCTTCGATGCCTTCTGGAACACACTTCTTGTTCTCTGGGAGAGATTCAAGCTTTTCCACCAGGGCTTTTAAACCCTTCAGTTCAAATTCTGTGAGGTGAGTCCATTTGGTTGAAACTTCTGTAGCTGGAGACCCCGTTGGTGTTTTGGGATAGTCCGTGGGGGTCGTTGATTTTACGCTGTCATCTGACTCATTAGACAAAGTTCTTTTTAGGTATCTCATTACTGTGGCTTTTTGTTTTCTTCCTGCACCCTCCTTCCCTTCTGAGTGTGTGCTGTTGGGTGAGGAGGAGCCATCTACCAAGGATTTAGAGTTCTTATCCAAGCTGTCATCCTTCTCCTCCCGGATATGGGCATCACAAGATTCTTCATCCATGTCTAACCACGAATCTGAGGAATAGCTGTCTGTGCTGCGTTTTCTTTTTGCATCTGAAAGTTAGAAAAAGAATGCTGAAATTTTACCCAATGTAATTCATAGCTTAAACACTTCTCTACCACTGGGGCTAGGCACTGCCTATTTAAAAGGGCACTCGATAATGCCTACTAAGTATGGGACAGGAATGGGCTCTATTCAGCTGATTTTTAATTTGGATTGGGGGGTTGTTTGTTTGTTTGTTTGTTTTAATGCTGGTTTTCATTAACATCTACTCAGTTCAAATGACTGGGAAACATTTAGGGAAAAATTATGCTTTCTTCAAAGCTTCAGTCCTCTATGCCTTCAATTAAGAGTAGGCAGAGCTCTTAAGTCACACACAATTAATTTTCCCGCAAATCCGAAAGAGACCAGATTCGGCAGCCTTACAGCTTTAAGAGGAGAGTTAGCACAGAAAGAAGAGGGGAAGAATGATGGGAGAAAGCACGTTAAAATGCTGTACATCATCATTCTTCCAGGAACTCTGCACCGCAGAAAATCAACTTCTCAATACTTTTCCTCTTTGCAAGCAACTGTTGGTAAAACAAGAACCTACTGCATGAATACTCATTGCTTTTCTGAGACAAAGGATTACAATTATGCTTATTTTACAGACAAGAAGCCTAAACACACTGATAAATGCAAGGACTGTCACAGAGTTGCATGATACTGTTTTTCTTAACACCATCCTTGATACATTCTAGGTACTTCTCAGGAAAATTTAAAGGCAAGTTTCTGAGTCTAAAGAACTGTTAATCTTAGTTTTATGCTAGGTTACCCCCTAAAAATCCCAACTGCTACCCAACTCCATGCAATCAAGCAGTGAAAGCAATGTAGGAAACTAGTGGCCAAAGTTCCCTAAAGCACACATCTTTTCTTATTTATTAGACATAATTTCCTTTACTAAGTGAACAACATTGAATGCAGGCTAGCAACAGCAGGAATTTCTGTGGAAAATACAGTTAACACTGGCAACACCCAGTTAAGTCAATGTGAATTTTAATACTGGCTGAAATGGGTATGAGATCAAGGTGCAAACAAAAACACTCTGCAAAGGAAACAGAAGTCATACAGAAAAAGTGAGTGAACAATTAATGAAAAGTTCCTTTCACAGCTTTCATGCTTTGCAATGCAGTAGCTTTGGACTAGGACAATGTGAATTATGCTTAAGGAATGATTAAATGAACATTAAAGAAAAAGCTCAGTATCCGGTTGTTTAACAGTGAGGTTCAAAACAAACACTGAAGCCCAGTTCCAAGCTGGCAAATTCATCCTTATCACAGAGAAACTCCTTGTCTATTGCATAGTCTATACCATCTTCTTGCAAAATACACGTTACTTGTCAGCTGAGTAACAAAGATGCAACAGGTAGTGGCAGAGTAGCTATCCAAGGGCAGTTAGCCTAGCTGCTTAGCTTTGCAGTTTCAAATAAAAATTCTGTAAGGCCAGGCAGAGCTCTGCAGGTTAGTGCCCAAGAGATATGAGTTAGCCACTTTATACTTGTCAGGGCAAAAGTGCTGTTGCTACAGTGTCTGCAAAAATCAAGCATCTCTGTGTCTAGTCTACTCCTTCAGTCATGTTTGCATTTTTCCTCAGAACCAAAATAGCCATAAAATTACTCCTGAAAGGCACATTTAAGCTGAAACACCAGTGAAAAGATGGCAGTCACAAAAAATACCAGCTACCAGCAAGGCTGGTCACAGCCAAATCCAGCTCTACATCCACAGTGCAGGCTAACATCCTCCTTGCATCCCTCCAAAAAAGCTTCACCATGAAGTACAGCACAGTTTATTTTGTGCGCTGAGGTGGTGGCATGCAACACTCCAAAGCAGCTCCTCCTCCCTGGTTTGTGCTAATACACCCCCATGCTTCTCTTAGAAAAATAAACAGGATTAGAAAATATCTTAACCAGAACATTTAAAAACCACTAGGTTATCCAACTTTTATTTAATACTGTTTTTTCCTTTGTCCACAGTAGCTAGCACACTTACCCACCTCAAAGGGCTATATAATCAGCTTATGTCATTCTCCCATTTTACAGCTGAGGAAACAGATGCTTGGGAGAAAGCATGATTTGCTCATTGTTGCACATCAAATCTAGGGCAAAACCAGGAATCAGAATCCAGGCTCCTGGATCCAGGGCTGGAGCCCCTTCTCTAAGCCACACTGCCTTGGTGAACTATTTTACAATTGACTGAAGCACAAAAGCCCAGTCTAGATGGGAGAAGATGCCAGTGATAAAGCAGAAGAAGGTGAAAGCAGATACGCTTCCCTACGCTACCAGTACAGCATCATTAACAGAAATTGGTATAAATCTGCACAAAGAAAATTATGTTTCTGTCTTCCTATGCTGTGGCTCTGCTGAACAGGAACTAATGGCTGTAACTGGGGCAAATCGCAAGCGTAGATAAGGCCTAAAGAAAGAGAGGGAGATCACGTTACTCCAAGTAATGCTCTGGTGCTAAGACAAAACAGCCTTCGAGAGAGATCTCCACTTTTTGTCTCTTGCTCTAATCTATGGAAACAAAAGGCAAGCGAGGAGTGGAACACCACAGCATACTGGGGGCCTATTCCCATTAGAAACAAGCACATGGGGGGCCAGCAATTCTGTTCTGCCAGCTGCCACCGCTTCCCTGCCACCGGCTGTCTGCACAAGACAGGCCCTGCTGTGCCAGTGACACCTGGGTATGGACAGACAAAACCCAATCTAAATCTAACCTCAAAATGAGCCATCACCAAACAAGTGCCCTGTGGCCTGTTCTCTGCAAGCCGGGCAGTTACCTGATGCCTTGCCTAACTTTACATCTGGGGACAGGGCTTGCTATTAACCTGAAATGTATCAGTCTATTCCAGAGCACTAGGGGATTACAATACTGTTGCACTATCAGATTAACAGTGGACTGCTTTCAAAAGACAACAACTGTCTGCTACTGCTGGTAATTTTAAAAAAAAAAAAAAAAAAAAAAAAAAAAAAAAAGCCAAGGGAATCAACAATAGAAGGATAACTTCAAGGTGAGAAAGGTTCAATCTTATGTTTTCAAGTGTTTTGTAGTAATGCAATATACCATTACTTTTATTTATTCATTTTAATGCAAACAGTATCTGACTGAAAGTTACTATGCTGCAAGCTGAGGCCCTACATAAGGATAATCTGCATTTATTTTGTCAAGAAGTGCATTTTAAGCAGTGTATTACCAGGGTTCCACTGACTTGGAGGTTTTTGGTTTAGAAAGTCTCTCCATGGAAAAGAGCTCCTGCTAAGTGCAACTGTGGTTTCTTCTTCTGAGTCAACGCACCAGCCAATACCAGGTTAGAACTCTAGTTTTAGAGTCATTATCCAGTCTGGGCTTCCATACCACTTAGTGCAAAAAGACCTTCACCCCTCTCCATCTCAAAGCAAATAAAACCAGCTTATACAAACCAGTTAGTGACATAACTCAGGGAAGAGAAGTAGCAGCACAGGCTTGACCACGGGACAGTGAGCTAGAAATACCTTTTTTTCTATAGCAGTTCACTTCCCTGTGGTTCTGGGCAAATCACTTAACTTTCCCCACAGTTATCCACTTGTACAAGAAGGATAATTATACACAGTTTCTTTCCTTGCTGAAAAGCAACTTGCTGTATTACAGAACTTAAAAGAAAGGGAGGGGTGTGAGGTATAATTATGAAATCTTTCTAAACTCTTTAGTAAAAACAGTCCAGTGTGTAGTATCTATCTTGCCACTCCCAGCTCCAAACCCTGACACTGTGACTTGGGAGCAGCAGTTCCTATTGGTCTGCTAAAGACAGCAATGACATTGTCATTAGCAGAAAAAAACCCTGAGCATACTGGCAATGTATCACTGCATGGAGCACCCCACACAGAAATCACTCAATATAGTCCAGTACCTGTCTATCATAAGCAAATCTCTTCTATCCCCTGAGAAGAGGGAGAAAAAAAAGACATGGCTCCTTCACCATGCCAGAGGGCATATTTTCTTCATCCATCAGGCTTAACATATAGTTAGAGCCATCCTGTTAAAATTTTAGCAACGGGAGTCTTAAAAGCTGCAGGCTACAGAGAAAGCACATTTTCGATAGCCCAGTATCTTCTCCCAATTACTCTTTGTCAGCTCACTCTCAAGATCCGTATCTCACTGAAGGTCAATTGTGATTGAAAACATGCAGTACAGACTCATTCATGGTAAGAGTAAAAATAATGAAGACATATCCATCCTGAAACAGTGCATGTTCAAATCTAGTAGGAAACCCAAATAGGATCTGTTTCTGATTTCAGCCGGCAGGACAAATGTCACAGTTGAGAGGGACAAGGAAAAGAAAAAAGGGAGAGAAAGAGAGATTGTGTGCTTTTACAGCAGCCTGGGATTGCTGTCATGTCATCATTCCCCTGAGTGTTTGCCCTTCTGCAGAAGAGATCTGAAAAGAACGGTCTCACACACTAACTGGGACGCAACTGCCTGAAAACTCAATTCTGGGCCTGAAGAATGGGTAAGGAAACCACGGTCATCATCTTCCAACTCATTTAGAAGGGCAGGCATCTTTTTTTGAGGAGCAGGAACACTCAAGGTTTTAGCATTGCCTATAGTGAGGTGTTTTCTTTTTTTTTTTCCCCCATCTGAAGTTTTTTTGAGTCAAGACATTTAGTAAACAGAAATACAAAGAACAATATAAAGTGCTACGCTAGCATGCAGCTATCAGGACAGAGGTAAAACAACACAATCACAGCAATACATTTTCAGGAGTAGGCAATGCCTTGAAAGAGTCACTGAATTTAGCAACCTTCACGTCAAAGCAAATAAATACTGTGTAATGACAACATAGTATGAAAAGTCTAAAGATATCTTTAAAACACAATTGCTGATGAACTCAGTTTTCTGTGTTCTCCAAAGATGTTCTCTATCACCACAGTAATCTCCTTTTTTTCACACAGGAGAACAGAATCTATACCAATTCTATGAGAACTACCACTTTATGAATCCCAGAGACCACGGGCAGCTTCCTGTGCTATCTCTGGTGGATGTCCTCCTCAACTAATAATCACCTGTTGCTTCTTAGCTTCTGAGATCCAGTAAGACCACTGTATCAGAAGGTATGTAAGAAAAGAAAGCAGCCCAACTCAAGAGTGAAAAATAGCAAGTTCAAGCACGCAAAAAGAAAGGTAGAAAGTAGACATTTACAACAAATTATGTCAAGGAAGTTATTAAAAAAAAAAAAGGAGAAACATTAAGATTATTCGGGAGGAATTTCTGAAAATGAGTATAAGGATGTGAAGAATTTTTTCTTAAACTAAGAAGGACAGAAGACAATTAAATCTATTGAGGAGTTTGCAGAGAAGTTAAGTACTTTGTTTCATTACTCTTTAAGGAGAATAATGGGAAATTCTTTGTCAAGGGATACTCTCTCATGGGAAATCAAGCAATAGCTTGCGGATAGAGAGGTCTCTAAGGAAAGGACAATTTAAGGACCTTAGCAGTTCTGAGGAGAAGCTTAAAAACAAAGCGGTGGGGTTTTGGAACACTGACCTCATTTGGATCTCCTATCCCACAGCAGGTGAATGATATTAAGATACAGACACTGCAGAACAAACAAGTGTAATTCAAGGATTACAGTTCATAGAGATTTATTTGAGTCAAGAGGCTGGACACTGAGACCAGTTAAAAGAAAAGACAAGCAAGTATTTGCACCAGTATTACTCCTGCAGAACAAAGCAGCGCAGCTTTGTAAAGGTAAATAATGTACCTTTACTCCTTTGAATTTGACAAATGCCAAAATGAAAGATCCAGTAGATACAATAGGTCTGGGCTTTTGAACCACAATCCCCAGTTCAATAATTATTTTAAGGTTAAGATTCTGCCAAGAAATAAAAAGCAAGTTTCTGACAAAAAGAAGTACACATCTGTCTCTCCTGGAGAGAAAGGCCCTGGATGTCAATGTCAGAGATTTTATCAGCATGCTAATACTCTGAAGTCAAGAGATAGCAGGCAGGTGGATGAACTACACGCTGTCAGTAGATATCACTTAGGTAAGCTGAAAGTACCAATCCGTTCAAGACAGTAACAACAGCTTAAGATCTGCCCACCCAGACACTTGCACCACCTACCTCGACTTGGCACCCACAGCCATGCAGTAGGGCTGCAAGTCGCACCAGCTCATCAATCCTACTGATAACAAATATATTCATTTTTCGATAGGGTTAATTTTCAGTCAGATAGCTGAACTGATTCAGCTCATGGGGCAGCTGCACAATCTCTAGAGTTCAAGAAACGGAATAGTCTTGTGAGAGCAGCAAGTTTCTCACAGTAGCTTAAAATGACCATAAGACCATGCCCAAACAACAGCAAAACAGTTTCATATTCACTTTCCACTAGGCCAACAACTGAAGCCACCACAGGAGACAACAAGGCCCAGACAACATTGCCACCAAACCATTTTCCAAATAGCCAAGCTCCTTTTCCTGATGCCTTTGCAGCTGGCACTCTTTGGTCATGCAAAACAATTCTTTTCCCTCTAGACACTGGACATCTATGGTTCCCAATGAGCTTTTATATGATTTTAGTATCCCTCAGCTAGTAACTGGACTGAGGCGTATTTCGTGGGGATTACCAAACCACTATCAGTAATTACTGAGTTGGGCTGAAATTCACACTGGTGATTTAGCTGGGAAAGGTCCCATCTCAACATGCTGAACGGTTCACTCTCCGCATCGAATTTCTTCTGAAATTAAACCTCAGCGATCTGACACCCCCATCCTGCCTGCAGGATGAGCCTCCTTCCATGCCAGTGGTTTAGACAACAGGAGGTTGTTCCTTATTTTCCAATGAATGCAGTCATCAGAGTTTTGTCACTGCTTTATGAAGAGCTGATCCAAGAGGCTAATTCATCCTTTCCTCCAGATGACCTCGTATAATGAGAAAAACTTCTCCACACTGAGCTCCTGCTTAACTAACCCTTCTGACCGGGGCCTCACAAAGCTAAGAAGAGAACAAACTGCGAAGTACCAAATTTCCCCATGACCCCAAGAAATTTCCCTGGCCTATCTGCACAGATTATTAGGTCCCTCAAGTTATTCTTGGTCAGTAAAATTCACTGGAGAGTGACGTCTGCCCATAACTTCTTCAATCCCTTCTACTAAGAATTATTCTAGTAGGTGATCATTTCCCCACTCTGTCCAGAACCCGGGGCAGTTCCCAGCATGCCAGGTTCACTCCAAGTGGCACCTCAGGGAGCAGGAGGCACAGAAATACTTTAGTCATCCTCCACACTTAACATGTATCAGTTAAGATTTAGCTGGCGCTTGTGTTACTTTCAGCTTCAGTTACTTTCTGCGCTTAAAAGCAGGGAGGCAACATGGCCCACCGTCTTGTTCCATTAAAAGGAGGAAAAACAGGGCAGTTCAGCAAGGCAACAACTGGAATTGTCACACGCTGATGTAAAGCTCACATCAGTGCCAAGGTAATGCCTTCCCGCTTCAGGCACATCTATCCATCTCTGCTATGGTCCATTTTCAGCTATTGTTGTAAAGGTTTCTTTGACCTCCCTGCACTTAGGTTATAGATCATGTAGATTTGTGTAGGTGTTTTCTTGGTTTTGTTACTCTGCAGAACTAGAAGTCAGTTACCAAACAGACAGAACTAAAGTAGAGATTAAAGAAAAGAAAGGAGAGGGAAGCCAGGTTTAGTGACCATAACACATTCTGTAGAGGAGATGCTCTATAAAAGGACTAAATATCCATCCCACCAGAGCACATTTGTAATGCACACATTTCTGGCTACTAAGGTACTGTGCCAAACATAGCAGTAAATCCTCAACTGTTTGGCAGATCATCTCCACACAAACATTACTGAAACCAGAGAACAAACGCATCCAAAAATTATTTTTCTGGGATCCACTTGCTAAGGGAATGCTCAATAAATATAATTCTAAGTAGGCTGGTACTTTGTGGAAATGCTTAAGAGTCAAAACCCTCCCCACCCCAAAATAAACAGTTCATTGGAATTTCTACAGTTCTCCAATTCAATTTATAACCTGCTTTGCAGAAACCAAAGCAGTAACTAGCCTAAGGTGCCAGCATCAGTTCTGAATATGCACTCAAAGGATTCACTCACCAATTAACATTGATTCTTTCTGGTACTCTTTGCTGAGGTGGCAGCGCTGGGTCACACAGGACACGTATCTCTCCAGAACATACCAGCACATTTCATAGTAGAAAGGATAACGGAATTTAGCATGCACCTGAAAGCAAGATCAAGACTGTCAGTCCATGGGGAAGGGAGAGAAGTTTGCAGCACAAGGGCCAGTCATCATTCTCATCATGTTATCAAGAGCACAAACAGTATGCAGGAGGGGGAGGGGAGAGAGGGTGGGAGCCGAGTGAGATGTATGCCTTCAGCATACAAAATGAGGAGACTGCCTGCCTGCCTGCCATGATAGCATCATTTCTTGGTTCACTAATTTGTATCCTCTTGGGGTGGTGGGAGAGGAAAGGGTTTGTGTTCTTGTGAAATCATGAAACTGATGGATGGCCCCTACAGTATTATTTACCTACTGTATAAACATAGGGTGGTCACATACAGATGTTAGTCACTAGAACTCAAGTTAAAATAAAGGATTTTTAAATTTTATTTCCTAAACACTATCACACGATTTTTATCAAAATGGCAACATTACCTAAAATGAGTCAAGCAGGAAATACATCTTTTTCAATTATGGTCTTCACAACAATTTGATTAAACAAATGAACACACAAATTCTCAATTACTGATAACTACACATTAAAAGTAAAAATCCCTTATGTGGTTTACACTTAACATTTTGGTAGCAAGTTAGCTTTTGCCACAAACAGAGCAGAAAAGCAGGATTTTGACAAAAGATCCTGTCAAGCTGTGCACTTGTTCTTACATCTCAGACCTGTTGTTCTCACACAAAAAGCTTATTCTCCAACACTATGTATTTGTGAGATTATTTCAGATTCGAAAGAAAGCAAAGTAGGTTTCCTTCCTTTCTAACACAGTTTTCTATCTATGGGAGGTCACTGTACCAAAGAAGAATCTGAGAAGCTCCTAAAATGCAGGAACATATGTATATTTATTGTGATTTGCTAAAAATGGATGCCATGCATCTTGCATGCACTTGTACTTACACTGTACACTTCTTTCTCCTGGTGGCACCAAAATTTGCATTTTGCAGGCTTGTGTGCATGCACTGCACTGGGATTATAGGAACTGCTTTAAGACATTCTATGCATATTAACTGCTCACCTAACCAAGAGGTGTCCACCCACCTTTAATGAAAAGCTGGACTGCACCATAAAGGAGCATTATCTTAGAAAGCCCATTTTTAAAAAACAAAACCAAAACACCACCCCACCCCAGATCACTCAAACCCCCAAAGTCTAAACAGAACCACTAACCCAGCACCCGGAAACTCATTCAGCTCTGCAAAGCAGGCATTGTCAAAAAATCTGCGTGGTGATAAAAGCATCCACTTGAGCATATCAGTGACTTACTAGTATGCCCATATTTGAAAACTGTCCCCAAGGTGGACAGTCAAAGAACTTGCCTCTATTCCTAGGACACAGGAAACGCAAACACTTTTAGCCGTAAAACAAAATGTAACGAAGGGAAAATACACTGTATTGTCCCACTAAATGTATCACAGTGCAGGATTTAAATATTCCATGGCAATTCCCAAAAGTTAAGATCTCTTAAATTCAACGCAAATGTAGCTGGTAAATCTGAAGTGTATGTTGCTATGGGTCATGCATCCAGTGATGATGCACCTTCCCAAATGTTTCCCTGTGTTGTTTGTTACAAAGCACACATACCAAAAAAAAGAAGAAAAAAAAAATAAAAGGAAAAAAAAAAGCAAAACCCAACCAACAAAACAACATCCCCCTAAATGTGAGAACATTTAACCCCAGGGCCTTTTCGCATTGGAGAATATTTTTCCTTTGGTTTAGTTATTTGTCATAAAGAAGAGATCGAGTCACTTATCACTATTATGGAACACAGGGGAAATTAGCCATGCTAAAATATATGCTAATAAAGGAACTCAAATTTTTCCAAGAGAGCACTGCAGGAAACAAAATTTGCAAAGAATTGACTTACAAACAGGAAGCCGCCTTCCACCCCTCAGCCTTCAAAAGGTTTTCAGCCACATGCCTGGGAATATTAAAGACATCATTGCTCAACATTTGTTGACAGATTCTGAGCTTCACCAAATTTAGTTGTTACCAATGTTAATTCAATGTGAAAGACAAGGCAGTAATGCATGCAGTGCTCCCATTATGTATATCAATCTTTAATATTCAATTTGAGTTCCTAATTGCCTCACTATCAATGTTCCAACCCACAGCAAATCCCTCCATGCCTCTGTAATTCACTATTTGCCCGACAAGGCCCTGCTTTTACAAACCTTCAGAAGTAAGAGCTACCATATGTAGCAAAAGATACTGTGCAAAGATCTACAGCCTTTTGCCAGTAAAGCAAGTCTAACAGTGCTTTAAAAATCTTTTAAAGTTTGCCTTATGGAAAAGGAGGAGTACGTCCTTTATGATATCCTTGGACATTTATTAATTATAATGGATGTGAACTGCATTATGTACATGTCCATACTTTTTCCATTGTACACTTATGGTCAAATGAACTCTATGGGGAGGGGGGGAGGAATAAAAGAAAGAAAGAAAGAAATTAAAAACGTCTGTGATGAATTTAAAGTGTAATATCTGATACAGACACTGCCAGAGGACTAAAACCCCCACCAGCAGGGAAATACACTAGATCATCTAATAGGCATTTCCAGCTCTAACTTCTGTGATTAATAATTTACAATCCACTGAATAAATTTGTTAATTATTCCTGTAGAGCAAGAAAAATCCTCTCTGGAATATGATCCATTTCTTCAGTTCAAAGTGAAATTATTTGAGAGACTTATATCCCCTTCCAAAAACAAAACAAAAACCCCTAAGCAAGTAAGGCACACGTTTTCCTTAAGAAAGTATTAGTCTCTTCCACAATGTCCATTCAAATCATTACAAACCCCACTTGTGTTTAATCAATCTAATCACAATACTGAAAAACAATTTCTGATTATTTACAAAATAATTACTCTATCCACTTCAAATATTATCTTACATTCCAGAAAACAAAATCAGTAGCAAACACCATCATCTGTGAGTGACCACCTTACGTATATATTTTGAGTGCTTTTGTCCCTATCTGTGTTCAAATATTTTAACACAGTTAAATTTAGATGAGTTGGGAGTAAGTTTGACACATTCTTCCTCTTCAGTAATACAGAGCTGTAACACCCCTGTGCCAAGATGATGAATCGCTGCATGGCAGCCTGCTTTGCAGTTATTCAAGCTGGTCTAGCAGAGAGCTAAACAGCTTGGCCTATTTGACTAGCTGTTAATTGGCCTCTAGGAAAGCCAGACTGCAAAATGAGAGTCTCTACAAACTGTAAGGCTGGAGAATATTTGTTTACCTCAATTGCACATTAGGAGCTGTTTCCAACAATAGACATGTTTTTTATTACTCCTTAAAACTATTTTTAAATGGCTATAACCCTCTTAAAAAGTCTCCCAGGGATATGAGAAATTAAGCTAGAATAAGCATGACAAGTATATAAACTAGGCAATTTTATCAGGCTGTAAATCAGCATTACCATTTCAACCATGTATTTATTCTCGTCTTAGCTGCTAAGACAATAACAACTACACCTAGCATAAAAATGACTTTGAATATCAGCAATCAAAGATGATTAAGCATTATATAGCAGGTTTAAACACAGTGAAACCTCCATAAAATTGCTCTGTGCAAAATGAAGAGGGGAAACACACCTGTATTACACTTTGATTTGAGTGTGGCAAATTACTTCGTCAATCACATCATGTAATTTACTTCTGTGCTATACACAATGGAAAGATCAATACTGATGAGAAACTCATTTGCTGTATGTTCACACTGGCAAATTTGTGTGAACTACATACTGTACCGAGTCTGCTATACTAGCCAGTGTATGAATAGAACTATTTGAACAAAGCAATTATTTGCTTTGCCCATCAAATTTTGTCAAGTAGTACACACTAGAATCCTATTTTGAAAACATTTACCTCTTCAAGATTCCTGCATGATATTTTTAGGTTGGGGGATGGTGGTAGTGGTGTTATTATTTCTAAATAGCATTATTGATTTTCCTGCCTTTTATCAAACTTCCGTATGCCTTAGTTGCACAGCTTATATTTTGTTTCTGTCTAGAAATTCTTGCTATTCTTCGACTGTTCACACAGCTTTGTGAACAGCAACATGCAACCGCTGAAATTGTTTCTGTGAAGTCATGGAAATTCTGGGCTGTTGGCTTTCATTAGTCTTTTTTAAAGCACTTTATTTTTGGAGGGAAAATGATAAAGAACTACACAGACTTTGAAGAAAATCTAAACTAACACTGAGAAGACTAAAGGTCTGATCTGGGACTTCCAAATGCTGCAGGATCCTTTTCCAAAAAACGGTGACAGGACATTTTCAAAGAGGCAGATATCAACTCCCAAAACCTCCCCACAGGATCAGGGTGCTAGTGACTTTTAAAAGGCATTTCAGTGTAATTGGCTGGTAAATTCCTAAGAGTTACCAAAATATTTGACTGTTACGGGGAATTCTGCCTCCTGGTATAAAAGCTTAGGAGATCAAAGCTGCACCCAGCTTGCCAAAGAGAAGGGCCTGACATGAAGCACTACTGAGCAGTTACAACCCAAGGTGTGTGATCTTGGGTTGCTCAAGTCCTCTGGGAACAAAATGTCACCTTTTATACAACTTCAGGAAAAAGAGCATTTCCTTCCCATCTTCCCCATAGACATCAATAGAAATAACTTGTTTCTGGCATCAATCCTTCCTCCCAGTCTCCTCTTCTCCATTCTCCATGCCAGTTGCCTGTGCTAGCATCCTTCCTGGCAACAACACACCCTCCCATTATGCACCTGCAGCATACATATGCAGCATATACTGCTGGTTCTTATTTACAGTCACTCTGAAAACCTTCCTGTGCATAGCACCTCTGTCTAGCCACAGTGAGCCCTTTCCTGCTTCTGCCATCATAACTCTTTCCTGTCTAAGTCCCTTTACGCTTTCTTAAGACACTTGACATTCTTGCCTTGGGACACCTATTCAAAGCCAGGCTGAACTCCACTCTGGTCTCTACTTCTGCTCTCAGCTACATTCCCTCTGTTCCAATTCCCCTGAATTTCAGCTTTTGTCTTCATCTCTCTTCCACTAAGAATTCATTTTTCTGCTTAATATTCCTTCTCTTCATTAAAATCACTCCAGGAAACCAACTGCTCCCACCACTGTTCTGCAATGTGAAGATTACCAGGCCTTGTACCCCCTGTGAAGTAAGGGAGGCTGGAGGGAGGACACCCGTCCTCTCACACAATCAGAGATGTACTTCAAAACAATACATATTGCTTCAGGCCTACGTACTCTCACTGCAAAGAAAGCAATCTGGGGTAAAAGCCCACTTGGAGTCAGAATTGTGCCCTCTTGTAGAGGTGACCAACAGTGAACTGTACTGATGTCCAAGACATACCATTTTAAGACCTTTTAGCGAAGAAGAATTGCAACTTTCTGCCATTTTGCCAGTCCAAGTCTCCATTACCACCACAGCTGGCAACCATGCCAGTGATTTACCAGCACTGCCTCAGTGCAATGCCTCCAAAACAGTCAGCCACAAAAAAAGTCCCCATCTGAATTTGCACATACCACTAGTCCACTTTTGCATCAGAATGCTACAATTTCCTTGCATAGCTTATTTAATAGCCGACTAAACCAATAGCACTTCCTTCAGATTCTGCTACTTTATGAAACTGTAAAGTATATGACGACTAGGTGTCCTGTTTATTAATCAAGGATAAAATTTTCGCTCCCAACAAAGAGGCCGCACAGTAACCTCCTCCAAGATGTAATACTCTTTCCATTAGGTAGATGCTACAGCCAGATGAACATCACAATGTTCAGATTAATGTCCCACCCCAGATTAATTTTGTTCCAAGAATTCCTGCACAGTATCGAGTCATTGTAGAAGAAAATCCTGCAAAGTATAGAAGACGTCGTTTCATACGCAACTTCTGTGCAGCTTTGTCAATTCAGTAGATAGTAGAACCATCCTAGTCCCATTAGTTCTCCAGGCTCAGGTATCCATTCCAGGTGTGCACACAGAGATGATAAGCAGGGGGTTACCAGAAGTACCAGTACAAAGGTCTGTAAAGCGCAATATGTTTTTGTACAAAAGGGAAGGTGTTTTACGAAAGTTTGACAGACAGACAAAAGACACAGAAGGGACACGTCTGTGGGAAGTAGGGAAAAACAGATGAGTAAATCCCACTAAAAATAGCTAACATTTTAAAGTCTCTTTACTTCACGTTTACCTCTTGTTTCAATGACTCTGACACGGAGATCCCATCAGTTCTTGTTTGTCAGAAGGGAATACGAGGAAGAGACTATGAGAGATCATAGTCACAAATAACTGTTCAGTTAAAAAGAGAATCAAGTATCCTTACCCTTGTTCTGTCCTCAATTTCATAGATGCGAAGCTGCATGGGAACATTAAAGCTATGCAGGATATTTCCACCAAACACCAGAGAATCTACTGGAGTATAAACTGCGTGTATCCACCCTAGAGAGGGAAAGCAAAGAACTGAGAATGCCTCATGCTATGTAGTATTACAGAGCAATTTATCATCAAATTTTAACAACCCCATGAACCCCATTCTGCAGGGGATAAGAGGTTAAAGCAGTGAAATGTTAAATGGTATGCTCGTAGCCACACTTTAACACTAGTCATAGCAGGAGAATGGCATCTTACAATGTACAGCCTTACAACCCTCTGTAAACTGGGTTCTTCTATTTATTCACAGAACAGTTACAGTATTTACTGAGAACGCGCAAGCTTGTGACTCAACCACATCCATGACTAAGAAGTAAATTCAGTCTGTTCGGTACACTTGGCTCTCCGATGTATCTACTGGCACCTCCAGCAGGGTTGCAAATCATGTTAGCAGTGGTGTGGGCTAGGGCTGTGGAACTGGACTGAGTCACATCAAACTTTCTTCACACCAGCACCAGAGCATACATCTTCAGATGTCAACAATTTCAAATTATTACCAGCCCTCCTTCAGAGGTGAAAGTTTCATATTCTATTATCAGCTTCCTGAAACTACCAAAAAAATCTTCATCGCTGCAAGCCCTAAGTTAGGGGATTTAACATTTCCAGTACTGGAGCTGATGAGACTGTTCTGACCCAATCCTGCAAGGAACTGAATTCGTTTCACAGGCTCCAAAGCAAGGGAAGAATTTTCTATCACAAAGAAAATTCAGACGTAGCAATTCAGGCAGCCACACACCAGCTCTTCTGCTTCTGCATTGTTTGCTTGGTATGTCAGCAGCTGAAGGACTGGCTATGCAAGACTGTAGCCTCTGATCTCTGCAGTGAAAAAGGAATTGATCTTGCTAATGATCTGGAACCCACAGAGACCTGACACTTTTTTTTTTTTCGTCTTTTTTAATGAAAAGCATTACAATTTATAAACCAGCAGACAGCAAAGCAACATAGGGGGCAGTCAATTTTCTCCTAACTGTGCAGTACTTTCCATTAAAGCTGTGGCAGCTTTCCTTCACTTCAAGATCAGTGAGGGAGCAGGAAAATGCCCTTCAGCCTAAAGGGTTCTCCAGCTAGCAGCCACAAAAGCTCTCCTACGCAACAATCTTTAGATGGCAAATGCCTGCAAAGCTGTATCTGAGAAGTCCTTGAGCCACAGCAGATAGCAGAACTGGGGCTTTCATTTAAGGGCATATTGGTAGGAGAGAGACAGGAAGGAAAAGAAATCAGCACTAGAATTTTCTCCCTAGAAACACAAGCTCATCACTCTGGATACATTCTTCTGAATTTCAGAATCACAGAATGGTTGAGATTGGAAGAGACCTCTGAAGGTCCAACTCCCCTGCTCAAGCAGGACCACCTAGACCCAGCTGCCCAGAACTATGTCCAGGTAGCTTTTCAGTATCTCCTAGGATGGAGACTCCACAAACCCCTCTGGGCAACCTGTTCCAGTGTTCAGTCAATTTACAGGTCTAATTCCATATGATAAATGTGACACATATAAAAAAGCAAGTGGCTCATAGCTCTGGCAGCTCTTGGTATTATTGAATCTCTCCTGCTCCAGTTAGTGTAATTTCAGTTACAGAGCAGCTCACAATGATCCAGTCTGTTTACTACTTCCAAATCAAGAACAACCAACTAGAGAGGAATTTTTTTTCATGTAACGATAGCGCAGCAACTACATACATCAACACTACAAAAACTCTTCACAGTTGAAGTAGTTCACCACCTCACATGAAATACATCAGTCTGTACTAAGAGTAAACTACTGGGAAAATAAATGATCTTCCCAATCCTAGTCTTTGGGAAGGAAAAAAGATCCAAGGTCAAGGAAGTTGGGGCTGCTGCTTCCACTAGGTAATCAAAGATTTATGCGGTTGGCGGAAAGAACAGAAACCATGTGCTGAAGCAAACCTGTTGGTGGGTCCCCAAAGCCAACTTATTGGATAGGTGCTGAAACACAGGGTCAATTTGCGTAACAATTCACCTTAATTGTCAGTTTCAGAGATGAACAAACTGAAGCTCAAAAAAGTGAAATGACTTATCCATGGCCACACAACTGAGTGGTAGCAGAAGACAGGTCAGAAACAGCCAAACATCAGCAGAACATTGAAGAGTCCTCACTGCTACTTCCCACTGCAATTCTCCCAGCACAGATCAGTCAATGTATAAACATACTGGAGCTGGCAGATGCAACAAGTTATTTTAGTGGAATGATCAACAGCATTCTAAATACAATTTGTTATCAAATATTTACAACTTAAGTAAAAGGAGTAACTGAGCTGAAACCTGGCTTTCTAGTCCTATAGGAAAGGTAGAAAGGAGATATCCTTCATCTTACAAGAAATAAAATTAAATCCCATCAATGCACTTGTTCCTCAAGTGTATGCTTTTACTACAACCACACAGTAGCCTCCTCCTACAAATTATATTTCCTCAGTGAAAATTTCACACTGGATTGCAGTTGGTTTCATTGCTTCTTGCTCTTTGGGTTTCATTCTCATCAGACCTTCCCTGGCCTCTTGACTCTGCTCCCACTAGATGCCAAGGGTCTTTATGTTAATAACTGCTAGACTTCCTCGGTAGTAGTCTCAATATTTTGGGGAGAAATGTGAAAGGATCTATCACTGGCTTGAGCCAATGCTCCAACAAATGATGTCCCAGACATGACAAACCCTCAAGAGAAAGATAAACAAACATGAATATAGATTCAATCCTGTATTGATGAAGAGCAGGTAGAGGTGCAAATTCGAAGTCTTCCTTAAAGTATCTGAGACAACCTCTGGTTCTGCAGATAATGCATTTAATTCCCTACTTACATTTATAATCCAGGTCTAAATTCATCTTACAATTAGTACCTTCAACTCCTAACTTCTGAACTAACTAAACACTAGGTCCTTCAAGATGAATGTATTTCTAATAACAAGACTGAAAATACTGCTTTTTATGACAGTTCTCAATGACAAAACCCTGTAATAACGAAGCACTAAAATCCATCAGGGTTGGGAAAATAAAATTAAAAATAAACCAGAGACCAAGCAACAAACAGAAAAGTAATTAACTGTAAAGTCCTTGGAAGTAAAGTTCCTACCCCTAGCCAAAGGAGGGTGTAGGATGATTTCCAGGCATAGCTCAGAGATGGGTAAGAACGATGCCTGTGGGTACCATCCCTTCACTGTTGAACAGCATTGAGCTAGGCACACAGCTAAGTCCCAGGGAATCCCTAGATCTCCAGCAGTTCATGTGCTCCCACATGCAGGATCCAGCTCACAGTCCCTCTGCCAGCTACAGGACGCATCCCTGTCAGAGGAGTCACCGGATCATAAAATAGATTTTGGCCACTCAGCTCTACAGCATTTTTCAGTTATACTGCATCCCAAAATAGTTTTGACTTGCCTGAGGAACATACGTGCAATATTGAAACTGCAGAGACACAAGCACCAAGAGATATTCCAGAGACGTAGGACACTACAGGCAAGATAAGGCAAAAAAGATGGAGAATTGAAAAGATAGAAAACCATAGGAAGATCGGCACAGATGTTAAAAAGAAGAAGAAGAGAAAAAAAACTCCTATTCCAATATTAACAAGGCTGTGTATGGAGAAAAACTGAAGAGGCCAGCACCAGAAAAGTAGAAGTAGGAGGAAACAGAGATGAGCAGAAAACAGGAAACAGTTTCCATGAGGGTAATATATTGTGGAAATGAGCTCTGAGAACAGATAAGCTTGGATCGCACATTCAATTCATTCCCACAGCTTAGATACAAGCACGACTCAGAAATAAACTGAGGAAGATGAATGTTCATTGTGACCATTTGCAAACAAGAACACCCATCTTCTAAGCTTCCCAATTACAAAGGTTTTTCAAGAGGAAGACAGACCTCCAGAATAGGAGCAAGCTGCACGTATGCGTAAGACAAAAAGGACGGCCAAGAGGATTCCTTTAGTATCATCCACACCAATGCATCCCGCCTGTCTCACCTTCAGCTATGCTGTAAGTTTTTGCCAGATGAATTGACAGGTCTGTTGAAGTGTACGATCAACTCACTCTATGCTGGACAGCTTGTCATGTCTGCTCATGTATGTCTGCATCATTCAGCTTTCACAGCAAAAACTTGCCACAGCCTCCAATACAGACACCTCTGAAGCGAGTGTCATTAATTCTCTCTTCAGTGACTGCTTTCTACTGTTTACATACACCCTGGTACTACTGCACAACCCTACATGTTTCATGGGTTAGTGCAAGACAGGAGATAACATCCCTCCCCTTGGTAATACTCTCAAAAACTGCAATATTCTCAGAAAAAGGAAAGCAACACAGAATAAAATGCCACAAATTTAATTTTATCCTTAATGCCAAAAAAAGCAGTGGAGTAATATCAGAACAAATGGATTAAGGACTGAAAAAGTCAAAAGTCAGTGAATTAAGATATTGTTTATTTTTCGCTGAAATACACAAAAAAAAGCACCTGCTAAACATTATCTAAGGCTGCAACTAAATCCTATAGATGAGAGAAAGACATACACTGTGTAGCTTCAAGGTCTAGTCATGAATTAGAAAGCTCTTCCTCATGGGTGACCAGTTTCAAACCAGCCTGTGTTGATAGTGGTAACGACTGAGTGAACGTGGAACCAGCCCGTCCTTCCTTCGCAGGCTGGTCTGACAGCTCGCAGCTGGAGCTCGCTCTCAGTGCGGCAGAGCGGCTCCTGCACGGCCACTGCACAGTCGTGCCCTGTGAGCAGGGTACTTCAGAACACACACCAGGCATGCCAGCAACGAGCTGAGCTAAATGGGAATAGATGGCTTTGAGAGTACAGACACTGTATAGTCACTGTTCACAACCCTCATTTCAAGCCTCAACAAGAAGACCGTCCACTTATAGTTTTTCTGAAGTTGATCTTTTTTATTTCAGTTCTTGGTGACTAATGAGTATTTTTTTCCTTCCCAAAACAATTGTAGTTTATGAAGCCAAGCCAATATTGAGCAGGAATTCTAGTCAGGAGGCTCAGAAATACTCTCAGCTGATTTACAGTTACAAATTATTCCACCACTCCTAAGATACACTTGAATATTTAGATGTTATCATCTCTAGTAAATCAAGAAGGTAAAATTAAGAGTAACAAAAGCTTTTCTGAACAGTTAAAAGAAAGATATAATCTCATTATCTTTTGAATTTTATAAAACAAGTATTATTAAACATTGCAAACTTGTTAGAAGATTTCAGGGGCCTGCAAATTCTTACTGTACCTTCAAGGATGCAATCATCCATCTGAGAACAATAAAAAAGAATATTAACTTATAAAGTTATGGGGCAAACAGACTACAAGCTCCAAGCCAAAACAACGGTGCATTTGTTTCCATTAGTAACTGAACAGATATTTCGTTTTGTGATATAGAAAGCATACTTATTTTCCTGCAATTCTACAGCAACTTGAGGTGGAAAAGATGAAATATATATGTCTCAAAAATAAAAAGTGACTGAAGAGATAACCTTAGAGTGGGCACTGCCAGCAAATGAAACATTATTTCTCTCATCTCAGAAGAGGAACCGTTGCATCGTAATAGCGCCCACAAACAAATATATCAAGGAAACATCACGTTTACATTTTAAAAGTAAAAAAATTACTAATTTTGCCCCGGTAGTACAAGTAATGCATACAGCAACTCTTAATCTTACATCATTTGATAAGAATTAGGTAGAGCACTGCAGAGGAATAGAACTAAAAATCCAACATTATGCTGTCACCTTCTATCTGAAAACAGACACGCAAGGCAAAAAACCACTCCTCTCTGATCCTCTCCACTGATCTTCACCACTTGGTCCCTAAAGGTTCTAGGCATGGAGCTTACATTAATGTCAGTGAAAGCTCCCAAAATGGGAAAAGCTAACAGCAACCAAAAATAGCCAGGCAGCTATGCAGCCCTAGCACAACTCCCTGCAAAAAAATTTACCAGTCAGATTTTAATAGCCTGTCATTCTCCTTGATATAAAGACTATATGCTACCTTCTGGCCCCATTACGTAATAATTTATCAAATACTGACTGGCATAGCAGAGGTGACCTAAGATCGCACACTTGTAATAGGCAGAATCCTACTGTTAACCACTGATACAGTATTTGAAGCACTTCGAATCCTTGCAAATACCTGCCTAGAGTCTAGCACAGAACATCTCTTTCTGTCCACTTTCCTTCCCAAAAACATTCACCTGAGAAAAGTCATTATTTCTGCACTTGACTGGAAACAAGAACTTTGGAGCACTCTCATGTTACCGTACTAATCACCACAAACCAATGAGAATATTTTGTTAGACTGTGGCTCATTCTTCAGCTCTCAAGAAATTAAGAGAGACTATAACAGCATGTTTCCATGTCAAAGGCCCCAAAGTGCATTGTAAAGAATATAAGAAAAACAAAATAAAACAAACAGCTTACTCCTCCATGGAACACTGCCAACTCCAAGGTGAAAAACAACTCTTATAAAATAGCATGCAGCAACACTAGAGAGAAGTTTGAAGAGGAACCAGAAAGGAACACCATGTCCAGTTGACAGTAAGTTACCCTGTCTGGGTTTTGATCATAGGAATGTCTAATAAAGCAGCACTGCTGAAGTGCTCTACAGTATCTAATGGCAGTCCATTATTCAATTTTCAGAAATAATAAATGCACAGTGGCTTCTTGGACCATTATTTTATGGACCATGTAGCGGTCTATTTCTGAGACCATTACTGTCAGATTTAAAAAATAGACAAAAGTCACTCAAAATGGCCTGGCTACTTGAGGATTTCTGCTCCCCCACAAACACAGCTCTCTAAACTATGAGTTCACACACATCAAAACATCTCATCTCTTCAATGTACTCACATTAAAGCTACGTATTTGCAAAGCCTACAGTAAGAACACCCATGCAGAGTCAACCCAAAAACATACCTGCTCATGAGTCTACTGCTTTTGACCAGCAGCAGAGGGTCAGAAAAAGACCGTAAGAAACAGAGGATTATTAGAGTAACCCTTGGTAGTATTAGCCATCTCCTCCCAAAGGAACCAAAACCAGTATTTTTGCAAACTTTCTTAGACCAATCACACTGCAAACCCTGGAATCAAACTGTATCCGCAGTAACTGTGGCAACTTCCTTGGAGGTCAGCAAAACTGGTCTTCACAAAAAGAGAAGAAAATCCAAGTTTATCCATATTCTGGGAGACTACATTATCAGTAACAATCCAGAACTGGCTCAAGTTTGCCTTTTCAAGGCAATGATTACTACATAATGATTACACTCTTACTTCACAATGTTAACAGAGACAAATACTGCAAGACAAATTTTCCACAAGAGACTACTAGTTGGCCTGCTTCTGTATGTCCCAATTTTGCATGCATAAACTCTCTTGAATTTGAAGTGCAAGTGTCTACACCAAGCATAAATACACATGCATGAAAGAAAAGGTCATTTTTTTGAACGGGAGGTCTGGTAGGAAATTGAGGAAAAAAGCAAACAAGCTTAACATATGTCAGACTACTGCAATATCTTGTTTGTAGAGGACAACAGGGAAGGAGGAGAAGGAAAATATCCATGTCACAGCTCCATCATTTACCATCAAAATGACATATTCAGCAAAAGTAGAAGACCCAAAAGAGCAACTGGATTGACAAAGGATTAATTTTTCATTTTGTGTACGCTTAGTTTTGAGCTTGGGTTTAGGTAACAACAGTGACGTTTAGGAGTACACAAGAGAAACTAATGTGGTGTTCAGAGAATCAAGACAGAAGGGAATTGGATGCACAATGCGCCACTTGAAAAAACAAGTGCAAGGATAGAACTAAAAGATGGTTTACAGAGCATAAAGACTGGAGTGGCAGGTGAAGGGCAAGAGGAGGTGGGAGAAAAGGTTCCAGTGAAGTTATGCAGTGATGTAAAAGGAGAAAAATACTTAAAGTAAAAAGAGAAGCCCTGAAGATATTAAAAAAAACGAGTAATACATTGGCGTTAACTTAGTAAGCAGTATTTCAAATAGGCTGTAGGGGAGCAACCAGGATGTAACAGACAAGTGGCTGCATGCAAGCCAGAAACATGTGCTTACAGTAATCCTGAGCTGTAGAAATCTGAGGGATGCTGCCCAAACACTGGTTCTGTGTGTCCCTAGCACAGTGACAAGAGGTATCTAAACTACTTCTCTGCAACACCACCACAATGGACTCCGAACACTTCACACATCCTCCCTGCCAGTTGTCACTGGACACACGCAGAGTACAGAAGAAAGCTACAGTGGAAATAATACTGAACAAGCTCTAGATTTGATTGTGACTGAAAAAATTTGTTGTTTCCCTACTGAGACAATAACTGAGCACTGAGATTATGCTTTTCCTCTTGCAGATCATCACAGTTATACCTGAAAAGAGAAGCTCACTCTATAAAGACTTTCCCTTCTATTTGGCATGTGGGTCAGACATGCAGCATCCACTGTCCACTGTACCAGAGTAAGATGTATTACCTTGACCAAATTTCATCTCTGTTGAACACTTAACCATATGAAAGATTAAACATTGCTCATGGTAACATACACAGTGCAAACACCCTAGGGCCGTAGCATTCTTTAGTAATGTCTTCCTGCATAAGGACAAGTTCTCTCCCATCCTGGGAAAACAGCAGTCAGATTTCTACAGAAAAAAATAATCATTTACTGACACTGGTAGCAACTATAGCTTCCTCCCCTTTTGAACCTTCAACTATTTTAACATCTTGAATTTACATCTGGCCATAAACCTCAGCATGGCACAATATGGTATATTTCTCAATCAACAATTATGCTGACATCAGTTTAGACAATTATATTAATTGAAAAGGCCAGGTTCCTAGTTGATTTTATCACTTTACCACAGACTATACCAGAGTTGATCATCCTTGACTCATCAGTGGGAACCGGTGAAGTGGGAGGTGAGAACTTGTAACGGTGCACTGCTTGTTTGGAGAAGTCCTATGGGGCCATCAGAAGTACAGCTCGGCTCCTACACAAGGCCCCAGACACAGTATCCTTCAGAATCCCAGCTTACTTCCCCCCACCCCGTACTTAGGAGGGACTCGTAAAATGCTGCAAGATGCACCTTGTCCCATAACAACTCACTATGCTGACAATACTTAGCTCAATTTCTCCTTGATACCACAGCTGTGATCATGCCTCTCAGTGCTTTGCAGGGTTAGAAGCACAGGTAGAAATTAACTGGTTTAACCTTAATCCTGAAAGGATGATGGCAGTGATGGAGAGGAAAATACCCTGAGGCCCTGGTGAGCACTATAATTATGCCTTCTGTAAGAATAATTCCCATTCTTGTCCAAATGGTTTGTAGTTTCAGGGATTTACTGGATCTAATGCTGATCCTAGATTCTCAGAGAAACCTTCCATCTCCTACAAGCCTATGATCTCACTCCCTCATGTGTCTTGCTACAGTTCTCTCTACCTACTTCATCCTTACACTGCTACAGTGTAATAGCATTTCTAGGACCACCCCCAAAAATTACCTGAAAACAGGAGCAGAGCAGGATATTTTATGAAAAAGATCCTTTGCTGAAATGTTCTCCATTCACAGTCCAGCTGCGCACTAGCTGTATCACTCTTGTATCACTTTCTGTGACCAGAACTGTAATTAGAAGGTATATTCCTCATGGATGAGTTGAGGCTGGTCAAGAGTTTAACAGGCTCAATTGAAAGCATGGGACTCACTGGTTTTACAGGCACCGGTTATCAAAACCTAAACACTATGAACACTTATAAAGTATGTACAAAACACATGCAAATATTAACTAATGTGATACACACACAAACCAGAGCAAAGAGGTCATAGGAATTGACCTGTTTTACACAGCTATGCTCAATTCACTGACCTGGAATAGCCTTTAATTAGGCATTTCCATACTCTTGAAACAAATGTAGAAATAATGCCCTTTCACATAAATAAGAGATTTGCAAATAAGTTTTCCAAACAAAATACAGCAAAAAACCCTGAATCCATGAGGTGCTTACAGAGAAATTATTCATATCTGCCTCTCAAATATGGCATGGAGCCTAAAACATCTGAGGTATTGGCATTTCTGTACTTTGGGCTTTCCTATGAAAACAGAAACTATAGTCAAAAAACACATTTGGAATCACTTCACTTCAGCCACCATGTTACAGTTGTGTCCTGCACAAGCTCCCACAACTTGCTGTATTCCAACTGCTGAGCATGACTAAACTAACATACAAAAAGTCTCATTCGTAGGAGGCTGTTCACAGGGGAATGAAGATAAATACGAAGATGCAGTAACAGGATCTAAGCAAACAGCACAGGCACACTCAAACACCCAGTTCAAACAGTAACAGCACATTCTGACCTGTTTCAAGGGAAGACCTAATTCATTTAATGGATTAACTCCTCCACCCTCAAAGTCATTTTGCCTGTCACCTCCCAGGCTGATTCTTACCAAATACTTAAAAATGTGCAAATCTGTGGCCTTCAACTGACACTAACAACGCTGCCTAGTTGGCAACAACATTGTCACTGTCTTCGCACGACCTGCATTCTCTCCGTCTCCAGGATCAAAAGATAATTATCCTATCTCCACAGAGTAATTCTAGAGCTGAAAAACTACCAACCTGTCTTTCTGCCATGTAGAAAGACTGCCTATATTTACTTCCCTGGTAAGATCCACCAGACAGAGGCAATGTGTTATGTCATTATAAACAAATGTATGGTCCCATAATAGTCAAAGAAAGCAAAGCCCAATATAATCTTAAATGAGGAGTGTTACAGATTGCATCATCTTTAATCCAATTTAGGCAGGAGCAGAAAGGGCTGAAGCCACCAGCCTTCAAGGCAGCAACTATTTGGTTGCTTTGCAAGAAGAGCCTGAATCATGCAACACAGCTACTGAGGTGGGCAGTACTGTAAAAATTAAGTGTGCCTGGGCTACTGGAAGATGTCCAGATTCAGCACAATCTCCATCAGCAGAAATTCTGGAGTTATGACAATAAAATAAAGTTGTTTCCCCAAGAAGCAACCCTGAGAGAGCACAGCACCTGCACTTCCATGTACTGGAATTTCCACTGAGCTCCATCAGGGAATTGAGACCAACCTCTGGCCAGAGACAGAGACAAAGAAGTAGGTTACTGAAAGTAACTGAAAGTAGGTGAAACCTGCTGGAAGAGATCACAAAAACAGAAAAATATTTTTCCAAGAAAGCTAACAATAGTAAAAGTATGACTCTGATAAGAAGTGGTGGACTGACAGCTCCAGAGACCCAAGTCCTCTCTCCTTTTCCCCAGTACAGCACAAGTGATTACTGCATACACTTCCTCACAGTACATTTTTCATCAGTCTGGATGGGTCAATATCTGGGAAATTAAGTGCATTCAGTCCCTAGCCTTTGTTTTGCCACAGCAAATAGAGGTCAATATGGGGTTTACATGTGAAGAATTGTTTTACAGAGAACTGTTAGTCAAAAACAATTCCAGCAATTCCAAAACCAGTTAGTTAACAAGGGATACCTGAAGGAATGAAGAACGTATAGCCCTGTTTCAGCTCAATTCTTTGGCATCGTTCCACCCTGTCTCCCAGAAAGATATCACTTTGCTTTCCTGAGAGAACCCATTCTTCATAAAGTTCTAGATTCTGAAGAGTAGGCGGAATCAGCCAGAAGATCTAAAAATAAAAAAAACCCATTTAACTATTACCAACAGTCAACAAAAATAAATCACTGAGAGATTCCAACAAGGTTATCATGCGTTAGACAAACAAACACGTAACACCAAGCCTGCTTTCTGCATAAAACACATGTTTTCCAGGTGTTGTACACAGAGGCACACAGCAGACAGCAGCAGCAATTAGTCCATGTGCTGGAATTGGCAAGATAACTGTCAGTTGTCATCTCTCTTCCATGAAACATCTTATTCAGAAGATGCCTGCACAGTTTACTTTCACTTCAAAACAGTGCATTGGTATAGTACAACTTAATTGGACTATATAGATGAACAGTATCTGTACCACAGAGATGTTCAATCTGCTGTATTTATTTCAGTTCCCACCATACGCTGTCTACACTAGAATTGGGAAAAGCGACCTAAAACAGTAAAGATGTGAATGTAGCCATACATGCTGCATATTTTAACGCTTCTGTAATATTTCAGTTCCGGCATGGTGTGCATGGGCACACTAAAGGAACATGGAATCTCTAAAAGGAAACGGAAGCTCTAGCTACAGGAGACTTGTGAGGGCACTCTGACCCAACAAGGGTATACACAGCCACATACTCGCTGCAAGACACTTCTAAACCATTCAGCAATAGCAAACCTAAAAGCACCACCACCAGCAAGTAACACATTTGATATTTCAAAATAAATCACTCGTTTGTTTCGTAAAGGTGTCCTTCTAGTTAAGCAAACTCCAAGTGCATGGACAAAGCTAGCTGAAATAGACTGATCACTGACTAGCTCCCCCTCCTCCCAAAAAAGACAAAAAAAAGGAAAAATAAAAGAAAGCAACCCCTCCCCTCCATAAGAGACACAGAGGAATAAAACCAAATATCAAACAAGGTTCACCTACCTTCCCCCCACGGAAAACGTGATACCACACTGAAGTGCCACCAAAATCAATATGAAAATCAGTGAAGCATCCTTTCACGCTCATCAAACAGTACCTGTAAGCAGAGTGAAGGACAAAAATGAATCAGTCTGAAAGGGTATTTTTCACATCTTAATTTGCAGAGGTTAACTGCATGTGCGATACTGTTTCCACCAATTAAGTTTCTGCATTTATAATACCGGGATTTGTCTCATGAAGTAACTATAACTAGGTTTCTGCTGAAAAATTCATATCTCCATATTTGAGTTTGCTATTCATACAAGTGCAGCGAAAGCTTTCAGAGTTAAGGAATAGAAAAACATTACAAGTTACGCTGTTCAGAAATATTTCTGATGCCACTGCCAATCCCTGGGGTGATCTGTTTCATGCTCTCCTCTGCTGCCCGAGAGATATAACCTTCACCAGAAGTTGTACACAAATTGCTTCAAAGAGCAAAGTTTTGAAAAATCTAATTTGCTTAGAAATCCTCTTGAATGTTCTTTACCTACTTGCCACTAATGCCATTTTTGCAAGGACTGGGGGACAGAAACATCATTTGGCAAATTAACTCCTTTTTGTTCACATTTCTAGGCATTTCTGCATCAAAATACATAAAGGAACCAGCTGGCAGCATTGCTAAGTATCAAATCCACTATTTTTTATGCCGTCTTGATTCAGGTTTTCAAAGCAGTTTAAAGTCGGCATCACTGGAAAGAGATGCAAGAGCTCTCATCTCGCTGCATGAATCTCGAGTCTCCAGCCACCATCTGTAACTAATGGCCGAATTACAGACACCCTTCTCGCTATAGGCACCTTTGCAAATGCAGGAAACACACACCACTTAACCCACTAACCTCTTTTCCTTGTTCCGGTCTCCGTTTCATGGCTTTTTTTTTTTTTTTTTTTTTTTTTTTTTTTTGGGAGGGGGGTTATGGAAACAGTACCAGAACGGGATTTATAAAAAAAAAGAAAAAAGGTTTCATTTAACTGTGTCTTTTTCTCATCACATTCAGGTAGAGAGAATCTCAGCAGTATGCAGACGGCGTGCAAAAGTCCCTCTAGATGATAGGCTGGAAAGGACCTTACCATGTGTCTGCAGAAGGCTGGCAAATCAGAGAGACTATAGGTACATAAGAGCCCGCTGCCTAGCAACCACATCCCGAGCCGGAGTTGACAGAATGATACGCAATGCTGTCATGAAGACAGTCAATTTGTGGGCTTCAAAAAAGGTCCTGTGCCTTCATCTCACAATTAAAACCTCTCCTTGTGCAATTACACGTCTCTCCTCTTGCCCACTCTGGAATTTTTTTCTTTTTTTTTTTTAATCCTTCAGAAGCAGGAAGAGAGCTTTTTCTGCCCCTGGGGTATTTCAGATGCTTCAAAAATCACAGCTAGCCAAGAAGCTGTCTAGACTCTCAATATGCTCCATTTCAAAATATGAGTCCTACCCTCCCAAACACTTTTTTTTTTTAATTTCTCCTTTTATGTTTTCTCTACCAAGATGTTGTTGATTACAAGTCAGATAGAATTTAAAAACAATAAAAGAAGCCCAGAAAGGAAGTTGCCTTTCTTCCTGCCAAACTGCAAAAAGTCACAGATTGAATAATTGCTCACAAAACAAAAAAACAAGATGGAAATTCTAAGTTTGTGGGCAGTGTTGAGTATTAGAGGTTCACGCTGTTTTAAAGTAAAAAATTCAAACCCTTTTGGAATCGTTTTCAGTTTCCAAAAGGTCAGATGTAAAATACATCACGCTAACAAAAATTTTCTAAGACAGCGCTACCTACCAACAAGTATTCTGAAAGAGCATAAATGGCCTAAGCATTAGGCAGTTTTATTTATTCCTCAGTAGTCAATAATTTAAACTTGAAGCTGTCGATTGGTTTGTGTTCAGAGAGGAAATAACAGGATTGAATTCTCTGTCAAATCAAAGTGCTTAAAATTAGTTTTGTGAGAAAACACCAAGGCAGATATAACTGTGAACACGCAACTCTTCCCCCCCGCCTTGTTTTTTCCCCATTTTCCCTGTTTTCTTGAAACTCCTCTAAACACAACAATTTCCATTCCAATAAAGGTGGTTTTAGTGAAAGAGCCACATATGGTGATTAATAAAAGCCTACAAAGCATTTGGAAAAAAACCAGTTTTTCTTCCCATCCACCAACGAGCCATGCCATTTAATTTCTGCTGTTAATTTTACAGGGCTGCTTTTGTCCAACCCCAACAGCTACCGAAAGGCTCAGGAGCCTGAAAAAGCGATCTTCCGCCATATAGCAATCTCCCTTGTTGCCAGAGTCTGGCACAATGCCTTTGCATTGACCTCTACAGCTTCCTCTTCCAATGTACACCGCAGTCACATGGTCCCAGCACAGCTCCATGCCACAGCTAATCTTATACACCGCTCAGCTCCAACCTCAGCAAGCGGCTTCTCATCACTCACAGCTGCTAATTTGGGGAACGACTCAACTTTTCAGGTTTTTCCATGACCAAAAATAAATAAATAAATAAATAAATAAATAAATAAATAAATAGAGAGAGAGGGGAAAAAAAGCCATAACAGCATCCATGTTGAAAGACATCTAGAAACTACATCCCACTGCGTGCTCTGGTCGCAGCTCTCTTCCTTCAGCACCCTGGGCCAGAGCTGGTAAAGTGGGTTACAGGAACACAACCCCAAGTAGGGCACAGGGGGACAATCTGACCAGAGTTACACCTTGAAAACACAGGCAACGCAAAAGATGCCCCAACTTTAATTTTTTTTTCACAACTGCTAGCACATCCAATCCCTGCATACTCCAGTTTATCTCCCTGCACAGCCTCAGCTAGGGTTTTAAAACATGCAGCTGCTTGTAATCTGTTGTGGGGGAGCTTCCCTTCCCCACTGAAGAGTTTGTTTTATGCTCTCCACAAGCCTGAAATTGTTCAAGTTAACGTATTGTTATTTTGGATGAAGGATTTGCGGTGCGGGGGAAAGGGCAACTTTCCCCCAAAAAATCTAGGGACATTTGTTACAGAAATGATGCGAAGAAATATGGAGTAACTTGTGAACTCACAGGGAAGAGCAAACAGAGAGATCCCCCCAAAAACGAGAGAGGGAGATGATACAAACGAAGCTAAACCACTAAGCAAACACAGCGAGCTGGGAACACAGAAACAACACAGAGACACGGCTCCATAAGCCAGCGCAGATACCACACTCCCAGGCAAACCCACAATGCACTCGCCACGCATAGCTACAAACCCGCAAGCAAACAGAGAAACAAAGACAGCGACGGACACGCCGGGATGCAAACGCACACACACACACACGGAGGCAGGGGAACGCAGAGGCGCAACGTTACATGCACATGGACTCGGGGGGAAGACGCGCGAGCACACGCAGAGGCAGCATTACCCTGAGCTTAGCTCCTTTTCTCTCGCAATAGGTACAGCACACCATACGGCTCTATTCCCTCTGGCATTGCAAGGGCTCCCCTGCCACTGAGCTCAGCCCATAAACCACTCCCAAACCCCAGCAGAGGCTTCTGTTTTTTGTTCGGGCCAATGAGAAAAGTATAGCTCACTCTTCCTTCCTCCCAGGAGCAGCGCCGGCTGGTTGAAATCCCTAAGCCTGAAACCGAATACCACAAACCCATGAGCCAACTGCAAGTGCCAAAGCGGGGAAAAGGAGCAGGCCCCGCTCTCCGCGTTCGCTCGCTCGCTCCCTCCTCTCCCCCAGGCGGGAGAGGTGCTGCCAGGCGTCGGACGAGGGAGGCTGCGGCGGTCCCCGCCGGCATCCCGGCACCCCAGGGTCCCCCCTCTCCCAGGCCTCGCCTCACAGCATCTGGAAGCGGGAGCTGGAAGGACACAGCAGGAAACAATAGCTACCTTTGGGCGACTCCGCACGCTAACGGCCTGACCCGCACCGAGCAACGCTCCCACACTGGGGCCCTGTAACCGAAAGCCACAAATTACGCCGCAAGACAAAAGAAACCATTGTCACCCGGGAGACACGGGGCCAACCCGCCCGGCCCGTCTGCCGCCCCACCCCCGCCGCCCCCTGCCGCGGGGCTCCCCGCCGGCAGCGAGCGGCCTCTCCTCCGCAGGGAAGGCCCAAAGGCTTCTCCGCGGGGAGGGCCCCCGCAGCACCCACCTCCGGCCGCCGGGGCCGGCTCTGCCCATCGAGGGGCCCTCTGGAGCCCAGGCCAGGGTGGGACACGCGCCCATGGCCCTGCCGGGGACCGGCCTCCGCCACCAGCCCCACAGCCTTCCCGCAGGCACAAACGCACCCGGCCCCCTTCCCCTCCTCAGGAGCGGGGCGGCCCGGCTGTGGTAACCAGCGCTTCCAGTGAAAGACCGTTCAGCGCTTCCAGCCTGAAGTAAAAGCAAACCACCACCTATCGAGACCAAATAGTAACTAATCATTAAACAGCGTGCGCGTACCAGGCGCTTCAAAAGCACATGAAAGACCCGGCTCCTGCCCTGAGGGGGTTACGATCTGAGTCAGTCAGACAAAAACAACACCCGAGATAAGAGAAAGCCTATTTTCTGCGATGCACCAGAGATGTTGTGAAGCGACTGCAAATTACGCTCACAGATCACGCTGGGACCAAAGTAAGTTGCAACACTTCCCTCGTCCCGCCCTTGCCCAGGTCCCATCCGAGGAGAAACGCCAAGCTTCGGTGTGCGCCGGGTGGGCTCACACCTGGGCATGCCGCTGCCGCGAGCGGGGACCTTACAGGGAAAGCGTTATTTACCTGCCAGCCGTCAGATTTTTGGCATTAACAGCCCACAGAGAGGATCAGCAGAACTGCACCCAGCTACCATCTCAGGCTGCCTGCAAACCTCGTTGCTGCGGCGTATGTTCAGCTGCTGCTGGGAAGGTTACCTTTGAACTTTAAAAATGAAGAGGCCTCTATTTTTTTTTATTTTTTTTTGATTGGAAGCTTAAATTTCTGAGAAGGCACCCGCCACCACAAGGAAATGAACCAAGCTGCCAATTCACAGCGAGCCGGGGCCGTCTGCCCCTGGAAGAGCAGTTTGGTATTAGTGAGAACACGACTTGTTTCTCCATCCTTGTGACATGGCTGTTCATCTCCAGGCTCACCACAAACCATTTTAAATGCCGGTGCTTATTTCAGTTACACGTGTGATGCTGCAAATCCTCCAAGCTCTACACAAAGGAGGATTTGAGACTAACACACCGACTTAAAGACGTTAAATTATATTTACTTTGCTAGCTTGGAAAGTTTTCATGAGAATTTGAGCTTATTGGTCTAATTTCCTTGTACTTAATTATATTTATAGAGCGCTTGTATCAAAAGCAATTCACAAATGACATATGAAGTGCATATGAGTATCTCACATGCATAAAACAGTGCCAGGTTGTGTTGTGGGACCTGTGAGCTCCCTCAATTCAAAGGGCAATCTCTGTCTCCAGAGGCACACCCTCAGCTTCTAATTAGACCACAGCTCAGCAGAGCATTTTAGCATCTGTTTAAATCCATCCCTACTTAGTAAAGGAATGAATAGAAAGGAATGGATGGCTGAATAACAGCCTAGGAGAGGGAAAATAGGGCTGACTACATGGTAACAGACCATCATCCTTCTGTGAACAGGTAAATGTTTCATACAAGATACCCCATCCTTAACTGAAGGACGGCAGCAATATAAAGACCTAATATAGCAGTGCGTAGATATTTTAAGTAATAGGAAGAATTTTGAAGGTAAAAAATGTGTTGTAGTGACTGAGGCTTTCGCTTATCGCTTGTTCCATAGCACAAACATTATCAAGTTCTTAGAAGTGCCTGTTGCTATTTCTATACCCATCATGTCCTGGCACACTAGCTATTTCGCTGCCACTGCTTTGCAAATAATCTTGCAAGGCTACGAACACAAAACCTAATAAAGAGGATAATAATTTCAGCAGGGCTATCCGTTTTGATAAACAAGAAATCAAATTAGTACTTATTTTTGTTTTGTTTGGTTCAGGTTCAGCTGTATCCAGATTGCTTCTGTCCTGGTTGAATTTAAACAGAAAACTAAATCTGAGCTTGTTTTGAGCTACCTGAAAATGGTTATGGTGCAGCATGACGAAAGGAAGCAGTTCTGAGTCCAGTTCAGTTCCCTTTTGTCAGTTTCCTACCCTTAGGATTTGTAGTACCACAGATATCTGAGGTGACATAACAAGCTTCTGTCCCTAAAAGCTGATGTTAGAACAGCACTGCCTTTTCCTCCTGCCCTGGCTCCTGGTTACACAGCACGCTGCCTGCTCTCAACCAGGCTCCCATGTTTGTGAGGCTCTTCGCAGGAATTTGCACCCAGGGATGTGAAAGAGGGGAGGCAGGAGCAGGCTTCCTCAGTAGCAATGAGCTGCTCGCTCTGCTCACCCGGTGTCTTGTGGCCCTGCACCTTGCAAGAAACGCAGAAGGGGTTTGTCAGTGATCCCACTGCTATGTTTTTTTCACACTTCTGCACTGCCCTTCAGTTGGCAAAACCATTTATGCAGCCATGTGGTGGTTTGGATGGCCTGAAAACTAACCATTTTTTCTTCTTTATTCCCGACTCGGTTTTCAGCCAGACCAGTCCCTAGTCCAGTTTACTCTGCAGCTGCACAACAGCATGTTCTAGCAATGAGGATGGGACAATGTGGGCATGGGACTGTTTTTTCAGGGGCAATGCCAACTTACATCAGTTTGAAGTTTGTCACACTACAATCTCAGCTAGCCATCCCCTTATTTTCTCATGCTGTCTTACTGCTGAAGAGGTAGTACTTGGAAAGTTTTACATATTTTTGACACAAACTGTTTCCCCACTTAATTCAGTCCTCTAAGGCTCCTATTAGGTATGTAGTCATTTACTTACAGACAGAAAAATAACCTCATTACCCAGAATTTTTTAAAAAAGTTAATGGTGCAAGTCCAAGTGAAAGCCAGGGCGGTCTCCAGTGCACGTAGTGCTCCTGGTAACTAAAGCAGCGCAGCAGATGGAGCGTTCTCTAACTTCACTCCCAGCACGGAACTTGACGTGCAGAAGCCAAGACAGACATTTGTGTCTGGTAATGCCATCTGTGTCTGCAAAACCGCAACGCTTTCGCTGGAGTGCTTTTTGTTTGTAGGGAACACGTTAATGGTGGGTATTGCATACTGCAAACTCTTAGTATTATGAGATGCTAAGAACAAGAATGAAGTGAAACAATCCCATTTCTGAGCAACAGTCATTAATAAAGCATATGAATATTGATGATTCGCATAAAAGAATGGGCAGCATGAAACAAGTGACAGCACTGACATTTAGCTCCACAATTGAACACGATCTCTTTAATAAGGGCTTATACCCTCTGGGTACTCACAGCAATAGCTGTGACTAGTATCTATACAGGAAAGGGTCAATCTGAATTTCCAAAGATGGAGAAAGCTAATCTCTTGAGGAGTTCATATTAAAACTGGACAAGTTCATGGAAAAGAAATCTCTTGAGAGTCACACACAGAGAAACCACTTCCACCTCAGGACAGCCCCTGCCTGAACTGCAGACAGTGGAAGTTCAGAAGATAATTTTAAGAGGTGGCATCATTTTATGTTTACACTGTTCTTACACTCCTCCCAGGGCATCTATGACAGCACCCAACAGCAGACAGGTTACTGAGCGCCACGGATCTTTGTCCTGATCCAGTACAACTTCTCTTGTGCTCTAGACTATCAATGTTTGCTATTGCTTTGTTGCTTCTTCAGACCGATGAGGGTTTTGTGCCAACAGTGCTGTAAATCAGCTTTCTCTAGTCTTTATGCTAGATGATGCTCACTAGCAACATCCTCATCACTCCAGCTGCATCACCCTTGCCTTTAACTCTCATGCATGGTAACTCCTTTTCCCCAGATCAAACTCTATTGTCACATTTCAAGCGCTTACAGTCTTTCACTGTTTAGCTTCCCTCTACCTATCACATCTACTAGTTTATCAAGCTGTCAACCTCCACCTTCACTTTGCCAGTGACAGCAACCTCAATGGCTCTGTGTCTGCTTCTTTATCAGGCATCTCCTTCCTTTCTACCAGGCCATCCCCCACACATGGGAATAGCTCCATGTCAAAATCTGTTGAATTGCTACTTCTCTAAAATCCCTCTTTGAAACCTACCATCTGGCATTTCATGATGCAAGTAGTGAACTGCAAGAATATACTCTGCTTTTTCTGCTAAATTCTGTTAGTCATGTTGCTACCTTATCCTTTAAACCATCTCTGCCTTGCTTTGTTTACTTGCTACATTTTTTTTCAGCATCTGGAGTGTGCCTGCTTTAGGAAAGGGATCATTTTCTTTACTTCTTACCTTGTACAATCCATGAATCCTGAAGCCCTGAATCATGACTCAGTTTCTTAGCTCTAGCAGATTATAAATAATGTTATTTAGTAGACTAACCACTTGAGAAGCAAGTTGCCTGAGTTCTATTTTCTGCTCTGCCACTGGCTTATTGTGTGACCTTAGGCAAGTCACTTAGGACATTTCCAAATGCATAGGTGAAATTTGGCACTCTTATCCATATCTAGTTATCAAAACAAGCAGCTTACTCTTTTCAGAACGATAGAGTATCTTTAACTTCCATTGCAATCAATGGTGCTGAGCATATCATAGGACCAGGCTTCCCCATGATGCCTGCCACAGAGGCTCTTCTATTATGGAGACATTTACCTTCCAAAATGTTTATTTTTACAGAATGAGAGTAAATGCTGCATATCGCTTTCTGACTGCGCACTCCTTTGTATATGTTAGTACCAATCTATTTTAGACATTACAGTTTTGAAAGAGTTCTGAGCAATTTGCAAAACACTAGAGGTCAGTTCAACAGCAGAGCCTTGGATGCCGCCAGCATTAGGTCTGGCCAATAGAAAATGCCTCGAAAACAGAGACAGCAGCGAAGGGCTTCCAGGATTACATGATGTTCATGAGCCATACAGGTCAATAGCTATTATATCATTAACAGTAACCCCTATCTCAGTTGTACTAATTCCTATGAAACTTACAGTGCACATTTTCAGACCCCCAAAATAGTTCCTTCTTCCAATCATCATATAAAAATTTTCAAGACATTCAAACAGAAGGAACAGTGAAGTGAGGCTATGCTATCACAACTTGCCCAGAAACTAGAGCCAAGATAGGCAGAAGCAGGACAAACTGCTCTTGTGTCCAGTCTCAAACCTGCCCTGAGTGGGTCCTCTGAAACACAAAACACAGCCTATATAGTCAGTCCAGTATTTGATCTTGCTGTTGAAAAAGTCAAAAGTAAACTGGCATGAAAGGCAGTGACAGTTTTTGTGGAGAAACACACCTATTAAAAATGGACTTCAGGTTCATTTCACAAAACATCTCTCAGCTAATAACTTTTCAGCCATTAGTAGTTTAGAACCTGGGAGGGATCTGAACCCAGCCTACAGAATGACTTTGACTACACTGTGTGAACTGTATGACATATCTGTATCCTGTGAAGTGATTTCTTTGGGTAGCACTTGTGGAGAAAGGTCAGTCTGCCATTTTCAAAACAGAGTTGCTCAAAACTAAAAAATGCACTTTTCAAAGAGATTTGATTAAGGATTCTATTCAGCAAACTGTAAAAGGAATTAATCAAGGAGGTCAAGAGTAGAGTTTTTTAATGACTTAAACAAACTTACTTTTTCACTTTGGGGTATTTCATCTCTGAAAGAGCATTGGTAGCATCCGTCTGTCTCTCCTTCAAATGCTGCGGCCACATATTATCCACCCAGTCGACTAAGTCCACCTGAAAGCCCCACCAAAATCAACTGTTAATTACTGAACACATGGTAGGATATACTCCTGTTGACTAAAACTCTAACAGTGGCAGCAGCAGCAGACGCTCACAGACAGCAAGAACCTTGCTGTTCAGCAGAAGTCCTATGGACACAACTTGTTAAGGTGCAGCACTTCATCACCACAACTCAGCCCTTTGCAACCCAGAGTAAGGAGAGTTTTGCAGTCAATTTAACTGGGTGCAAATTCTGTCCTGTAGGCACCTGTGAGCACATTCTCTTGCAGCATCACCTGGCTGGCTGTATTCAAATGCATTTTTGTAGCCAACAGCCTAGAAATTGCATTTATGAACATTAAAATACAGACATCAAAGAGATTATACTATTCCAATACCTTACATTTCAAGGAATATTAACACCATTGTTCTGGCCAAATTCTGATTTGAGTAATTACTGTATTGCCTACTGTGCACTTTGTTCATTGTTCTACTTGGGTATAAAATTCACCAGTTCTTGTCCAAAAGCCAAACTTTTAGGAAGTGTGGGCAGGAGAAAACAGCAAAAGCCGAGCAATTGGAAACATACTGCCAGCAAGGTGAGGGAGAGGTGGAAACTGAAGATTGTTCAGGGACATTGAAACACAGCTCCTGCGCTGTGTGCCAGAGCACAAACCGCAATCTGTCCGTCACAGCCACAGCAAGAACAAGCCTGTGACTCATTCTTTGGTTTGTTTTATGGTGGAGCCTGTGCTAGATATCCTTAACACTCCCCTCTGGTTATGCAAGTGGATCACATGTGCCAGGTTTCAAAACAGGGGAAAACACCAGTCAACTTGGGAAGTCCAACAAAGCAGGCTGTAGTGCTGCGTTTGGCCACAGTGTGGCTGTACATCCTGACCCAGCTCAAAAAATCATGATGTGTGAATGAACCTCCATTTATGAGTCAATAAGGGCTGCAAGACCTATCCTAGGCATCGGTGACAAAGCTGTCCTCTGACTGCGTGCAGCAAGAACGGAGAAGTCCAATTCAGTCATGGTTAGCACCCCACTTAGCCTCCTGACTGCTAAATCTTTTTAAAGGCCCAGCCAAGAATGTTACTGGTATGAGGCAACTCAACTGTTTGTATCCCCAGAGGACTTTCATAACAGGGCAATTAGCACATGAAATTCTTGCAGATTGGGGCTGATCCCTATCTATTTCTCCATCTGCATCAGGTACTGTTGATAACACACACAATACTTTGAGAAGAGGCAAAAGGAGATAATGCAGCCAGTAGAAATAGGACCAATTCCATGAATATCACCGTTGTATGTGAAAATAAAATTGATGGTTACTGCCCTGATTCTGAAATGATTCCCACATCCTGACATTGCAACCCACGGTCTTTACACAACACAGAACATGAATCAAGTATTTCTGCCTTATGTGGGCTCAAAAGAGCTCTGCAGAATTCAAGGAAACCACTTATACAAATATAGTATTCCACTAGTATCTGACTTTATGTACTGGACTTCCTCTCAGCACCCACTTCCCCAGCACCCTCTCTTCTATTCCCAAGTACCTAATGGGAACGCAAATCTCTCTTTCAGTGAGATCTAAATATTCCTCGGTTTACAAACTATTGTGCACTCAGGCCATATTAAACAGATATGAAGTATTAATTTACACTGGTAACGGGTACCTAATTGCATTTTTCAGTTCTGAGCATCCAGGAAATTTGCACAGATGTTTTTAAAGCTCACTGAGCATGATGTACTTGGGAAAACCAGGATCAGTTGAACACCAGAAACTCCCCAGAGAACTTCTAAACTGTCCGCCAGCGTCTGAATGACAGCAAACACCTGCACAAACTTCTAAATATGTGCTTACTATTCAATTTGTGATATGTGCACAACAGAGCACAAAAGCCTACTTAAGAATTACTTCTAGAAATCAGCAATTAGAGCTGCCATCTATTTTTGACCTGTTCAGACAGAAGTGTGGTGTTTATATTGTCCGCATAGTCAAGAGATGGCCCCAGTGAAAAAACTGCTGGTATAACTAGAATAGCATTTAGAAATGAGGAGAAAAGTGTCTGAAAACAAAACATCATTGAGCTATAGTTTCACACCCAGCAGTACCTTCAGCATCCAGTGCCACAAGTAGATATAGAGGGAAGAAGCAGCACACGCGTTCTACTTTGAGAAGTCCCTTTGTTCCCTGATCAACCAGGACCGATGCCCAGACTCTCTGCTGAGTGTCCTGAGAAGACACTCTAACATCTCCAATGCCATTTCCTCCATCACTGTGTATTAGTGAGTTGATGCTCTAACCCTTACCCACACATGGCTACGTTTTAGTGATAAATGAAATCATCTTTATTAGTAAGGTCATGGTTTCACTGCCAGTGACTCCATTGGGAAACAAAGTCATAAGAGCCCTCTATCTTTAAAAAATGTGTACAAATCTACCCCCTTCCTCTGACATTGCCAATTCTGACATAGCAGTGATTATGCTGATTTATTATTATTTATTTAATGATGTATAAATTTCTACATTTAATACATGTGTTTTCAACTTTTTTGCATTGGAGCCCCCTGAACATTTTTTAGTTAACAGGAAGGTTCATATATAAGGAATTTAAGCTTCCCAATAATTTAAGCTTCCTTAGAGGAGGAAAAACAATAGACAGGTATTTAATTTTGGATGGAATTTCCCCTAAATACCTTGAGAGGAACTGGGTATCTGTGCAAATTGCATGATTAAGAGCTGATCAGGTACCTAATTCCTGTAAATTAAGTTCCACTGTCAAGAAGACCAGCTTTCTACCTGGGTAAAAATGAGAACCTAACACCAAATAGACAGGAGTTACAGGTACTTCATATCAGCTTGTTTAAACTCCATGTTTTATTTCTTACAAAGCAACCGGTGACTGGGAAGAAGCTGAAAATAAACACCATCACCACAGGATCCCTTACCACGTTGGGGCGTTTGACAATGTTCTCCAGCTTCGTGTGACTGAACTCCAGGCTGATGACATTGTAGAGTTTTTCACGCTGGGCCTCTGGTGTTTCATAGTATCTCACAAATTGAGACATGCTCATTTCAACACCTTTCTGCGTGTTCACATCCATCACATCCACTATCCGTCGGCTTCCTGCAAACACACAGAAACAGTCTCAAAACATCTGCCTTGGCTTTATTTTTTTATATAGATACATGTATGTATATTATTATATATATGTATAAATTCCCAATAAGCAGAGGGAAACTGTTATTAGAGGACAAGAGACCAGCATCAGTCCCTCCACAGGTCCTGAGCAGCTCAAACAGCGAGCAGGGAACTAACTTGGAACTGGACTTTTTGCTCAGTATGACACTGAACAAGTCAGCTGGTGTCTCTGCTTCACAGAGATGGAGAGAGTAGTTTCCTCCTTTACATGAATTGACATGAGCAGAACTACATTAAAAACTATGAAGAAGCAATATAAGATGGTAGCAGGGAGCATGCACGACAAATAGCTCTGCAAATCATACTCTGCAATTTTCTAAACAACCATACGCTTCTCAAGTTGCTTTTACTTATGTACAAAAATTATCCATAAAGAGCAAACTGCCTTGCATCACCGGATGCTATAAACTGCTGAACACCTTATACAGATTGCTGAGTATTCTCAATTCCAGTCATCATCAGTGGAGATGAAAGCACTAAATGCCATAGAAGAGTGAGCCCCCACTTTGGATCTCTCAACAAAAACTACAGGACATACTTTCAGCTTCTCAAGTGGCAGACATACAAGTCTCATTAGCACCAGAATGTTGAACAGCAGTTTTAGTCGAGCCTTCAGCTTTACACAGATTAATCCACAATCTTCTCTTCGGCCAACTGGAAGGTTTCACCTCTCCCAGCAATTTCATCATCCTAATTAGCAGTTCATTTGTGTGTGAGCAAACGGGAGCCCATGAGAGACATGCCTCATTTCCAGGAGAGAAGGATTCCAGCAAACAAACTCACACTGCTTCCAAAAAATGACTCCAAACCCATTTTCGCTGCTGAAGAAATAACTCGAAATAAATTGCATTAAAACAAAATGGAGGGCCGATATATGCCATCAGAGGGAATTATTAATAATTACAGCACCTGGCCTATTGTGTGCTTGGGAGCAGTTTTTCAGCAAGAATGATAGTTTGGATTGCATCACTCCATTAAAAATATCCTTAGCCACTGATAGCAATGACAGTGACAGATGTGATAATGATTCTGGAAAGGAACTCAAGACCATAAAGCTTTGTAATCAAAAAGAAAAATTTATACAGTGTAAATCCCGAATAGTCCTACTGGCCCGTCAGTCAAACTCTTCACTACAAGGCCGGTGAACAGGATTTCACCCTTAGTCTGAGCTCGGGACTGTACATAGTGTTGCCACCTTGAGGCAGGATGGGGAGAAAGTTTAGTTACGTGTGAAAAAGCACAAGAGTCCTTAAATTTGGTATTTACATGTTTGAAACAACATACATAAAATCTAGGTTTGGGCTGGGATTTTGTGTTGTTGTTTTTTTAACTGTTAACTTTACTATCTAGGGGGAGTAGTCTTTTTTCAACTCAATAGGTTAGCAACTGGGGTGAAGTCCTGTTAAACAGCTCCTGAAAAAAAGCCAGCCTGATTTCTGGCCTCCAGTGCCTGGGGATTAAAGCAATGGCTACAGCCCAGAGGGGTTAAGTATACAGATACCGAAAAATTATATTTGAAGGACTGCGTGGCAGAGTCTGGGATCTGCCATATTATAGTCTAGGTTTGATCTCAGCTTTGCTGGAAGCAACCTTGTACAGCCTCTCAATTATGCTTTCTGAAAGAAAAATCAGCAGTTACCTGATGAATTAAAAGTATGAGGCACAGTTCAATAGCAGGTTTGTTAAATGTACACTATTATCAATTACAGGCAGAAGAGCTAAGATTTGAATTAATAGTCTCTTGACTTCCAAATTAAAGAGTAATTTGAGAGGATGTTTTTCTCTTAAACCACAGTACTATCAAACAAGCCCATACATAATGTTTCCTGGAGTACTGCTCGCAAAATCTGAGACGTATAATTACAGGTTAACAGCCACGTGCTCGCTGCCCACTTCCTAGTGGTTCTGGCTTACTGCCAACTTTATCTCTTCTTTCCTGAAAAGATTCAGCTCTTTCTTCTATCTCCTGCCCCGAGGAGAAAGTTAAAAAATATCATCCAGAAGGAGAGACAGGTAAAGAACAAGGGAAAGAAGCACACAGAGGCTCCAAAAAGCAGTGGCAGGCTGAGAGATCTCAAGTCAGGCTAGATTTCTGAACATCTCCAACATGCCTTTTACTTGATGTACCACTTCTGTTAACGATTTCCTAGATATCCTCTTGCCACAGTCTCACCCTGTCCTGTAAAAAGGGACCCCACTCAATCAAGCATGACACAGCCCACCAAGTCCCAGCAGGATCTCAGCAACCCTGGCAGCCTCTTGCCCTCATACGGTCCATATTCCTTGCTTCAGCTCATCACTCGCTGTGCATGGATTAACATATACCTGGATCCCTAGCTGGCAAAGAGCATCTCTTACTGCGGACATGGGAAGCTTCAGTGCACTATGCATCATCTCATCCTTGGCTTCGCAGGATTTTTTCCAATATAACTCTTGACTGGAGAACGGCTGGACAGTGCGGGATTAAGAGGTGTTGTTTCCTCTCCGGCAGCAGATGTGACTCAGAGGCAAAGTGGTGATGCTAGGGTTCACTGGAGGAAATGTCTTCCTCCTCTACTGCTGCTTACTCATCAAGCACAAGTGAATCCCCAAAGGATCACAAAGCCAGTAACTAAGAAACAAGCTAGCGCCATCTTCGACAAGAGGAACAGACAAAAGCAAGAAGGAGAGGGAAGAATCAGTTGCAGAGACGTAAGCTGGAAAATAAAATCAACCAGGAAGAGCTACTTAAGAACTATGCTTCATTTGAAACCTTAAAAAAAAAAAAATCAAGTTACTCCAGCCCACATATTAGTAAAATCCACAGTAAAATTAAGGGGGAAATAGCATATGTAATATCTGTTCCCTTTATTTAGAGGCCTAGTGACCAAGATGCTGTAAAGGTTTTAACAGGTTAAATCCTACAACATTGCCATATGCTGCAATATCATTATTTTTTTACATAAAAATGAACATCTGGAGGAAAAATGACTTGTGCAGAGTCCTTGCCTCCCATTGCCCACCCTGTACAAGTTCGTTTGGTATGGAGATTTGTACCTCTCTGTTCTGAACTTCTTGGAAAAAATACGTCAAGAGCAACAGAGAGGCAAATCTTGTTCTCCAGTCAGATAGAGAACTGCACTTCATGAATGCAAGTTACATAGGCACCTTCCCCACATCAGCAAGCACTTTCACAAATCACAGCTTCACCAAGTCCACCCCAGAGACTTCAGGAGTGACAGGCTCCAGCTCCAAAGTCATTCAGCAAAGTGCTCATCGATCATCCCTGCAGAATTTGCACCCACACTTTGCTTCACATATAGAATATTGTAACAATTTGCCAGAGAGGGAAGAGAGAATGCGGAATTCTGGGACTATAATAATCTCCTCTGGGGTCCACCAGTTGCCATTTCCCATTTCTAAAAAGGTGAAGCACTGCGTTCCCCTGCCTTGACCTGAAACAGCTTCAGACTTGCATTATCCAGACTACCAGACTCCAGTCTTCCAAATAGCCCATCCTTTCCCCTGACGTGGATTTAGCATTGATATTAGGAGCAGCGGGAGCAAGAGGTGGTCCATAAGTAAAGCAAACATGAACCACACAGTAGAATATGGGAAATGCACAGGAGGTGTGAATCAGAGGTGAAAATTACACCAGTGTTTTCTAGGCTGTTGTCTCTTCCGCAGCGCACCACCGGCAGGAAAAGGTGCAACTCTCCCACCACAGAGGAAAGACAAAATGTCCTTTCTGTAAGAATGATTATCAAGCCTGTCCATTAAGAGGATAAAGCTACCTTGGGGAATTATTTTAACCCTTTGTGACTGAATTAAGATCTGTGTCCAAGGTACAATACAGCGTCTACAGAAATCAACCTCAAATGCCAAGGTACAGACCTGCTGGTCCTTTCTAATCTTTATGCTTCTTACTGGGAAAAAAATCCTTGGTTTGTAAAGCAGGATTTTTGGCAGAGCCTTAGGAAATCTGCTAGCTTCACTAGTGGGTTAATTGTACCTAAAGACTGAGGCTTTGACTTGCATCCCAGTTAATCCCTCTGGAGCTCCTGGAGCTGGAAAGCACGTATTCTTCTGCTACCCACAGGAGACTATTATGATATCCCATACTAACTGGGAGAGATGTGAATCAGAGCAGAAAGTCCTTGCTCAAGTGGAGCTATTCAAGACATTCCCTGCATTTCAGACCCAGGATAAGAACAACTTAAGAGACACGTACCAATATCATCACTCCCAGATCCACCAGAGGGCACAGAAGAACAAAGGGAAATAAGAGTCCAGCTCGGACACTTGCACACATCTCTCCCACACACCTCCCAGTCAGTTTTCTCACCCAGCATTTTCCCCAGCACAGCCTCGTCCACCATGAAACAAGTATCCCCAATTCATCCAGCTCCCCCTTTGCAGTGCTCTCTGCTTTCTTCTTTATACCCCCTCACCCAGGTATCTGCCTGCCCCCGCCAGCTCCCCAGCACATGCCTTGCTGGCTGCAGAGCAGGAGCCTTTTCAGTAGGGTTAAATTATTTCCTTCTTATGGAGATGTAAAGCTAGGAGTACCTGACATGTACCTTCCCCTTTCCTTCCCCCTCCTTCCCCTCTTCGGTGTCTGCAGCTTTATCATTTGGTATAAAACTGACAAATTGCAATAACCCACGTTATTAGTTTTTTTCACGCAACAAAAGGTAAGGTATTTAGAGCATGTCCACAGGAAGAGCTTAAGCCAGCAAAAAGTCTTAACCCTTAATGCTATAGGACTAGACTAAAGAAAGAGGCTCCCGGCAAATAATGTGTTTTAGTGGCATTATATAGAATCAATTAGTATCCTTACATCTACCCAAAACATAAACTGTAATTTTCAGTGATTCTTTGAAACTTCAGCCAGTGAAAACCACACGGGAAAAAAAAAATTCCATATACAAAGAAACATTTTACTTTTAATTTTTATAGAGTATCCAAATGCACTAACCTATAATATAAGCATACTCCAGGTAGCTGAAAAGACAGAGCTAGCACACAAAGAACAATTACAGAAAGGAAAGTAATACAAGTTCTAAGGAAAGTGGGAAGGGATATAACTTTGTTGAAAAACTTATGTTTTCTTTATCTGTCAAATCTATTTTAAGACCATTGATTGTTTCCTATCTCAACATAAAACATATTTAATAGTAACAGATAAAATATAGGAAAAATGTTATAAGAATTATATAATTTCATGTTAATAGCATTTTATAGTATTGTATTCTACACTATCAAGAGCATCTTCGTATATGAAGAATCCTACAGAAATTAAATTATTTCATTAAGTTAATCTGGCAATAACAGAGTTCTTTATTTTCTGAAAGACAAGTACAAAGTAGCATTGATTGGATCAGTGCAATCTATTCTCATTTTATTTTTAGGAAAGCTACCTCTGATGCAGAAGGACACCCCAACAAGGAAAGGACAATTCAGGTTTTTATGGCCTTATTTACATTGTAAATTCCAAGCTATAGTTTCTTGTGATGTGCTCCACCAGTAATATCAATGGTGGAAAGAAGAGTGTAGCTGTGCCCGGCATCTGGCAACATGACAAAGCCGAGCCCGCAACCCAGCATCCAGCTCCGAGGGATGGAGCATGCCTCTCCATCAGGGAGACATTTTGGGAGATGGCTGAGATGATTCAAAAGCTCCCTGCTCCTCAAAGGTCTCACCTCCCCTGCCCTGGCTGTGCAGCCCTGACCTTCTCTCACTTTGACCCTGGCACTCCTCTGACTTTAGGGCAAACAAATGGAGATTACTAAGATATCAGGAAAATATTTTCCTTTTTCTGCTCATAGTGTGAACTGGATCAGCTCGCTGTGGGATTAGGCAGGCACCAAAGCTGGCCCAGGAGAAGGACCTCAGGATCAAGAGCCAGCATGGCACAAGCAGGGATGGAACAGCCAGAACTGGGAGAAAGACTGCCTCTTTCCTTAGATTGCCCTTCTGCCCTCCTGAAATCTCATCATCAGCCCAAAATAAGAAACACTATGGCCTTGATTTTACTGATACTTGGCAATTAGGAAATGGAAGAAGACCTTCAACTACCATTCATGTTACCAATTAACGTGTGAATTATATCAGCAATCCTGCAGCAATCCTTTGGTCCAAACCGGTATTCAAAGATGACCTGTCAAAGGGTTGGCAACACCACCACACATCTAGTGTCCACACATCAATGAGGACATCTTACGATTTATATAGCTGTGATTACATCAGACCTCCAGAACATGCTGACATTAATATATATTTTTAGGTAAAGGCATAACTACACTTGAAGGTCATTTTGGACTAAGGTAAATTATGACACTAAAGCATAACAACTACCATGAAATATTTAGGATTTTGGGTGCTATTCCTCCAGACAGCTCTCTCCTAGTTTGGATGAGCTAAAAAGCAGGGGATGCTTATTGCAGAAGAACAGGGTGACTAGGGGGAGTTATTCTAAAATAGCTGTTCTCGTTAATTTTCCCAAGTGGACAACTCATTTTTAAATCCACTTGTAGGCAGAGGCTTTGAGATGACCGTGACCACATCAAGACATCAGTTCAATTTCACTTTCATGTTTTGAAATCATGGAAACACATTCTTTTGAGATGTTCAATTTTTATTATAATGTTAATTCAAAGCAGATTTACTGCTGTTTATATCCGGACATGAACATGACTGTTTTTAGCAAAACTGCCCCAGTTTAACTAAGGTTTTTTTAAAGAGTTTGACCGAGTTAGGCGAAGGACAAACTTAAAGACAGCTCAAACAGGAAGCTCAGCTCTAAAAATAGAAATGGTTCTACTTCCAAAATGGCAAGTCAGCGGACATGCTAAACATAGGCAAGCGAGTGTTATAATATTTCATTTTTATTTCTAAGAGCCAAAAAAAAGCATAAAGAGGGAGCATCAAATACCTTCTTTTTATTTATTTTATTGCACAGAAGCCTTAATCGTGGATCAAGGCTCACTCACCAGGCACTCTTCTGATGCAGAGCTCCCCACTGGAAACTCATGACAGAGGTAAAAGGCTACATCCATCATGTTTTAGCCCAGCATTGGTTACGGCCGAGAGCTAAACCAGCATTACAAAAAAAAATAAAAACAGTACATATATATTCCTCCCCCTCTCTGCGAGGGAGGAAGACAGTGTGAGTTTTCTGCCGATTCAACTTTCTGAACCACCTCACTGCAAGAAAGAGCAAAGCCCATGCCAGCTCACAGGAAGGGGATAGGAGAGCAATGCCAAAAGTGGGGAGAGAAGGATGAGAATGAACAGGACACCAATTTAGACTTGCTTAACTGGTATGGCAAAAAAGCAAGTTGTTAGATGCAACAGATAGCACAGGGAATAGAGACACTACAGCAGGGCACATAGTAGGCAGCAACAGCAAAAACTAGAGGCCAGTTTAGATGACAAAAAGATGGTCTGGCACCAGAGCACAGTACTGGAATTAGAGGGACAAGTTTCTATTTCCAGACTATCAGGAACATTGGGTAAGTTTTAACCTCTCTCTGCCCTAGGTCCTGGTTTCATGATACAAACTGTTCACCAATACTCAAGAAACTGATGAGGCTTCAATAATTTTTTTAAGCGGGGTCAGCTCCCTGCCTGCTTCACAGCACAGTTCCACAAACATCAGGGTAAGGGATGTGCATCCAGCACCAGCGCCAGCAGCTGGTGTGGGAAATCATACAGTGACACCAAACCATAGCCCCAGCATCCCCTTCTGATATTACAGGCTGGAGCTTTTCTCCTTAAACAATAAGCTGTTTAAGAGGCACAAAACCAGTGTGTGTTAAATGAAGCAATGTCCTCTGAAAGTCTGCAATACACCACTTTAATATAGACAGATTTCCACTTCATACGTGCACTGCTCCACCTTAGTATCAGTGGATGCCAACGTCCCAAAGGGTTGCTTCAGAGCTGCTACAAACCGCTTCAATTTTCAACAAATTAGGTAGAGCCCTCAGACCGTAGGAAAATCACTAATGTAACCTTCACTTGAAAAAAAATCTATTCAGAAACTCTGAAGTCTAGTTTCTAATTTTAATTCTGCCCAGGAGAGAACACAGTGCAGCTCCACAACTTTGTAATTCTTCCTAGCCCTGAGCAAACAGGGAGGAGAGAGAGGAACAGTTCAGAAATCACATTACATACATGACTGCTGGTGTCCCACAAAGAACTAATAGATCCCATGATAAACAAACAAAAACCCACCCGTCAAGTCCTACTGGTCCTGTTTACAGTGAAGTATGTTGCTCTATCATTATTGGTTCATGGTTGGTAAGAGTATCCTAATAGCACTTGCTCAAGTCTGGAAGGATTTATCTGTACTTCCTCACAAGCTACTATGAGATTAGGGAGTAAAATGAGTTCTGTACAGTAGCCTCACCAAAGAAAGAGGGATACAAAGAAAACAGGAGAGGTCGCTCAAGGGAAAAGAAAGAAACAAAGACAAACACAGAAAGATGAGCCAGTAAGTCTTCAGTGCTGTACTTGGAAAAGAGAAACTTGCTAGATAGAATCGGAATAAATCACTTCAATAAAACAGTGGGGTTTTTTTCTTATTTTAAATTGTCCAGATGTTTCCTCTTTGTAGTTCTCATATTTAAAAAGAAATGCAATAGCTAGAAGTCTGGCCAGCTCACACCAACAGTACTTATAAACCCCTTTGTTGATAGACCATTGGTTTGACTCCATCCTAGTTAGAGGCACTTGGAAGTTCATTTTCAGTGGTAATATTTATTTGCCAATTTTAGTTGAGGTCTGACTTAGCAGATTTCCCAATTACAGAGAAGCTTCAGAGCATGAAGAATGTTGGCAGTCCCAACAGCATGACTGTGAGGACATTTGGAACTTGATTTTAAAAACAAAGTGTTTTTAAAAAAATAGTGGGAGATTTTAAAACAAGTTTTGGCCACAAAACAATATGATGGAGGAACTGTTTGTTTTTACAAAGACTGGATCTTAAGCACATGTTGCTGTAATACTGCAAATAGCCTCATAACATCTGAGACAAATCACTGGCCTTGACATACACTGCTTTCTGATTTTCCATTTTTTCCCTTGAAAAAGTTTATAGCCAGGTACATAACTCAGCTCCCTTAAAGCACACGTTTCGGTTTTGTATCCTCAGATCAATGGGAATAGCACTGACATGCAATTATTTTACAGTCACTTGTGAGGAACACCCAAGCTCATCCTCATCCTGCAAGGAGCCATCCTTATCTCCTGTCTTCAAAGCACTCTTGGGATCACGCTGCTCCTCTCAGCCATGGGAGAGATGTACTGTCTCTTGTGGATCTGAGTCCCTTGATGAATTTAGGGTGTGACTTGCAGGATCCAGAGACAGAGGTACCCTCAATCTGAATCCTCACAAGCTGAAGAACATGTTCACAAGTTGTTTTTTAAAAAACTACACAGACGTTGGCCTTCCAAGCCACAAGAACAATGAGGATGCTTTCATTAACTCAGCTTTGGTTAATACTCCAACAGTCCCACTTACATGAAAAGGAAAAAAGCAGAACCCAGAGAGCAAGCCAGGCACAGATCACACCATGGGGCACAAAAGAAACCCGGAGCAACAAGAGAAGAAATCTTACAATGAATGGAAATATTTTATACAAGTACCTCCCCTCCCATGGGATCAGTGTTCACTCCTCTCCCCTAGAAGAGCCTGGTCTACTGCATTTTGAAAAATGCATTATTTGGGCACTAGGAACAGAGCAAAGACCTCACTGCTTCCTCCTTATCCCTCCACACAAGACTTCTGGAGACACAGCAGCTAATGACTCCTGATGCAGCTTTTTTGCTCTTCCAAACATGGCACTCGCATTCACAGGACAAATCCCCACACAGGGGAAGAACCATACGTCTTAATCAAGACTTAGATGCAAGTCTGAGGGCAGACTTTTGCACTTCCTTTGAACAGCCTGTTTAATTTTGGGAACACTCCTTACAACAAAGTTTCTCTAATGAGCCTCCCTCCTAACTCCTCTTGGTCTCCAATTTCACAACTTCCTTGAAACAAATGGAGCGTTGCTCTATAGAAAAAGCAACACTAGGTCCCTATTCAGCAGAAATGATGGAAAGTTTTCTGAACTGCAGTGTGTGGCTGCTTTGTCCTTCTTTTGTATCTGCACGGCTAATTTTCTTTCACAGGATGGAGAACTGTACATTGATTAAGACAAAATTTCCCCTACTTGCCCACAGACCACACTACAAGCCTCTCGACTTGCTTTGTAGTTTGATGTGAATTCAACCATGATACAATTTTCAGAGCAGATCAATTTGAGAGGGGGAGCAAACACGCAGGAGGAATGAACCAAAAAAATCACTAGGAAGCAGTTACTCAGAGACAGTTACCTGGTTTGCTTTCAGCTTTTTTGAGTAGCCAACAAAAAGCTGAACACATTTGCACAGCCAGCTCGGGAACCATTGTGCTAACACACCACAAGAAATGTATGCTAATATAAAAGAAATGGTTTACGTGGTCTCTGCCCTCCCTCCCGCCTTTACCCACCTGATCTGCAGTCACCACCACCAAAATTCTCTTCTGTGGAGACACCACTTATGATTCTTGATTCAGTACTGAATGAAATTTATACATATGTATATGTATACATCTATAAATGTGTGTACAGTTTTTAATATATATAAAAAATCACATTTTATAAACCCAGAATAATCATTACCTACAATGCCTGCATCTCTTTCCATTCCCCTTTCATTATCACCTACTTCCAGAAGTATAGATTAGGGGGGTTCTTGTCTTCCTGTGAAGTACCTGACGTATATATTCTCATTTTAGCTGGAGTTCCTGGGGACTACAGCAGTATATGTATTTAACAAAACAAAAATGGCTAGATGAAAGATACAGAGCCTCACACAGCTGATGGCTGCTACGTACACTTGACGGGCAGTAATCCTTTCTGTCCTAACTGAATTTAAATTATTTAAATCAGCCTGCTTACATTAACTAGTAAGGGAATTTGTTCCACCGCATCGCCGTCTCCTGCACAGAAGAGGCCATGGCTCGCCACATGCAGTACATCATTTACAATTTACAGGAAAACTAGCAACTGAGACTCCCCAAATTCTGTCTTCAGCACCGCACTGAACAGGGACCTGAGCAGATCATTTCACCTTTCAGCCCAGTTTCCACCTGGGAAAAGAAGGCCACACTATTTACTGTGCACCATTACACCGCGGAAGAGCAGTTACTTCTACAATGGGCAAAATATTGCGATGCCAAACTTCAGAAAACTTGCTTAGCTCTCTCCCCTGTGAAAAAAAAAACTTCACAGCCAGTGAAATACTCCTCTGCAGGTCTAATTTCTTCCACTGATGTTAAAAAAAGCTCAGTTGCTCACTTCAGTGCGGTACGATGAAGTCCTTAACATCTTATCCACTTAGTCAATAAACCATGAGCAGATGCACGACGGCACACAGCATCTCCTCCAGAACTGATACTTGTCAGCAGCATAAGGGAAGGCTGACCTGCATTTGCAGGGCCAAGCCCCCCTATTTATAGGGCTTTTCCCTTGCAAACATCTGGGATTTAATGATGTAATTTACTCTTTTATCTTTCTCCACTGACACCATGATTATAAACTCATAGTTGAGGCAGAGACCTTCACACATATTTCTTTAAACACTCAATTTGCAACAGAAATTTTTGCCTCAGCTCCTGTTCTTTTGGTGTTTCTAACGAGAAGGCAAAACCCAGCAATAATCAGGTATCTCTTCAGCTACTCCCAGTAAAGAAAGCAACAGAATATATAGAGCCTTGGTTTTCCTTTTATCCTTTGTCTTGGAGATCAAAGCCTCCTACCAGGTCCTCAAAGATTTGACAGAATCACAGAAATCAAATATTGAAATGATCTATTAGGTCCCATCTTGTGCATCATCTCCTTGGGCCAGATGAGGATTGCTCTCTGCAACAGTTTTCAAAGCTTTGTCATGTTTGGTTTTTACTGCCATACCTCAATGCACAAATTTTATCACAATTAAAAACTTTCAACTGCTGCTTTCAACTTTACTTGGGTTCTTTATACAAGACAAAAACACCAAAGCCTTTCAACACAGTTTGTGAACACAGCAACTAAATTAAGGGAAGCAAACATTTTCTATCTATCTAAGCATTATGGCCCAGTCCAGTCTACAGCATCAAATTTCAATAGCAAAATACATGGCTGATGATGCATTGTTCTCTGCTCCTACACTTATTTTTTTAATTCTATAAATAAACCCTCAGTGAGTTAGCTAAATAAAATCAATCAGTGAGTTGATGTCAGTTGTTAGACCACCCCATGAATAGTATAAATCCTGTACTTGCACTGTTCCCACTGATACAATGCCCGGCCGGGTATGGTGAATTCCATACAACAATGCTGCTGATCCTGCAGAAGTGACTGCGTGGTCACAACTTTAACCTCTTCAGCCCAGGGATCACAATAACTGAAAGTCTCTTTTCTTTCTGACAATCCTCAGCATGTTTTGAAATTGCCCCTTTTGCCACTAGCTGGGATTGCAAGCTCAACTTTGGGGGTGTATAATACATACCCTGGCACAGAAAGCTACACCAGCCCATAGAGAGAGGAAGCGATGCACATTACAGACCCAGCAGCACCACTTAGGTTTATTTAGTGGTTTATTTAGTTTATTTAGGTATGAGTGTAAAAGCTGGGATTCAATGGCAATAGACCACCAGCCTGTGGCAAGCAAACTGAAGACAGGTCAGGTAAAAATTAAAAATAAAAGCAAATATATCCAGACTAGCCATTACTGTTTAGATATAGACACCACACTTGTGCAGGGACTCCACACCTACCCAGGGAGCTCCGGGGCAGACTGTGACAACCCAGGAAGACAAAGGCAGTGCAGACATCAATTACAAGTCAAAGGGCGAGACACTGCAGATGCCACAGAAAAGCAGATACTCTTTTAAATTCAACCAGTGCTGACCCAAGCAAACCACCAAAAAAAAAAAGTAATCAAAGAAAGGCGCTCAGACTGATAGACTGATGCACACGTTCATGTATGCTTCTGCTTTTTCTCTCCTTTACATGGTTCATAGCTTCCAAAACTACTCAGCACTCCCTTCTTCAGATTCTATGATGTCTGTGAAGAATAATATAATGACAAAAATCAAACAAACGAAAAAGTGGAATGCTTTGGCTTTCTGACATCAAAGACTAAAGCAAATGATTGCATTCAGTCCTTGAATTTAGGAATAGCAAAGACTAGAGATGGTCAACAGCAACGACAGAAGCTCTGGCTTTCAAACAGCTTGCTGAGCAAGGCAGTTAGTTACCTTTCTCCTTGCTCAGTCCTAGGTTATCCCTGGCAAGTGTAATTCATTTGTTCTTTAGTGTAATTAGCATAAAGCATTCCCACAGATATGTGTGTATGGAGATTCAAGCAAGCACATCTGGGAAAACTTGCTTTTTCTTTTCTGCCCATCTATGACAGACACCTCTCCACGCTGTGGCCCAGAAGCGCTGTTGGTAGAAGCCAACACAAGAGGCCTGGAAAATATAAATTATTCTGTATAGTTGCCTCTTCTGGGCATGAGCAATAAGTCACTCAGAATCACACGGTCTGAGGAAAAATTAGTAATAGCTATTGTGCTGTCCCAACACTTAGCACTTCACATACCCGTTACTCCCCATTATCAGTTCTTCAGCTAACTCCTCCCCCCCCCCCCCCCCTTTTTTTTTTGTAAAGACACTTCTGGAGTGTTTCTAGGGAGCTTTGTGACTTACATTTACATGACTAGCAGCCAAGGAAAAAAAACAGTGTCTGAGAGTCTCACCAGTAGCCCTGGTTGGGAGTATCCTTGAGATACACTGTTTACCGGCTGGAAGACTAACTCTAGTTACAGAGAAGAATAAATGGACAATGGGTATAAGTTCTCTGAACTTCTGGGAGCCCTTAAAACAAGGGAGTAGGAGAACATGAAAGAAAGAAAAAAAGGACATAAACCAAGATACTATGCAGATCTAAAGACAACAATCACAAATGTGCAAAAAGTTTTGGAATAAAACAAAGCCCCAATACTTAACTAGCTACTGCTGTGCACTTGGTTTTCAAGCAGTCCATATGCATATGCTAACACAACCAATACACCAGCATGGCATGCCAATAGGAAAAGTAAGGAGCCTGCAGAAATAACACTTACCAAGCTTTTAGTGCAGATGTGGCAGATGTTTAAGGAGACAGTAAGAGGGCCAATGACCCTCTTAATCAAATTTTAAATCAATTTATGAAGAGATGACAGTGACATTCTGTCCTTCAGAATTAGCAATCAAATCTACCTTCAACAATGAAATTACAAAGCTTAATAGTTATTAAATTACAACAGAGTTTTTCTTCTTTCAAGAGTTGTCTCAAGTTCCTAAGCAGGCCAGTAATTCCTCTCCATTTCTCCATTTGTATTCTTGGCTCACAGCCACTTCAGAGATCAGGCGAATTCCAACTGCTGAAATTAATCCACTGTCTCAGGTTTAAAGAGTATCCAGGATAACTTTCATATGGAGGTAGGAGTCTAGTTGTAACCATTACTCCAACCGTGCAGTTTGAAGTGTTTGTTCTTTAAAGTAAAGCTACTGTACATGAAGAGTATTTCATCCATGCACATTATACATAGGTGTACATTCATGCACACTAACGTGCAAGTCATAAACGGTAGGTCATAGACATTACCAAACTAAATTACAGCTGGTATCTGCATTTTTTGAACAATGAAAACAAAAAAATCCAACAAGCAATGGCAATGTTTCTTCGGAAGTCTGATGAAATACTAAAGAAATATACACTTAAGCCTAAGTAACCACAAACGATGATCAAAAAACCCACCTGTTTTTCATCCTTATTTTTGCCACAGACTAGAGTTTTCAAAGGGAGATTAAAAAAGCTAGGCTACCAATTCTTGTTATTTCCTTGTGACTTATAGGTACTCAAATATGGAGATGATACAACAATCACGTTAGAAATAGAAAGTAAGATTTCAGAGTAATTTGAGACCAAAGGCTCAGTAACTTCCTATGGAATTTATGTGCTTTGGAAAAACCCAGCACCATCTCTTTAAAATGTTCTATGACAAATGTGTTTCCCAATGCGAAGAAGAGAACAAATGATAGGTTTAAATAGCACCAGCATACTATAATGATGAGCCCTTATAAAAACAACAAGTTTACACAGAACACAACATTTTTCAAGCTATGTTCTCTCTCTGTCAACTCCCACGCACATTCAGATGCAGAGAGTTATGATCGTTCCATTTCACATTCGCAAAACATCATTCCCCTCCCTCCCAGGTTCAGCAGTAAGTTTTGAAAACACTGTGCTTCAGAAACGCAGACACCTGGAGGTTCAGTCAAGATCTGAGGAGTCTGCTAAAAAAAAAATGCAGGGACAATCACAGGAGATATTAATAAAACAAGATTCCTCATCTACTTTATTTGAACATTAGATTGTGAGTGTAACATATATATTAACCTAAAACTAGAAAAAATTATCAGCAATGATATGCCATTGGAAATTGCTCATCAGTGTTTCCTGAAGTCATTAGTAGATAATTTAGAAATTTGGCATGGAGACAGGAATTGCCCCCATGTGCTGTCAGTGTCAAACTGGCTCTTACATACAGCACAAATTCCACAGCAACAGAAATTATTTGCCATGAGAACCATGAGTTTTCAGGTATAACTTAGAGTCCATTTCTCAAATATTTTAGACCTTTTGAATCAAAGTTTCCACCTGTGATGCCAGAAGTCATCTACTATATTAAAAACAGAGCAGGTGACAATGCTCTTGACCACATTTCAGGCTCAATACAATGACTCCAAAGGGAGTTTGTCCAAACACAATAAAAAAAGACCCACGACGTGCAGTATCTGGCCAAGAGCATATACACAGATTGCTGAACCAGCTGTGAGAAATGGCACACTTTTACATTAAAGTTAATCTCACAGTTAATTGCAATTGTTATTTCTGCTCCATTGTTTTATAAATCTAATTTTATTTATAAATATCCTCCCGGTTTGCTAGCCATGTACACAGGAATTTCCACCCCCCTAATACTTCAAGGGACATCAATCTTGAGGAAATGCAACTCCCACACTTTGACTGTTATACAGGAAAAACAATGTTGTTATGCAACACTACACTGTTCCAAAACATCTCAAAGTCAGACCCTCAACTTCAGCAGTTTCAGAGACAGAAGTGGCAGTTTATCAGCTATGGAACAAATTCACAGAAAATTGCCAACAGGGTCCAGATAATTACAAGGTTTATGCACAAGGCTCCTCTGCAGCAAGAAGAGGTATTCCGTACCTACAAATCTGCACTTGCAGGTATTTAGGAAATCCTTAAAATTTAGGACGTCCAAATACCCTCACATTATTTCCTAATTTAACTGCAGATTGACTAACAGAAATCCTACAAATAGCACTTTCCACACCACTTCCCTAACATTTTCTGCCAAAGAGTTTTGGGCCTTTTTTTCTTCCAAACTTATAAATGATCATAAATTAAGCAACATTGCCAAGTTTTGTTTGTGAAGGAAGGTTAGCAGAGATAACCCTTCTCTCACAGATAACCCCAAGTGAGCAGAAATGAGGCACAAGTTCCTCTCCCTCGTTTTTCTTAACTACATCTTTTCCAGACTTGATATTCCCATTGATTATTAAACTCAAGAGTAATTTTCAAAAATTTGTCTTTCAGAATGCAGCAATTGGGCTCATTTAAAAGATAACTCCTGCCATAACACAGGTAGATAAAACCAGTAAATTCTAAATAGCAAGAATGCAGTTAAAAGTCTCCGTGGAGGACTGCAGCTAACATCCAAAACTCGGCTAGCTCCACAGTGACGACTTCACAGAGCACAGTATCACTATTCAGTAACAATTTCAGATAAACAATAAATAACACATCCATCTTCAGTAAAAGCAGATTTCAAAGAAACATACAGTATAATCTCCTACTCAAAATGTAGCTTTTCTTAGAGTTAAAAAAAATCCTTTTGCAAAAATTGCTAGGAAACATTTGATGATTACACTCAGCAATTCTCTGGTTTGTGTCTTACCAAAAAGACAGACAGTTTGCAAAGCTTTGTGCTCAGTCTCTCTTAGCAACCTTTCCTCAAAGCACTGACCTGGCCTGACACTGATAAAGACTGTGGGGAGAGCACAGGCAAAAGGTGATACGGCTCCAATCATACCTTTTACAAACAGATGCTCTACAACAGATTAAAAAAAAATGGGAACTTGATCAATAGAGCTGCCGCTTTCCAGGATCACAAAAGTGTTTGTAGGACACCTGTTAAGAGCAAAAGCATTCACTCTCTTTCAATGGCCAATTATCCAGCATAAGATCAGAGTCCAGTCAGCACAACTACTAATTAGGGTTCTCCCAGCCTTTTTAATTTACAAATTGCTTCTCCATGCCTTCTCCCAGATTCTGAGAGTTATCACAAATGTCTACAAACACAACTGGACAAGTATTTCAAAGCAATTCTGTTCTGTATAGACTTAATCCAGTGCATTCAAAATAACTTACCCACTAATAGCTTCACGTCTCTGACGGTGAAATCCGGGTCAGGCATTCTATAATTAGCAAAGAAAGCAATGTTAAATACCGTCAAGATAAGTATGGGTACACTTTCGTTACCATAATAAAAGAGAAATAAATGCATAGTGCTCTTTGTCCATAATGCAGTAGGTGGAATCAAGCAAGGCCTCTCTGAAGTGTGGACAGTGCAAGTTTTAATGACATACGTAACATCTTTGCATTGGCAAGTGTACAAAAGTTTCTCTACTCATAATGAAAGAGAAGAGGTGTCTTTTCAAGCACTCTCTAGCAGCACTGGAGTGGGAGGGACGGGAAGGGGTTGGGGGCGATTTCAATAAAACCCTAAACCTTTACAGCTTGTTCCTGCTAAGCAACTCCCATGGTTTGCAACTGGTGGTGCCTCATGTATATTCCCCAAGGTGAGCATTATCACATTTGCCAGTCGATATAAACTGAGGCATAGAGCAGTAAACCAATTTGTTCAAAGGCACATCATCACAGGTTGGATTCACTGCTTAGAAATAAAATATACAAAATAATGAATTAAAGCCCCTTTGTTTTAATGACTATTGCAAACTTCCTTGTCTGGCAGAAGACAACCTGGCTGTATTTGGTGGGTAGGGAAATTGTTGTTCAATTCAAACTGGGCTAATTCAGAGCTAAATTAAATGGTAGCGTAATCGGTTCACCAATGTCGATGCATTTATACGATCACTTCTAACACAGGCAATGTTTTGGGGGTTTAATGTAATTAGACAATAGCCTAGTACATCAAGTGAGTGAGTTTTACATGTCAGGTAGAGAGTAAAATTCTGCAACGTATAGACTGGACAGAAAAAGAAAACAAAACCAGTAGTGGGGTTTCAAAGCTGATTGACTTCATCTTAATGACTGTATTTCACCCTTCACATTGCACAAAAACTGACTAAGGAATTGTAATGAAAAACAGCCCTGTGGAACCTGCCAGCTAGGTGCTCTGTCCCTCTTGTACTGCCCTGGGTTGAAGATAAACAACTTGCTTCTGGTCATAAAGGACTTTTGACATGATTCAGTTAGAAATCAGAATGAAACAGCTCATAGGCAAACTTTTAGAGCAATAGTTTTCACTATTAAGAAAACACTGAAAGCTAAAGTTAAAAAATGCATTTACTGTCATGCATATATCTGGATAACTCTTTGCCAAATTCTGTTTGCCCACTTTCTTTTTACCCTTACCACCTTCCTCTGGTGGGATGCAGAGGCTGGACAGTATCTTTTGTTAGTTCTCCGCCAACCCTCACATCTTTGCATTTAGCTGCGGGGGCCCCACAGCTTTGGAATTTACTCCCTCACTGGAATGAAACAGCCTGAATCTACTGACCTTCAGGGTTCATTCAGAGCTCATCTTTTTTTCCAAGCACTAGAAAGTCAGAAGTAGGGGAATAAGGAACTATTTGTGGATGACAAGAATATGCAAGGCTTATCTTCAAATGAAACAGCTTGCCTGTATTTTATGTCAGAGACATAGAACAATTAGATGGCAATCTTTTTCACATTTGTATCAACCAAAATAAAAATCAACCACCAAGATAGGTAACAACCCTAATCCAGATGCATACAAGCAAATCCAGTCTTTCTGAGAGGTCCCACAGCAGCTGATAATAAACATTACTCAAACTGGAAGAATACAATCCTCCCTAATAATAAAATTGCATGTTTAGCTCTTTGGAGAGCTCACCTGGCATATCCTTGGGTTTTTTTCTCTGCAACCTCAGGACGTATGATACATTAGAGAAAGAGTACACCAAGGGAAGAATTTCAGGCTTGAACACAGCAGGTTTCAAGTACAAGAACCCATTTTGTGGTTGGGTTGCGTTGCGAGGTCCAGCTTTAATTCAAACCCATTCTGCTGTCTGCTGAGACCATTAATGACTGTACTTCTTCATCTCCAGCCCCACCCAGCATAACTGCCACACTCACTCTTATACAATTAGGGCTGGTTTGCTACAGCACGATGATGGCCAAAAAAAAAATTATTTGCTTGAATGTCACTGGTCCTACACTAATCACTAAGTGTTGGTTCATTCGTTTTTCTGCATATAAATCCAAAACACCAACAATGCAAGAACTGAGCAGAGGGTTTTTTTTCCCTCGCTGTTATGCAATTTTCAGGCAAACGCATCTTGCATAAAAACACTATGAATGCTTCCAAAGATTACATATATCATAAAAAGTAGATGAAGAATACTATAGCGGGCTGGCTTGACTTAACACCAAAATATGGCTGACTACATTTGAGATTTTCTGCAATTCTGTTATATACAAATCATGTTGCCTCAAACAGAAAAGAAATGCAAACACGTTAGTGTTGCACTGGATGCAAACTTGGATTTTAGTAAATGTTTAAAGATTTGCTCGAGAAGTCTCCTATTCAAATCCTCATGAGGATGAGCTCTGGCTAGCATACATATCTGATTAACCACAATACAATGCAAGATGACTGCTGTTCAGATAAAAGAGACATCTCTCCAAACAGCATTCTCTCTCCAAGTTACAATCCTGGAAACAGATGAACAACCCTCTAAGAAAAACAGCTCCTCTTCAGCTAAGAGATCACAGGTGGACGTTCCTGCTTCTAGGCATACAAGTAACAGCTCCAAAATATACAAGAAAGCAATTTTCAAAGTTTCATTATAATAATTTTTTCCTCATTCATCTCATTCCTTGCCATTTCAGAGTACCTCCAAGCACAGTAACCAAACTGTTCAGCTATGCTTTGTACATCTGCCAGGCATAGACATGGAAGCTGACTGCTTAACAGCAAACAGAAGTGGAAGCACATATCACCAATTATTCAAAACATCAGAAGTCTAAAAATCATCTTCTATCATATACTTTATAGACTACTGTATCTCAAAAGTCACCCTACACACATGCAGATCACCTAATTTACTGTATCATGACACACACAGCCTCCTCTGGACAAGAGACAGTAGTGCTCGAAAAGATCCAGTAAAGCATAATTTCCTCCAGAGCCTGAAGCGGAACGTAAGGTTCCTGAGTCTCATCAGCAAATTACTCAGATCCAAAGGCAAACTGTCCAGTCTCCCTCTACTGATGGAAGAAGGCAGGCTATGACACTCATTAATTCAAGCAGTAAATGTCAGGATGATGAGACTAAAGGTTCTCAACGTTTTGGATCAGTTAGGCAGGTGTCAATACTATTTTGATCTTGCTGGAATACAACACATACAGCATTTATGTATCTACACATCCACAAAACTCATATATTGCATGCCAGCTACTTTTGATAGATACACGTAAGAAGTGGAAATGTAAATAAAATTAAAATGTGTTATCCTGCAGAGTGCCAAATAGAAAAGTTTGCTCATGCATTTCACTTCTGTCATTTAAAATACACATAAACGATTTTTCCAACCTTCTCTCACTCTAGTGACATTTATGCCCAAGTGCGTACAATTCTTTTACAACATCATTTCAAACTACCAAGTCATGCTCATTTAAAGAAAAAATATTAGAATGTTGAATGTGCTATAAGAGATTACTGATCTACAAATTCTAGTATTTTAATCCCCCAGAGGAGTCAGTATTCAATGATTCAGCAGAGAATGGGAATATAAAAACAATTCACCCAACTAACTGTGAAATGGAGAATTCGACTGATTCCATGCAGGAACCATCCAAACCTCACGTATCAGATAAAATTTGCTCTTACTTTTGTCAGCATACTAATTCATCAAAAATATCTTCAAAAGAAAAAAAAAAAGCTTCAGTATTTTAACTCTCTTCTCTGACAGTGGATTCCAGCTAGAAGAAGAAGTTGCACATGATTTGTAGATGGTTCACAAAAGGGAAAAAGGGAAACAGCCCTAGAAATGAGGAAAGATGTCAGAATAGTATTAGAATGATACCATCAGTTGGTAGGAAACTGAGAAGCTGGCTTGTCAAGCCTGGCTGCTGAGACTGTTTTAAGCTCATCACAGCAAACTGAAACACATATTCTCCTTCACTACCCAAAGCATTAGTGTGTGACAGAGAGCTGGGTAAGTGACTCCAAAACTCTTGCTGTAGATAAGCATTTACTCCTACCTCTTCGCAATCCAGTTCAGAATTCAAAAGACACATTATCTAACTGCCAGAGCTGCAGAACTCCAACTGAAAATAAAGGCAAGCAGCATTCAGTCCTGCTACTTCTTCACTTCCAATGCATGTTCCAAAACTGCTATTTATTCGACTGCTTTGATAATGCTTACAAAGAGAGGTACCTGATCTTCAACGATCGTCTTTGAGGCATGGTCATCTATACATGGATGCATGCTATGTATGTGCGCGTACACATAAGCATTTGAGACCAGGTCTTTTTTTTGCCTCAGCGAAACACAGAAATACATCTATAACCTGGCCTGTCTGTGCACATGACGTATAACCATAAAAGGGGCAGGTACAGACCCAAAGCCCTCCCTTCTTCAAGGTCTTAAACATTACTGGTGGCTTCCAGGAAGGAAGAGGAATAGGAAGGCTGACTGTGAATGCATCTAAAACCACCACATCTTGAAGAAAAACAAGCCAACACATGACACAAAAAAGCAGATTACTCTTTACATGATCTCATTAGCTTGAGGACTCTCTGAACCCCTGGATCAAGAAAGACCAAAGACCACACTCCAAAGGCCGTATCACACCAGGAGGCTTCAATGAAAGCACACAGCTAACCGAAATTGGAGGGGAGTGCCAGGTGGCAGTTCTCCAGATTTCAGGCACAGGAACAATGGGGAAGCCAATGACGATGTGTGAGCTGAGATTCCAGTGTTAAAATGTCAAAGGTGAAATTGCCTCATTACAGAATCCTAAATAATGAGCTATCAAGAAGAAACAGGTATTACATCTTGTTGTTATGGATACCAAGAAACAAGGTATCTTTGTGAAGGATCTTGTGCAACCTTTACAGCGCATGGGGCAGCCTGAGTTCTAAAGCACCACTGTCTGGTACAGGCAGCCATAGGAGACACTGGTCCCAGGCTGGGGTGCTCACTATCCATCTCTGATAATGCCCTGCCATTTGCAGCTGAGGATCTGAAGCCCAGTAATGTTTGTGTCTGTGGGACGCGCTCTCACTTCTGCACTTCTCTGCTGATGGAGCACTAGCTGAACAGGTACTGTTGGCACAGCAGGAGCTGAAACATCTCCACAGTTTTCTTCTTGTACTGTATGGAATTTGTGAACTTGCTCACACACAGGAGGAAGATCTGGCTGCTAGGAAGGTGCAGCAGTATCTCTGGCTCCTAAACACTCCCCAGTTTCACAGAAGAGCTGATGGCTTCATCCAGAAGAAATTCTTGAAGCTTTTATCATTTGTCCTTTAGAAGTGGCAGTTTAAAACCAATGCATATAGAGAGAGCAGTTGCCTCAGATGATTTTCCACCATCTTCCACAGTAGATATGTCTTTCATTGGACCCCTCCAAGAGAAGCATCTCTTGAAGAAATAAACTGAACAAAAAAGTAGCAACGACCTTCAACAACAAAAAAAAAAACCTCCCTGCCACATTGACCAGAGAAGCCAAAAGGAGGGTCAGAAAAACAGAGGCCCCAAAGCAGCAGGAAAAATGGTTCTAGGAGGGAAAGCTCCTGTATTTGGAGGCTGAGAGGAAGCGAGGAACTGGGATGCCAAGTTGGGTGAGTAGAGTGGAGAGCACAACCCTTAAGTGAGCAGGAATTTCCTCTAAATAATAAAGCTCCTGCTGAAGAAAAAAATTATTCAGCTTCAGGCGATGGTTACATATATACATACAGTGTAAATATACATTCGGACAAGCACTCAATGGAGATGTTGTTGGCTCTCTAGGAACTAGGCTGGCCAACAGTGTCACGAATGAACGTAGAACAAATGGTACTTTACATTAAGGAAACTCAGCTGAGAAGATAAACAAGAAAATGATTCATCAGGAAAGACGATACTATAGTCATGTAATATATAAGCTAAGATTAAGGAGGTGGCTTCTGCAGGTGAAGCATAATTAAGCTATGAATATGGAAGACTTTTCTCTGCTTCTCAGGTTTTCATATGAAGGTTATATGGAAGGCTGTAGACTTCAGGAGTATCAAAACAGATGCTTTTGTGTCCCCTCTTGTCCACAAGGAGAGCGGGATTTAAGGATCAATGCTTTCCACTCAACCACACCTTCTTTCAAATAATACAACAGAAAAATTAGGTTATTCTTCTAAGACACCAAATAGGAGCATAGAACTGTTTAGAAACTGTAAGAAGTGACCAGCCTTTCTCACTTAATACCTAGGGTTTCTACCTATCTTCTAAAACATTACAGAATACATGCACATTTTCGTCACAAAATTAGGATACAATCTAGGAAAGGCTTTGCACAAACAAATAAAAAGATGGTATCTTGGTGTTTGCATTTCTTTTTTTAACAAGAAACTAGACTATGTATCCAGGACTAAGTAGAGAAATAGCTGGGCTTAATAACCAAAGAAAAAAATATCCTGGTACAACATAATGGTACAACAAAATAAACATTACTGTAATTACTACTGAGTACCTATTAAGTGCGTCTTGTTCAGAGTTCAACATATAAAACTATTTTACTGCATCATGAGAAGCATCACAGCAACTCCTATTCGCTCTTATAGTAAAAGGACATATGCTTGTCAAATACCCCAAACACTATTTCTTCTCTTTCTCTCCTTCAGTTATATTGGGGTGGCTTGATTCTTTTTAATTAAATAATTGGGACTCCTCAGTTCCCTAAACTTTGAGGTGTTCCAGCTGAAACTAAGCAAAGTAATTATGCTTTCAGAAAATTAATTTTCTTTCAGATATAATCAGTTACACAGTCCTAATTTCCAAAAGTATCAAGGAACATTTATCTAAACTGTGGATTATGTGACTAATCAAGTATATCATTTTAATATTTCTCTCTTAGACACTGTCACTTTTACAAAGAAACTTGCAGGATTCTCTTATTAAAATACCAAATCCTTTATGACTGGACATTAACAAAATGCAACCTCAAAAAGACTCTAATAATACCATGTTTTAACTAGACATTATTAACTATTTACAAAGCTATAACATTCTGAAGAAATACAATTATAATGGAAAACAACAGGCATCATTAGACATTCCACCTGTAACGCAGAAAACAATTGAGAAGTCAAAAATTGAAAGAAGGTTGTTCTGTCATTACAGCACGGATTGGATGCAAGGACCTTTGAATTTTCTTCCTGGTTTTCATCACTGACTTATTTTTGATTGTGTAGTACTATGCTGTATGCACTTAGCTTTTATAGACCTCATTATCTGCTTGTTTATAAGCGGAAAATAATCATTTCTCTTCTCAAGGGTGCTGACAGTCTTACTAATTGCAATACATTTTGAGATCATCAAAAGAAATACCACATAGAAGTGGACAGCATAATGGTTATTTTATAAAAGCATTTATTAATCATCAAGATTTGGTTGTAACTTACTTAATTCCCAGTCCATCCTTATTTCTGAAGATAAGGGGAACTCTGAGAGCTTCTCTTTGCACATACTCAAAAGTAAAATCTGTTTGAATAATGAATAAAAAAAATCCAAAATCAATTACAATGGCATTAGCACCTCACATTACATTTTCTCAAAACGCTCCCCATTTCCCTTTTCTCACCACAGAACTCCACTGTCACGTAAAGAAAAATATAAAGAGAATGCATATTTATAGGTCCAAACCGGAAACCAAATGACAGACAATGCTCTCCCAGCTGCTCTCTATTTTTCCTGTTCACTGATGCACATAAAATAGAATCCAGTCAGAGTTTGTCAATTAAGGTCTGGGTTGAAATACCCAGGCTGTAATGAAATACCAAATTATCAGTTAAAAGATAATCCTAACTAAATTACTGCAAATCAGCCTAGTACTTTTGGGGCAAATGTGTAGTTTAAACTGGATGTTTAAGTTTACACATTCTAAGCTATACATTTCTACTTAGGAAAAAAACATGTTTTCTTGTGAGCGTTATCCGAGTATAGCAGAAAGCCCTGATTCTGTGAACACATAATTTTCTTTTTATGTGAGGGTTACTGTTACTTTCAACAGAGTACTTTTTTTTGTTAATTAATCAGAAACGTAACTGCAGGAGCTGACAGACAGAAATCTTATACAGCTCCTGGCACTTAGGGAAATGGTGAAAAAAGAATAGATTTTATGTGGGAGTCACAGTATAACACACAAGCAAACTGAAAATTAAACCTAAGTTTGTTATGTTAACACTGACCAGTACCACCTTGTTGCTTCACTCTGAGGATTACAGAGAACTGGCCTTTCCTGGGGATTTCTTTATGCAATGGTCTGATACAATAGCAGTGATTTGGGGATTAGAGAGGAAGTTACAAGGCAGCGATTTGGGTGAGCTGTGCCTACAAAACCCCACACTCCATTTGGAGCCTTCTGCCACAGAGAGAAGAGGAATTCCTGCAGTGGCCACGTACTGTTTCTATGGTTCTGCTATTCCCCCTTTCTTACAGGAAAAAATGACTTATATAGCATCCACACACTACCTTAAAATGGAAAACATTGCTTGACTCTTCAGCACTACAAAATACACTACATGCTGCCAAATATACTATAAACTTTATGTATTATATTCAGGTATACACAAGTAGTTTAACTTCTCCAAGATTCAGCCAGCAATGTACACGCTTCCTAGGAGAGCATGAGAACCTCAGAGCCGAGCTTATATTGGTAACGTTTCTCTGCTGTAAAAATCCATACTGAAAGAAACAGGGGAAACACAGGGTAAGCTTCCATGCCTGCAGATGCGTTTCCCTCTATTTTTACAACTTTTTCTTTGCTGTATTCAGTTAGTAATTATGACAAGTAGGGATATAATATTCCTACTTAGAGTTACCAAATCAGAGCACTGTAATTATCCATTTACAAAAACATTAAAATTACAGAAACTTTATTGCTACTAGTCTCAAAATAAGTGTAATGAATACTCCAATTAACTAAGGTTACCAAATAAATATTTCTGTACTAGAGAAATCTTCATTCCCATTAAAACTATTGGCTTTAGGTAAGCAAATAAATAAACCACAGATATTTTTTAAGGACACTCATCCACAACAGAAAGTCAACAAACATCAAGAAGAGTATCGGTGGAAGCTGAGGCAGCTATATAGTCTAGCAGACTAGAGAACAAGTAGCTATGACAAACTGCATTCAAGCCAAAAATCATGCCACTGCCTTGCAGCACCTCGAGGAAAACCTCCAACCCACATTCCCGGCAAAAAAAAAAAAAAAAAAAAAAAAAAAAAAAAATCAAAGAAGAGTTATCGTTAAAAGTAAAAACGAGGACATGGGAAATAAAAATAAATAAATATATCGCTCAACCAATTCCATGTGTTCATATAAACTGACTTTTTTATTCTTACTAACCACTGTCATTGTTTTGCCTAGATTCAACTCCTGGATTTATAGAAAAAATAAACCAATAGTAAAAATAAAACCAGAGCAAATAGGAAGGCAGACTCTTTCTTCGTAATACCCCAACAAAGCATTTAAATCCCTTGTGGGGTCGAACAAAGCAGACACAGACCACAACAAAATAACAAAAGACACTCATTTATTTTCAAGTTCCCTAGAAAGGAGAAAGCTACCCAAAGATTGCAGAGCTGCTGAGCTAGGGAAGCTGTGGATTGCACTATAGTTAGCATGTAGCAATAGCAACCACTGGAGTATTTGGAAGTTGAGGGTAGAATGCAATCATTTTCTGGAAAATTAATTAACATTTTCCAGCTAAAAAATAGGTGTTTGTGTTTTGTTTGGAGGAAGAGGGGTCAGGGTTGAGCTTATCTCCTAAACAAATACCTTCCTAAATAAGATAGGTATTTAATTTCTCCACCACATTAACTTTTCTAAAAGGAGCTTAAAATGCTCATGCAAAACTAAGCCTAGGGGAGAAAAGGAAATTTTCTAAACTAGATTAGTGGCTCCACAGTTATAGCCATTTCAGGAGGATTACACCCAAAACTACTCTTTCCTGAGAAAGCCGGCTTAGGCAGGGAGTCCTCAATAAGGCCGAGTTTTGGTGATAGCCATCTGGGATTCAGGATCCGTTTCAACAATGCCGCAGTAAATAAAGGTGACTTGCACCCCCCGCCCCGGCCCGTTTGATTCCCGGGCAAACTGCTCTCCTTCTCCTTCCTGCCAGGCAACCATGCTGCAGAGCTGGGCTGTCTGGCTTTGCTTACCGCTCCGAAATTTAAGTCACCTAAGCAAACCAAAGAACTTTGGGGAGGGGAGCGTTGTAATTTAATATATTATAGAAAGACAAAGAAGTTATTGACTTTAAAGTCTCCAACCCTGGCGAACAGGCTCATCAATTGCATCCTTTTGCAAAAGGGGTCCTGGATTCAATAGGGGGCGGAGGGCGAGCAGGAATCACCTCCGGCTAAGTGGGGGCTGGGGTTTCTGCCTCTCCTTTGCCAGGACCTAATTCCTGAACACCTCGGTGGTGCGCTGGGGTCACGGTAGCGGAGCACGCTGGAGGTGGGGGGAGCGCAAGGCTCTGCCATTTATCACTACGCCGCCTCACAAGCGCCACGTCGGGGCAAAAACCGCCCTCCGGGTGCGGGGGGACAGGATGGGACGGACGGGGCAGCCCCCCGACGGTGAGGGCTGCAGGGCCCCGGTGCAGCAGCCGCCCCCCCCCCCCCCCCCCCCGCTGCTCGGCCCGGCGTCGTCACCGGATCCCCGGGCAGGGGGGCGCGGGCGCGAAATACGAACCCAGGCGCGGAGCTACACGTGGAAGCTCCGGCAGCGGAGCGAGCCCGGGCTGGGCAGCCCCCGTCGTCACCCCCCCCGGCCCCGTCCCCGGGCAGTTACCTTTCCCGTCCATGGCATGGACGAAATCCCCGTGATACATTTTACTCTTTAATTTCTCTTCCAAATTGAAACTCCTGATGCTGACAATTTCCTCCACGTCCGAAAGGTCCTCGTTCTCATCGTATCGCCTTCTGCCAATAGATCGCTAGAAAACAGACAAACAAAAAAACCCCACATTGTCCGGAAAAAAAAAAAATAAATAAAAATCGGGGTCGGTAGGGAGGAAAGTGCATGGATCGTGCAGGACAAGTTGATAAACATTTTGGGGGAAATAATGAGGATGGCAAGACACAAACTGAACAAAACCTAAACCCAAACCCAAACAAGCTACAACACAGCTGCATGCACAACCTTTTCCATCCCGTGACACGGAACTAGACAAGAATAACAGGTGTTTGGCTGCAGGAAAACTAAAACTTGGGCTGCTGTGCAGAATCTGGCGGTTAAAGGCGAGCAGGAGACAGGCGCAACTCGCGGAAAATTCACAAGCTACAGCACCGATGTGCTTTGCAATCCCGTAAAAAACCGTGAACGGCGGCCAACGCTCGTTAGCAACCGGATCATTTTTATTATTACTATTATTTTTTGCACGTGAATACAAGATAATTCCCCGGGGAAGGGAAGGGGTGCGAATCATTTAATCCGATGCACAGCATCCAGGTTTCGGTATTTACATAATCCGAGTGTTTCCATAGTCACACCGGAAGCCGCGATTTAAAAAACAGATCGCTTTATGTAACGCCGCGATGGATGCGCAGCCCCCACCCCGCTCCCCCCCGCCCCCCGGAGCCCCGCACGCTGCTCCGCCGCGGCCGGAGCCTGCGCGCTTTTACAGCGCCGAAAGCGAGGGGGGTCCGGGGACAGGAACGAGTTAAATGCATGGGGGGGGGGGGGGGGAAGGGAAATATGTGGGGTAGGCCCGGCAGAGGCCGGTGTCGCTCCCCCGGGGAAGCTGCGGCGGGCGCGGAGCCGGGGCTGGAGGCGGCGGGCCCCCGCCGCACGCCGCCGGTAGCGGGGGACGGTCGGCCGGGCACAAAGGTAGGTTCCCCCGGTGCGGGGAACGGAACGGGGCGGGGAGAGGTGGGGGGGGGGGAAGCCGATGCACCAGCTGCCGCCAGCGGCTCTGCCCCTCTCGCGGCAGATCTCTCCCTGGAAATCCTCCCCGGCAGCCAGCCCTACACAGACGCGCGGTGGATCAGCACAAACCCTTACCCACAGGAGAGAAAAAAAAAAAAAAAAAAATTATCGTCCCACCCTCTCCTTCCCCTCGGTTAAATTCCACCCCCTTCCCCAGTGTCTAAGCTGCTCTCTTGCAAACTAAGTCGCTCTGCTGCCTACGTTTTACATGCATTTCTCCCTTTGCAAACAATTAAGCAAAATCAGTTAAAAGGCACAAATAGGAAATAGACAGAAGCCAGCTACACACCAATCTTCTTCCAGAGTCTTTCTCTGCCTCCATTTTTTTGGAGAGTTTCATCACTTAATTGTCAACAGTTCCTGTCCTGCATTTTTGGCCCAAATGGGGAGGAGGAAAATCAAAAGCCATCCAGGTCTCTCTAAAGTTTTGCAATTTTGCACCAGCACTTTTTTTTGGGGGGGGGGGGGGGAGAGGAGGGGGAGGGAAGGGGAGGGGGGCGGCGGCGATGCGTTTTGCAAAGTCCTAAGGAACCATTTTCAGGCACTGCGTGTGGAGCGGGGGCGCAGGCGTCGCAGTGCCCGGAACGTAAACACTGGCGGGGCCGGAGGGGGCGGGTGGGGGGGGTGAGGCCGAGGCGGGGGGGGGGGGGTGGTGTCCGGGGGCAGCGGCGCGGTACCGGCGCTGGGCTGGCCGCCGGCCCTGCCGTGGCGGTGTTTAGGTCACGAGTGCTGGCGCGGCACGCAGGCGCTGAGCGGCAGCGGCGGCGGGGCAGCGCGGCGCCCCGCGGAGGCGGCGGGGGGGGGGGGAAGGGACGGGACGGGACCGGGGAGGGCACCACAAAGGCGGGGAACGGTCCCTGCGTGGGTACCGCAGTCGCCCGAGACATGTCCTAAAAGTTGAGCGGCTCTGCTTACGCGGGGGGGGGATTGGGTTCAGCGCCGGCTGCCCAGCGTCACGTTTTAAACCCAGGCGCAGTTTTGGAGGATTCCTCTAAAGAGTGGGGAATTAACGTAGCGAACACTGGAAAATAAATCTTATAATACGTGGAGTTGCGATTAATTACTGTGTTTAGTTAAGCACGCTGTTTTACATACACTTGGTTTTGCTGTGCTCCTCTATCACGCGTGCGGCAAGTAGCTCGGCAAGGGAGCCCAACCAAAGGCAAACACCGGCCGGTGCATAAAATGCTCCAAGATCTGCACCTACATCTGTCTTGTGGGAACTGGTTCTAATATCTATAATGTATTATTCGGTGTTAAATAAAGCAAAATTGCCTTTGTAATATGCATGTACAACAGGTAGTTAGAAATCGCATGAAAAAGTAGGTAAAAATTACATAAAATAGCTACTGATACAAAAAATCTTCAGTATAGCCATACTGCGGGTTTTATAAGACTATCAGAGGGCTTCATTTCTAGAACACCAATTGACATCTACTCAAAATTGATGCTGAGCAAATATTAGGACCATCTGATTGCAATAGCAGGGTCAGAGTGCAGGTTTTGAACAGCCTCCAGGTTCCAAAGTGTGGCTCCTCTCTGAAGTGACATCCTTTACCTCCCCTCCACGACCCCCCCCCCCCCCCCCCCCCCCAAGAAAGGGAACATCAAAGCGTACCGAAACCCAGGGCTGGGGGCTGATGGCTTTGACAGCGCTCCTCTGGTTTGCTTTTTGCAATTTTTGAGATTGACATTGAGAATAATTGTGTTTCTACCTTCAGTACAGTACTTGTTCACTGTTGTCTCTCTCTCCTGGGCCAGCAAAAATTGGGAGTGCTCCGATCTAACCAGTACAAATCTCAGAAGTAAATTTTGAACTATCTTTCCATGGCTTTAATTCTCAGATCAGTTAAACGGAGACTGAAACTTTTCTTAAAATATGGCATTTTTCTTTACTATTGCTGTCTGCTTCTACCAGCAGAAACATTTTCATATAGCATCGAGTTGCCCTTTGCATACCTAACCAGTTACGTTCTAGGTACTGTATGAAATGTATTACATATTATGCAAAAGACAAAGCACATTAAAATTCAACTTTGCGGGCCTCACCGGTCTTCTCTTTGGAAAGATCCGTATTTTAATGAACCATGACGTGGATAAAGGCAGGAGAGGTTAGAGTTCTAACTTAGGATTTAAGGCAGTGAGCTGCTCCTTCTGCATCTGCCAGTAACTGTTTGCAGAATCTTGAAAAAATCATGTAATCTTTCTCTAACATCTCCCTGTTTGCAGATGATTGAACTTTATTATCATATAGAAGCGTTGTATAGGCTATATACTGAAGTGTGGATTCCAGATGTCTGTTACAGCAAGTGCATTATTAATCCATAATCCTGAGATGTAGGCATATGTTGACCTCTCAGCCAAGATTACTCAATCTTAAAATTAAATGCATGTGTACATCTGTATGACTGAGGCCAGAGTACTTGTACAAGATAAATGGATGTTACTAGAGAATCATCAGACAAAAAACACATAATCCATCCATTCCACAAAAGTCCACCAAAAAAGACAGAACAGAGACATAAAAGAAAATCAACTCATTTTTCTAAATCTTTTTTTTTTTTTTGGACATGAATAATCTGAGACTCTTGGTGTATGAAGCAAACCCAGCAAGGACTGTATTAATCAAATACACCTGGAAGCACGGAAGTAACTATGTTTCAGAAATATTACAATTTTAATCTATGTATCTCCAAAAATAGAAATAATGTTTTTAACTTTGTTTTTAAGACAGAAATGATTCCTATTAAACTACAATTCATGTTACCGTTGAAATAATACTGCAATCTGTGTATTAATAACCAAAAACCTGTCTCAAACTTAAAAGAACTGGGGAAAAAAAAAGGGGGGCAGGGTGGTAGGCTGTGGATGATGAGAATATCCACAGCTGCATTAGATAGGATAAAAACATTTAGAAGCAATATTAAACCCGTGTGCTTCAGGACACAGGTTAAGTACTGGCAGATGAGGGTTAGGGCTCGTTTCCCCTCTGAGCAGGTCACGTCGCAGGCTTCCAGCAGTGCCTGGAGCTGGGCCCTGTCAGGGACAGGCCAGGGCTGCCGCAAGGCTGGCTTTCTTCACAGTCAAAAATACAGGAAAAAACACTTCAGGTATAAATACTGCAAAAAGGGAGTGGTTATTATTGAGAAAGGGGCTAGTATGAACTGTCTTTAAAAAAAAACCCAACCAACCACTAAAACTTTTTTGCTGGATGTTATTGTAACAAATTATTTAAGATCTAATCATGACAGTGTGCTGGATCCTGACCTTGTTAGCTTGAAACTAGGAGCTGTCATTTAATTAAACTTCTACTGCAGGGCTCATGCTAAAATAAGAACTATAGTGCTGTGCTTGGGAAGGCTGTATGAAGAGATGGGTTAATTTCACCCCTACTGAGCTTTCAAACATAGTTGTTTCCCATTGGATAGAATGGACTGAAATAATCTTAAAACATTTTTTTAAATATCTTTTATCCTGTAAGACCTACCATTCTATATATTACCTTGGGTTAAGATGGAAGACTAGATATTTAACCATTTCGTTGTTTTATGAAGGCAGTTAAAAATGATACATTTTTTCTAGACCTGACAGATCAAAATCTTTCCTCTGCAGAAATTCCGTCAACTAAACTTTAAGCTCTACTTTAGATGAGATTTGCAGAGATGCTTGCCTTAACCTCCTTGCTGCTTGGGACTGCTAACAAACCTTTATTTGCCTTTTGCAACTTCTACTTCTAATGTGTTGTTTTTAATGCAGATCTACCATAATTTCCGGTTTGTGACAACCTGATTTGGTTTTGGTACAATAACAGGAACAAATGGAAGTGGCGATTTGCATGTGAAGCTGGAAATATGTTTTAGAAAAACTGCTATGCAGAGGGTAGCACCTTTGCATGCTCAGTACCGTATCACATTAATCATATGGTACTCAGGGAACCTATTCTTCTTACTCAGTCCTCCTACAGAAAATACAGAAGTACATTTTTAGCAGAAAAAAACCCTATGAGTACCCTTGTGACAGTGTACAGATTTCTCAGGGCTTTCTGGAAAGAAACTTGGACTTCTGCCACCTGCTCCAATTGTGTTCATGCATAAATGATCCAGAGAATGGGTTGACATTACCTCTAATTAGAGGTAATAACAGCCTGCTGCTGAAAGAGCCAGTTCCCTTTCTCTAGCGTGTATGTCCCTCATTTCTCCTGCATTAGGTCTAGTGTTCATGCAGCCACAGGGTAAGCCAGTTCAGTGACCTGATCCAGCAGAAAACTCACCCATTAAGAAAAAAAATTCACTGAAGCTCTGTAGCCATTTGATCGGTGTAATCTACAGGATGGAGAGGACGGTGGGATGAGATGAAGGAAGAGTACAGGACTACACCCTTTTGGTGGCCTTCTGCAATTGCACTGATTAGAGGTAACATCAAACCACAGCTTTGAACTCCAGCATGATTTCAGAAGAACTCCCTGAAGCATTTCCAAGAGTTAATTAAGCATGACTGACTCTTTTTGTTTCAGCTAACTCTAGAGTGGCAGTATAGAGGTGTGTAAAAATGAGTAATTAGAGTTGGAAAGAAAAGAATTTTGTCCTGTTTAGTTTATACCTCAGAATGGAGCTGTAAAATGGAACATAAAGGGGAAAAAGGGTACACTGCTATAGTCCTGATGTTTTAGTTGCAGAAGAAGGCTTCATCTTTAATTTATGTTTTCCTATTTAACAAACCGATTTTTTATTTCTGATAGGAAAGGAAATAATGCTTATTTTAAAGCTACAATGCTGGGGGGCTTGGAAGCTTAAAATTACACATGGGTTTGGTTTGGAAAAGCAGATGGGATGAGATGAGATTTCTTCACTGATTCGGTAGGTCCTTTTCCGTACTGTTTCTTTGAATGAAATATGAACTCAACAGTACATCAGCGTGCAATATTGTTGTATCTTTCTCAAAGCCCTTCCTGATAAACAGGAATAGGAGTGATGGACAGAAGAATAGAGAAACAGTGAGTTCAAAAAGTCTATTGTAATACAGTTGTTTAGAAACACTTGAAGTCCTTCCCAGCTGTATGTCTCTTGCAGGCTTGGGGTTTTTTTTTTTTTTGAGAAATCTGATTTTAGAGAACAGGTCAAGACCTAAGTGTTATTTGTGGGGTAGTGTTCACCCATGATGTTACAGTTCAACTGTAATTTTGTGCAGAAACGAGGAGAAATAGTGAACAATGAATCATGGTTATGTACACGTACATAAAGATTTTTTCATAGCTTATGAGCAACAATGCAAAATATTTTTAAATGTATGATTCCGCAGAAGTTACATGACAGAGACTAAATGTTTGCTTGAGATGTACATTACTGTTTTTTGATGGTTACCATTTCTCCCAACTAAAATGTGGTAATGAAATCACAATATGGTTGTTACTCATTGCTTTGCAACGTGGTGCTCAGACTTAGCCTAAGGCATCAGTGGGAGACGGAGAAAATGCTGATTGTGGTGATGAGGTCTTCTGTTTGTTTTTTTTTTTGTTGGTTTGGTTTTTTTTAAGAATTAAAGCACACTGAACAAAGAGTAGTATTTTATAATGCTAACATATGCTGGACTTTCACTCAAATAGATCCTATACAGTAGTACTGTCACCCATCGAAGAGAAGGAAGGTGGCAAACACTCCATGGAGTCATTTATACAACAGCAGTGGCTTTTATGGAAAGACTGTAAGTCAAACTGATTCTTCTACAGAGGTGTTTTAGTACCCCTGTAGATAAAAATCTAATCAAAAGTTGTTTATAACAAGAAAGCTCTGTTTATTTCCTGAGAAGGGAATGAGATCAAATCTACATGGTAAGAAAGGGTAGTTTCAGGGAATGCCTCTGAAGACTTCAAATCGTTAAGATTTTTTTTTTGGATGCTTCAACTACATCTTTTTTTTAAAAGAATGCCATGTTAAAGAAGAGCATTATGTGACGTATGTTGGTATAGATTGTCATCACCTTTACTATGCATAAGTAAATGAACGACCTTGCAAATCAGATAAAGGTGTGAAGAGAAGAACAAAGCAAAAATGTGAAAGACAATGTGCCGCATTTTTCCTACTTGTAAATAAGGTGGAAAATTTCAACACAATAGAAAATCACCAATGCTTTTGATTTCTAATGGAACGAGCACTGCAGGGATTCAGCTCCTAGGTGACCATCCATGTGCCTGTAAATAGTAAAAGTATCCTTGTCCAGTAATATTTCTATTGCTAAAATCGTATTTTTCTTATTAGAAATTGATAGCAACAGGTTCGTTTCTTACATGTCCCTTAATTCTCCAGACCCACAAGTTTGAGGTGGCACAAGCACTGTATTAAGTCTCACCTTTTCAGAAATCATCTTCATAACTGTGCCATGTATTTGCTATGGAGTTCTGCTATATGCCTCATTTTCCCCTCTGTAAAACACAAAAAATAAATAATGGTTTAAACGGTTTGCACGAACGTGGTAATAAAATCTTTCAACGCTGGCATGCAGATCTGTTGAAATGTTCTGCTTAATCAACTGTATCAGCTGCCTGCTAATAATAAACCGAGTTTATCAGGTGCTCTGGGTGTACAAGATGGTTATGAAAACCTTAAATACGCGACAAACGGTTAGGTCTATCAGTTTTAATTGGAAGTGAGGGTGGGTGCTCAGACTGGTTTAGATCCACAGGACAGCTGTAGATTAAACGATTAACCTTTTTAGGAGGGGAGGCTAATGAAGGAAGTAGTTGAGAAATGGCCTTGTGGTTGTGTTTTGGGGGAAGGCAGCAAGGAGTGGGGATGGAGCAGGGGGACACCCCATCCCTTTCTGCCCTGAGCGGAGGGGCACCTCTACGTGGCAGGGCACCCGCCGCCGGACAGGGGTACACAACACTGACTGAGAAACTACAGATTCCCGTCAGCTACGCTCCAGCCTAACACTGCTCACCCGCCCCGCTGCCGCAACCACCCGGAGGCCGCCCCCCCCCCGGGCCCCAGCCGGGCCTTGCTGCGGGCGCTCGCCCTCCACAGCCCCGCTGAGGGAGGTGGGGGACGGCGGGGTCGCACCTCCCTCAGGGGCAGGCCCCGCTCACGGCTCCCGACGGGCGGCAGCGAGGAGGCCGCGCCCCCCTCAGCGCGCCTCCCCTCTCACCACAGCAGCAGCGGCGGCGGCGGGAAGCGGCCTCTGGAGCACGACGCCCGCCCGCCCTCGGGCTCCCTCGAGGGGCTGCCGGGAAGCGGCCGCGGAGGAGCGGGGCTGGGGGCCGGGCCGGGCTGGGCCGCCCAATGAGGCGGCGGCGGGGCGGTGCCCGGCGGGCGACGGGCGCGCAGACTCGCAGCGCCGCGGCGGCAGCGGGAGCGGCCCCAGCACCGGCAGGAGCCGCCGCCGGGCGCTATGGGGTGTTAGCGCAGCTGGTGCCCTCGCTCTGCCGCCGGAAGGAGCCGCCGTTACCGCCGTGTGCTCTCCCGCTCCCCTCCGTTCCTCCGCCCGCCGCCCCCGCCGCCCGGAGCCCATGAGCCTGAACGAGCACTCGATGCAGGCGCTGTCCTGGCGGAAGCTCTACCTGAGCCGCGCCAAGCTGAAAGCCTCCAGCCGCACCTCCGCGCTGCTCTCCGGCTTCGCCATGGTGAGCGGCCGGCCTCGCCCGGCGGGCAGGGGACCCTGGCAGGCGGCCCGCGGCCTCCCCGGCAGCAGAGAGCCGGGTGCGGGGAGCGGTGCTGCCGCTTCTCCTTTTTCTGACCGGGGAACTCCCCGTCTCCCCTCAGGCTGGTGGCTGCAGCGGAGCGGGGCGGGGCGGGGGGGACGACGAGCACAGCCCCCTGAGGCGGCGTGTGGCACCCCGGGGCGGCGGGAAGCGGGGCGGGCCCTGGCCCTGGCGCCTTTTCCACAGACTGGCCGGCCCGCCCTGACCTTCAGCCCTCCGGGCAGCCGGGGTCAGCGCACCCGGGCGGCGGCCGGGCCGGAGGAGGAGGCCGCCCCGGGTGCAGCGGGGCCGGGTGGGGTGCCCCGGCATGCCCCGGTGGGCTCGTATCGGTAGCTCGTTTTCTGTGGAGAGCTGTCGTGCCGCAAGTTAAAAGCTGCCTCGCGGCTTTTATCTCCTCCGGATAGCTCAGATACCTCGTGCAGGACTTTTGTTCGTTGCTTATTTTTCCTGGGAGGATGCTCGGCATGCCAAAAATCACACTTGGCGGGACGTTCCTGCCGCTTGCTCTTGTAGGAAGCACCGTACGGTGCTGTAAATAGGGAGGTTAACATATTGGGTTTCGGTGTTTCACTTCGCCTCGTGCTCTGGCGTCAAGAGCAAAGCGGGCTGCGCACAGAAAGTCCACAGCTCTTCCAAGGTTGTGGTACTCTGCACTCCCACTCTTCTTCCCAGAACACAACCGCACACGTTGTGCAAACCGATGCGAGGGCAGGTGTTGCACTGGAGCTATTTTTAGGTGAATGAGGAAAAATAACTGATTAAAGTTGACGGTGTCCCTCTGATTCATTACAGCCATCGTTAGACATTTGAAGTTGCGATGTTTCTTTTTTTTAAGGAAATCTTGAGTGTTGCTTAGTTTGGAGTTTTGTGCATGTTTTAGAAACTTCTTTTTTGTTAGCATGTTTTTTGCTTTCACATTTGATACAGAAACGTAGTCTAGTAATCCTAATTGTCTCAAATGAAGGCTCCATATAGATTGAAATTTGGTAACTTAGAGGTTTCATCATATGTCCAGTCCTCTGATGTACTGAGCTGCTAACTATGCAGTCGGCCCCTTTATTCATTCGTGTTAAAAATGCTTCATAGTTGTAAATACCGAATTATGCAGCTCTGACTTGCTTTGTTTTGATTTTTGCCCTGCTTTTAACAAGGTATTTTCGGCCATAAGATGTATTCCCCTTAAGAGCCATTGCTCTAATTAGAGGATGCTGTTTGAAAACATAGCAGCTGGTCTGCAGCAGCCTTCTGATGGTCAAATAAATGTCACTGCCTTCCTTTAATGGCTAAAAACAGAGTACAACTCTTCAAGGGTGGTGGTGGACTGCTATTCATTTGACTGACAGGCGACTGTGTTAGTGCAGCGGCATATTTGAGTTGGTTCTCCTTGGGTAACATGCATGGGGCTGGTAGCTCATACTCTGCTGCTGCTAATGAGTTTTCCTTATTCTATGCCCGTTCTCCTGTGTCAGAGCAGTTTGTCAGGGTGGTTTCTTGAGTCAGGCTTTTACACGGAGAGAGACAACATGGAAAAAAACCTGCCGTTTTGGGGGTTTTACGCGTTTTCATCTAAGGGAGGTTGCATCTCCATTAATAAAAATACTATTATTTAAAAGTCATACTTAATCTCCTAAATCCTTTTGGCTTTTCTCTATATGCTATGTGGACTCTCAAAATCCCATGGATGTATGAGGTGAGGCGGCTTCTACTTCTTTCTTGATTCTCTAGAAGACTTCTAGCAGTTCAGTGTCCTGCAGTTGAAAACTGCTGCTTTTGAATTTATGTTGTTTAGGGTATTTCAGGAAAAAGCCACTTTTTTCTGATTAACAAAATCTCTAGTTGCCAGGAATGTTACATGTGAACATTCATTGTATTTTAATTTTCCGGAAGTAGGCCCTCAAAAAAAATCCACTTTTTTTCTTACTTTAACAAGATCACGCTGGAAATCAACTTGTAGCCTCATTGGTTTTGCTATGACAGATAGTCCTCTAGCTGAGACTTCCTCATTTATTTTCAGAAGAGCTGACTTAACTTTCAAGTATTTTTAGATTTCTTTTGAATAACTTTGCTTATCTTTTAAAGTTGTCCTTCTGCCTTGAAAAGCAGGGCCTTCTTTCTGCTGTCACGCCTATGCATTGTTTACTAAATTCAGCAGATTCTTTGGCACCTGGTATTTGAACAAAATGCTGTTAAAGTACAATCTAGTCTTGGATCTAAAGCTTACAACAGCAATTAAGCGTCATTGTTCCTCTGTTTTCCCTATCTATGCAAGGAAGAAAGAGCCTAAATGACATATCTGGGACCACCCAGCAAATCGATGGGAATTGTCAGGAGTGGAATGTGCTTGTTTCCAAGCCAGCCCCATTGATCCTTGCTCTTTAATTAAACAGTACTTGCAGCCTCTAGTATGAGCTAAGTTTATCTCAGCTAAACTGTTCCTTTATTTCGGACTGATTTTGTGTATAACTGCAGCCATTTTGCAAAGTTTATTCCCTCAAGATTGGTTACCCATACCCTGGTTAAATCATACATGCCAAAGTCAAGAGATTGCCCGGGTCAGTGATGTGTAGAGTATGAAATGCTCAGCCAGGTTGCAAACTCGCAAGTGTTACGCTTCCACAGAGAAGATTGATTAAAAACCTGTTTTAAAATTAGTTTTGTTTTAGAGCTACTCATCACAGTGTGCCACTGTCCATTAGCTTCAGAAACAGTTGCAGGGTCTGGTTATAGTAAACTGATGTTAGAGCTAAGCTCCCACAAGTAAACCTGAGCATTTACTTTGTGCGGGTTTCCATGGATGCTATCGTCCAGTGCCATAGGTCTAGGAGGAAATCTATGGAGCTTATAATCTTGCATTTAGTATGCTTTTCCAATTTATGGGGCCGGCAAGTAATATCAATCCCCAGAATTGTTAGAGGTAAAGAAATAAACTGTAGGTTGTAGGGCATATGTAGTCCATGAAAGAACAGAGGATTCCTTCCATGTGCTGGCAGAGGCATTAAGTATTTCTCACTTGTGTGTTATATACCAGATATTGATGTATGGTGCGTTTTGGGGTTTTTTTCCCTCCATGCCTGGCTTTATCTGTTTTTATTTCTTGATCCAGTTTATCTGAATGCTGGAAATATTTTGCAGATTGTATCCAATATTGCAAACACTAGCTCATCCACACCTACAGTAGCAGTATCAAGCTCCAGTGTAGACAGGCTGCTGGCAGGTTATTTTTGTTTGAACAATTAAGCTGACTTGTTAGCATAATTTTGTCACCAGGGATGCATCACGCAGTAGTATAACAACATCACGATACTAGAGTCACAAATGTTAGGGAAGTTGTTAGATCCCAACAGTTATAAAACTGGAAGACTCAAACATCACCTCCCTCCACAAATTAACAGCTTTGTGAAAATACCTGAGCCTAAACTAGGGGTCTAAATTATATTCTATGGTTGGCTTCATTATATTTAGGATTTGGAGAATGTTATTTACCAGACATCACAGTTTTCTTTTAAATACCTCTAATGATTCAAGCTGGCTAGACTGTTGTCTAGATGGTAATATATATGCTTCAAATATTGAGTATCATCGAAGAACTGTCAACTCTTGCCTTTGAAATATAGCCAATATGGTCTTCTGAAGACAGCCTCAGTCATGTTTTGTAAAAGACTGACTACACTGGTAAATATTTATGAAACTGATTTCCGTAATAACAGTTGATGTTGAAGCAATGCTAGGTAGGACTCTGGCCCCACTGCTGTCAGTGCTGTACAGATACTCAAGACAGCATAGTCCTTGTCTAGAAAAGGTTACTCTGTGGTTCTAAGTACTAAAATGGTCTCTCTGTAGAAGTTGTTCTAGCTGTATTTAACTGGATTGCTGGTAGGATAACATGAAACAGCGGCATTTTGTAACCTGCAGGAAAGCATTACAAGCCCAGTTTCATGGCTTCTGCCACTGCTTGCCTTTTATGTTGCTATTGCACTTACAGATCAGAACCATGCTCTGAAGGATCTTCCGCCATGTGAAAGCTTTCTTGTGTTTCAGTCATGAAAGCAACATTTTGTTGCTCTTTTGAGCATCCCTGTCTCAAGGTTATAGATGACCAAGGCAGTGGAGTATTTGGGGCTCTTGCCATTCTGTCTTCCAGCAGCTGTGAGTGGCTGCTTGTGGCGGCTGTAGTTTGGAGGATGTGCTGTTTCTTCTCCCTGCTGTACTGTCTAATCTGACCTTGTACTTATTGAATAGATGTACTGTAAGTAACACTGTGTAGAGGTACTACCTTCTCAAGATGCAATTACTCCTATTATATGGGTATTGCCTTTTCATGTTTACTAGGAAAATAAAATTAAATCCCATATTTGTATTCCAGTGTTCGCTTTAGCAAATATTAATGTGTTTTGCCATTCTGCAACATATAATAATCCACAGAGTCAAGATTCTAGACTAGTGGATAAATGATGCTTACATTCTTTTCTGTATAAAACAAGTATTAAGATTATTATTTTGACTTACCTTTTTTAATTTCCAGTGACTGATTCTGGCTCATACAGAGTCTTTCTGTGAGTTGTTTATAACTCTTGATGAATGGTGCAGACACTCTGTGAGAGCCTGGCTCTGCGCCTCTGTCTCTGGGAGTGAATAGTACTGTCAGGAAAACAGAGACCGGCTGACCAACTCGGGAGCCGAGGAGACAGCCAGAGGAGTGCTAATTTCCAGTGATGCCATGACACCCATCTCGTTCTCAACTTTCCCCTGTGGTCTCACATACAGACAAGTAATGGGGTAGAAGATGGAATTTGTTTTTGAAATAACCATGTGATGTGAACCTCCAGACTTGGGAGAAACCACCTTTATGTGTGTGGGTGTTTTTTCCTGCTAAGAGTAGCATGTGCTATGAAATGTCACTTGCACTTGTAACTACATGCAGTCAAGTCTAGTCCTAGCTGCAACAAGTGAAGGTAAGAAAATATTTCTGCAGATAGGTGTCGATGGAAATATTTCAGTGATCACCATGTGCAATTTTACCTTAGAGTGTGTTGGTCCAGCGAGGTGAAGGTGGTGTAGCACTGATACATTTCTTGAGGTAAGATTTACAACCTCCTCTAACTGTGTGGATGGACTGTTACAAAATGCAACTGTGATGTCTGATCAACACAGCTTTCTTTTAAGCTGTTCCTGACATACTAGACTGTATAAAAGTTCTTTTGTCCTTCTAATCAGTTTCCAATTTGGGAATGGTAGCTGTGGCCAGGGAAGAGGAGGTGAGAACAGTCTTGCAAAGGTATACAGATAATTCTAGACTTGTGTTCATTAAGAGGTGGTTGATGTCTTTAGTATGACTGATGTTTGAAGCTGACATTGTCCTTTCCGAAGCGGTTTTGCTTGTTACAATCTGTGAGGCAGCTAACTGCATGAGCGGTAGACATAGTAAGAATGTGACCGTACCAAGAGCCAGCGTTTCTCAAAGTATTCCATTAAATGGGTCATTACAAGATTGTCTATAGTTAAACCTAGTAACTTTTAATAGGATTGGTTTCTTGCTCTGTGATTCTTGTCTAAACCTGTCAGATACAAAGGACAGGAGAGCCCTTGTGGTTGGAGCTTTAGGCTGGTCAGATAGCATCTTGTGAGATACGGGAGACAAATCTACAGCCATGGTATTACAGGGCCATCAGTAGTTGTTGACTGCAGCCCCCTGGTTACAGAACGTATTTAGCTAAAATCAGGTCTCTAGTGGAGAAGCAGCGAGGTGTTTGAATTAGCTGTGGCTCTGTCCGGTTTGAAGCTGTTTATCCACAGCGTGCTAAACTCAATCGTGACTCGCAGCTCTGTGTTAATGCTAGTATTTGGTACTGTGAGAGATAGTACGGCAGTTACAGCACAGGCTCCCAGCCCATGTTATGTTCCTGCTGACCAGAGCTCAGAGTCATCTTTGCAGGGAAGGGGAGGAGAGGAAGTAATCTATAAATAGCTGATACAGATTTACTTGAGATAAGGTATTTTATTTCCTTTTCTCTACAGCAGTGGCTACTGACTCTGAAAAAGATGTAAGCCTGTGATTGTCAGAAAGCTCTCAGATACTGTGTTCACTGCTGTTGCTATTACACATGGTAACAAAGAGCAGTTACCTTTTTTTGTGTGTTGAAAGTCTTGAGTTTCAATATGACCTGCTACATGGGTGGCTCTTAACTACAGTTCTTCCATTTGTTTTTCTTCTGATCATTGTCTGTAATGTTTTATTTTCCCTGGATACTTCTTATTTCAGAAACCCCTATCTTAAAACAGTAATTGAATTTGAAGCTTGCATTATGCTGGAATTAAAACCAACATAACTGTCTAGTAGCTTATAAAACTGGGGAATAATGCTAAAATTTGAAGCAAGTCATTAATTTCTGTCCTGCTGCTGTGGTAAAAAGGAACAAGTGACAAACCAGGACAGTTGCTTATCCTGCATTTCAGTAGCAATATGAGCTTAATTTGCAGCTATGTGTGTGACTGGTTCTTTATATTAATTGTTATTGCTGGTGAAAATTGTTTTATTAGTGTATCACAGCTCACTTCTTGCGAAGCAGTGGAGTCAATATTTGTCAGAGGCACTGCATAAGTGCTCTTGTATGGATAGAAACCTTCAGAGCATTCAGGATTTTGATTTTCCTTTAAAAGCAGGAGCTTCTTGTAAGCCACTCTGGTCTAATAAGACGTGGAAGCATTATACACATGTAAATGAAACAAACTTAATACAGGATAATAAACATTAAATAAAATTGAAATGCAGATTCTTCTAGAGAGCAAGTTGTTAAATTTCTTGCACTATGGTCATATTCAGGCTGCCATGACTCTGAAAGCCAGGGGCGTCGGAAGCTTTAACATGATTCTGTGCCCAAATTCAGTTATCTTTGAAAGCGTCTGAATGCCCACCTTCTTTAGGCTTATGAGAACTCCAGTCCTGCATCGTAACATCATGAGAGTCCTCTGATTTTGTCAAGAACCATATTTCAGATTTACAGCTTTGTCAAGGGCTGTAGTAAATCTGTCAGTCATATCTGCAGGATGATCTGAAGTTGAAGTTAGCTCTTCTTTGAGCCAGGGATTAGACTAGATGACCTCTTGAGGTGTCTTCCAACCTACGTTATTCTGTGATTATGCAGCAAGGCAGGATGCTTGCAGCATGGTAGCTGCACAGTAGAAATCATGCGGCAAGTGTTCAAAGAAGCTTTGAAAGTGGTGACAGAGAACGTGCTGAAACATGTTATATTGGACGCTGTGCAGACATCAGTGACCTGCCCTGAGGGGCCTGTCTTCTGAACCAGCATAGAAACCTAATAGACGGCACAGGAAAACATCCTCCTGTGTAGAACATCAGCATGTACTTATGAGTTCAGGCTTTGCATGGATTTGGATCTCATCAGATGAGCTCACTAGCCCTGTTTTTGCAAGTGTTACATTACAAGAGCAGTTGTGATCTGTGCGTTTTGAAATCACAGCATGAGCAAAGGAGAGAACTTCTGATGCTTCGCTTCACTGTTTGAAAACAGGCACGGGGCCTTATAATGAAAATGGAGCTTTTTGTTTTAGGTGCCCGGCTCAAGCTTGGCCCAGGAAGTAAAGAACAGAGGCTTGCAATTGAAAAGAGTTGGCAGTTTTCTGCTGGTTTATAGTGAAAAGGTTCCCAAATTAGCTTCCTTGACAGTTTGAGGAGACAGAAAACATGAACTGATTTTTTCACTTATGGGTCAAGCTGGAGTTACACTGCCAAGTGTGAACACAAGGAGGCTTTGCTGTGCCCTCCTGGAGACTTTTCATCAACTTCAGTAGACTTTGAAATCCTTTGGGCATTCTGCATCCTACAACGTCCCCAAAAGTCTCCCTTTGAATTGAGTACTGAAGTTATCTATTAATCCTGAATGAATGGGAAAGAGAAGTATTTTCTTGCTTCCCCCACTCCTGCTTTTAGGGCGTTTCTAACACCAGTGCCAGTTACAACTGCAACTTAATGCATTTTCTCTTATGGTGGACAGAGACACCTGTAAGCAAATTTTTTCCTGTCCTGTCTGTGAAACTCTTGTGTCTTTTGTTTCTTATGCACGTACTGTCTAGCTTTTATCACATTTTGTCACTGGTCGGTTTAAGAAAAACATCAAAATCCCTTGCTGGAGAATTTGTGGTCTGCAAAGAGTTGTCAGTGTGTTGTGGAGCTGCACCTAATGTGTCTGTCTTGTAAATATACCCTCAACATTCAAATTGGGGGTCTCTTACACTCATCCTTTGGAGGGCTGAGCCTATAAAGCTGTGATTCCTTCAGCATCAATAGAAGTTTTTTCCCAGCCACTGTAGTCTCTCAAGCCGCTAAATTGTGGTGCTTTATCTCAAAGCAGGTGGATATTTTCTTCCTTTTAGCATTTCTGTTATTTACTTTGGTGTAAGATCTTTTCTGGCCCAGCAGTTGATGCAGCTAGTACTCTTCCCTTTTGTTCCAGCTGTGGAGAGGAGGTTGTGAAGTCTCCTTTGGGAGCTTGCCCTCTCCTTGGTGCTTTGCAATTCGTGGCCTCCCTCCTGCAGCTTTCAGCTGTGTGAAGGTGTACGCAAGGCTTCAAGGTTGGGATGGCCGACTGCCCTGCTTCTGCCTTATTTGCACATTGTTAGCATCCCAAACTGGGAATAATTGGCAGTGTGTATAGTGGTGGCTACTCAGCTGCCAGCTTATTTTGCACGATAGAAGACTAGTACTTAGGTTACCTTTCAAGTGTTGTTGATGCTACCCATAATTATTCTTATAGAGAGAGTACACTTGGAATTACATTAAGTAATTGCGTGTTATGGTTTGACTTGAAGTTACACCCTTCCTGCTCGTGGGGTAAATTGTGGCAAGTCTTAAGTAACAACTGTAGTCTTGCTGATTTTCAGAAAACTCTTCTTCTGAGAGATGATTTGGGGCCTACCTACACAACAAGCTTCCTGTGCAAAGCAGGTCTGTATTAATGTATTTGTCAGCCATGTGAACTGAAGCCTTGCTTGTGTAGCTGGAATGCGGGTTTAAGCTATCCCCTCAGTATATAATGGTTGTAGGTACTCCTGGGGTCACTCTTTTAGGGAAACACCTAGCAATATTAAAATAAAGTCTTTTTGACCCAGGAAAACTTGGATTCCTGGTCTGGGCGTTTCCTTTTAATAGTTAGCTGTCCCTATGATTCTGTCAGTGGTTATCGAGGCACAGAGCTATCTGAGTACCTGAATACTACTTAAATTAAGTTGGTTTCTTGCAAGATTTTGTTTTGATCTTGCATGTAATTATAGCCAAATCAGAAATAGGTACATTTAGATTAAATGTAATTATTTAGCATTTCTTTTTAGCTCAGGCTAGGCTAAGAAGAGGAAGAAAAGATTTCTTCTTGGTACTCTCTTGAAATGGGAAGAGAACAGTAGCTCCAGGACAGCTGGTACATTGGAATTAAGAGAGTCTGAAGTTTAAAATCAGATGCTTGATACCATTATTACATGGAGACATTGATTAATGGAAATATAAAATGTCTTCAATATTTGGCGAATTAAATACATCAGTTCTTAAGAGAAAATAAAGTCTTCATCTTGGGAACCTCTTTAGTGGTTTTGCCCTGAAAGTTGGGTTCTTTTACCCAGTGTGCAATAAGCCAATCAACACATCGAGTCGAGATATTTGTCTTTATTGCTATACTGCAGTATAGGGTGCCAGGTCTCCAAATACCTGCACGCCTTTAGAAAGAAAGGTTAAGGTTTTTATACAATTTTGTTACAAGGGAACATGTACAGCAAAAATTGTGATAGGCTACACAGACTTATATAATAAAAAGATCTTTTGAGCATGTCATGCTCTTGTCCAGTTCATTATATTAAGGTGGTCTCACATTTACATACTCATAATCAACAAGTGGGTGTTGATTTTAGTATTAAAATGAAGCAAGGTAAGGCAAGGACAGGGTCTTTACTTGATTCTTGTCCAGCATTGACTAATCTACCGTTATCTATTTCTAATGATTAAGATGTTCTCGGTTCTACATACCGCACATATTCTAACTCTCTACTTATCTTAAGTTTACATGATCACCTAGCAGCATCTCCAAGGTAATGCATTTCTTCATACCAGTTATTTCAAAGTTTGTTAAGTTTTGCCAACTTTGTGAGTTCATTCTGTGAGTTACTATAACAGTGTCGTGGTTACGTTAACATAAGTACCAGGATAAAGGACTAAAATGTCTTGCGATGCTGGATGGTTTTGAGTCTAGACATACACCAGAAAATTTACAAGAAAAAAAATTTGATAAGTATGGAAATGAATCCTCAGTGGTGAAGGATTCATTGTTCTGTGAAAAACACAGGAAGCCCAACATGCTACGAGTGCATTGGGACTTAACAAACAATCCTGCAGAAGACAGACCCAACAACCAAATATTTATCCTCTCAAATGTGAAGTTTCCCACGGTTGGGAAATGGTATTTTTAAATCTTCAGGCAAGAATTGTGTATGCATTAAAGTAATTTCTTCTTGAGTTTCTTCTAACATTTGGAAACTGTTTGCTAGTTGGCTGGGTGGTTCAGCTTATGACGATAAAAGCTTTCAATAAAGGAATTAAAATATTGGCAAATGGCCTTGAATGCCTGTTGAAACATGTCTGAGCAAAACTCTTGGTTGTCTTAATATTTGGTGTGTTAGCAGTTAAGAGTTCTGGTGTCCTGGAACATGCTGGTTCTGGGAGTGTAAAAAGATGGGATCCCAGACTAGGTGTAGCTTGGCTCAGCTCTTGCAAAATAGTGAGGTTTGAATATTCTTACTGTTTTTGCAGCTCTCTTTGGGTACTGGTTTCTATGTCTCCCAGCATCCATACTTCGTGAAAATTTCTTCATATCAGCTTGATGAGAATTGGGGTGTTTGAAACATATGCTCTAGGCTGAGTAATGTCCAAACCATTAATAATGGCATGTGGTAATGGGCTAAACCTGTACTGATGGGACTCAAAAGAGCTGATTTGTTTCAGGCACTGCGTTGTATGACCTGATTTCTTGGTCTTTTTGACGGCAAACTGGTATGTTACAGGAGAGCTAGGCTCATGTTTTAGTGCTGCCAGGAGTCTAAGGCCCTGGTACGACTGCTTTCTCCTCAGTTTCATGGGCCTGTGCCAGCTTCATTGTTCATCAGAGGCATTGCAGAAACAGCTCAGCTTACTAAGCTAGCAGATTACCACTTCTTAACCAGGTTAGTTTTGCTGGGCTAGCAAGTTGAGTCATTTCAACAAAGGATCAAAAGTGGGCAGCCAAGGTGCAGCAAGGGCTGGTGTGGATCAGTCTGAACTGTGCTGAAGGGCAGCTTCTACATCTTCCTTCTATGGTGTACATGTGTCTATGTTTAAGACTGCCATTAGATTTTTTTTCTCTGCATTTTAAACATATTTTGTCTAATGAGATCCTTTGAGAAGCAGCACTAAACGTAGAGGCGTTGTTGCATTATTCCCTCTTTGGAACTGTGCTTTGTCTGAAAGGCAAATTTATCAGGAAAGATTATTTTTCAAGAGGGCTGCTGGGATTAATGTCGCTTATCAATTGCACATGCATGAAACCACCTGACAGTTTTAAAAACTGTTAAAAGGCATTCTAGTTAATTTTCTTTGTCAAAAATATTTGAGCTGGGTTTATGAGTTTCCTCCTGCTGTTATTTAATGCTAATTTCTGCTCCTTAAGCACAGGCATGCTTGGAGATCTAAGTTTATAAAAGGGCGTGGCTGCATACGGTAGTGGAAGACTGGACCTTGGAGCATCTTCATGAGGATAGCACTGCTTGCCCAGAGATGAGGCTAGACACAGCTTCCAGAGTAAGAGTAGCTAGTGCTATCTGGGAGCATTCTATGTTATCTTTTCTGGGAGACAACTGTTTGTCTTTCCTCCAGCCTTGAACAGGCCTGTTTGGCTGCCATGGACTTTGTGGAGACTTCCATGTTTTGGATCTGCGTTCTAGAGTCTGCTTAAATAATTATTTTGAGTGAAAGAATATAGTTGAGAGCCCCATGGAAAGGTGACCTTCCAAATGAAAGCCTCGGGCTCTTCAGAACTTAAAAAAAAAAAAAAAAAAAAAAAAAAAAAAAAAAAATCCAAGGAGAAAAGACCACCAAAATTGTGACGGACAGTCTGCTGCCTTTGCAGGCTTTCATCTTATAGATACCTCCTTCAAAATACTTCGTACGGTATTCGTTCTACATAAGTATGGGGCACAAAACATTTCCTAATGCCCAGCAAAATTTATAATCTATAGTGAAAGACCAAAAGTTGCCTTTACAATATAACACGTGAAAGAAGAAATGTTTCACTTTGTGATCAACATACTTTGACTCTAAAAGTTCAGCTGTTTTCTTGGAATAAGCTGGAGGTGGCAAGGTGGTTGTGCTGTTAAGAGCTTTTATGCATACTGATGGTTTGCTCTACAGCAGAACAGTAAGTATGAAAATAGTGGCCTGTGCTCAGACCTAAATTTGGACCTAATGAAAAAAGCACAGATTGACATGAAGAGAAATTTAAATGCAAACTATTATTTTGTCTGGACCAGATGATCTTCTGGAAACAGGATTTAAACTTAAAATAGTCTATAGTCAAATAATATGTACGTAATTGCATCTCTCTTTTCTTTCCTTTTCAGGTGGCTATGGTAGAAGTTCAGCTAGATGCAGAACATGACTACCCTCAAGGTCTCCTGATAGCCTTCAGTGCCTGTACTACTGTCCTTGTTGCAGTTCACCTTTTTGCACTCATGATAAGTACCTGCATTCTTCCAAATATAGAGGCTGTTAGCAATGTGCATAATCTCAACTCTGTAAAGGAATCTCCTCATGAGCGTATGCATCGGCACATTGAGCTTGCGTGGGCATTTTCTACTGTCATTGGGACTTTGCTCTTTCTTGCAGAGGTGGTGCTACTGTGCTGGGTGAAGTTTCTTCCTTTAAAGAAGAAAACTGATAATCCACTCCAGGGCAACAGTTCTACCATCACATCAGGACAGGCAGCAGCCATTGCATCAACGTCTATTATGGTTCCCTTTGGTTTGATTTTCATTGTGTTTGCAGTCCACTTCTACAGGTCACTGGTGAGCCATAAAACAGACAGGCAGTTTCAAGAACTGAATGAACTTGCTGAATTTGCACGGCTCCAGGATCAGCTGGATCACAGAGGTGATACTATCTCCTCAGCTGTTACCCATTTTGCGTAAACCTGTACTTAAAGAAAATAAACCCACTATTCTGCTTCTGCCATGTTAGGTTGACTCCCCTGTGGATGAACTGGTTGAGCTGTTGATTATTGTTTAAAGAGAGATTATGATTGTTGTTCTAACCCTTTAGAGAGGAAAAAAAATGTTCCTTTAGTAAAATTTTGGCTATCTGACATCTGCAGGAATGGATGGTGGGGTATGCTTGCACTGCATATGTATCCCTCCTCTTGTGAACACTGTCTAGATTGCTTCTTTTTAATGCTGAATGGTGGCTGTATAAATACATGGAAGATAACATTGTAAATTTGGGTATTTGTTAGAGATGGGTAGAGAAGCTTTTTTTTTTTTTTCCCTCTCTTTATTTGATGTTGGCATTTACTAGAAGATATTGCTTGTCCGATCCATATTGCATGGCATGATACAAATTACTTGGGATATGCAGCAATTAGCACTTGGTTTCAGTGCTAGTGCTGTTCTCTCTAGAAAGCCTGACAGATGGTAGAAGCGAAAGCTTTCCCACTACTTTCCCCAGTATGTTTTGCTGCCAAGTAATTATTACTTTACTGATTTCTTCAGCGCCTTTTTCCCGTGGCAGTTACACATTTTATAACTTGCTAAACACCCATGACTAGTCTTACTGCGATGTGGTATGGCCACATGAGTAGGAATGAGACTCTACTCTACTCTTCCTTGGAAGAAAATAAAAGCAATAACTGTTTTAAAGTTCTCACGAGCCGGCACATATTATCTGGAGAGATAGGTTTGCCTGTTTCCCATTTAGGAATCTTTTTTTAAAAAGAAGGAACTAGATGGAGATTATCACTGGATAATTTTTTTGCTTGATAATCAGAACCACTGCTGTTTTTTTCCAAGCCAAAGTAGTAATTATTTTATACTTTTATATTAAATATATATTTTTAATAAATCCTCAGATACAAACAGCAAAAGGTGCTTTCTCTGCGTTGGATTCCCAAGTAATTAGCTATGCCTTGGTCTTCCTTGTTTAGAAAAAGTCGTCTTCTTGCTGAAGTGTTGTATTTGATAACTTGTTACACATTTTTGCTTCCAAAGGATCTGGAAGACTACTTTTCTCTATGTATATTTATTTATGAAAGGAGGTTATTTGTAATTAATATTGCTGCTTACTTTCAGACACACGTCTGTGACAGCAAGGCTACTGTGTCGTTTTTTAATTTCCTCTTTAAACAAAAACTTCCATTTGGTCTCTTAGATAAGAGGTTTGTCCAAGAAAGATTGCAGCAGTTGTCCTGGGCTGCTTCAGTAATTCTAGCTATGTCTAGAAGTGGAATTTTTTTCGAATGCAGTTCTTCTATGGAGCAGCTTTGGGCTTTACTGGGTAAAAGCTGTTTTTTGAACACAAACTGAGACAGGTTTCAAGTCTAATGGAACAAAACTTGACCTCCCTATCGTATCTAACACTGTGGAAAAGAAACCTGGGATTTTGAAATTAGACAGGAATGAACGTGACAATACAGTGCAGCTGTACCTGCCTGAGCCTGGGCTGAACATGGTCTCTCACACCCAACCTCCATCTCAGGTTATCCTGACATATTTACAAACTGTAGGATGTGTCTACAGAGTTAGAGTGGCAGAGTGTGTTTACTACTGAAGCAGCTTCATGAAGTGAATGGGACTGATTTCTCATGTCAGCACCACCGCAGTGGAAAGTGTTGACAAGGTTACCCGTGGTGCGTTTGTATGCTGAAAAATAACTGTAAAAAAACCTGCTGGGCTTTTTTTGCAGCAGCATTCTTGGTTCACAAGCAGAAAACAGCTTTCCACTTGCCCTTTTCACAAGTCCTTCTGGTGTACAGAGGCCAAACTGGATTTTCTCTAGCTCTGCCATTACATTATGCTTCAAATATATTCTATTACTGATGTAAATCTGCTGATGGTGAGAATTGTGACTACAGTCCCACAGGTGTTCATTCATGGAGCACTGGAAGGATTATGTTAGTAAAGGCATTAATGAAGCAGCATTCCAAAACATGAAATCTTAGTAGTAGGCACAAAATGTATTTTCTCATCCTTTACTGGAATACTAGTCCTGTCTTGAGGAAAAAAAGACTTTTAAAAACCCTCAGTAAAGGAAGAAAACCTGACTCAATATTCACACTAGAGCAAATGGTTGAAAGGGTGCTGTCAGGCTTAAAAATTATGCTTCTGTCCATAAATTGTGTGTTTAAACATTACAATGTTATTTTGAATGGAAGCCCAGAAAATAGATTTTCCAAGTTTATTTTGTAAGATTACTTGCTGTCCTGGATAAGTAGCTGAATTTCTCTTTATTTTGTGGATCTTTTACAAAGTGACAGAGAAGTGTGGGGGTTTTGGTTTTGTTTAAGAAATACAGAATTAGAAGCTAGTGGGACAACCTTATTTTTAACTTTCTCAAGCTGGTAGGTTCTGAGCTAATGGTGCTGTTATTACAGCTGCTTTTCTGACTATTTTCTGCACTTTAAGCCATGATATTGAATATGTTTCCCTCATTTTCCAGCCGTGGAAATGGTCATGAAAGTTACACCTTGGGCACAGCCTCATAACTGTGTGCCAGAGGCAGTAACTAGACCCAAACACGTGGATCTAAACCTTAAGAGTGCACTTAGAATTTTTTTTTATCCCTTATTTATACTAATGGTATTATGCATTCACCTCAAGCATTTTAAACATTGGTTATTGTATATCACTTATTTAGATATAAAATACTTCAATGAAATAAAATATACTCAATTGTTGCTGATTATTTGTTATCTAGAGGCCTAAAATATGCTTATTTTCTCTATCCCTTATCTCTTCAGCTAGATTGTGCTAATCCTAACTGTGTGTTTCTGAGGATCTCTTAAATATGTTCAGTTACTCATTTCAGTCATATGAAGATAAAACTTCCTGTTCATGCAGACAGGTGTAAAGAATATAATGTAGTTGACATGCTTTCCCTCCTGTCAGCACTCCTTAAATCTTGGGACTAAGCATGTTGTTTTGTTATTCTCTCCAAGTGCTTAAATAGAAAAGTAGGTTATCTTTCAGCCTAGAAAACATGAAGAGTCAAGGGATCAAATGAACTGTATAAACAAGAGGTGATGCTTGGAAGCACGGTATTAATCAGGTGAACTAACAACCCACTCGCCCACAGTTTGTTTTTCACCAGCCAGCTGCAGTGTCACCTTCCTTCGGTCTTATGGGTGACGTTCAGCAGCACCTTGCAGATCAGAAGTGCCGTGGCTCTGCGTGGCTGGCGCGTGGTCCATGGCATTGGGTAGAAACACGCAGTGCCATTGAGTGCTGGGAGTCCAGCACGTGGGCTGGCCGAGGAGCAGAGCTGGGGTGAGGTCTGGCGCTCTGCATTGTCGCGGGTTAGGGAGGAGAACCAGCGTCACGTTATGGAAAATGCATGGAGAGGGCAAGTAAAGTATTAATACAAAAATTGAAACATGATCTGTTATAACTTCAAAAGCCATCTTGGGTCACAGGTATGTATTGGACTAAATTTGGGGGTGGGTGGAAGGGGGCAATTATTTGGCTGTACTTTTCTAGGGCTTTACTTTTATAGCATGTAATAGAAACCCTGCTTCTTCTCTATGGCAACGTGAAAGACCTTGAAACCAACAGGAGTGCGATTTCTTTACAGGAGGAATAAGTCAGAGGAGCTGGGCAAAGACTCACTCTGCCTGGCTTGCAGTGTTTTGCTGCTTGTGGTTTTTCTCTCTTCTCCCTCACCCCGCTGCCTTCTTTTTTCCCTTTCTTTTCCAAAATAAGGGCGGGGTGGAAGGAGGCTTCTGAGCAAAGCCACCTGCAGAGTGAAGCATACATGGGCAGCCTTGACGGAAAAGCGAGGCAGACCATGACACGATACACCACTGTGGATTTGAGACTCAATAAGTAACCCATGATCATGTTCTTTTCTTGCATCTTTTTTTTCTTCAGCATCCGGTTATTAATTTTGGCTGTCATCAAACATTGCCTGGGCCTCTGCTAAAACACCATCTGGATCAGCTAGTTCAATCTAAATAAAAAGAATACAGATCAGTTATGCAGGATAATTGAAGGAGCTTAAAGTTTTATGGATCTTGATTACTCGAGCATTAACAGAGAAGCTCACGGGTATCAGGACTTTAGTTTGTATTGCAGCCTTTCAATTACTGTTTTAGAAACATTGCTATGCTTTCCTAATTTTATTAGCATATTGAACATCGCTTCATCTCCTTGAAATAGCTCTGCGTGGAGTGGACTGATTCCCCTTTAACAAAACACATTCTTAGACAAAACTGGCTTTGATTTGTAGCCTGTCGGGTCTCACCTATAGTTCTAAAAGGTGAGTAATTGCAGTCACCCAAGTGAGCGTTAAAGGTCACATGAAAGCAGGAGCCTGGAGTCATGTAACCTGCCTGCAACTGGACGCGGATTCTTGAGCAGGAAGTGCCACAGCCCTGCCAGGAACTTGTCGTGTCTGACCTGCGTTACGTCCTGATGCTTTCTGCGGGGTTCATGTGTGTGTTCTTCCAGGCAGAAGACGTCCAGTCTTTTTCTCATTTATTTTGTTACGCTTTCTGAAGCCTTGGCTTCAGTAGTTGTAACAGCAAATATCCCAAGTCCACTGTGTTGTGTTTTTCCCCATCTCTGCAGGTATGTTCAAATTCTGCGTTGATGCAACCCCTTCATCTACATACTGGATTCCTTCAAAGCTTATGACAGTTGCTCTCTAGTTTTCAGCCATTTTCTGTTCTGTGCATCCCCACCGTTTGTTCCTTTTACCTGCTAATGAAGACACAGTGATGCTTCTCCCATGCAGAAGCTTGGATCCTCACTGTTAGCCTCTTGCCAGGCAAAAGCTGACTATTTAGTTGCCTGGCTTTGGCAATTTCTAAGGCTCACCTGTCATCTACTTTTCTCTTAAAAGCTGCTTGCAGCAGTAATTTGACAAAAGGTTTATGAAAATCTGAAGTCAATTTTTCTCCTTTTATCTGTTCCTTCCCTCATATTCTGAGATCAATAAATATCTTTCGATGGAAAGCACAATAATGTCAGTGAAAGTTGATGCTTTCTTTTTGCCCAGAGCAGAAGAAAATTGGGTCATAACTTGGTCTTCAGGGAGTTAAATAAACAGCCAGGCTTGAACATCCTGCCTTAGTGAAGTGGCAGTTCATCCCAGGCTGTTGGGCTGGGTTGTTGAGGAGGCTGTTCTCAGGTGACCTTTGACAAACCTTGTAAGGTAAATATTTTTAGCTACAGAAGTACTGCTCCTTTCATGCTTTTTGCAAAATAGAGATTGTTTTTCCCTGCCGAGTATTTGGTGTTTATTATTCTGCACTGCCGTGGGTGTGCCTAGTACTTACAGGATTAACTGGCTTGTCAAAAATGGCTGCGCTCAAAGAGCCCTTGCTACAGAAACCGGATTTGAAAAAAATAAGGGAAGCAAAGATGTAACAGCTGTTCGCTTCGGTAGGCTGCATGTGCTCAGTATCATTTGCAGCAACCTTGTCCCTGGAGCAGAGGAGGAAGGTAGGTAGCTTTACCTGCCACAGGGCCGTGCTGTTCCCTGTGTTCTGGGAGTAAAGCATTGTGCTGTGGTTATCCCGTGAGGTTCTGCTAGGCTCTAAGCAAAGAGGAGCTTCCCCACCCGTATCCTGCAGTCACCGTCCCTTGGAAATGCAATATCTTTGTGTTTCACATGTGCAGACCGTGGGGATTTGAGCTGAGACTCTTTTGGCTAGCTGTTTCACTTGGAGCCACGTCTCTTCCCTACTGGTCCCCATTCCCTGCCCTCCTCCGAGGACACGGAGTGGGGGATAGGCTCTCCTGTCCTCCGGCTCCTGCGCCAAAGTGATGTGCAGGGACCCAGCAGCTGCCAGGCTGACGGCCCAGGGTGTCTGTGTGCCCCCTCGTGCATCTCGCTGAGTCTTTGGGAGGGGGACGGGGACGGGGACAGGGACTGGCTCTTCCTCCACAGCCTGTGTTGACCTTAAGGGAAAAGGGGAGTGGAGGATGTCGGCTCTCAGACACTCACCTGCTATATGCATGTCCCTCTATCCTGCTGGACACGAACGAGCCCCTGGACAGTGCCCAGGTAAAGGAAATAGCTGATCTTAGCTCTGCAGCTGCTTGGGTTTCAGTAAGTTCTAGTCAGCTTCAGCAGTTTGGCTTGGCGAAATCATTTGATTTTGACGCAAATCCCACTATTGTCTCTGCCTCTATTGTCCCCATTTCCTTTGTCCTGCTTAGGTCTCTAAGCAGTTTTGGTGCGTGAGAACTGCATTTTTTCAGATGTAGGCAATTAAGAGGCTCCAGCAGTGGCTGGATGGGCCTTTGGTCCCTATGGGGCTGTTGAGGACACTGCTGGCCAAAAGACTCTGAGCACACGCCCTGTGAGCTGGGAACCCCATGGGGGTAATCGCCTGAAGAGGGAAATGCTACTTGGAGAGCTTCCCCGACCACTGATGAATGCAAATCACTAGCAAAACCCATATTTCCAAGCAGTTACCTTTGGGATTGGATACTGAGTAGGGGCAGGAGCTTCATCTCTGCCAAAGTCAATCAGAATTCCACATTTTGGTATATCTGCTGCCCAGATACCTTCAAACAACTGTCCCTTATCCAAGTAGAAAAATTTCCCTGGGCCATGCTTCTTTCCACCTTTCCAACCTCCTTCGTACCGATTTTCATTTGCTGCAATTAAATACATGAACAGATAATGAAATTTGCACTGTTTTGTTAAGGGGCTACAAATGAAAATGAACACAGCAAATGGACAGAAGAGGAAATCATCTCTTTGGCTCCTCTTGTTAATTTCACAGGGGCTGTGGCACGGTGTGTCATTTTGCTTTCACAGTGCTCCATTTGCTGTGCCGCAGAGGGAGAAAAGGCTGTGGAAGGAGCCCACACTTGCCCACTTGGAACAAGAACTGCATTCACCTGCTTTGTTCTTCTCACAGTGACGTTAATTTTTAGCTGATATGCAGAGCGAGTGAGCTTGGGGTAAGGGACTAGTCAGTGAGTCACTCTTCACAACATGAAAAATTATAGGACACGTGTTGGATTTGTCACTGCAACAAATCACACAGAATCTCTGGCTTGAAGAGGTTTGCTTGTCTGGGCAAGGAACAGCCGCACTGTCTGATTGTTGTCCAGTCAAAATAATCTTGATTTCAGATAATACTTGTAGTTATGTTTTTCCTCAATGAATTACAGGGCAAGAATTTCTGTGACCGTCTGAATGTTTCAGGCAATCAGTTACAGACTGTTTTTCCAGCTGCACTGCATCTCTTGGTGTTTTTCTGCAAGTTGAGAGAGGTTTTTTTGGGCGCTCTGCTGCTCTCCAGGAATCCATCCATCCATCCATCACCAACAGGGAAAGCAGAGCTGCAAGGGGAAGAGAGCAGCCTCGTCCAGGGACACTGGTTCAGAAGGGGTATCATACCCACAGTGATGTTGGGGCTGGGATACATCCAGGCCACCCTGCTCTCACGGGGGAATCCTCTGCTGTCCTCTTTTCCTACATACAGTGTTTCTAAGCCAAAAACCATGGGGATTTCTGACCCAAGTTACTTAGTGGAAATATCTTTAGTTCTCAGCTGAACTCTGCCATTCTTCATGGCAGGAGATGGCCGAAGCACCAGGGTACCCCGCACAGTGCTGCAGAGAGAGCTGGGGATTGCCAGAATGCTGTAAGGCAAGAGGGAAAAACCAAAAATGCTTCTGGGGAGCATGGCTGCTGGGCTCTTCAGGCAGGGTCTGGTTTACAGGTTGGAGCCACGTCTGTGGTTATCTTCAGCTTGCATCTGGTGGTGTGCTTATCTGCAATGCCGACCTGCCCTGCCCACTGGTGGGAGCAGCTCAGCTTCTGCTCTTCAGCCACCGACAAGTCAGAAACCACCAAAATCACAGACCCGGCTGTGATGGAGGGGCCATCGAATGCCCTGGCTGCACCGCGGTGCCCGGCTGCTCCCATCCGCTCTCCTCCCGCAGCATCTGAGAGGCTGCGTTGCTCACAGCCAAGATCTCTGCAGACGTGCAATGCTCTGGTTTAAAAGCCGTTCGGCAACGGGCTGTAGCAGAGGCGGCAAATCAGCGCGGTGCTCCCAGCCGAGCTCACCCTCGCCGGGCGTACTGCCACTACAAGCAATTTAATCTTGAGCTGCAGCTCATCGTGACCTCCGCTGAAGAACTCCTTTTCTTTCACCATCGCAAAGCTGCTGGCATGTGGGCACACTTCCAGCGGCTGAGCTGAATACATTAAGCTTGTGGGTATGAAATAATTGCTCTGGCTAATTTTAACCAAAAGGAATCCAGCTTGCAATCGGTTGCAGGCTACGCTGGAGGCAACTGGGCTCTGAAATGGTGCGTCGGCCGTGTCTCGGCCCACAGGGGCCGTCAGTTTATAACACCAAGGGTGACTTTGACAGGAGTGAAGCAGATCAGTGGAAGGAGTTACCCCTGGAAGCGGGTGCTGATTTCATCTGGATGAGCCATCTGTCCAAAGTGACTTTACAGTCAGCACAGAGAGCGCAGTCGTGCATGTGATGTGCAGTGAAGGTCATGCTCGTTCCTCCCTGCTGCTTTGCTTAGCTAATTTCTAGCCTTGAGATCATTTTCAAGCAAAAAAAATAGAACAGATGAATAATAATATGGACATAATATTTCTTCAAATGTTCCTGGAATGCAGGGCCTTGTATTGCAAAGGATTGGGATTCTTGGCTTTTGGGAAAAATGCGTTAATCTCCAAGCAAAATAAGGGAAAAAAAATTCCAAATTTCTATTTTTATGCTGAGATTGCCCCCAACATTCCCAATTCAGGATGTGCTCGGTGTTATTTCTGGGAAGGGATTGTGTACTAATGAAACCCCTGTGTTCACTCAACGTGAGCCAGTGTCGGAAGTAAGAGAGGGGATGGAGTGAACTCAAAATGAAAACTTATCTTTTTTTTTTTTTTTTTTTTTTTTCTGTGCTGGAAAGTGGACTCCTCTTTGGTATGCAGCAGTTAGAAAGTATGTCTGGCAAAGTGCCTGGCTTGAAAAGAGAGATTTGCTCTTCTCTGACCCAACAGTATATTATCTCTAACCCTAACCATCTCAGTCATTTAAATGTAAATCACAGCAAAAATAAGCTTTCCTGCGTGTGGGCTTGAGCAGTGCAGTGCCGGCCCTTGCACAGCCTGTGCTTCCTCCAACACCAAATCAGGAGGGGAGGGATGACGCAGGGGAGCAGCCGCAACCCTGCCGCAAGGCTGTGCGGAAGATGCGATGTAGCGTCCAGAAATCTGGACAGCAGAGGCATCTGGAAAGCAGCACAACACCAAATACCTTGAAGGGGGCAGGCAGGCACATTGGGCGAGGGCGACCGGTACTTACGCAGCCGCAGCATCCCCTGCCCGTTGGGCTTGTTCTCCAGCCACTGCCCCTCGTAGATGGAGCCGTCTCGGTAGTACATCCGTCCCCAGCCGCTCCGCAGCCCACCGCTCCACTCGCCCTCATAGCGCTTTCTGCCGGCGTAAAATGTCACCCCGTAGCCCTGGAGAGCAGCACAGAGATGGCCGGTTAGGAGCCTCTGTATTGAAAGACGTCAATGTTCAATTTTGGGACGTTACTTTCTTGAGACACTATTCCTTTGCTTATTACTCTTATACACGGCTGCTGGCAGCCCAGCTCAGTGGCCGTTCTTGTGTTGGAGGAAACAAGAGGTGGTGGTATGGGATTTATTTTGGCAAATGATTTTGTTCCCATGACAAAACCTCAGGTTTATATCTCAGTATGTTATTATTGGCATGACTGCTGCTAATATTTAGCTAAAAGCAGGTTTTACTAGAATATAAAGCTGCCTGGGAATAGGCAGCATAAACAAGACCTGTCTCTCAATGTGGGGATTTTATGCCTTTCAACCCTGGTGATGCTTCCTACAGCCCAGTGTGTCCCAGGCTGGGCAACTCCTTCCCTTGCCCCCGAGCAGACCAAAGGTCCCTAAGTGATGCTAACCACGGAAACAGTTTTGCCGCCTTCTCCATCCATACTCCCAAAGAGCTAATGTCCTAAACAGCCCCTTGCCTCGCTCCCTTCCTCCTTTACAAGAAACTAAAGGCAGCCCTGAAGGCTACCTGCGGCGAGACCGGCAGGCTGCAACGCCACCCGTGTCTCCCCGCAGCCAGGCACCGGGCCAGGCTCCCCGGGGTAGCAGGCGTCACACCGGCGGGGCAGGTGAGGCTCTGACGTTGAACTGTCTCCACTCTTTGCTTTCTTTCCTCAGGCTCGATGCTGCTGGCAGGTTTGGTTGGTGAACTTCTGAATTAAGACCACTGCGTGTGTGCAAGCTGGGGATCCCAGGAGGTGTTGGTGTTATGTGTGTGTTTGCCATTAAGAGAAGTCCAGAGGTACCCCCTATTCTGGGGAGTGATAGCAGTAAGAAATATTTACTTATTACTAATGAGTTTTCCCATAGGAATAAAGCATTAATTTATCTCTGAAAAAAGAAATGAAATCAGTTCTGGAAATAACTGATTTTTTTGAGCATTAATTTTATTAAACTGCATGGATGTAAAGGGGAGACTTCTGTAGAAGAAAAAAACAACCCTAGTTATATTTGGATGTCATTATAAATCTTTTGCCAAAGCCCAATCATGCAAAATATATCCTCAAAGAACAGGAGGGGAAGCTCCCTCCAAGAGACTGGAGCCATAGAGCCGCACGCCTATTAGAAGAGTAAGAGGCAATTAATTTAATTTAAGAGCAGACACAAAGATGAACACAAGGTTTCCATTGGCAGATCAGAAAACGTTCCTACAAGGATTTTGCACATAAGATTGCAGTCATATTCACCAGATGACTTCCTCATTTTGTTCCTTTTAGAAAAACCAGTGATTTATGTGACAGGCTTAATTTCCAAAAGAACTCACGTTATTTGTCTAATATGCTGTAAAACTCCCAGAAGAAGGTACATTTTCCTGCAGTGCTTATGATAAAGGTTCCTCTGACTGCTTCAAGGATGAGAGGAATGAAAGGGATGGGTAGGGAGGATTAACACACAGGACATGAAACCTCTTGTCCTGCTTGGCCAAGCTGCAGGTCAGTCTGAGCAGCGATCGCTGCTCTGCAGCAGCTGGTGGGAGGTCGGGGCTGTAGCCCGGTCACCAGTGGATGGGTGGCATGAGTCCCACTCCAGCGAGGAGATGGCGGGTGACAGGGCACTCTCGGCCACACTTGGCTTTTTATGAATGATGGGTTTTTACTCCTGAAGCTTCCTGGGCTTTCTGCAGGTTCAAATTAAGTTTTAAAGAGAGCCCAAGCCTGGAGGAAAATCTGTTCCTGTAGCTTCTGCCTGGAGTCATGCTGCTCCTTCCCTGTTGCCGGCTGTGGGACACAGTGCAGCTTCTACAGCATCTGACGTGGAGAAGTGAGTAACGGCAGGAGCAGCGACGTCGGGGAGGGCAGGGGGAGAGGGCTTAAACACCAGAGCTTTTGCTCTTGCTTTCATTGTCTTGTTCCACACGTTCATTTCCCCATACCCCTTCAATTCAGCCTCAGTATTTGAAAAATCAGCATTTTAAGTGATCTTTTTTGCATGTGTGCACCCAACACTTCCCCATGTTTTGGGGCACACCGCCTCACCGCCGGCATGCTCAGGAAATCTCACTTTCACTTACACATTTTTGGTCATTTTTCCACCAGCCTGTGTACACCTTCTTGTAATCCTTGGTTACAGGGTCAGGAATGCTGTATGAGCCATAACCATCCCTCTTCCCAAACTTCCAGTCACCACTATAAATAGCTCCGGTGCATTTCCATACCTGGGTGCCTTTACCTGTTTAACAAACAAGAAGAATGACCATTGCGGTTGTTAAGAGAAGGGTTTAGGGGGCTGCCTTCCTACAGCTCCATCCCAGGCGAGGCGGTGCTCCCTGCACCGAGGCAGGTTTATGCCTGGGATTCAGTTTAGCTTCCTGAGTTGGAACCATCATTAATCTTGATCAGGGGCTTCCTGTGTGGCCTTTGCTGAATGCACTTAAATCTTTCCAAACCCTGGTTTACTGCTTGTAAACAAGCCTGTCCTGCTCTGGCTGCTCAGGGCTCGGTCAGGGTCTTCTTCCTCTGCTCTATCTTCTGCAGCACCCGCCACAGCTTGAGGATAAATGAATATTCCTGAAGCCAAGTCAGGAGCCGAGAGAGCTCCAGGGACTGTGCAGCCAGGGCACGTCCCGGTGCGTGGAGCTGACTGCAGTTTGCTGTGTTTGCAGAGGATTTTTTAACATCTATCGTCTAGATAGATCAGGTAATTGCCCCTGAGTGCATGCAAAAGCTCTTCAAGTTACCTATCAGGAATATTTCTCAGTACATTTTTGCATAACATATATCAAAGACATAAATATATCTATAGTCATACATGAATGAATGGTCTTCCAGGAGCACATACAACCGCTGACCACTCCCTGCCCCTAGGAACTTTTGTAAAGACATCTAAATTGGTACTTTTTCTCAAAATGGTGTATCTTACCATGCTTCAAGTTGTCCAGCCATTCGCCGGTATACTGATCCCCATTTACAGCATAGACCGTGTGTCTTAATCCACATTTCTGTGCTTTCCTGTCCCATTCATGCCAGAGAGGCTCTGTAGCCCCGCGGTATTTTACAATGGGCATATTGTTCACGGCTGGAGAGGAAAACAAACGATTGTCAGCAATAAATGAGAGAGAAATTACTAAGGCAGGTACTGGCAGAGCAGTTTATTTGTGAGCTATGCTTTAATAGGCACTCGAATCAGTAATTGATGTCTGGCTTTGGAGGGGTAAAATAGAGATATAACAAACAGAAGATATCTAAAAATACTGAAGTACAAACCAGCGCTATCTGAAAATAGGCTCACAGCATAGCCCGGGCTGTTAGGAAGCATTAAATAAGTCTCAGCAGGTCAGGTCTATGGTGGGCATTGGTCTCTGTGCCTGCCAGAGGTCTTGAGGAGCACAGGGAAAGGCAGCCCCTTCTCTGTACAACCAAAACCCTGCCAGGCTCCTGGTGAGGCAGGAGCAGTGGTTTAAGCAAATTAGAAAATTATTTGTTTGCTAGGAAATATCTCAGGACATTGGAAGACATTCACAAGGTGGAGCAGGTCAGAGAGTTGGCCGGTGTCCCTGGGGTGCACCAGGAGCTGGGACACTTCATACCCCCAGCAGTAACGTAGCTCAGGCTCCTTTACTGCTAAAAATACCAGTCCTGCAGGTGTCTTGTTAAAAGGCGTCGAAACCAGAATGTTTCCATCTACCAGGAAAGAGGGTTGCAGACTTGCCCAGGGCAGGACAACCGCTCGTCAGTCAAACAAGCCACCAAGGAGGTGGCTTCCGAAGTGACGTGGGTTTTAAAGCATGAACAGCAGGCAGGGGATGATGGGCCCTGTGGGGGGGATGGTGATTCGGGTGTCAGAGGTCTGGAGGGAAAGGATCAGCGTGGGGGAAGAGACGGGAGAAGAAACTGTTTTGGCCCATCAATACAGAGAGGACAGCAGCAGAGTATGGCGTGGTGGTGATTTCTGGGCATTGCCAATGGAACGACTCGCGGTTTGGTGCAGCGGAAACGCCAGCATGGACTCAGAGGTGAGAGTGGTTTCCTATAAACCATAAAGAAAAGCCAAAAGGTGGCTATAGAAACAAAAAGCAAGTGTCTATGAATGCCTTCAACATCCAGAGCTTGGCTGGAGCCCGGCGGGGTGGGATGCTCTCCGATATTGTCTCCTGGGCTCCCCCTTCTGTCCTGATCCGCTGGACTGAGACATGTGGAGGGATTTTGCTGCCTCTCTCCCTTCTTGGCAGAGCAGAGCTCCTGTTCCTGCTGTGTTCTGGATGCCAGAGAGCCCAGTGTGGGGGAAAGCATGGAGCTTGGGAGGAGAGGGGAAAGGAAGGTGCTTTGGGTCCTTGCTAGGGAATAAAAGCTAGAAATTACAACTAAGACAATATAGTTAGCGTTCATCCTCAGTTCTCCACATAGCTGTAGGAAATGGTCATTCAGCAGCTATTTGAGGGGATATCATTGCTAAAAAGAGTACTTCTGTCTCCAGGATGAGCCTTCCTCCCCAAAACACAGCTGTGTTGTGTAGTGCGCATCCCACATGGCTCCTTACCGTGGGGCTGTGGGGAATGCAGGCAGGGCCAGGGGGGCACAGGCAGGGCCAGGGGTGCGCAGGCAGGGCTGGGGGACCTGCCCGGGCGCTGCATTGTGAGCTCGGATCCGGGGGGGGGGACAAGGGTTCCTGCCAGGCTGCTGTGGGAGGAGAGGGGCTGGAAAGCGAGTTCTCGGCTGGTCAGTTCCCCTTCAGCTGTTGAACACAGGTACCTCCTCCACTGACCTCAAGGAGAGGTGGGAAGGCGAAGACGACCACATTGCCAACCCTTGAAGCAGATGTTTTGGGGACGGGGCTGTCTGTGAGGGGAGAGGAGGACTTGGCAGCTGGAGTCCCCTGGCCATACCACTCACCTGGGAGCATCTTGGTTTGAGGACGTCGAGGGCGGGATCTGTCTCTCGGTATGACAGAGTCGCAGCCCGCTGCAGAGGATGGTTTTTCTGCAATGCAAACATGGGATACACCACAGCTGCTAAGTTCCTCCCTCGCCTTTGAAGGCTGCAGCCCCCGGAGAGGGGGATCTCACCAATATTTGCCAAGGGCTGGGGGTTTGCAGGACATGAAGCCGCACATTGCCGGCTCGGGTCTGTCCTCCCCTTGCTGGGGGAGTGGAAGAGCCAAGCTACAGCTATGTGCACCCACCCCGACACCAGCTGCAACCCCTGAGCAGCTCACGGCCGAGAAGAGATGTCTCTCCGCTGCCCCCACCAGATGGGAGCATCACCGTCCCATTACCATGTCTGACCACTTCTTTAGCTCAAAGCTTTGGATTTAAAAATCCCAGGGAGGATTCCCAGCTGCAGGGGCAACCCCAGCACCCCGCTGTCTGCTCACAGTCCCCTCCGAGGCACAGCCCATGCGGAGCACCCAGGGTAATGCTGGCTGGCTGAAGCCACCTTCATTTGCTGAATCCCCTTGCAAATTTAAGACAGTGATGCCAGCTTTGCATAAGTGGTAACGTAGTCAGTATTTATTGCCCTGGATGTTTTTAGCCACCTACTACAAGGGTGGGAAGGGGCTGGCAGCAAGAGGCAGGCGGTGCAGAGCTGCTCTGGCTGCAGCCTCCCAACAGCGACTGCAGGTCTTGGTGCTGACGGCTAGAGGCTGCTGCTCCCATGCGTCTCTGCTGCTGCTGCTGCTGCGTTTGGGGATGTGGATCTTACAGAGTTCCGCGTCCTTCTCTAGACACTGCTCTATGCACCTCAGAGTTTTGTCAGGTTTCTGGCAAAATTCAGCTTTAGTTTGTACAGTTTTTCCCCCTGGCCCTTCACAGGACTTCAGAGCAATGCAGTTTAGCTACAACTATACTTTTTTCCAGCTGTACATATTAACTTCATAAAGAGTAAGGTGGAAAATTCAACCGACTGCAAAGAAGGGGCTGCTGGCTGTCCCCGGCAGCACCCTGCCTGCCACCTCACCACATCCCGTTGTGTAATCTCCGCACCAGCTCTGCCTGCACAGCAGCACCCTGCCTGACCGTCACCCAGCCCCGAGAATGCCCTGGGTGAGTTCACCCCTTCCATTGACCCCTGCACCATGGCACTGCCCCGCACCAGGGTCCCTTTGCCGGCACCCTCCGGTGCAGCCGAACCATCCCCAGCCCCTCCTCGCCCTCACGGCAGTGTCTCTGAGCGGGGTGCTCAGGGCACCTTTTGCTGCTCCTCCCCAGCAAGAAAGAGCAGGGTGCCCGAGCAGCAATGGGAGCGGACGATGGGGAAAGCCCGCACGCTCGGTTTGCAAAGCACCCTCGAGTTTGGCCCACGCTCTCCTGCCGTCCCCCACCCCAAATGCCACCCCATGGACACCAACCTGCGATCGGTGCTGGCTGCTGCCGGCTGCATGGGCAGGGTCGTCATAGCAACTCTGCCAAACTCCTGCGCGAAGGGTTATGGGAGAGCTGCCGGAGAGCCGGAGGACCGAGCGGCTGCGGGCAAGAGGGATGCTGGTGGGACGGAGGCTCGCTCTGCGAGCTCCACGCTGAGCGTGAGGGATGGAGCCGGAGCCGGGCTCTTCCGTGGAGCCGCCGAGCGCACGCCGCTCTGTGAAGCTACGTGTCTTTGAGTTAAGGATTATCCGACAGAATATAAAATGCTGATAAGCAACGAGTGTTTCACCTCTGGTTGTTGTTTTTTATATGCGCAGCAGCAGAAGGCTGGAAATGAAAGCACTGATTATGGTACTGATGGGTGACAAATAAATCAGCCTTGCAAATATCAGAAGAAAAAGGAGAAACCCCCTGAAAATGCACGTCAGAGGTCTTAAAAGAGAAATCTGAATAATCCTGAACTAATTCCCTCACCCATTATGTTTCTTCTGCAGGCACGATGAGCAGGGATTGCCATTATGTTCCTGTGGGTGTCTGTGATAATCTTCCCTAACGGGTACTTAACTGTGCACATTTCAAGCATAAAACCAAAGTTCTTGTCTTACTCCCATGAGCCAAATGCATTTGTTTATTCTCATCCTTTAAGCACATTTTTTGTGCACAGCACTGCAGGCTGAGTAGTAAACATTTCGAGGTAGGTGAGGAGCCTTGGGTTGAAAAAAAGCACCTGCCTCTGCAGAGGTGAGATACAGCTTGGTCTTCCCTGATGGGTGTTCGCTTGCCATCTTCCAGGTTCGAAACATTGAAGGTGGCTTAAATGCTGCATCCATGCTCGGGTAGACAGAGGGTGTGCATGAGGTGGTGGTGACTACTGGGGTAAATGTCCAATTTTCGACTGCAAGCAGGGAAGGATCTTTCAGGTTTGATGGTGAGTAACAGTGAGTATCAGGGAATATAACAAATAGTGAAACAGTAAAGCTGTTTCACCCAGAACTGCCTCTGCTGCGGTCAGTATGGGCAGGGGAAGAAAAACACCTCCTCCCTGGACTTATTCCAAGTGTGAGTGTGACTGAAGGGGAATATTCCATTTCCCATGTCATGCGTGAGACTCATGGAGCGGGAGGAGACAACGCCGCTACCCGGGAATCAGGGGGAGAAGGAAAATGAACCGGGGGGAGGGAAGAGCTGCTCCACACCCAACCTGCAAGCTGGCATGGAAATGGTGGAGAGATATCTGTACTACAGGAAAATACAAACACGGAATTGCTGGTACTGAATTAGACAAATTGGGATAACGGCAGCTGCCGGTGAGCAGGTCCCAGCACCTCTCTGGCTGCAGGGGATGTGCTGACCCAGGCGGGTGGCTCTGCATCTCCCTAAATCCAGGGATGTAGGAGAGGTGGAACTTAGAGAGTCTCCCTTAAGCAGGAAAACCAGAGAGGACTATGGAAGTTGACCAAGTTAGGAAATACTTATACAAGAGAAAATATTTCCTGTTATTAAAAATGAGATGAAGATGTTCAGGAAGCATTTATTCACACTCGTTCATGTAAATGCATTCTGGTTTGGGGCAGAGCCTATGAATTACCAAAGACAATTGTTCCTGTGTTTTCCAGTGGCCAGTTGTATGGGGCTAGAGTGGGGGACGGGGTTTGTGGAGGAAATGAGAGAAACCCAGGAGGGAGAAGAAAAAACGCTTACTGCAGCCCAAAACCTACAGCCTTAAATTACAACCAGAAATAGCCCCTTCTGGAAAAGTATTAATTATTTTGAATATTTCAGCCCCTATATTGTACCACACTGAACTGAGAATTTGTCAATTAAAAATAATTAGCTAACTCAGACAGCTTCACTTGTTTATTTTTAAACACCACAAGTTGTCTGAGGTTTTTGAACTGCAAGTCCAAACTATGTATCACCTAACCACAGCTTTTGCTAAGCACAAGTTATATACACATTAGAAACTCAATATATATTTGAAACCATTTTAGATGCAATAAAGACTTTAAAAGGATTAAAATAATTTGGCAACAAGTTAAAATTCACAAATTGGGACCAAGAACTGTCCCGCAGCTGCCTCTGCAAAAGCCTCTATATCTGGATGAGATGGAAGGAAACACTTGGTGATGTCTCCATTTCTGGGTCGCTTATTTTAAATCCTTCTGCTCCAGGTCTCCGTGTGTTTGTTATTTTACCTCTGTGATCCCAGAGCGGGTTATGAGCACTGGCTGCTCTCGCAGACCCTCCTGGCCCCACCAAGGCGGCTTCGCAGAGCCATTTATCTAGGAAGACGCCGTGCATGATTCCCGTCTACAGTTTTCTTAGTCTAGGTACAAATATCTGAATTATATTTTATTATTTTGTCACTCATTATTATCATTCTGTACCTTTTTTGTACTACGAGGGTACAGAGTGGGTAAATGTAAGTGTACTCTTCTCACAAAAAAGGCAAAATTAGACCATCTTGAAGAGAAGGCGGTGATATTTGCAGCTTTACCAGAAAGTTCTTTTGACTCACTGAACTGAAATTTTACTTTAAAAATGTCATTCCACTACAAGAGAAGGAATCCCCTTAATAAATAAGAAGTGTGGATAATTTTTGTAAAGGATGTCGGATATGTAGAATATGTAATTCAGCCAAAGTGTGAGGTATAAACCTGAAATGACCCAGAAGTCCCCCAACCAAACCCTTTTCTTCTCCCAAGGGCAGTCATTTCAAGACACAACATTGAGGCCACTATGAAAAGTAGGGTCAAAATCCAGGTTACGATGGACTAGGAGGAGAACTTGTTTTTTCCTTGATGCAATTCCCCTTGTTCTGGCCTTTCCAGCCAAAATTTGGCCCCAAATCTCCTTCTTGGCTTTTTTTTTTTTTTCTTTTTAAATAGTTTTTTCTTTTTACTCTCACAGACATTGGTCACTGCCACTGAGGAGCACCAGCAAAGCCTCTTCCACCTGTGGGGAGTGACAGGGTTTCAGTTCTGTTGCTGTTCATATGGTTGTTGCTTCAGTTGTCTGGCATTTGATTAAACCTTACATTTATTAAGTCTGAAAGGAAGCTGTTAAATCAGTCAGTGTAAATTATGCTTTAACTTAGCCCATTATGCTGCCAATACAATTTGTTGCAACGGACTTTTAGGTCTCCACTTTCTTCCAGTTTGGACATACCAAAGAGCAAACTAAGCAAGGGGAGGATGCGTGAGGAAAACGCCCGGAAACATGCCATTTGTGGAGCAAGGTCCCATGACATGGGATGCGCCTTGATTTTTTTCAGTTTAGAGAGTAAGATTTTTTTAATTAAATAAAGCCAAAGGACCTCACTATTTTACGTCTGAAACCAATCATTTTTGCAATGAAAGGAGACAGCTGCTCTGAGCTGAGTTTGCTCTCACAAAGCTTGGGGAATCACCCAAGTGAAATGCCCAAACCAACTGAAAACTGTCAAAATCAATAATTTAAGTTTATTCTGGGAACTTTGTAGAATAAATAGAGAAAAAAAATTAGAGAAACATATGTTGAAATTCTTTAAAGGTGAAGAATGTGACAACAACATACTGTGGAAGTAGGATGCTCAGATGTGTGTTTTATTGCTGCTATATTCGAAAGAAAAGCCAGAGGAAGTGGTGGGAGGGTCTTGGACTCCGACCAAGCGTGTGTCGGGTTTAGCCGGATGAGCAGAGAGTGGGTGCAGTGCTGAAGGAGCTTCCCCACTGCTCTGTTTTTAAGAATTATTATTAGCACGATTTAGGAGGGATTGAAGTGAAAGGTTTGAGATGTAAACTTCACTGGTTGACTTCGGCTTAAGAGGCAGCCTTGCGGGAAAGCATTTCTGTAAAACCCTTCCCTCCTTTTTGCTGGGAGCAGCTCTCTCAAGATAAAAAACATGTTAGTTTTATATCAAAACAACCTAAAGTAAGAACCCTAGGTTAGCTGACATGTTCAAGTGCTTACATATTCATGCAAAGTGAAATGTTGAAGTCCTTGAAGCTGATGCTTATGACATCCTCTCCCCAGGAGTACCTTTTGCCACAGATTTACAGCTAATTGTCTCTACCTAACTACCTGCAACAGGACTGTTCAAACATAGGCTTCTGTTGTTAATTAGTGAAGTCACTGAAAGCTGAGAATTATTTACTGCACAACTGTAGAGTGCTTTGCAGGGATACTGTTTTAAAACAGGCAGATCACAGTACGAAGATGGCGGCAGATAAATTTGGCCATACTCGAGCTAATGCGTCACTGCAAGTCCTTAACTGAGGAATTAATCCAGATTACAAAATGAATCAGCAGTACCAATCTCCAGTTGAAACATGTGCAAAGTATTTTATTTATCATGGCTTACTGTCACCTGATGTTAGAATAGGGACTTACCCACATTTATATTTTGTCCTTTCAAGTTTGCACTGTGCTGGAAAGAATTGGTATTTCTAGGACAGGGGAAAAACATCTAAGGAAACAGCCTCAGTTATCTTAAAAGAATGAATGGAATCTGCATTCAGAAATAGTCTGGAGGGTAAAGGAAAGGAGCTCACATGTGACTGCACATATATAACTACATGTACTCGAACAAAATTTAACATCAGAACAATTTTGCTGTGATCCTTAACTTGATTTATTAACTCAATTTCTTTGATACGTTTTCTGGCAGTGAATGGTTGATGAGGTGGGATTAATTAAGGTAAAGGCAAAACAGAGATTTCAAATTTGTAGATTTGCTGTGCAAAGGCCTTAGAAGATCTCTGCCAGCAAAAGCCAGCCATTCAAAAGCTGGAAGGTTAGATTTGCAAGATACCTAAAAAAATGTTGTTAAAATATTCAAATTCAGAGGAAAGGCACCATTCGTCATGTGTTGACACAAGTGAAAGACACATTTTTATAGCCTTAAATCTAGAGCAGCTGTCTGCTCCAGAAATCCAGAGTGATGCTGGGAAACAGGGAAGGAGCCCTCACAAGCCTCCTCCCGGCCAGCCTGCTGCTGGGGGCAGGACAGAGAAGACCAACTGACCAACTTCATGCTCAAAAGCAGATGAAGAAGGAAGAGCCTGTGCAACGCTCTTGGCCCAGGTAACATGGGTACGACAGTGCAGTGCTGTTGCATGAAGGCATTGGAGTCTTTCTGTACATTTTAACTTTTGGGGTAAGTTGTGTTTAAGGCACCTACTTCAAGGAAGCCAGGAACCCTCTTTTAAGAAGCCTCTCACTGCTTAAACCTGCACAGCTGCATTTCTTGCCTCTGTAGAACAGTAAACTGAATCAAAATCTCATCTAAGCTGTGGGAGCAGAGGGAGGGATGGGGATGCAGCCAGACAAGGCAACTGCCCAGGTTTTGTTTGCTGTGGTGGGTAGGGAGGCATCCTTGAAATTGAATATGACAACTGTACGTGACTGGGTTAATTAGCTGTTGACCAAAGAGCATATGTGGTTTGTTTAGCAGGCTGTGAGGAAAGATATGCAGAAAGAACAGAGGAGGCTCTCCTGAGATAAACCAGGCTCCAGAAAACAAGGCAGGACTGTGAGAGCCCCATCCTGGGGTGTGCGCTCGGAGGAATTTACCCCGTGCTCCAGCTGAGCTGCAGAACCTGCTCCTAGTGCCGGGCAGGACAGGCGAAGTGTAGGAAGCCCCAAGCGCCGGCTGCTCAGAGCCCCTCTTGCCATCCGGGACCGAGGGGTGGGAAGCTGCCGGAGCTTTTCCGGGCTCTTAAAATTCCCTCTCTAAATCCTTTATCCAGCTGCTAAAAGAACTTGCACTCCTATAATAGTCCAGTAAGGTCTTTGATTGCCCACTGGGTGCAACGGGTGCAGATCCTTAGGGGTACATTTTGGTCAGACAGAAAAAAAAGAAACCTCAAGGTATATTATTCCTATATATCTTTTCATAATGAGGGAATTTTAACTATATTTTTTCCCCAAGATAAACATTTAATCCAGACAGGACATGTAATGTGCAAAGACTGGATTTTTAAAATGTCTTTTCTGTAGGAGTTGCTCCTAGAGGCAGAGATGGACACTGGCCAGCAAAGCCTTACCAGACACAACCCCTGCTGCCCTTCCAGCTGTCCCTCCCCTGTGTCCCCAGCTTCAGGAGCAGGAAGAGCTGACTTAGGTCTACAGTTTTCCACAGGTATCTCTGGGAAGGCTTTCCAGATTAGTGCACATCCTCTTACTTTTTGCAGGATCCGTATTAAGGAGACCGCCAATTTGAAAACTCAGTGCAAAGTTAAATGGATGAACATTAATAAAGATTTTTTGAGTCTCTTCCTTCAAGAAATCTAGTTTTGGAGCATGTTTTAGTTGTTGTAGAAATAAAAATTGCAAAAAGCCTGAAAACTGCAAGAGAAGTTGATAGTTAAATAAAATGAATGCCAAGAACGTGGATATGGAAGCTTAAGTCACTCAGGACCATAGACTGTGATATATATTATGTGATTTTTTTATTTTATGACTCCTAACTCAGAAATTAGAGTCCTTTTAAAATTGACAGATCTAATTAAAATCTGCAGTTTCCATTCTTAGCAAGTAAAATTATATCCACTATAATAAACAAATTCTCCAGTTCTAGTTTAAAAAAAAAACAAACCACTGTTATCTTACCTTGCTTTGGTTTTATTCACAAAGATGTGATTGAAATAATGAGATTATACAAACAGCTGTAATCTCCCAGGAGGTGGAAAGAGATTACAGGTAATTCTGAAATCTTTTGTAACGGCGCAACATTAAATACTGCTAGAACCAGCTGTATGGCCAGTCGTGTTACACTCACATTATTTGTGTTTAATGAAATTCCTTTGTGTTTCTGTTTTAAAGAAAATACAGATCTCTTGAATGAATATGAATAATTAGCATGTCTTAGTTAGAAGACCTTGCAAGAAATCTTTTGAGGCTATAATTATACACAGCCTCAATAGGCATAAGAATTGTTCCTTGTCAAGAGGTGTAGGGAAGAGGTAGGAAAGCTTTGAATAAAGGTCTGGTGATCCCTCGGTGCAAGGCTGTTCCCAGGGCCAGCATGGCTCTGAGTGGGAAATGCACAATATTTCCTGCCTTTGTACACACAGCGCCTGCAGAAACACAGACTGCGGCCCTAACGAACATGTCAGGCTGCAAAGTTATGGCCCAGGGCAAATATCCACGAGTGATATTAGGAGCTTTCTTCTGTTCTTTTGAGGCTTATATCTCAGGAGTGAAATGAAGAGTTTTAAGGGTTATTTACAATTAAGACGTATTCTGTAAGTACCTCTTCTTGAATGTTAGGATTGACACAAGCAGTCCTACAAATGTTGAAGTGTTTTTACTTAAATGTTTTTACTTAAAGGAAATAAGGGCGACATCCACAGAACCACGTGCTTTTAAGCTGACCATTCCTGCTAGCAGCGCAGACCAGGATGTTTGCTCTGGCCACATGCAAAACACAGGGAAGGCTCAAACCTGCAACCGACAGCAGCAGTCCCCCAGCTTTTTACATCAACCGACATCTGTCAATCTCCTTGGGCACCTCGTGACCCCCCGAGCACACTGGCACCCTCCAGTCTGGATCCACTCAGGTCTGCAGGAGGGTGTCAGCACCCCAGCTTCCCCTGAGCAGGAAGGGGTAAGTTATAGCTGCTTTTTTTTAGGGCTTGCTCTTCTCATTACATCACACACGCAAAGCGCGCTCCGTTCAAAGAGTGATGTAATGAGCAGAGCAAGCCCTAAACAAATGCAGCTACATCTTAGGGGTGGCTCTGTGATAAACTGAGCTGAGACGACAGAGTAACTGCAAAGGTGGAGGGATTATTTTCACGTGGGAAGGGAAAATAATTTTGCTGGTAGGGACTACTCCAACCTTGTGGTGAACGGGAAAGTTTTAGCATGTATCCAGCGCAGAATTAAAGCTGTGACCCAAGATGTGATTCTTTCTCTGTAATCCAAAATCCTGCAGGCTTCCTGTAACATAAGGTCCCGTCACACAGGATTGTAGATAAATGCTAGAATCCAGGGAAAATTTAACACAGACATAACACACTCCTGCGACATTTATACTATGATTATTAGTTTATTATTCTACTTCAGGATTATCAAGGCCTGCCACAATACATGTTTGATCTCTGGACAATCACAGACCTCACTGGAGGAACTGAAAGGACAATGCAAAGTCCCTGTGCTTGGTGGCTCTTAAATCAGCAGAAATCCCCAATCACCGCAAGTTCTGAGCAGGTTTCTCTGGAAACCGAGCGCAGAGGCAGGCAGCAGGTCATCGACTGCATTTCAGGTGTCCACCCACACACGTATGAAAAGAACATACAAAAAGGGCATGAAACGAGCAGACAGCACTAATACAGATCTCGAAAAGAACCAGGGACAGCAAGCACACTGAGGAGGGTCTCTAGACCATATGTTTTCGGTTGTTTGTGCCAAATCCAAGGAAACGGGATCCCACAGATACTCTTTGTGAAAAGACAGCATTGCACTCAAGTTTTTACTTTAGCTTCAGTCCTCCTCATTCTACCTTTTAATTGCTTCCTTTCCCTTCCTTTTTCCTTCCACTTTGCCCATTTCCACCCTTTTTGCAACAAACCCACATCCCAAGAAGCCCAGTACCGACATTCACAGCCGTTGCACCTCCTGTGCATCACCCCCCTGCCCTGTACATTACTCTCACCCTGAGCTACCTGGACCAGGGCTGCCCACTATTGCACTTGTACAGCCCGGAGGCCACCAGGCCCGGCTCCCGGTTTGCCAGTCCTGCCGCCAAGTGGGTTATTATTATTATAGTAACAAAAAAGATGAGGCATCGTCTCGTCATTTTATCTTTCTGATAGTAACGACCCGCCGCGCCCTGGCCCCAGGCGAGCTGCCGCGCTGGGTCTGCCTCAGCCCAGGTGTGTGGTCGCCTCAGCCAGCCGGTCCCTCTGAGGGGACCGTCCCCACGGCACGGCGGCTCCGCCGGCGCCACACGGAGGGTTTTATCTCCACCCTCAGCCCCACCGGGCGCTTCAGGCGCTGCCACAACACGAAGGGACCCGGGAGAAGAGCGGGGGACCCCACGGGGGTGACCGGGGCCGGGAGAGGCTGCGGGGACGGCTGCTGAGGAGAAGCCCCCGCCTCAGGCAGGACGGGAGGACAGGACGGGGCGGGGCGGCGGGTGGCGCGCGCCACCACGGCGCCGGGCCCAGCCCCGCGCGATGACGTCAGGGGCGCACGTGGCCCCCCGGGCCCGGCTGCGGGCTCGCGCCGCCGCCGGCACAGCTCCCGCCGCCGGGTCCGCCGCACCGCACCGCACCGCACCGCGCCGCGCCGCGCCGCGCCGCGCCATGAGGGTGCAGCTGGAGCGGTGCCGGGGCGAGTGGCGGGAGCTGGAGGAGGAATTCCAGCAGCTCCAGGTGAGGCGGGGGACGGGGAGGGGGTGTGGGGCACCGCGCCGGTGCGGTGCAGCGCTGCGGGGTGTCGCGGTGGACCCGGCTTCGCTTCCGCCGCTTCTCTCGCCCTGCGCTGCCTTCCCCGGCTTTGCTTTGCATCGCTTTGCTGCGTGAGGCGAGGGCACCGCGCCGGCTTCGCCCTCAGGGCTTCCCCCCCCGCGCCCTCCCTGCTTCCCCCCGCCGCGCTGCCGCAGGCTGGGAGGGCGCCTCGCAGGAGCGGGGCCGACGGCGTGGGGTGCGCACCCTCCGGGGGGGGGGATCCCCACCGCTGACCCCTTCCCCTGGCAGGTACCCGCCTCGGGGCAGCCTCGGCAAGATGCTTCCAGGGGTGCGGGAAAGGCTCACCCCCTCCTCGCTGCACCCAGGAGAGGCCCCGGGTGGGCACAGGGCCACGCGTGTACGCCGCCTTCGCCGCAGACCCGGGGGGCACGCACGAAGCGCCGCTGTGCATTGATGCATATGCTTGCACAGCACCCCAGAAACGTCGCTGGGCCCCGGTACCCCCAGGCAGGTGCTACGTGTGCGTGGGACATCCCAGAGCGGCCGTGCCCCGGGGACGTCTGATGAGGCACCCGAGGGATGGAAAAGGGGTGGGTTTGCGCACCCATAGTGTGGCAGAAAGAGCAATGCCAGTAACACCTGTGCTGCGAGCATCTCCTGGATGGAGTCTGATTTCACGTGGTGAGATACAAGGGGTTCGAGTGCTGGTTATCCATCTCGCAAAAGTGTGCGGAGGGACAGAAAGACCTCGGAGCAGCGGCTGAGAGCTGTTTCTGCAAAATGCTTTTACCTCCAGGAAACCTTCCCTTCCCTGTATGTCATCAATGCTGCACCTATACACGTGCTTTAAATCTTTAAGCCAGTTTTAAAACGCAACGGCTGTTCTTGCCCTGTGTGGCTGTTAGCCTCTTTTAGGCTGTTAAACAGAACATGCGCCACAAAAAAAAAGTGTGATTTCCAGATTTAGCTCCATGTCTTAAAAGTCAATTCAGATTGTACGCTTGTTAACAGAAGGAAAGGTGGTGGTTGGGCGTTGGGGGGGAGCAGCAGCTGGCATGGTTTTGTTGATCACTTGTTTGCTGTATGTGCCAACCAGCCTTCTCGCCGAGCACGTTGCTTAAGTCTGACCTAAACCACAGCAAAATGTCAGACTTATCCCTGCCTCAGTTTCCCCATCCATAAAAGGGAAGTAGAAACGCTTCTTGGTGGGATAGCAGCTGCTGGTGGTATGAGGTATCATTGCCCAGTGGATAGTACTGTAGAGGTGAAAAGTTGGAATAACATCCCTTATATGAGAGCTTCAGGGCTCACAAACAGAGTTTGTATCTGAATGCAGCATTGCAGAAGAGGGGAACACGGCACTGTCATGACGACATGACTTGCTCCAGCTCTGCGAGATGCTGGTGGTGCTTAAATGTGCTTTGGAGGAAGGCTCTGTGCTCCCAAACTTGATTCAAGTCAAACTGTGATGTGTTGGGATAGAAAACCCAACTCTTCAGTAAGAAAGTACTTCAATATGGGTGTCTGCTCATGCTTGCCCTTGCATGTGGCTTTTTGGACACACTCACAGCATCTCCTGCTCTTGAGGAGCCTGGTTTTCCTGGCAGCAGCTTGACCCCCCTCCACGCCTGCATCACTCCCCTTCAGCGCCCTTTTTGGCTGGCCTGACTCTCCTCTCCGGCTGGAAACGTTGGTCTGGGGCCGTGTGGGAACTGCTTCTTGCATTTCGAAGGAGCTCACTGTCAGCGTTTTTCAAGGTATTCTGGTCAACCCCACTGAAAGGGTCTCTTGTGCAATGCCAGCAGGGAAAAAAATTGGTGGTGGGCAGATTGTGTGTTGAGAGCAGTGCCGGCCCCGTGAGGCAAAACGATCTCTGTTTCAATGCACTCCTGCCCTGTCTCGTATTTTATAAGTGTGTTGTAAGTTCTGGGTCAGGGGCTGTGTCTTCCTTCTCCTGTGGAGGAGGACCTTGGACTCTGGTCATAGTTCCTGCCCCTGACATGCTGGGTGGCTGGCATGGGGCACGTGGGGCTACGTTTGTATTTGGGGAGCTTGAGGGGCGTCAAAGGGGCTGATGCTGCCGTGCAGCAGCACTGAGCATCCCCTTGGGGCAGCGGGGACCAGCCGTGAGATGGGGTTGGGGGACATCCAGGTTTGCAAAGCACTTCTAACCAGCCACATCTGCAGATTTTTGTTGTTCGGGTTGCTAGGGCAGCGCCTCAAGCTTGGCGCTGTGGGGCATTGCAGTTTTGGGGCACAAACATGAGAAAATGCAAGTTGCCCTGCAACAGCTTATTAATTTAAACCCTGCGTATGAACACGTAAACCAGATTTTGATTAGAAAAAAGCCCTGAGATGGCTCCCTGTGAATGTGGCTTGAGTCCGGCAAATGAACAAGCGCTGACCACAAGCAGGGCTGTTGTGAGTGCAATGGAAAATAGACCTCGAGGTACCTACACAAAACATCAAGTAGTTGCAGCGTGGGGCTGCCATGCTGAGCTGCTGCCTGCCCTTAGTCTGCGGGCAAATTGGGCAATGCAATTTCCTTTCACAAACTGGGCAATTGTGGTCCTGGCGCTGTAAAACTTGTAAACTCAGGTGCAGAGACAACTCGTGCCCAGCAGCTCTTCAACTCAGGGCAAAAATACTCCTCTCCCTGGTGCACGCATCCTTTGTTTTTCAGCATGTGTTGCTCCCTACACGGAGAGAGAGCTGTGGCCAGACCTGACCCTCCATGCAGGTATTTGGCCTGTGGGTTATAGGTGTTAATGTAAAGGCAGTGCTGAGCTCCCTGCACTGCCAGTAGGTCCCCTTTTTAAGCAATCGCCTCTCTTGATGAATAAATAACTTCACTACTAGCAAATGTTATGTTCTTCTAAATACCAGTGTCATTTTGAAATCGTTATCCTGATGTTTTTGGATAGCGGTAAGAGTTACCAGCTCTCAACTTGCCTGTTTGTGTTTCAAATAAATACTTGAACACTATTTTGGCAAAGAGCTTCTCACACCCTTTGAACCAGTCTTTTTAAAGATGCTATTGCATGACATCTAGAGAAGCAGAAGAAGTTACTGTGCAATCCAGTGAGCCCCAAAGTCCTGCCCATGCTAAGCAAAGCCAAACCCATCCTGAAAGGATGAGAGCTGCGGTGCCTGGACATGGTTAGTTTGGTTATTAAGGTTTTTAAATCGGATACCAGAGCTTGTTTTGCATTGCTGCTGTAAATAATGAACAGCTAACAGGCAGGCCCCAACAAGGAGGAGAGCAAAGATTTGTTTTGTATGGTTTTACCACCATGTTTATGCTTTGGGAAAACTGGTGGTAATTTTCTGTGGTTGTTGATGTGCCGGTAGATAAAGCAGCCGTGCAAATAGCCATTTAACCCGTGCCTTCATTTGGCACTAACTCTGCAAACTCCGTTTTCCAAGTTTTTATAGATCTTAAAATTTGCCCTGTGGGCATTGCTTGGGGTCTAGTTAGCCCTTCCTGAGGTCTCCCTGCACTTGGGAAGGTGGTGAAATCACTGCAAAGGGCGGAAAAGCAGAGCATGTTTATTCCCATGCAGAGGGAAGGGTGTGAGAGCAGAGGCACCTCTCAGTGGGCTTGCAGTTGATTAGCGCGTCCTTGTTACGGCCAGTCAAACACTAATTGGGGGCTTCAGAGGATCAATGAGCTGTGATAAAGAAGTTCCTCTCTAAGAGCATCTAATGCCTTAGCATCCCAGGGAGGGGATGGGTTAAGCTCTTAAACCAGAGTCAGTAGGTTGCTTGAACATACATGGGGTCAAGATGGCAGTGGTGGCCAGGAGACATCTAAACCCCCAGACACGGATTTGTGGCTGGTTTTGTGTCTTCCCCCCCACCCCGGGTCCTCATATTTCTTCTTTTTTCCCCAGAATTAATCTGGCTGGGAAATCAGAGTTCCTGCTCTGAGATTTAGCCACCCGTTTGATGGGGACAGATTGGGATCACACAGAGGATTAGGGGCTTTGTTACAGAGTGAAATGGGAAGGAGGAGCTCCTGAGTGAGAAAGCTCCTTAGAAAGAGGAAATGAGACGAACATAGAGAGGATGCTCTTCCTTTTGCAAGGGTTTCATTAGTGTCCATTTAAGCCATGTTATATCTGTGCTGGTTTGGCATCGCCCCCTCCTTGGTTGTTCACAGGGGTGCCTGTTGGCTCCCAAGAAACCAGGGGTTTGCTTGCTTCCTTCAGAGGTGAGGACCAAATGCAATGTGTAACCTAGAAGGGCTCTTCCTACCTATCATCTCCTCTTCTCCTGCAGGAAACACACAAAGTTTACAGGCAGAAACTGGAAGAAGTCACCAGCTTGCAGACAGCCTGCAGCAGCTCCATACACCGGCAGAAGAAGACACTAAGGGATCTGAAGCACAGCCTGCAACGGTAATGGGAGACCTGGAGGGTGGAGGAGGCAGGGATAGGATCTTCCTCTTTCCCAAAGGGCTGAAATGTTTAGATTTTTAGCATTTTAATATGCAATCTGTGTTGCTGTTGTAATTTTGCTCCGTATTATTCTTGAGTCACCTCCATCTATCACAGCCAGGTAAAATGTTTGTAACCCTGTGAGAGATGAAGTCCTGTAAATAAAGATCTCTGAGGGAGCCTGTGTGGGTTTGCATCCTTGCAGTATGTGCCATACGCTGCAGGACTGTGCAGCTTTTGGTCCGTGTGTTTTGCTAGGTGACCAAAGCTTTGCTCCGTAAGCTGTGCGTCAATCCTTGAACCTGAAGGTGTAACTTGCTCCCGGGTAGATTTACAGGAGGGAACTGTCTCTGGCTGCTTGGCTGATCCCCGGGAGCCACAGGCTAAATTCCTTGTGTGCAGGTCTGAATACACCACCTCCAACACCACGGGTTGTTAATGCCACTGTGCACTGCTCTCTGTTTTACATTAATTGGTAAAACCTCAGTTTGTCAATAAATCATCAGCTGTGTGTTTTGTTACATCCTGAAATATTTCATGCCTGATGAGCTGCAGCCTCTGCAAGGCCAGGGCCTGAAACTGCGCACAAAGTTCCTAAAGTGGAAGGAGTTCCTGCAAAAAACCACAATATTCCCTAAGTGCTCTGCTAGGGAAGAAGCACGCAATCCTGTCACTGAGCTGAGATGAAGAAAGAGGCTGATTTATAAACCATTTGGTTGAAATAGCTTACAAGGACATAAACCAGGCACTGAAATAAAATCATGGCTAAGCCAAATGGTGCTGCACAAATACAGGAGTGAAGTGCGCAATGGCATCAGCTCATGCAGTTAGCTTTTTAGCAGCATGGATTTTATGATAACGTTATTTTCCTTTAAATAAAAAGGAGGTAAAAACATAAACAGGAATATCTTGTTTCTGTGTTCTTGCAGGTGCAAGCCCAAAGCAAGTCCTGAAGAGTTTGCTCTCATTCAGGAGATCAGCACCCAGATCAAGGAGAGGCAAAATGCCTTCTTTGACATGGAAGCCTACTTGCCAAAGAAGAACGGGTACGTGCTTTGCTGGGGAGGCGTGTGCTCCGGGAAAGCTGATTTTTCAAGTGTTCGCAGCGGTGTTGTTCCCGGAGGATAATGTGCATGTTGAACAAATACATGTAAAACTGGATTAGTCATAAATCTCTTGCTGAGCTGCTGTGTCAGTTGTACACAGAATTCATTAGCTGGAAGTGTATGTAAATGTACTGCATGTAGGCAGTACAGGGGTTTTTGTTAAAATAAAAGTAACCCTGCATTGGCGAGAAGTCATGCAATTCACTGTTTCACACTGATGTTTTTCCACACTGTGCTAATTTTTTAAAGACTAAATCAGCATAGGAATTTTCTCACTTTTTTTTTAAATAGTGCTTATAACCGACTTAAAATTTTTACTTTGCTCCAAGTGGGGTTGCTAGGACATATTTCTTTGAGTTGTCAAGGGCTGTGTGATGCTGCAGCCCCTTGGAAGTTTCTATCAGAAACTTTTCTTCCAATTTCTCCTTGTTATTTTTGGTTTTGGACAGTGCATACTACATATCTCGCCCTTAGACTGTAGTGCAGAAAAGGGACCAGGAAAATAAACCTTTTCTCTAACTTCTTGGAAATGATGACCAATCTTTCCACATTTAAATCCTCTTCTGTAGTCTCTCTCTCCAGTTTGCCTTAATTAAAACCTACAGCAAATGTGGCTTTGGCAGATACGCTGGTCTCTTCAGCTCTGATCTGGGTCATCCTGCAGCGTTCAAATAAAATGACTTACTTGGGTCTGCTCTTGTTTTTTTGTCTTCCAGCTTGTACTTAAATCTGGTGCTGGGAAATGTGAACGTAACTCTCCTGAGTAACCAGGCAAAGTAAGTGAATGTTTCCACACGTGTGAATTTGGGTTTCTCCGGGGCCAGCTGTGGAGATGGACTAAAGTCCAGAGATGAGAATGGGTTTCTCTTAGATCTGATAAAAGATGAAATGTCAAGGGTGAGCAAGTTGGACCGTGACACGGGGCCAAGCTAATGCTTCATGTAGCTCCAATGGATTCTGTCCATCACTTGCTTTTAAGCCCGGCCCAGCCTGTTGCCTTAATTGGGGGAGGGGGAGTGGAGGGTTGCAGTGATAAATGGTATTGTGACTTCTAGGCATACAGTGCTCCAGAAAATGGACATTTTTTTTTTTTTTTTTTTTAAATCCTGTCATTCCAACCCAGAAAACAGTTCTTACGGACTTAAGCTGTTGTCTTGCAGTATAATGGCCATGCAGGCAGAATGCTGCTTTTCACCTCTGTCTGCTGGTTTTCTAAATGTTTCAAGCAAAACTTCTGTCTCTGGGCTTGGCATGTGGATTTGTGTCTGGTTTGAAAAAAAAGTGAAGCCACGTTCCGGTAAAACACCCATGTGTGTCCGTAAACGGTGGCTCTTCCCTTCCAGGTTTGCCTACAAGGACGAGTATGAGAAGTTCAAACTTTATCTGACGATAATCTTGTTACTTGGGGCTGTTGCCTGCAGGTTTGTTCTCCACTACAGGTAAGCCTGCATTTTTACTTTTAGTCAAGTATTTTGAATAAAAACGTGCTGGGTTTGAACTAACTGTTCTCTTCTGTTAAGGACGGTGAGACAGGCTCTGGCAATGTTTAGGCTTTGTGTAGTTGGACAGCAGGATAACTTTTGCACCTCTTCTTCAACACTGGCAGGCCCTGTATTTTTGCTACTTGCTTTTCCTTGTTTAACTTTTTTCGGAGGCTCTTGTAACTAAGAGAAGTCCAACATCATGTTTCCTGATCTGTCGTTTTTCTGGAGTCGCGCTGTGCTTGGGAACGAGCAGTTGATTTTGCTCACGGCTTGTCCCAGGCAGGGGCTGGTACCGTGCTGGAGCTCTGGGGTTGCAAACACAACAAGGGAGGATTTGCATGAAATGATGAGACCTGAAATGTTATCTCTAGGTCACGATAAAGTATCTGAGCACCAACAAGCTTCCACTATTCAGTTTTGCTTAAAAAACAGGAAGGTGTTGGAGCCAGACACTTCCATTGAGGTCTCTCTGGGTCTGGGGTGAATGCAGGATCATACCGAAGAACAGTGCTGCCATACACAGAGGCTGCCCCGAATATCTTTGGCTTCAGGGGTTTGCAAATGGCAAAATAAAGGTGTGTGTGTGTCCCCCCCCGAGTGTGATGCTCTTCTGCTCTTTTAGTTGATTGGATTTATATAGATCTCATGGAATCTCCTCATTGAATTAGCCTGGAAATGCCACTCTAAATTGGATGATCCGCTGCTTCCATGGTGCTTTCTCTCCTTCAGAAGGAATTAATGTCATCTCTGCATACCTGCTTATCAGCTCAAGATCTGCAGTGTTATATCACAGGGCACTTCCCAGAGGAAAGGACTCTGAGCCTGATGGTGCTGTCGATGTGTGCAGCTCTGCATGTGGGTTAGAGATGTTCAGGACTGGGGCTTTGTGTCTGTAGCCTCACTTGGGCACGTTTTCATTTGCCCAAGGGGAGGGAGGAAAAATAGGGGTTTTTTGAATGTGTCTTTATAATTAACAGGATTTTTTTTTTTTTACTGTGTGTTTTTTCTGTTTAACAGGGTGACAGATGAAGTGTTTAACTTTCTGTTAGTGTGGTATTACTGCACGCTGACGATACGGGAAAGCATTCTCATTAGCAATGGATCAAGGTACTGTGCCACCTGAAAAACTATTTAAAGGATGAAATGTCCTTAAAAGAAAAATGTGCAATAAAAGGGCATTCAGCTTGGCACTGAAGCCCAGCAAATCCAAGATGCTGATGCCTCTCTGCAGGGTCTCTTGTCTCCGTCCCCCTCCCTGGCCGCTTTCGAGGGCAGATGTGGCCACCTCAGGTTTGGGGAGGGAGGATAATGTGCAATTCCTAAAAGTCCATAAGCTCTTGGTTCGAAGTGTTGGATATTTTTCGTAGCTATGGGTTAGTTGTAGATGCGGTCTGGGGTGTAAGTGTGTACATGTTTTTGGTCACTGCCACATCTCATGGAGTGTGTGACTACATTACAGTCATATCAAGGGAAAGTTGGCGGTTAGGGGATAATTGTATAAAGAGCTGGGAACACAAGTAAAACCCTGGGAGAAGTTAACTGCAAGATGATCCTTACTGCAAGTCCTCGTTTCTTTATGGCACCCTTAGTAGGGATATCCTAAGGCAGGGTGGTGAGGTCCTGCTGGTGAATCACTTCTGGAGTAACTCCCTTGGGTCTGGGTCGAGAAGTTGCCTGAGTTTGCACTTGTGTGCAACCTGGAGTCTGGTGTCAGATTTTAGCAATAACCTGATGACTGCATGTCCCTGATTTTCATCATCCGGATAGGCTAGTGTGGGGAAACTGCAGCAATCGCCACGTCTCTTCCCATGCATGTCAGTTTGCTGCTGGGTGACTGCCTGCTGCTGCTGCGACATTTGCAGCTCCCTGTACCGTTAATTAATTGGGCTTCTAACTTGTCTCGTTTGGCACCTTTCGGGCAGGCAGCATCACGTTAGCCCAGCTTCCCACATTCATTCTTGCTCTGCGTGCTGCTCAGAGAACTTGCACACTCCCTTGTAGTGGTGCTTGTACAGGGGTGGACCAGCACTTGTGTTAGTGGCAGGAGTCAGTGTTGTCCTAATTAAGTAGCATTATCTAATGATCAGCTGGGAGCAGCTCACAGCTCCTTGTTCCAGCCAGTCAGTTCCCTCTCTGAAGCCAGTTGCTTCCATGATCTCCTCGAAATGGGGACGGGAGGAAGCACTTCTGGGAGTTTTGTCTTGACATTGCTGGCTGGATGCTTGTGGTCTCCACTCCTGATGCAAGAGGGGGTTTGTGCCTGGAGGCAGGCACCAGTGTGGCATGTGCAGCAGGAAAATCAGGCCCTTCCTCCTTTGTCCAGGGGCAAAATCTTAAAAATGGGCTGATTTCTGGGAGCTGCTTGAGGACACAGTGTCCAGCACTGACTGTGGGCAGCAGGGCTGAAGCAATCTCTTCTGCAAGCATGGCTGTCCCCAGGGCTGCTGCAGGCATGATGTCTTGTTTTGGGGTGCTTTCCAGAGAGGAGGAGGGGGATTGCTGTGGGGCTAGAGACAAAGAGGAAAAAACAAAGCGTGGGGACGTAAAGTTGCTTGCCTGAGGCCAGCAGAGAAACAGCTGAGCCTGGGCTTGCTGTATCTGCAGAGGTTGGTCACAGCACCTTGGGTGCTGTCTTGTGTTAGAGGTCACACATCTTTGATTGGAAACACCCCAAATTAAGCCATCGTGTTGGCTTAGTTTCCAAAGCAGTGCCATCCTTGGGGCAGCTCTTCACTTCTTGATTCTGCCTTGCCACATCTTTTGCTCACTTTACTGTAATTTTCTGAGCTTTCTGCAGCTTTCGTGTCTGAAAGAAACAGCCACCTCACAGGAAGGACTTGGAAATGTCACTTATTTGTATGGCACAGAAAAAAAAAAGGGTGTGTGGGCTGAAAGTTGTGCATCATTAGTCACCGCGGTGCCTCGTGCTGCAGGGACTGCTGCTTCTTGCTGTGCTGGAGAGCTCGTGGGAGCACACGAGATGTGCCCTGGTCCTGAGCCTCCCTCTTGCAGTGGTGGATTCTTGCCCCCAGCTAAGCCATATTGCCAGGGCAGTGCTCCACATCACCCCTTTGCTTGAGTTGGGCCATCTATTTTGTTCCCTGTCCTTCCTCCTCCCCCAAGTCAGGGTAATTTTTTTTGTCTGTAAAGCCAGACTTACAATGCTAAAGTCCGTGTTTCTTGTCTAACTGCTACGTTTTTTCTGTTCAGGATCAAAGGCTGGTGGGTGTCTCATCACTATGTCTCCACATTCCTGTCTGGAGTAATGTTAACGTGGTGAGTCTGCTCTCGCCTCCTCAAGGTGCTTCAAGCCTGTTTCATGGTGTTTGCATCATCTGAGCATTTAAATCCAGCGTGACCACGAAGCTGTGGCCACATGGCGAAGCATCAGACTTAATATTTGTCTGATATTACAGGTGTTTTCAATGATAAATACAACACTGCAAGTTTGTATTTACATTGCTGATTTCAAAAAAAGAAAGAAAGAAACCCAAACCCTAAGCTGTAGTTGTGCTGATGGTAGCAAAATCTCTGCAAGTCTTTCAATTTCTGTCTCTGTAACTAAGCAAACAAGCAGCACTTTGCTTTAGAGGGAGGACACCACAAAATTAATCTGTTTGGTGCCTTTACTGAACCCAGATTACAGAGTATAAAGCCAAAAATGCAAGTTACCTTCCCATGGGTGGTGGTGTTGGTCAAACAACAAAGCAATGCACCCCGCGTACGGTGCCTGTGCAAAGTGTCTCAACTTTGGCATGAACTGATTAGTTAATAATTAAAAATTGTTTTAAAACAACAAATGTTTCTGCTCCTAAATCTGTAAGGGGACAACATCATGGCTGGAGCACAAGGTCCCCTGTCCTCTGTGTATCCTGAACTACCCTTAGGATAAGGAGCACAACCACCCCCTGCTCCACCACTTGGATTCTTGATGCAGACGCTGCTGAACGGCTTTGATCGCTGCCTAGAGAAGACAGCGATAAGCAAATGAATAAAAGGGGGCAGCATTTATACGTGTTGAAGAAGGGAAATCTAATTGATGAGAGCGTTTCCTACATGCCAGAGTTGTGATGTGCAGCTGTAGCACCCTCTCTGGGCTCCCGATGGGGTGGAGCAGGCTGGGTACCAGCTGCTTGCTTCGTTTGCTAATGGGATCTGGCTTGGCAGTGAAGGAGAATAGCACACTGCATCGTATGCTTTTTATCAAACAAATTGACCTCCTTTATATTTTGCTTTCAGGCCAGATGGACTCATGTATCAAATGTTTCGCAGTCAATTTTTAGCATTTTCAATATTTCAGAGTGAGTATATCTTACCTTGCTAATTCATGGGGTAAAATAGTTTTGTATGGTATGTGCTTAGAAGAAAACACTTCTGCTTCGTAAATACTAGAGTATTAAACTGTAGGAATATAAAGATAGCATACAAATATAAACAATAATTGAATGCTGTTGGATTAAACATTATTAAAATAGTTTGATATGTTTATCATACTTCTGAATAGCCAATGCAATGATGTTTTATCTCTCCTTCTCCAGGTTGCGTTCAGTTCCTACAGTATTATTATCAAAGGGGGTGCCTTTATAGACTCCGTGCTTTGGGGGAGAGAAACCACTTGGACCTTACAGTAGGTGAGGTTTTCTGCAATACTTTCTTTGCAAAGTTTTTGCACAGGTTTTAGATGCAGTGATAGGGAGAGGGCTGCGTGGTCTTCCGAGAGCGAGCTTTGCAGAGCTGCCACCCCCCTGCCTTGCTGCCTATATCCTGAGGCAGGAAGGGGAGTGAGGCTTTTATCCCCCTCCCTGGGTCCTGTGGCTCGGGAGCAGAGGGCTCTGGTCTCCGTCAGCTCTTGAGAAGGTTAAGATGGAGGTTTTGGTCATCCCCATCTTCATCCTCCTCCCATTACCACACCTTCAGGTATATATTTTAAATTGGTTGGTTATTGCGGAGTTGGATGAGAATAGCCCTTATGGGGCGGTCTGGGTGGGGAGGGCTGCAGCTCCGGTCCTGGCTCTTCTGTGCTCACTCTCTGTCTCTTCTGTTAACCTTTTCCAGAAGGATTTCAGTCCTGGATGTGGCGGGGGCTGACGTTTCTCCTTCCCTTCTTGTTCTTTGGGCACGTAAGTTGGGCAATCCCGTTCCCCCGTCTGCGGTGCAGGGCCTGGGTGGGTCTGCCGCTGCGGTTGCAGCACCATAAAAAGGTGCTTTGGATCACACGCACCCATGGCAAATGTTTCTAAGGGTTTTTTTTTTTTGCTAGTAAAGAAATTGTGGTTTTGTTTTTTGTTTGTTTTTTTTTTTCCTTTGTAGTTCTGGCAGCTATATAATGCAGTCACGCTTTTTGGATTGTCGAGGCATAAGGATTGCAAAGAATGGCAGGTGGGTGTTGGTTCTGCTCAGAAAAAGCATGGAGCAGGAGAAGAGGGGGTGTTTAACCACATCCTTAAAGACACTTGGGTATCTGACCCCATCTAAATATCTCAGGATGATGTGGCACAGAGCCTATACAAGAGAACTCAAAATAAATGTGAGTTACCATAGGGAAGTTTGCACCCACGGGTGACCACACAAACTGAAAGGCAGAGCATGTAGGGGAAGAAAATACATGTGGGTAAAAATCTCTCCATATTGTTTGTGTATATGGGCATTTAATAGCAATGGCTGTTGAGTTGCTGGTGGTTCTTTATGGATGATCCATGAGTTACACATACAAAAATATGATGACAGTGGATCACTTTAAAAACATATTATCTGCTTTACTGCCCCACTTCTAGGGATCCTTCCACTTGTTTTCTCAGTTCCTGTCACCCATCAAACACGTCTGTCCCTTTCCAGCTATACAGTTGCTCCTGTAGATCCAGATTGGACCACGTCACATGTGCAGTGGTGCATTTACTGTGATGGTCTTTATTTTGGTCAGATCTTGCTGTAACTTGTGTGCTCACTTTGTTCAGGAGGAACACACCTTCCCGCAGAAACGGGTCATTCCCTGACACCTGTGCCACTGCTGTTCAGTGCACGTGCTTGTAGTGTAATGTTAATCCATTAGATTGGACTTAATGATTTGATTTTACTGTCTGGTAGAGTCAGCGGTGTTGCATATAACCTGTGTTGTAATATTAAAAAGTAGTAAATGCTACTTAAATAATCATGATAAAAATATACTTCCTGTTAACCCACACAGCTGGATGCATGGATGTGTATTTGGCTACAATCTTCTCTCCTCGGATCTCCGTGCTGACAGATCCCTAGACTTGTCAACTAAGCTGCACCAGAGTTCACTTACATGTGGCCAAAGTGGTACCCTCAGCTCTCACCCTTTTTTCCCCTTCTTCTCCCCTCAGGTTTTTGTTTTGGCTTTCACGTTTCTGCTGCTCTTCCTCGGTAACTTCCTCACTACTCTCAAAGTGGTGCACACTAAACTCCAGAAAAACAAAGACAAAATGAAGAAGCTGTGAACCCCCTGTCCCTGGTGTGTTGGCTGCCATCCCCCTGCCCGCAGCAGGTGCTGGGTTTGGGATGGATCCTGCTAAACCCCAGCAACACGATGGATGGGCTCGGAAGGACTCGTCTGTCCCCGTGTTTGGCGAACGATATGGACTCTGCCAGCACAGACTCAGTATTAATGCAAGCATGGCTCTCCAGTCCGCAGTCCTGCTATTTATGTACATTTAATACAAAACGTGTTTGCTTTTGGGGTTTTTTTTCTGTATATAGAGCAGCATACACCTGCCCGGTGAAGTGCCAGCATTGGGGGAATGTGGGATCTACTGTAATTCCAATTCTGGAATGATATTTAACACTTTGCATTTTTATTATTTAAATTCTGGGTATTGGATTTGCAAAGGTTTATGAACACTCCAGGTTGATCAGTCATACAGACTGAATGCTGTTTTAAAGGCATTTGTTGAAGGCATATTTTCAGTGGCAATACTAACCTGTGTGTACTGTGAAAAAAAAAAAAAGCCCATCTTTGTACCATACTGCTGCTATATACACTTTTAAAAAGCTATTTAAAGAAATCCGCTTTTGAAAACAAAAACAAGCGAGCAAAAGCAGTTTTTAAATGGCAGGGAAGTCTGCTAGCCCTCTTCCAGGGAGACCAGGTCATCTGTCCAGGCCTGGAAAAGACCTAAAATAAACCATTCAATATGCAGCTGCTTCAGCCTCTTTTTAATAACAAATACACTGCCCTTCGGGTTGGTTTTTCGAGACACCATTTTTCCTTAAAATAGCCTTGATCAGTGGCAGTAAGTGCAGTTGCACTTCGGTTTCTGTTTTCAGTACTGTTTGTTCCCAGTGCTGTTCTCGAAAGGGGAGGACAGGCTCAACAGAAATATTAAATACTTTCTTTAGATGCTGCACTTGTACCAGTAATTAAGAGAATGTAAACACTCATTCAGGAGGATGGCAGAGGACAAATACTGACTGCCGTCCTGCTTAACTCCTTGTGCTGCTTGAACTTAAACTTAACTCATTCCAATAAGCTTGTTTTGGGTGCTGTAACAGCTGTACCTCCCAAGGCCAGCTGCAGTATTGTGAGCTGCTTTAGGCAGCATCTTTCCCAAAGGTGAAGGCTTCCTTTGAGCTAGCACAAAGGCCACATTGGGCATACGCTTTGGCAGAGTGATCTGAAAATGATGCCCTTCTCCCAGTAAGCATGCTCATGAACAAATATATATGCACTACAGACTTGAAATGGTTTCATCAGTTCTTCTGTTGATGCGAGGCTAGCAAAATTACCTTTACAGTGTCACTGTCCTGTGGGCATGAAGAATAAATTGCAATTTGCATATTTTGAACAACTTTGACACTAGCTGGGCTGTATCTTGCTAACTTTTGCACACCCTGTGAGGTTTTTTTAATCCTTTGAACTCTCCATTTATGAAATGTAAATTGTTTTATTTTGAGACCGATGCTGGAACCTGCTGGATCTGAGCAGTGGACCTGGTTCTCCAGGGGTGGGGAGCTCTGCACATGGTGAGTAACTTGAGTTCTGCAGCATGAGAAACTCAGAATAAAAAAGCAAGAAAGATTCCTGCCGTGGAGCTGAGGGTAAACGCAGTAACTTCCTGCGCATTGATGTTTCAGTTTCGTACTGGGTAAGGTGATGGGTGGTTTGCTGTGTTTTACTGACAAATGTTTTCTTGTGCACAACTCTTCAAGATTTTTCTATAGTTGAAGATGTGCACAAACTTGTAATTTTTTAATTTTTTTTTTTTTTTTTTTTTTTTTAATTTTCCATTTTAAGTTGATAGGGACTGACAAACCTAATTAAATCAAAACAAGTTAGGGGAAGAAAGAAGAAAAAAAAAGTATGATTTCGAGGATCAAGATCTCTTTACCCTGCATGTAAAATAATAATGATGGCTTGCTCCAAACCAGAGTTTTTCACCAGCTGGTCATGTAACCAGCAGAGGATAAAGTTGCATGAAATCTCTACGATGTACAGTTACCAGGCTCTATGTGCAATGTTTGTCTAACAGGAGACTCCTGGCCTGCACTTCCTAAACTTTTTGGCAAAAGGTTGTATCTTGTTAACTGTTATGTAAGTAAGTCCTAGGTATTCTCCCTTAGGATGGGCTGTAGTTTGCCTTACACAGAAAGCTTTCAGCAACAGCTGTACTGCAGAAGCCTCCTTCCCCCTCAGGGGTTTGGTTTTTGATGGTTACAAACTAGTGATTGCTCCTGAAATCTGAGATCTCACTGCATGGGATGTGCAAAAGAACTAGGAGATTTGAGGCATATGTACTACATTGTGCAGTGGGAGCATCCCTCATCCTTAAACAGGCAACTGACACCTTCATCACAAAAGGTAAAATTTTAATTCGTAGCAGTAGAGATGACTTCATCAGTTAATGCATGAGTTAGTTAAGTATTTCCGCTAGCACGCACCAATACTTGCATCTGTCATGTATTAAATAAGCTATGTAAGTTTATTGTAAAACTGACTTTACATTACACATAGTAGCTCCTTGGAGTACTTTAAGTGCTGTAAATTAAATATTTACCATGATATGCCATTTCTGAATTGGAGCAACCGATGTATTTCCGTTGATAAATACCGGTTTGTATTACAGCAGCAGGCCTTGCAAGGAGACCTCTAAGGGGTAGCTCTGCAAAGCTGGCCCAGTGGTACAGGGCGAGTAGTGGGTGCTCTGCACACTCTGGGGGCAGCTTGAGGCTAGCTCATACCACTGCCACCAAGGAACTTTGAAAACGTTAAGACAGAACTTCATTTCTGTCTCTTCAAAGGCACCTGATAAAGCTGCTCTAACATCACTTCTTCTAAAAGATGTGGCTTTTCTCCTTGAGAAAGTAAACTGTAGCTGTAACATGCCACAGTTATTTTGCAGAGGAAAACCACACTAATTAAGTCATATAGTAGCAGTCGTTGTTCATTGCAATTTAAATAGTGAGTCCAAGACCTGACTGATGGTCGTTTGCAGTTGGAAGCAAAAGCCAGATGGACAAAGGCATGCAGCATCAGTTAACCTTGATAAAGAGCTTTGAAAACTTGTGAGAGCCGTGCAAAGGAAGTGCAAAAATAATAAAATAATTAAAATTTAAAAATAAAAATTGTTCTAGGAATACAAACATGTAATGAAAAAAAAAGGTCTTTAAAGTTACACTGTTTTTAAAATCTGAATCGCCTGGCGCTCTTGCAGTCAATGCTCTCTTGCAGTCCGTGCCTTCTTGCAGTCCAGATCATAACACTGAGCACGCTGTCCGTTTCTTTTGGCGCTTGGCTTTTTTCATGGCATTCAGTGCAATGGTTGTTGCTTCTTTAAAAACATTTTCTATGTTTTCACGACATTTTGCTGAGCACTCCAGATACACTTCTGCATTAATCTGCTGACAAGCTGCTTCACCCTGTAAAAAACAAAAGGTAAGAAAAGATGTAAACTCAATGTATGAGAGAAGGAAGGTGAGATGGGAAAGAAAGGGAATGATTTTGTACATCTTCGTATCATGAGGTCAGGAAGAAAGACGCTGCCTGTGAGTACAGTGCTAGAGTGTGGGTGGCATTGGTGATAAACTGAGGCACTGTTAAATAAACTAGGTTTTTTTCCCCTATGTTGATCTAGAGGCTGGCCTAACAGTTCAGTGCATTAGAGACTCTTAAGATGCAGACTGCTGATAGTGTAAAAATATTCTCAGTATTAAATTTGTTTAAAAGAAATGCTGAAGTAGATACTTAAGTGAGGATAAGATGTCTACACAGCAGTATTTTTTCAGGCCTGACCATAACTATTATGTGATGTCACCTTTAGTAATTAATGTCACATGCAAGAGCAGAATCTGGACCAATGTCTTGCGTTGTTTTGCTGGTGCACATGCAGGAACCCTGACTTTTGCTTTGAAGCACTGCAAGGGCTCAGCCCAAATCCTTGTATACACAAATGTGTGCCTGTGTTTCTCAACCTCACCCAAATGCATGCAGTGGGAACAGACTAGAATCTAAAACATTTGCGTGCAATTCTGGTTGTGCGAAATCACTACAGACAAAACACAGTGATTTCTTACTTTGCTTGTGATCCTTTTCTTGTCATGGCAGAGTCAGCCCCCAGTTTTGAATGCTTGTGAGCCTTGGAGTGTGAATTCCAGGTCTGCAACACTCAGCTCACAAACTCTGCGTTTATTCATTGTAAGCCCTGGGAGTGGGGTCACTTGAGCACTCAGGCTTCTATAGGGGGATTTTTCTTCAGCACATTTAAGCGAAGTTTGTCTCCTTCCAGTTGTTTGCAAGCTGCAGTGCTGGCAGATACTGTTCAGCTCCTCTGTGCCTGGCATTGGAAGCATCACGTCGTGTGACTCAAGATGCCATCAGCTGTAAAAGACTGAGGTAGTGTATATTTAAGGGGAGAAAAACCAAGTGGGAGGGCTCACATAGGAGACAAATTTGTACATCATGTGGGCCCTGAAATTTAGTTGCATGAGGCCTCAGCAGACTCATCAAAAGTGTCTGTTACGTGCCCTGAACCTCATGTGGGAGGGTGATGAAGGGAGATATTAATGCAAATGAGGGACAGTCTGCAGCTGTTCACAAACTGACAGGACAGACATCTCATCTTGCGTGCAAGGAAGACAAGGTAGAAGTCCCAGCATGGTTTAGTGGTGATACAGTTGCAGTTTCTTTTCATGCCATTTAGATAAAGTAGTGATTCAGTCATGGTCTTAGTGCATTTAATCTTGTTCCCCGGACTTGTGTCTCACACAGTTCAAAAGCTGCTGTTCTTGCTCTGAGAAGAAGGATGGATGGCTTTGTAGTTAAAAAAAAAACACCTGGGAGACCAGAGCAGAAAGGTCTCACGTGACATGGGACAAGCTGTTCCATCACTGACTGTTTCTCCTGTACCTAGGACAGCTACGCTGGTGTTGTAACACTAGTTGTAAGTCTCACTGCTTTGTAGTACTTAAATTGAAAATATCTAATATGTTGTGCTGGTTTTGGCTGGGATAGAGTTAATTTTCTTCACAGTAGCTAGCATGGGGCTATGTTTTGGATTTGTGCTGGAAACAGTGTTGATAATTCAGAGATGTTTTAGCTATTGCTGAGCAGTGCTTACACAGCGTCATGGCCTTTTCTGCTCCTCACCCCCCAACACCAGCGAGTAGGCTGGGGGTGTACAAGAAGTTGGGAGGGGACACAGCTGGGACAGCTGACCCCAACTGACCCAAGGGATATTCCATCCCATAGGATGTCATGCTCAGCATATAAAGCTGGGGGAAGAAGAAGGAGGCAGGGGGACATTCAGAGTGATGGCATTTGTCTTCCCAAGTCACTGTTACGTGTGATGGAGCCCTGCTTTCCTGGAGATGGCTGAACACCTGCCTGCCCATGGGAAGTGGTGAATGAATTCCTGGTTTTGCTTTGCTTGCATGCGCAGCTTTTGCTTTACCTATTAAACTGTCTTTATCTCAGCCCATGAGCTTCCTCACTTTTACTCTTCCAATTCTCTCCCCCATCCCACCACGGGGAGTGAGAGAGCAGCTGTGTGGGGCTTAGTTGCCAGCTGGGGTTAAACTATGACATATGTAGATATATTTTTTTTAAAGATTACTTCAGAGACTTCAAAGAAAAGTCTCTTATGTTAGAGAAGCCTTGCAGATGTTTTTGCTATTGTCCTTGAAAGGATTTATTTTCAAATAGGGTTTGCAAAACACATTTCTTCTGGAATCGTCGGTATTTTTAATCCTGTAATGTGTATCTTAGCATCTCCAGTCCTTATCACAATCCTGGTCAAAGTACCAGTGATGGAAGCAATGTATGCTAATAAAAATTACGAAGGGAGTCCAACAAACTTGTCAAGGCTTACCAATTTGTAAGAGTAATAACCTAGCTGTGAAAGGAAACAAGAATGAGATGTAATGAGCCTAGAAGGCATAGCTAGTAGTGTCCTTTCAGACACCCCAAGGTATGCAAAACACTCTTCAAATTTCTCTTTATTTTTGTACTAAAAATGGGTGTTGATTTGGCCACTGCCAAAAAGGACTTACAGAAACCCCTGTAAGTGCTGACTGTCAGTAATTTCTTTATTTGGACACTGTGATCACATAATTTTGGAGTATCTGTGATTGTACTTGTGAGGAACAATGCCACTGAAGTAAGTGTGCTTTATCTCTTGCAAAGAGGACACCACTTTACACGCACTTGTACTTACCTGGTTGTAAGTAATGGGTTCCTGCTTAGAAGCCCTGAGTTTGCGCAACTGTTCTTTGTCTTTCCGAAGGTCTGTCTTGCAGCCGATCAGTACAAGCGGGACACCTCGGCAGAAATGATTCACTTCAGGATACCACTGATGGTAGAAAAACAAAACTTTTACATCTGGCTTTTTTTTTTTTTTTTAAATCAAAACAATAAAGCCAAGGAACAGAACCAGCATTTAATATATGCTGCAATTTCAGAGTTTTGAAAGTTGTTAATTTAGTGGTAGGGGCCCAACATGCACTATTTACATCACAGAAACATTTAAAAGTCCTATCCAAAGTCAGTTGCTTTATAAAAACATAGGTGGCATCTGTTGCTATGCCAAAGTGCTTATTTAATGTCTGTTTAAATTCAGAAGAGCTCCTCTAAAGTCATATTTAAGAGCAGAATTTGGACCAAGTCTTGCTTTGTTTTGCTGGTGCTATGTATAGGAATGCTAACTTCTACTTTGGAGCATTACAGAAATCCTAGTACAAGCAAGTGGTTGCTTACATCTTTCCCCTGTAGTTAAATGTGCATGTGATAGAAGTAGACTTCAATCTAAAATGCTTGTATGCAATGTTGGTGGTGTGACATCGCTACAGATAAAGTAGCAATTTCACTGCTGGTGTTTGATCTTTTTAGTGTACTGTGGAGTCAACCCCAGTTCTGAGCACTTACGAGCCACGGAGAGGTGAGCTCCAGGTCTAAGGTCTGTGACCTGCAGCTCAGTGCATGACGAGTGATCTGTGCATCTACACACCCAGGGTACAGGACACTAAAAGCATCAGCTTTTTTAATCTGACATCTTGTCGTATATCAGGCGTACGTAATTCATTTAAAAGGCTGAAGCAATTACGAAAGCCTCTTACCTTAGCTGCTACATTATCATAGCTAGTGGGGTTCATGACATCGTAACAAATTAACACGACGTTTGTGTTCTGGTATGAAAGCGGTCGTAGCCGATCGTAGTCCTCCTGCCCTGCAACACAGAGAATGTTTTGGATGAAAGAATTCTGTCCTTAACAAGCAGTATGATGTGAATATGTAAAGATACATACTTGAGATCAAGAACAATGGTATTATAATTGCACAGACAGCGAGTTTTCCATACTTGTACAATTCCTTCCCTTAAATGCAGGAGATTCCTCTTCCCTGACAAAACTGATGCTTTAGAATTTAAAACGTCCTTGGCAAGTTTTAATAAAAGGCCTGCTTTGTCCAACGGCTAAGTACTTAGAAGCAGTTCTAATCACCAATTGCCAAGTTGCTGCTCACAAGCAAGATCAGCAAGAGGAATTTGACAGTTATCGATTAAAACATTTGCAGTTTGGCAGTGGCTCCATTCTCCAAAACACATTTGCACACGCAATGCTGTGAGAAGAAAGACCGAATTTGCTACAGTGCTGAAGTAAAAATCTTAGTGGCAAACTTGCTTTTCGCAGCCCAGTGAGCTAAGAGGAAGCAGTGATTAGCACGCTGTGCCTTTAGCACTGCTGCTCACTGTAGCAGCACGTACGTGATTTTACAAGGCATGCTGCAACATGAGCCAGGCTCAACTGGTCTTTGAAGCAGGACTACACAGCAGATCTTAGGGATGCTGCTGAATTCTGGAAAAGCAGGGGATTTGTCATACTTCTGATTAGGGATATTCTAGCATGTGATCTGACAAGAGGAAGCTAATTTGCTTCAGACCTGTACTCTTCCCCTTGCTGTACATACAACTTAGCTGTAATCACCATGCTGGGGTCTGAAGGTGTCTTGCTTTGAGAGGCTCAGTTCAAGAAAGCAGTAATTACCAGATATAGTTGGCAGCTGAGGAGAAAAAAACCAATCTTTTTCATTTGAGTTTTTTTCAGAGACTTAATAAGGAAGAAACAGTGATTTAAGCAGTCTGTAGAAGATCTATTTGCCACCTGAATGCTGCCCCTGGAATCAGGTATGTCTCTGATGCACCAAATTTCCAAAACAAGAACTGGGAACACCGTTCCTTCCCACAATCACCACAATGTACACACAGCTCAGAAACTGCCCTACAGGTAAAGTTATGCATCTCAAATCTTTGTGTTGATATTTCAAATGAAGGGATGCTAAAAATTTCCGTGTGCTCCAACTTTATACCAACTATTCCTGCCCTGGCACCTGGCTCAGCCCCCAATTCACGCACTCATCACTCTAGCCAACATGTTTGCCTCCAGCTGCAATCTGAAGAATTGCAGATACCAGAAGGCCAATAGTTTTACAATACTTTGCTCCCCTCCTTAATTTAAACGATGGATCGAGATACAGGTTATTACAAGGCAATCCCTACTGGATAAGCCATTACTTAGTCTGCCTGAGATGTTTGTAACAGGAATCTTAGGTTTGGATCACTCTGTATTTGAGCTCCGTGGGCGAGGTGCAGAACAAAGACGGATTGATCCCTCAAGGTTTAATCCAGAAATAATAGACAATTGACAAAATTATGGATGTTGTATAAACATTCAGAGCAAAGACTGTACTGCTTAGCCCTTCTTATTCTCCCAAATCCACCTACTCGTTTGCAACCGATTTACCATTTTTTTGGTGAGATAATCCTCTAAATGCATTAAACACATCAGATGCCAAACTTTTTTTTCTTCTCCTAACTTCCTCTAGTGTTATGTGCTGTGTATGATTTTCCCTGTTCAAATTCATGCCTCTGAGCTTCTACCAATGTAGCTTGTAAAATCAAAAGGTCCTCCAATTTATTGCTGGCCATTTGTGAGGCAGACAGGACTGTCCCCTTGGAAGGAACACATTCGTTTGCTTGGAATCAGAACATACAGCTAAATTCATACTCTCCTGGATGGAATAACTGAAGAGGTGTCTTCAGTGATGTGACACAAATATGCTGTATTGCAAGTCAAAAACTATAGATATGCCCCAGTGAACTGCACCTTCATCTTCAAAACCAGCTGTGTAGTTATGGTTTTTTAAGCAAACTGAGAAAATAAATGCATGAGAAAATGCTGCTGTATAAAATGTGGCTCCATGCATATTTGGAATTTCAAATACAGAGCACAGAACAAGGTATAGCGCAGAGACCACAGGGGGAAGGTTAGATGGTAATTGCTTAACTTGTATTATGGTTGGATGATTACAGCGCTCACTTGGAAGGAGAGGAAGCTATTCTTTAAGAGCTCAGATGTAGTTCTTCAGTTGCTGAGGATGTAACAAGACCCAGATCAAGCTGTGTCTAAATATCGACATCCCTCTCACTGAAAACAATCCCTTTCACCCCCTGTCCTTAAGTGCTGCTGATGAAATGCAAGAAAGGGCCTGGGAGACTTTTTCTCTGTAAAGCTGCGCAGTCTGTGGTCAGAGCTAATTTGGCAGATTTAGGTCTTCTACTAGAAGAATTTTAAAATGAAGGAACAGGGCTGAACCTAAGCAGTAACTGAATGTATATGCAAAGCCCCCGAGTGTGCTTCCTCAAGCACAGGTAGCTGTTTTCTTTCCCCAATTAACAAAAAGCATGCTGTGGAATAATTGGTTAAATATATGCCTACACGGGAGCATATCTGACTCTCCTCTGCCTTCCTCAATTCATTGTAGCATCAGAGACCCTGTTTGGTTTTTGTTTTTTTTTTTCTTTAAAAGAAAAAACTCCATCCAGCTGAATTCACCTAAAATTTGCTAATTCTTTGCAAAGATCACACTCCTGCATGCCTCTGTGACATGCTGCGTAACCCACATCACTGCAGTTGCGCCCTACGGCAGGGTGGGACCTCAGGTGATGGTTGAGTGTGAACGGGGAAAGAAGTGAAACCACAGGTCTTGGTCTCACATGCACATTCACCTCTGTCTGCTCTTCCTCACCCCTTCGCCAATTCACCACCAAGGAAGTGCCAGCCTGTGTGTTGCTTATTCCATAAAGGAGCTCAGCACCCACTGCAATTGACAGGAGAGGGTAAACAATAGAGTCAAGACTTGCCAGCCTAGGAGCCTAGCAGTACGCGCTGTCCTAACATACAGCAGCGCTGTCCATCGCCACCAACCGCCAGCGGCTAAGGAAGAATGTAATAATATCCTGCCACCCGGTCCCAACCAGCCCACCACTTCCTACATATGGCCATGTGTTGTCTGTAATACTCCACACGTGTGGTTTAGGTTCGACATGGAACCATGCGACGGCAAGCCCTCACAAGCACGCAGAAATGCACCCAATTCTCTTTGATTTGTTAGTCTGCAGGCTCCATGGGAATACCATGGTTATTAGCTTGCCAGCTATGTTTTTTCACTACTTAGTTTTAAAAAAATTGGGAAACAGACATTCATGGCAGGAATAAAACCAGTAGAAGAGGACACTTGGAGTTGGGGGGGGCACACTTAAATTAAAAAAAGTTGGGGGTTTTTTTTGTCTTCCTCAGGCATGCCCTTCCTTTCAAAGTTATGAAAAATTACTCTTGCATATACTGGCTTTTAAAATTTCTCTTAAGGCCTCCGACTGCCGTGCATCTGTCATTACAGACATGAAAAACCCCACTGGAGGCTTTGCGTGTGCTTCCTGCCAGTCAGAGCGAGCACCCGCAATGATGAGGCATTACTTCCTCCCCAGCCTTCCCCAGCCCAGCAGAGCTCTTTTCTTTGGTCTGAGAAAGTCCTGCACTCAACAGCATCAGAAGTTGAACCGTGTTTCTGCACTGCAGCTAAAGCATCAACACTGCTCCCTTAGTATGTAAAAAAATACAGTTAATTTACCTCTCAATGCCTTTGCCTCTATTGAGCACAGCAAGAAATGGAAACTTTTAATTGAATAAGCAGCTGCAAAGCCTGTTTGCAGAAGAGACAAGTGATATTACAAAGCCTTTACACATTGCGTATGTATACCACCAACTTCCTGCAACAGCAAGAGGTGTCTCTGAGGAAGACAGAGTAGGATAGTACGAAGTCTTACAAAAAACTGTTATTCTAGCATATTTTAGGCTAACTCATTAACTTCATTTGTTACCAAAATTCTTGTCAAGAAAAAAAATACCTTTTGTAGCTTGAAGTGTTTGATTGTTAGGCACTTTGTGTCCTTCTCCTTCAGTAAGTAGGACAAGCTCAAAGTCTCAAGCTGCACAGGACTTGACAATACAAAGAATCCTTCTAACTTTAAACAGCCCATGGAGCTGAACCTGTCCTTTACCTTCCCATGACGCTGAAGTACATGCAGCTCTATTCAGTGTTGCTCTTAGCAAGATCCTAAAAATATCAAAGTCCTTCCTGCGGTGGGTGCATCATGAAAATCCAGTGACACCTTTTAGAACAGCTTTGCCTTCTGCTCCCTTACACTGCTACATGGCACTTAGCTGAAGCCCTTCACCTCAGAAATGGTTTTACATCCTTTTGATCCCACTTAAATCGTTTTATGATCTGAATTATTTGGGAACCTTTCAGACTGATAAGCAAAATACAAATGTAAAGCTGTCTTAGGATTTTAGAGAAGAGCAAGACCAACTCAAACAGTTCAGTAAGTCAGAAGATGATTCACAAAATATGGCTAATATGCTGCACTGTTAAACTACTGTACTTCCAGCAATAAGTTGTATGTTCAGATTCCTCTTTAAGCTGTGGTTGCTGCTGTACACCCACCCCAGAGCATCATCGCCCAGCTGAGAGAGGAATTTAATGAGCTGCTGCTGTATGATATGACAAAAGCAAGTCAACATAGTGAAACACTGATTCCAAAACTGCATCTCCCATGCTGCATCCATGTGGCAGAGGGACAGGAGCTGTCTTGTCTCCTGAACTGGACACTCCCCTTGCTCTTCCCTTCCTCACTACTTGAACTTAGAGGACAGGACACGACTCTCGGTCGTAGTCTAATCCTTAAGGAACTCAACATCAGTTTTGTATTATTAAAAACAGGATGGGATTAAAATGTGTGCTCAAGTGAGTTCTTCCTCTGGCATAACTTCCAGCTTCAGAAAGAGGATGAAAAGCTGCTTGAATTATGGAGTATGACACAGATCTGTAACATAAAACTACGTAAGCACCTTTGAAACAGAACCAAAACTTAAGTCTTTCCCCCTCCCAAGCAAATGCCTTAACCAAGGTGGCAATGTCCACCCTTTCTTTGCACCTGATAATCTTTATGTGTGTCATGCAAAGCAAAAGAAATTTGACAGGAAGGGAGGAGACAAGTGTCAGCAGCCTCTAGCAACTTGTAGCCTGGTGGCCATTGACACTGTTTCGGGGGTGAAACATGTTGGTTTTCAAGGTTTCCAGATGAGAGATGGAAAGCAATTGCTCTTTCACGGCAGAGAGCTCTGCCAACTAGGCAACAATGGCATCTCCAATTCCCAAAGTGTCTTTATGAGACAGAAAATACGCCCCACACTGTTCTTCAATGGGGCAGCACTTTGGTCCCAAGATAGTATTTATAGCTATGAACTAAATGTGTAAGGGTAGACTCTTTCTGCTAAAGTTACATGCCTGAACAAGGGACCAGGGTAAAATGGGGGACAAACTTTTTAGCAGGGCCTGTTGCGATAGGACAATGGGTAATGGTTTTAAACTAAAAGAGGGTAGATTTAGACTAGATATAAGGAAGACAACGTTTTACAGTGAGGATGGTGAAATACTGGCACAGGTTGCCTGGGGAGGTGGTAGATGCCCCATCCCCAGAAATTCAACATCAGGATGGACAGGGCTCTGAGCAACCTGATCTAGTTGAAGATATCCCTGCTCATTGCAGGGGGGGGGAGTGGACTAGATGACCTTTAAAGGTCCCTTCCAACCCAAACTGTTCTATGATAAAATGATGACCCACCAGCACCGGGTTCAGCGAGCACTCTCCAGGCTGCTGGCAGCTGTAGGTCTTGCGCAGAGCAGCTCCCTGCATGACGCAAGGAGCTGGGCACTTATGTCAGGCTTGCAAGAGTTCAGTGCTGCAATACTGAACTTGCCCTACCTACTCCCATTTCTGGATCCAGCCCATGTTCCTTAAAGCTTGGAAGAGACTCCAAAGGCAAATGTTGGAAGCTGCAGCTTGATTTTAAATGAGCCAGCCAAGTATCAAGAACTGTGACAGGCAAAAATTCCACACTGACAGTGAACAAACATAAAAACTCGACAAGTTCACTGTGGCAAGTTCTTTGAGCCAATACGCTATATTAAGGAAATCCCCCTGTCACACTAGATTTCAGCCCTTCTCTTTTCCTTTAAGACTTAAACACAAAAGCCTTGCCATTCAGTAGAAGTTACATTATCCACATTACTGGATTCGAGTACAGTAACATTGACACAAGAAGATATATTGGCAAATTGCATGCTCACGATCTTACTATACTGCAGTAAAGATTAGCAATAAAATACACTTTTAGATTAAAAACCTTTAAAATTATCCATTCAGATATCATGTACACATGCAAGAAGGTAAGTGTGCTTTACGACTATTAAAAATTGATATGGACTGCATTCAGTTATTTGTCTTGGTGTAAATTTGGAACAACTCCACAGGCTTGAACTGAAACAGATGATTTACACTGAGCTGAAACGAAGCACGTGTCGATTTTAGGGTTCGTTTAGGAACACAGCTGGATAACAGAGCCTAGGAACTTTGAACCATTTCACAAGTTCCTGAAATGAACCTGAACAAACTACCAGTATTTTCAAATAACTTTTACTGCTATGGCTTTTATATTTTGAACACAAACTGGCCTTTTTCCCCTTCACTATTCGATCACATGTGGCAGGAGATTAAAATATTTTCCTGGTTGATATTATTATGCTTTGCATCTGGGAACTGGGTTTTTAATACCTTCAGATATGTTTGATATTTGATGTGATTTTCTTAATAAACTGGGTTGTTAAGATAATGAAGGAGTCCATGGCTAGAACTGCCATTAGACCAGAGACCCTTTTTTTTTCTGGAAGGCACATTTATGCGTGCAACAGGTAATGGCTGTTGTTCAGTTTGTACTTTAATCTCTAGCAGTCTGAACTGTGATATTACACTAAAAGTATGCCAGTAGAAAAGCAATTTGAAAATATGTCCAGCTTTACAGTCTTCAAGTTTCAGTCTGGTTTCAGTTGACACAGCAAAAGCTGCTGGAACAGAAACACGAGCACTTTTACAGGGGCAGCATTTTACACCAGTAAAAGCAATTTCTCCTTATTTGTCTGAAATTACAAAAACCCGGGGGCTGGGTTTGGGCTCAGTCCCAGGCCAGTGCCCCAGGGCAGTCCCATCCCAGCGGCCGCACGGAAACTGCCTCTCGCAGCCCGGTACTGTTGGGATTAGGAAAATGGAAAGCATAATGTGAAAAAAAACCTTACCTGCCGTATCGTACAAATTGAGGGTGACCTCCTTTTTGCCCACCGTAACGCTGGTAGTATATTTCTCGAAGACGGACGGCGCGTATTGCTGCAAAGGGAGGAGAAGCAGTTCTAGCTAGGGACAAGCAGCTCGCAGCCAGCACCGGCCGCTTTGCCGGGCGGCTCCCTGCCCCGTCGCACCCCGACCAGGCCGGGCCCGGCGGCGGGACAGCCCGCTCACCTCCGGGAAGTCTCCCTTGGCGTACACCATCAGCAGCGACGTCTTCCCGCAGCCGCCGTCCCCCACGATCACCACCTTCACCTCCTTCTTGCCCGACGGGGCGGCCGCGTTGTCGCGGGAGCCCCCCGCCGCGCCTTCGGGCAGAGCCCCGTTGGCCGCCTCCATGGAGCGGAGCGGAGCGGGGCCGGGCCGGGCCGGGCCGGGCCAGGCCGGGCAGGGCGCAGCGCCTCCGGGACGCGGCTCCCCACAACCGCCGCCGCGCTCCGGGCGCCCCGGGGAGAGGCGCCGCCCGCGCCCCGCCGGAGATTGGCCGCGCTGCGGGCGCCGGCGCCTCAGGTACCTCAGGGCCCCGCCCGCGGCCGCGCCGCCGCCTCAGCCCGTGTTAACACCCGGCGCGGTGCTGGGTGCTGTCCCCGAAGCCCGGAGCCCCCTCGGCGGTCCGGAGCGCCCGCGGCATCGGCTCCTCACGGGTCACCCGTGGGGCCCCAGCGCTAGGGTAGCCCCCGGCCCCGGTGGGCACGGCAGGAGCCCTCTCGGCACCCTGTCAGGCCTTTTCCCCGCCAAAACCCACAGGGGCTGCTCACCCCCGTCTGTCCTCCCAGTGAGCCTCCAAGGCCTCCATCCACCTGGGGCCGTTAGGCCCTGTCCCCTTTGCACTTCCCATCGACCCGCCATGTTACCCACGCTTGGGTGCTCATCCCTGTCCAGCAGCTGTAGCACCAGCGTCCTCCCGCCCCCTTCCCAGCCCTCATTTATTCCTCTTTTGGACCTCAAGCACCATTTGCCATTTTGGTTTACCCCAGATCACCAGCAGCTGAGGGGATGCCTTCCCAGTTCAACTTCAATGTCTGCAGCGGCGGATGCCAGTCCCAAAGGCTGAGGGGAGAGCGTGCAGCGGGTGCCATGCCAGCCACGGCAGGATGGGAGGCAGAGACCCCCTGAGGTACCCCCTGAAATGCGTCTTGTTGCTGGCACTGGGAATGGCGGTGACTTGCTGCTTGTTTTCTACTGTATTTATAGCTCGAGTAGGAACCGACAGCTCTGCTCATTGCTTATTCACCCAGTGCCAGCCATTCAAGGTGAGCTGCGATGAAAATAAACCGGAATTTTACATTTTAATTGCAGAGATGTGGTGGCCCCAGGCACCTACCTGGCCTTGTTTTGTACGATGGAAGGCAGGGGATCACAACACCCGGATACGTTTGGCTCCGATGATACACATGTCAGGGGAGTGATGCTGTGTTCGTGACAGACCTGCTCAGGTGTCAGTCTGCCAGCATTCTGCACAAAAAATTGTGTTTCTTTCCTGGCAGGAGTTAACAGTGTGCTCCATCTCAAATAAACCCTATCACTTCTTAAGAAATCAAAATTGACTCTAAAATTTTTTAAATACCACTTGTGGGAATAGCAACAAACCCCCAAGGGCATGCTTGAGTGTAGCAAGATCATTTAATTCAACTAAAAAAAAAAATCACAAACAGGGTCTTACATTTTCTCCTGCACAGTTGTGTCACTAGATGGCCTTCCAGACCGAATGCAAACACGACTGCACTCCATATCTCTTTCAAGGAAGACCCTGCTTTGTGCAGAGGGCAAACAAAAAGCTAGAAAAGGATATTTCAGCGATAGGTAGGAGGAGGGACGTGTAAATACCCAACGAAGTGTCACATAATTCAAATAATAATAATAAAAAAGCAGCCAAATTCACACCTGTTGAAAGCTAACCATTTTACTGAGGAAAAAGTTGATGCAAGCATGTAGAATACACAAGCTGTCAAGAAGATGCTTTATGAAACGCAATTTTATATAGCTTATCTGCAACACAGTAAAAGCCATCAGCTCCTGTCGACTTTAATGGCTGAGGGCATTCCAGTATCACACAAGAATGAATGGTCCAGAAAAGAATTGTTTTACCCTGAAACGATTTATTTGGACCTGGCTCAAAACCACCATCACACTATGTATGATACCATCAACAGATAGACTTAGTAGTCTTTCTGTAACTGAGTACTGTAATTCAGGGTTTTTTTCCAAGTCAATTATTGCCATAAAAGTTTTTTTGGGGATAAAAGTATTTTGTGGGTCATTGTTAGGTTGGGTTTTTTGCTTTTTTTTTTGTTTTTTTTTTTTTTTTGCAAGTCTCACAAAACAATCTTTACATTTCTCACAGCTTCGCCTCCTTTTACATTTTATAGTTAAGAAAACTTTTTAGATTTGTACACCTTTAGATTTGGGATGAAACAATATAAAATGAGTAGATTATAGAATCAACTGTAAACAGTCCAAAGACTGTTTTTAAGTAATGAATGTTCTATTTGTAGTGAGTCAACTTAGTATTGACAGAATATAGCATTTCAGTGTCTCAGTTACTTATTTTTAATTAACAGGTATGCAGTGCTTTAGGCATATAAACTCCTATGCAAAAGCTAAGCATATTTTGCTGACTCTGAAAAAGTAAAATCTAATATGGAATTCTGCCACTGATTTAAATGGAAGAAGATTCAACCCTCTATTAGTAAAATTCAAATCTAATCATTATTAATTGCAAGTGTCCTTCTTCTACTTCTGTTTTGGCCTGTGTATTGATTTTGGCATGAGTTCTGTTTCGCCAAAAGCTTACGCATCTGCAGCTCAAGAGTCAATATGCGTGTAGAGATTTACAGTGACTGTACCAAAATCAAGACTTTAATGGGGTATGGTAAATACCTGTGTTCCAATCTTGCTACCAGTTTGGTGCTCCATGATTGCCAAGGAAAATAATAGGAAGGAGTGAAATGTTAGCACACTGTCTAGGAAGACTGCTCAAAGTTTGTGATTTTTAAAAGATGCTTTAATACTTTGGATGGTATCGAGGAGTAATTCAGGTTAGTTATGAGGACACCCAAAAAAGACTCACAGATTAGGTTTAATATTGAAGCTATGACTTTTTAATAATACAGGGTGATGAAATAAGTTGATACTCCCATTTCTCAAAATACCAAGCCCAGGGAAAAGTGCTTGCAACCTCCTGGACAGTTCTGGTGCAATGGAAGAACCTCAAGGCATATCCTTAGCCTGACCTCCTAAGGAAACAACACCAACGTGCTTGTGCTGCCTCTCTTTGTCCCTTGTGATGTGCTTGAAGAAGTCAAGGAAACTGAGATTTAATAATATTAAAAGCCCATCAGTTTTGTGAATATAGACGAGGGAAGAGAAGCATAACTGTAAATCTTTCTGCTCACAACATACTGTTTTAAATAGTAAATATGTTAACGGATTTGACAAAATATTCTGATTAGCTATGTTCTTCTGTTTGGAGGAACTCTGAATACTGTAAAAATTTTAAGTTTCCAATCAATTAAGCTCTATCATAGTGCATGCCCTTAGGCTAAGAAGCATGGCTTGCAGTAATGGAAATTTTAATGGAAAATTCAACTATTTTAGCTAACCAGCAAGGTCTCAGACTACTGGTACTTCCTCGTAGCCACAATTGCAGAGAGGAGTAACAGCACACGCCATCTACTGTATACTTGTATTATTAGTTTATATGGTAATATAAACTAGACAAGAATGGGGACCTGTTCTTCCTAAATGTCTTTAGAACTACATTTTTGAAATACACTTAAGAATTTTCTTCTTGATAATACAGACCCCAGCTTTACAAAGACTTAACAGTAAGAACAAGTAGCCCATTTATGTCAAAGGAAATATTCATAAACTTAATTGAATGTGCATAACAAAACAGAGCCTTAAATATTTATTTTTTAACATTACCAGTGATATTAATTATTTGTGTTTTCAGTGATGAATTCCCACTACAGCATGTACATATAAAGCAACAGACAATGCCCTGAAGAGTTTACAATAAGAAAGACAGACCCTAAAGAATGGGACCTACCATGTAAGTAGAGTGAATTTCCAATAAACTTCAGATGTTACACAAGGGCAACAATTGTCTGTCATATGCACAGACCCTTACTGAAGCACTGTCTCTGCCCCACAGAATTTAGTGTAAACTGACAGGGCAGATAGGGAACGGGAAACTGTAATGTACGAGAACTGAACTGTACCTTGCACACACAAAGAAGTTATGGGTGACAATATCAGTGTAAGAGGAGAACCCTACGACAAAGCTAGGTATACACTCAAGGTAATTAACTTAGTTTACAGAACAACTGTACAAAATTGTTTTTTCAGTTGTGTTTTTGCTCACAGTGCCAACACTCTTTTAATGCTCATTCAACCCTGGCAGTATCTTTTTTCAAAATCAAAGCTCCCAGCCTCCTTGACTTTCAGCTGCTTCTCAGTATCCATTTCTGTAGTGTTTCTTGCTGTTTCTCTTGCACATGCAGAGCTCTGCCATCTGGTCCTCATGGCCTGATATTTTACACACACGCCCCCACCCTGAAAAATCCCTTGGGCCACATGATTCACCATGTATTCAAACCTTGCCATGTGCCTGTTTTTTGTGTAGTAGCCCCTACTGATGTAAATCCCTTGTTTCATAAGGGCTCTCAATTGCCTTTTTCACTGAAGGCAAGGTGGCTGTGACACCTGCCAGTTTCTAAGACATTTAACCCAACCTAAAACATTATTACACTGTTGTTTGGCAGAGCGGGAACCATTTTTTTTTTTCCCAGTGGGAAGTGCTGCCAGAAAGGTATTAAACTTTCTAGACTATTAAGTAATGTGGAAAAATTATATTTCAATAAGAAAATTTCCTTTCTGCCTTTTCATGCCTTAGGAATACAGTTCCTGTTTCACTTGGCTCAAGTAGCCCATGCACTAAATCAGTGCAAAAATCTTTCAATAAACTCTACATAGAATCTGTCCAAATGCTACCATAGAGTTCAGAGGGCTATGAAAGAAAACAGGACAATGGTCTGCAACAGAAGGTGTTAGCCAAATTAGACACACAACTCAGCAAAATCAGGCAGCAAATATTCAGGCACTTTGATGTAGTTTGGACAGATTTTGTTCATAAACCACTGCTACCTAGAGAGCAGCTATTTATAGGGAACACATACTGTTTCCTGGGTTATTTTCTCTGGTATGCTTTAAATCAGGGGTGCCAACTACGTGGGCCAAAATGGCCTACCTGATGTATGCACGGCCAATGTGCTGTATTTTCAATCTCACCTTTCATTAGAAACTGAGTCTTGGCTTTGCAGTTGCGGGGGGGAAAAAACCCCACTTTACAAACTTGAAGAGTGTGTAAATCAACATGGTAATGTCTCAGGCTGATATAGTAGGTGCTTAGGGGCAGTCTCAAGTTTCTGTTCCTCACTGAAGTGTGAATTCTCAAGCCAAGTTCTTTTATAAAAAATGGGTAACACAAGGTTAAGATCATCCTATGCTTTTTCTGGAACATCAAACACAATGACTGATCTCTGAAAAGCATGAAATGAACAAGCAAGTGTCTGCCAACACCACCATAACTCTGCCCCCACGGATCTGGGCGATATGTGTGTCTCCCAGATGTGCTGGCACGGCTTCACTGAGCGATGGGGAGGAATTTGTCAACACAGGCTGGCAGAGCTATCACAGTGATGCTGGATCTCATCTTCTACCTCTGTGCTGAGAAGTGAATCTGGAGATTTGCCGGAGAGAGGGATTCAGAATGCCTTGTTTCAGGCAAGATCTGCAGGTTGTGTTTGCGTTGGTAGCTGTGCTTGGTTTTACCATGGGAACAGTCAGAAGCAGCGGGTTCAGCAGTGATGCACAGGCTTGCTCGTGTCTGAGTGAGAGCACAGGGCTCTGCGACAGATCTGCATGAAATTAATAAGCATCAGATGCTTTTCTGCATCCAGATTGGCAGCAGAGAATAAATCCCATCAGGAAGTAATTTTGGAAAATGTAGGGAAAGGGCCTGTAAATAGCTTTCCTTGCAACACAATGTGTTTTTACCCAGTATCCAACCCATCTCTTTAGTATACACCCCTAAAATCCCTCTGGTTTATGCCTTCCTGTGTCTTCATTACCCAGGAATCCACCTGACCCAGCAAGCACTGAGATGTTATTTTTTTCAAAATCAGAGCACTCTCTGCAGTATCTCCTTTCTTCAGATTACTCTTCCCCCCTTCTCCCATTCCCAAACTAAGTAATTCCTGGTAGAGAGAGATATTTTCTTTTAATGTACTTGCTGGTTTAGAGACAAGGGAGGATTGAAACCAATAGGACTGTATGTTAATTAGGATGACCACAGCACCAGAGCAGGAGCTGCATTCAGCTTCTTTAGTTTACATAACAGGGATAAGTATGGAGTAGGTGACTCCACTGTAGGTGGCCAAATCTGGGTTACGCTCCCCAAAAGTTGGTTGGTAGATTCCACTAAACCTGAAATGTGTGGAGTTGTACTTTTTTGTGAGGCTTTTGAGAACCTGAAGTTTAAATGATCCCAGGTCTGGCTTGCTAAATATGCTTTCCAATATATGAGCTACAATGCAAACTGAACAAGCACATGTTTTTCAGAGCCATTAGAAGAGTCGGGCTTTGATCAACACTTCATTGCTGCATTGGCTGTGCAATACCCATCACTCTTGTACCTGGCGCAGGCAGGAAGCTCTCAAACCTTTTGGACAAGAATGTGGGGAAACTGGGAATATTCATAGGAGGAGAAAAAAGGATGGCAAAGTAGGCTGTAACAGAAAGGACTGTGGATGAAACAGGGGCAGGCTTTTGCTGATTAACATATGGCACCGACACTAAAAGGCAGTTAACGTGAACTTCGAGTCCTCCCCTCTGGTATTTGTGCAAACTTCCTACAGAAAGGCAGCAACTGCAGACTGAAGAGATGATAAAATCCTCTGTTTATATCCCTATGGGAGACACCATAATTTCTGCCTGTTTTTTGTTGAGTGCTAGAAGTACATGGAGAGCTAAGCAGGATGCACTTGCTCGGTCGTTGTCTGGCTGGGAAGAAGCTCATACATAGGAATGGAGGTTTGGCAAGAGCCAGAGAGGTTTGTGGCTTCACTAGACAAAGGACAGGCCCAGACTGAGTTTATCATCTCAGATGTGAGAGTAGCCATTAACTCGGCCAGAGAAAACCCTGCAAAGACACAGTGATGCTCAGAGTAGGCTAATCGGTAACTTGAGGTGCTGGAAATAAACCCAGTTGTAATTGTGTCATGTTTGCTTTAGAGCTGTGATTTTTGGCCCCTGCCGTGCTTGTGCGAGCTGGATGGGTTGACGGTGCAGAGTGGCCCGGCTGGAGGTCCTCACTGTGAGCCACCAGAGTGGGTTGGGAAGGTATTTGAGCAATCGTGGCGGTGGCATGATCTGGTGTGCACAGGCATGTAGAGGGCAGCAACCTGCCAGCGCTGCTCCAGCCCACGGGTCATCGCCAAACGCGGACTGGCACGCTGCCCTCTTCGAGCTTGACACCGCTGTCCTTGATGGCATGCTTCCTGTGCTTCTTCTCCCTTCCTACACGCATTTCACCCTTCCTGCCTCTCATTGTAACAACAGGCACACTGTCAAGTTCCCAGTTGCTTACTGGGATTAACATAGTAGCTCCGATTTCTTAAGGCGGGGAGATTTCCTGGTTAAAACCATTCTAATTAAACTTACATCTCGCATAATGCTAAAAATGCCCCTGTGTGAAAGGCAGCTGAATACTTGTAAAATGTCAGTGCCCCTAGACCTTTAATGGTCTTAGGAGTCTAACAATAGTATAGACAGTGCCTGTTCAAAGCTACAGAACTCCAGACAAATGGAAGAAGGAAGCAAATATAGCATCCCTCCAAATCTGACATCTTAGACAAAAATCTTCCAAGTATGATACATATCTGGCTGCGTATTTGTCAAGTTTTTTATTGGCTTGAAATACACACACACACACAGAGCCCATAGCAAATCCTTTCTACTGTAGATCTGGGTGGGCACCTCTGTTTTCCTTTTAGGACTCAGTTTTGGACCTGGGCAAAAGTGTTCTCACTGAACAGGCCTCCAAGCCAGCCAGGGCTGGCCACAGAGGAGGGCAACAGCTGCACGAGCTTTAATTCCTCTCCCCGCCCTCCCACACAAATGTGCCCCTCAATCCTCTGTCTGGAGGAGCCAGAGAGAGTAAAATATAGCTCCCCCGCTTCCCTGCCAGCTCTACTGGCATTTCCTATTATGCAGCCAATTGCATGTTAGGCAGAGACCATAAAGTATTTTTTCATGTGGGCAGCTGAGCGGTGGTGAAACTACACTCTCTTTTGGTCACCCCCCCCCCCCAGATGTTCGTGACACTTTTTTACCCCCCCTTACGCAACACGTCAGGCATTTGTGATAATTTACTGCCACAGGAACCACTTCCTGCACACTGCTAGCAGCAAGTCTTCCCGGACTACTGGCAGGCATTGCGCAGGAAAAAGGAAAGGCAACATGCAGGGGAAGATGTTGGGAAGTAAAGGGAACCCCGTTCTCCATCAGCAGCTCCCAGAAGAGAGAGGGGGAGAAAAGTAGCGATGGCTTTGCGGATTTAGTGGAAACTAACTTCAGTTTGGAATTAGCAATGGCCTGCCCTCTTGAAGGTTAAAACAATTAAAGTATCTTGCAAAGGTATTTTAAGACTTACCTTGAAAAACGAAAAAAAGCTAAAGCAAGTACGCAAATAAATTAGAAACTAGGCAAAGATAAGAACAGAGCCTGTGGGAATCAAGTCTAAACAAAACGCAGGGGCTACACAGTGAGAAAACCACAAACGGCAGGGGTTGACAAGTAAAACCTACAGTTCACTGCAAACATGAAAGATGCGGTTGTATTGCACACCTCCTCTTCCCAGGTGTAGCTGTCTCCACAAGGTGAAGGGCAGTAATGAATCAAGCTCCTTCCCTCTCTTCCTGTATTTTCTATTCAATTATTCGCAGGCTGTGCAAGTTCTGCTTTATTTCCCCTCTCCATATGCCACACTCTCCTCCTGGTTTTTTTTAATTCCGAATGGTGCATTTGGCCTCTCTCCCATTTCTTTCTCCTCGGTGTGTGCCCCCTGCTCTGCTAAGATCTGCTGTCTTTGTAACCTCCGCTGTGCACATATGCTGGCTCTCCGTCTACCCTCCCTGCCACCCCCTGCTTCTGGGCCATCAAGTGTCCCTTCGCTTCACTCCAGCATTTTTGCCAGGGGCCCCATCAGCCAGCCAGAAAAGGAACAATTTTGCTATGGCCACTGCTCCCGTTTCCATGCTGCCGGCTCCTCTCCACCGATCAAGGGGAACCCATGTTGCTCCTGTAGTACAGCTGATTGGTAGCGAAGGCAAAGCCGGCTCTGCAGCTGCTTAGCAACTGGGAGCTGCTGTTATGCAGCAGCATAGAAAGGCAATGGATGGCACAGCATTCCCTAATTCTGCATGTTCTGGCCCACTCGGCTGAAAACCGTGGCTTAGCAGACCAGCTGGGGCACTCCCAACTGTCCTGTCAGAAAATAAATCAAGATGGGGATCCTTAATTGCAGATTTGAGAGCAATGGCAACAATGTCAAGGGCAAAACTGTCTTGGTCTTGTGTCCTACATTGTTTGCATCACACCAGTTAGAAGAAACTGCTCCGATTTGTAAGCTAAACTCATTCCATTCGACCTTTGTCATCACTTTCTGGCTGCAACATTTTATGCTTCATCACTTAGAATGTTCCCTGTATGTACTACATTTGTTAAAAAGGCTCACAGGTCTCCAGCTACCATCACATCTAGACTGTTTAATGATAGGTGTCCAGATACACAAGTATTTCAATGCATAAAAATCCTTTTAGATTACTTATCTGTATCTTCATTTCCTTTTGATGCAAACTCTGTGAGTGCCCAAATTCTTTAAATGGTACATTCTTATCATTCTTTTTTTTTTTTTTAACTGTACTGTTTAGGCCATGAAGCACTGAACTGAAATGTTCTATAATTTGATGGGTTTAGAATGTTGATTAGAATTGCCAACCTCCTTGATTTATTTCATGATTTTTATAAGCTTGAAAGTATTCTAAAAAAATAACTGGTTGTACATTCTGATGGAATCATAGCATTTCAATAGCAGCTGCATTTCAATAGGCAAGGAGCAACACAAAACATTCTCCAAGTCAGGTGTTGAAACAGCTTCTTTATTCCTTTATAGCTCAAGAATGATTAGATCTCTGAAAGCACTCACTACCTATCTTACGGAGGTGGCTTTGTCATAATACTAGCAGAAATAAAATGAACAGATACAGTTTAAAAAGAAACCAAAAACCCCAGCCCTGGCAAATATCCAACATGTCCATCAAAAGTTGTATGGATCTTAAACAAAAGAAATGTTTGTTCCACTACTGAGCATCACCATACATCTCTCTGCACCCAGGCAGCCAAACAACACAGCAGACTAGTGATTCCCCATCATTGTTCAATGCTTACATCCCATGCATCCTCAAAGCATGCTGGGACACAGGTGAAATCTGTCAGGAGGTTGCTTCTTTTGGCTGAGAAATTCCCTAGACAGATCATCTGCTGTTCTTAGGAAGAAATGAAAAATTTCATGGCAAAAAAACTGAGCAGGCAAATACCCTGTCCATATTCCCACTCAATATTCCTTTGATATTCTTAGCCTGGTTTCCTAAAAATAAAACAGTCTAATGTGACTGTGTTGTTCTGTGTCATTTTTCCTCTCCTTCCTCCAATCTCAATCAAATGAGGCAATGGGGAAGAAGTCCCAAATGTATTTAGGTCTTGAACGAATAGCTGAGTAGAGTATGTAGTAGAGGCACCACCTTGGTCTCAGGGAAAGGCAGGCAGAACTCGGCCCTTGCCCTTACCAAGGGGAAGTACCGCTGCCTGTTCGGCCCCTGTGGAGCTCCCAGCCAGCACATTATCCCTTGCTCTGCCAGACAGGGCAAGCAAGACTGGGTAAGAACTGGAAGATTTGTCAGGGGGCATTTATGGACCCAAATCCATGGGAAACAAAGCTTCATGCGTTTAGCTGCCGAGAGAGAAACTGTTTTAAGAAATTGCAAGTTTTGGTGGTAAATGGTAATAGCACTAGTAGGAGATGTCTGCAAGAGGGCTGATGTGCCATACTTCAAGCCCTGTGAAGCATTTATGTGATTATAAGTAGGAGAATGTAAGAGCAAGACAGCATAATCAAATGGACTAGAATCTGGAGCAGGCTGCGCTGCACCCCGCCAATGCACCGGGGGGAGAGAGGCCGCTGCTCCCCGCCACTCATCACATGGCTCTTTGTTTGAGACACGAAGGCACAAAGGTCTCAAAATGCAGTTGTAACCACCGTGTCCTAGAGCTGTCATCGTTCTTTTATGGGCCCTGCAACTACCTGTTTTGCACCCTAAATTATTTAATGGCTACGTTGTAGACACTACAGCAGGCAAATGCTGCAGTGTGCCTCCTGGCTCCCTTCCAGTGCCTAAACTGGGCTTTCTTCCCATGAAACTGGGGTGTGGCAAGAGGATGGTGTACATCCAGACCTTCTCCTGACACAGTATTGACACAGCTGAGGTGTACACACACCTGGAACGAGGGAACTCCTACAGTGGAGACAGAAGCAGTTGTTTATCTGGAAGAAAATATGAAATCATTACCAATCAAGTTTGTAGGTGACACTCAACAGTAGCAGGAAGGGGTATTAAAAAAAAAAAAAAGCCATTGCAAGCCACAATGCTGTCTACAGACTTGGCCTTTTCAAGAGGGCCAAGCGTAAAGCCATACATGCAGAACAAAGGGCACAAACCAACGGGATGGGGGTGCCATCCCAAGAGGGAGCAGATCTGAGAGTATTTTAGGAGCCATGCTGGGAAACCAGCTGAACATGGGCTGGTGTAATCCCTGGATGCCTAACAGAGACATCTCAGCCAGGAGGGCTGTTGGCGTGGGTATGATCAGCGCTGATCACTCTGTCCCCTTCTGCCCAGATAAAAATGGTGAAAAACTGGAGTGTTCACAGGGAACCGCGACAGGAGCGACTACAGGATTAGTAAAGATGGACCAGAGGGGGAGCTCTGCAAGTCTGCAGCTGGACTGTTACATGCTCAGTTGATCTGCCTGTACACAGCTACACAGGGACGGAAATCTGGTCATGGAGCAATCCTCTGTCAAGCAGACTGAGATACAGCAACATCCAGAAACTGAAAGCAGAAACTAGACAAGTTTAAAAAGGTATTTTGACTTCTAGTCTGTCAGGTAGATTTTGATGAAAACAATTTAGCAACTCTTATTTTACTCTCTCTCACAGCCCATTTAAAAATGAAAATCTGATGTTTTTCTAAGATGCAGATATGCTGCAATTACATTCTTTCAAATGAGAAAAAGCAACAAATTCACGAAGATCTCATGACCTGCATAATGCAGGAAGTCAAACCAGATGAACCTGGGTCTCTTTTGTCTTTCATAATCTATTAATCTAGTTGCCTTGCACAAGCAGTGGATTGTGACATGAAAACCTTCAATATAAAGGATTCTGTGTACAAGCCAGTCTAAAACAAAATGTTGTAAACAGTCACGATCATTGTTTGGCAGAACAGCTGCGTATTTTTTATTTCACTTTTCTTCTCAATCTAATTTGCTCTTGTTGCAACACTTTGCCGAAGAAATTAAATCACTTCTTATTGATAACAGACAGTGAAATAATTAGCATAAGAGTTTTCCACTCAACAATGCAGGGGAGGGACGCTGTGGGCAAGAACAAACCCCTTTGCTTCAAGAATGTGCATAGAGTCACCACAAGCTGTTCAGAGAAAAAAAAAACGGTGGTTTTTTTTTTTCCCTTTCCCCTGAAAGATCTCTTTCTTTCTCTAAAGAGTCTCACACAGTAAACCAGGGTCAATCTAACTCAAGTATGAAAGTCTGGTTTGACCTTTCTGGGATTTAAACATGCTGTACCAGAACATTTAGCTTTTCAGATACAAGGTTCAGCCATGAAACCAACCACTCTGAGAGTGCAACCGGTCTCAACTGCCTTGGTGACTTTTAAACTACACTGAACATTACAGTCATTTAGAAACTCTAAAAACAGAAAGAAATTTTCAGCTCAGACTTACAAAACAATTTCCAGAAGTGCTGAGGACCCACACAATTCACTGGGTCCGCACGGTGGGCTCGCTGTACAACGCCTGCTGCCCCAGCAATTTCTGGCCCTGGTTTGCACATATGCGGCGCTAGGCACACGCTTTAGGACCTCTCCCAGCTGGAACAGTTCATGGATTCTACCATCGGGAACGGCTGTCCTGAACAATGATTAATTGCAGACAAAGATCATAGTCCTGGAAAAATGCGCAGAGAGGTGCAAGTACAGACAAAGCTGTCTAAGCTCCCACAGTATTATGGTCTGGCTGAATCGTTTCAAAGCCTGTGTTAGGCAGAGCTAGTTTGCTTCAGGGTTGAACAGACCAACGTTAAGGTTTAAATGCAGATATTACTAATATCCAAATATTTATTTAAACATAAACTTTAAATCCCAGGAAAGTTAATAGTCAATGCTGTTTAAATCTTTTTTTTTTAATCACTTCATGTGCTGACTTAATTCATTATGATGCAAGCTGCAGAAACGTTTTCATTACAGTTCAAAAAAACCCTACAAAACCACGAACAGACCTACACCGTACTTTGATCTACATGTCGCCTGTTTCAGCCATTTCCAGGAAGCCAAAATGCTTTTCACCTCTATTGAGAAATAGCAGAGGAGCATTTTAATGGTGTTTAGCTAAGAATAACGTCACCGTTTCTTCCAAGTTTATTAGCAGATTATTATTTAAAGCAATGGTAAACCAGGAAGGCAGTCGCACTGCTGGCACGAGCGAGGGCCAGGCGTTTAAAGAGGGCTCTGGCCACACAAGGCGCATCTTGCAGGGACTGAGCGCCGGCTCTGGCGGCCGCGGACCGCCATGGCTCCCGCAGCTGCACCCCGAGATGGGGGCACAGAGCGAACAAGTAGAGTTTTAAAGCCAGCCTGGCCATGCGGAGACTTTTTTTTTTCTCCCCCTCCATGGAAACGTGTTATGTTTTGTGCGGACGGTTTGTCGCTTCTTCTCGACAGAGCCTGACCCGGCGAGGACCGGGGGGGGGGAGGACGACAAGAAATGAAGAGATGAGCGTAAGCCCTCGCGTCGTTGCGAAAGGCACAGGCTGCAGTGCCTCCTTCGCGGCAGCACCCTGCTCCCTCGCAGGAAAACACCCCTGAGCCTCGGCACATACCACAGCACAGGTTTTACAAACCCACGGAGCGGCTGGTCCTGAGCCGCAGGTACTGGCGGGCAGGGCGCACCCTGCCCGGCACATGCCGCTCCCGCAGGCAGCCTCTGCCAAGCAGCCACTTACCTTCTCCCTCCCACAGGGTCCGCAGGACGGTCCTGCTCTAGCCTTACCAGGGAGGCCACCTCTCTACAAGTGTTTGCTTTTCCTCCCTGTCCTGCCCTCTGAAGTGGTTGCTCAAGCCAGGCTTTCCTAGCTCACCTAATTTGGGTCTGCAGTGGAGCACAAGGTGCAACTCCCCGCAGAGCACAGCGAGGCTTGTGAAGCTCCGAAATAACCCCCACGCCTCCACCCAAAGCGAGCTGCAGGAAAATCTGTTCGGGGGGAAAAAAAAAAAAAAAAAAAAAAGAAAAAAAGAGGAAAAAAAAAAACCAAACAGGCACATGTAACACCTCGGAAGGCCATGGCGACTCGCACTGCAGCACGGCAGCCGGCTCCGCGCCAGCCCCGGTTGCGGGCCCGGGGAGCTCGGCGCTGCAGGCCGGCCGGGCCGGGCCAGGCCGGCATCCCACCCCAGCTGCGGGCGGGAGGAGGCAGGGCAGCGGCTGCCCCGGCGGAGCGGCTGGGCGATGGCGGAGGGGGGGAAAGCCCAGGAGGGGCAGGAGAAGGAAAACAACAAAGAGCCATGTGACGAGCGGTGGGGAGCGGCGGCCTCGCTCCCCCCGGCGCGTTGGCGGGGCGCAGCGCAGCCCGCTCCAGGCGGGGAGGCTGGCGACGCCGCCCTGCTCCTCCCGCGGCCAGCCGCTGCCTGCTCATTTGCCTGGTTTACCCCCCTCCATCCCCCACAACTGCCTCGGTTTTGTTTTTTTTTGAGGGGGGGGGGGACGACGACGACTGTTGTTTGTTCCTCTTAATTTTTTTTTTCTTTCTCTGCATTAGGCTACTTTCATGTTTTGGTATTTATAAAAGCAAGCGAGCGGGAGGCTGCGGCGGGGGGAAGGGAGGACGGCGAGGGGCGGGCGGCTTTATTTATAGGCACCCAGGGCTTCGCCTGCATTATGCGAGCTGCCTTTGTCCTTCCCCCCCCCGTCCCCCGTCCCCAGCCAGGCTGGAGTGCCGCCAGCCCCACCGCCCGCAGCGCTGCCTCCCGCTGCTGCAGGGCGCTCCCCGGCGCGGCCATGTTGTGCGCGGCAGCCGCGGGGAGAAAAAGCCGCCAGGCGCCCCACTCACTCCTCGGCTTCGCTTTTCACAACCCCTCACAAAGCGGTGGGGGAAGGGGGGGGGCGGGAAAGGGGGGAGAGAGGAGGGAAAAAAAAAAAAAAAAGACAAAAAAAAAGGCCATTTCCCTCCAGTGATCGGGACGCGAAGCGCCGCCAGGCAAGTGGGGGAGAGCCCGCCTCGCCGCCGCCCCAGCCCTGAGGAGAACGCGGCGCCGAAGGAGAAGCCATGATGGCGGCTACCCTCACACAACATGGAGCGCGACCGGGAGCGCCCTGCCCGCCGCCAGCCGCCCCTCCCGGCGCCCGGGACACGGTGCTTCCGCAGGCTTTCACATAATAAAACCACCAGACTTCGGCGGGGAGGCCATTTCATGGGCTGGGTGGCTGCACTAAAGCACAACTGCTGTGAATATCAACTGCGTCACGGCTCTCCAACTGTAAAACTCAGGCTGCAAAGGGTCCCTCACTTGGAAGGAAACTCCCTCATTTTGGATTTACTTCCAGACCTCCTTTTTCCCCCCTCTCTCCAAGTCACTGCCTCTCGGTATGAAGGATTTTACAGTGCTTTTTAGTGAGACAGCCGCCATTAAGACTCACCGTCTTGAAAAAACACCCCCCCCATTTTGTTGCTTTTTTTTGGTTCGAGCTTCTGTAATTAGACGGATAAAACATGGTAGGGATCCCTACCACCACCACCACCGCCTTTTCGCCTTTTTTAAAATCAACCTCAGTAACATCTTACTGTTCGCAGGCAGATTTTTTTTTTTGTGCGTTCAATTTAACAGTCACGTAACGCCTGCAATGGATTCACAGCGTCTCTCCGCAAAAAAAAAACCACCCAGGGCTGCGGACGACCAAGCGCTTTGTGCAGAAAGAGAAATCCCTCCCTGAAAATAGACGTTTCAGAGACGCTGTTAGATGTATCTGAGGAGAAGGAGATCGCCACCGCTCATACAGACGACCATTAGGATCTTTCCGCCCAGGACAATAACATTAGCCGCACAGGCCTGGTCTATATGTTTCTCTGCAAGGGCAAAAGGGTTTACTTACCCGCGCACCATAGTTGAATGCAGCTCTGAAGGTGAAGTTGTTACGCTTTTTTAAAATAATGGCTATAAATATATATGATCTGTATCACCACTTCTCTCGTAAGTTTGCAAGTCAAAGCAGAACTTGTTAAGATAGTTACAGATCTTTGTATGGCAGTGGTCTAGCATCAAAAAAAAAGGGGGGGGGGGGGGGGAAGGTATAGAAAAAGTTGTCCAGCTATGCTGACTGATCGTACGCAGTGAGGACTCCTACTCGAGGCTTAAATCTACCTTCCTGTGGCAGATTTACTCAGTACATAAAAAGGACGTTCAGTGTTTTTCCACAGAGCACGCAGACACTAAAAATATTCTCCTAAATAGTTTTAGGAGGCACATGTTAGTGTGAAAACACCTGGTTAACATTTACTGGTTGTAAACAACTTTTAAGCATCTCTTAGCTAGATATTTTGCTTTATAAGTAAAATATTTCAAAAAGCATAAATTGGTTTAGATAAACAGACAAAAACATAAGACATGCAAATGAAGACTTAGCAATCAGGACCACTTCAGTAACATTAACATGAAAACTACACTTAGCAAGGACAGAATGGATTGGGTACTTACAACATAAGAGGAAAGAAAGAAAAAAAGCTTATCATAGTACAATTGCCTTTTTTTTTTTTGCCAGAATTCACTATTCCTATGCCTATATTTAAAACGTTACCTTGTAAGCACCAAAGGAGTTAATAAAAATGGCCAGGATTCAAGTGTTTAATACAGGAAATACTCTCTAAAATTTATTGTTCGGTCATCAGAGAGCTGTATAAAGCTTAAAAAAAACCCCAAACAAAAAAAAAATTAAAAATAATGTATTTACTTTTTTTTTGGCATTCGAAATTGTTAACTGCTGACATAGGGCGTGCCATGACCTAGTTACACAAGACAAAGATGGATCCCGAACCATAAGGGAAAAAAAAAATCCGCACTTTTTTTTTAAATTTTTTTGTTTGTTTGTTTTTAAATCTTCCTTCTTCAGTGAGTCCTCTACCATGGTGCCAGACATTAACACCGCCCCGAGCGCTCCCCCGCAAGTGGACGGTGTGGATTCACATGGCGGATCCCCCTTTTGGAACAAAGGAAAAGCCCAGTTGGCCATTTCGCTCCATTGCAGAAAAATGGCTGCCTGATCTGTTGGCCTCTCCTTAGCTGTCTGCTGAAGGATGTTTTTACACCGCCGTCTAATAACTCAAGCCCCATGGAAGCTGCTCGCCCATTGGCTGCGGCCGCCCCGCTGCCTTTAACCAGCCAATTGCCCGACCGCGGCCGAGCCGCCGCGGCCCCGCGGACCGAGCGAAGCTCGCGCCATGCGTCCGCCGCGCTCCGCCCGGCTCCGCGCCCCGGCGAGCGGCGGAGGGACCGCGCCGCCCGGCCTTTAATACCTAAAACAAAATGGAAGCTCCCCGCTGATTGGCTGCCGCCGGCTCCGGACCTTTAATAAGCAAAACTGCTCCCCTCCTTAGTCCCCCTCCCTCTCTTCCTCCCTCCGTAGTCGCCGTGCGGCGGCGGCGGCGGCCCCCCTCCGCCGCCGCCATCCCCCCCAGCCGCAGCAGGGCGGCGGGCTCCGCCCGCGGCCGCCCGGTCCGGGCTCGCCGAAGTCTTCCCCTAAAAAAAAAAAAAAAAAACTTGTCCCACCTATAGGTCCATCTTGTTTAGAAACAGTTTGCGCTAAGGTAAATGCAGCGGGCAGATTCCACTCACCCCCCCGCATGCCGTTAAGCCCGGGGCGGGGAGGAAAAAAAAATAAACCCACCCCGGCGGCGGCCCATGCGGCGGCGCTCGGCGGCGGCGGGGCGGCGGCGGGCGGCCGCGGGCCGGGGGCTGCGCGGCGCGGCCGCCGTGAATGTGCAGGCGGCGGAGGGCGGTTAGGCGTTCGCGGCGCTCGCAGCGGTGTATTGTGGGAGGCCGCCGCCGCCAGCAGCGAGCACACACAATATGTGGTGGCTCGCGAAAACGGGAGGCAGGAGCCTGGCGGCCAGCCCGCGCCGGTAACCGGCCCCATGTGAGACGGGAGCTCGCCTTTCGCCGCCCGGAGACGATCGGCCACCGAGCGCGATGTCTTTCCGAGAGATCAAGGCGGGGGAAAAAGCCAAGCACCCTGAAGATCATGGCAAAAAGCAGAGTTCAAGTGAGATTGGGTCTTTTTTTTTTTTTTTTTTTTTTTTCCCTCCTCCTCTCCTCCTCCTCCCTCTCTGCCTCTTGTCTGGCTGGGGTGGAGGGGGGGACCCGGCTGGCAATTCCCCCATTTTAGGGCTCGCTTCGCGGTGGATTTCCTCCCTGCCTGGGTGTGTAGAGCGGGCGGCTCGTTTAAAAAAAAAAAAAAAACAACGAAGAGGTCTTTGTTGAATATTTTTTTTAACTTTATGGTTTTCCGTGTGGTTTTTTTTTTTTTCTTTTCCCCTTCCCCCTTCCTTCCCCCCCCCGCCCCCCCTCCCCGTCCAGGTTGGATCAACGGAATGGAGAACAGCACGCAAGCCAGCACTTCTGTCGAGAAAAGAAATCACCATTGGAGAAGTTACAAGTTGATTATTGACCCGGCTCTGAAAAAAGGACAGCACAAACTCTACCGTTACGATGGGCAACATTTCAGCATGCCTGTGAGTGGGGGGGGGGGGGTCGTGGGTTTCCCCCATTGTGTTATGCCCCCCCCCCCCCCGCGCCTGCCCGCCTCCGTCTTACCGGCGTTTTGGGGGCTGGGGGTCTCTCCGGGTCGTGGTAATCCCTGTGGTAGCACATGCGTGTGGGAGGGGGGTCTGGGGGACACACATACAGCCACCAAAGTTACTGCCACCTGACACACTGTATTCAACTGTCAGGAGCCCGAGAAGGAGCCCAAACCTGCGGCTTTATTTCTGTGTTTCCAATCTGTGTGCGTTTCCCAGCAGTATTGCAATTTGACACGTGTGTGTGTGTGTGTGTGTGTGTGCTTTCCCCTTCCCTTGAGACAGCCCGTGCTTCCTTGGGGTTTATTTTTTCTTTTATTTGTGTCTTAAATTTCAAGCCCTGTTATTGCTGGTTTTGTGCTTTTTCTCCTCCTCCTCCTCCTCCTTCTCCTCCTCCTCCTCCTCCCAGAACTCGGGAATCGCTCCTGTGGATTGTGTCAGGGATCCCAGAATAGGGCGAATATGGACCAAAACTAAGGAGTTGGAGCTGTCTGTCCCCAAATTCAAGGTACTGCCCTGACTTTTGGGTTTAGCTCTGTATTCTTGTTTATCTGGGAGTGAAGCTTCAGTTCCAAGTAGTTTAATGGACCGTTTAAATGACAGTCATATTCCTATTAACATTATTATTTGGCAGACTGTTTAACAGTAACAGTCTATAAAGATAAGGAGAAATCAGTGCATCTGTCTAATGAGATCACTTGGAGGTTTTGGAGCTGTGTCTTGGGGGCTTCTCGGGTGGGGGGCAGTGGAGGGGGGCTCTCTGCTGACAGTACTGCTCAAAATACATATTTGTAGCCCAGAAAGGAGCCGGTTTCAATGAACGGCTGCAGCTGCAGAGGCTCTGCTCAGCTCCGGGGTTCATCCCAGAGCCTTGGAGGCAGTTTTCTTTCCACAAAGTTTGCAGGATGCTTTAACCCTCTCCCTCCCGTGCCATCCTTATGCCCTCCCCCATGCTCGTTAACGATGACGATTATTTTTGTTGCCCCCCCACATTGTGCCCGTTTCCAGATTGATGAATTTTACGTGGGGCCAGTGCCTCCCAAGCAGGTCACCTTTGCCAAGCTGAACGACAACATCCGCGAAAACTTTTTGACCGACATGTGCAAGAAATACGGCGAAGTGGAAGAGGTGGAGATTCTCTACAACCCCAAGAACAAGAAGCACCTGGGCATTGCCAAAGTGATCTTTGCCACTGTCAAGGGTGCCCGGGAGGCCGTCCAGCACCTTCACAACACCTCTGTCATGGGCAACATCATCCACGTGGAGCTGGATACGAAAGGTGAGAGGGCACATTTCGGCCTCACACGTTTGTGTTTTGCGGTGCCCCTGCCCGTCCCTCTCCCAAGACGAGAGGCTGTTGCAGATCGCAAGGGCCCGGCAATTAAAAATACGAAGGGAGTGCTCTTGTCCCCCTGCGAGCGGGTCTGGTTTCTGGGGCCTTTGCAAGTCACGTGGAGCCAAATGTGTTGTCTGTTGCTAGGAGACAGCCCTGTAATTTGCAAAATGCTGCCATCCTGCCTGTCCCCTGCCTTCACCCTGCCCCGTCCCCTGCTCTTGGAGGCCTCCCGTGCCCCCCATCTCCATGTCCCAGGCTGGCCCCACTCGGCCACCTCCCAGGGCTGCCGGACCCCGTGGCACCTGGCTTTTGCAAACTTGGGATTTTGGGGCAAACCTTGGGCGTTTCCTGGGACCCAAATCTCTGGATTCTGGCGGCGGCAGCGGGGCTGGGTGCTGTCCTTTGCATGCCTGGCATTTCATTGATACTTAGCAGCAAAGTCGAGGCTGGCAGCAAAAGAGTGCACACGCAGCACTTGTCAGTGTGTGTGCGTGAGTGTGTAAGTGTGAGACTGTCTCTTAAAGTGACAGGAGCTCCCACTCCTGGAGGTAGCCAACTCTCAGCCCCAGACCCGAGCCCTAGGCAGCCCAATAAAATTTCTGGAAGTATGACAGCATCGCATTTCACCGCTTTGTCTTTTCTCTTTCCTCCAAGTGTGTTAGTGAAGGGCTTTGCTAAAATGTGCCCGAGTTTTAGAAAATGTCTAAAGCAGAGGAGGTGTAGATCAGTTGCTGCTTGTACTTCTTCATTGCAGACATGGCATTTCTAGTTTAAAACTGACTTGCTGCACTCTTTCTTGGGAAGAGGATGCTGTTAACACCATTTTCTTAAAAATGCTGATATTTTTGTTCCGTATTAAAAGGGTTCAACAATTTAGTGCCCAACCTATACAGCAATTGGTGTGCCACATGTGTTAAAAGGGTATAGTAGGACGTTTGACATTACTGGTCACCGTTAGAAGAAGTATCACAGTAGTAGTATAGTATTTGATATTGTGAGCCAAGCTTGATCTTACATATGTATACTTTGAAATTCTAGTATCACTAATTTTTACAGACAGGCTCCTTCCCCTGCTTACTTTGAAATTTGAAGGTAAAAATTACATTTAAGAGCAAATTAACCATTTGCAGATTCAATAGTGTGAGCTAAAGCAGGCTCGTAAGTGGTGGACGTCTTAATGAGAGGCATTTTAAACAAGCTGATTGTACTACATTCGTACTTGTTCTCCTCCGTTTATAAACTACTCTGCAAGTCTTGAACAGGCAGCTGTTCAAGAAAGTTAGCTGTGCATCAGGAAAATGAGAGGGGTTTATGCTTCTGTTTCTTGGGAGAAAACACTGAAGTCTTAGTTTCAAATTGCGTTTTGTTTTGTTTGCCAGCTGTATGCTTCTAATGGTTTTCTTTTTCCACAGTTGCATCTCTTTCATTCTTAAAGAGTGAGACTGTCAGCGTGCTATAGTCTGTCAGAATCAAGTAAAAATGTGATTCCTAAAATAGCATTAGCAGGTTAGGACATTATTAAAATACATATGTATAGTTTTCAACATTTCTTTCTAGTATTCAGCTTTTCAAGAGAATGAAAGGTTAGTTAAAAACTTGATTTTCATAGTCTAGCAAAATAAGTATTAGGAGCAAAAATGTCGTTTTATCTATCTGGCCAGAGCACAGGCCTGGGAATCTGGAACTAATATATCCAGTCTCCTCATCTAAGACAAGCTAGTTTAAAGCAACTTCTCTGCCTCAGTTTATCCATCTACAGAATGGACACAATAATTACCTGTCCTTAGAGAAATAGATAGGAATCATTTCACATTCATAAACCTCTTTGAAAATGAAATTTTAACTTTTACTGCATTATATTGAGTTTCCAGAAAGAATTATGAAACTTTTAAACAATTACTTTGTATTTATTTGAAGACATGTAAGTAACCCTAACAATTACATATCCACGGCATTGTAGTCTTATGGAGTGGTGGTGTGTGTTAATATTTCAAACATAATGTTTCAAGCATCTCTTCAAGCTCTTGTAGTGAAGAGATCTATTTTGTCATGACTTTAGTTGAACTAAAATGGTTAACATAGTTGAGGATGTGGCTCAAGACTTTGTGAAATGAGATTTGATAACCAAATAACCTCATCTGCAGCATTTATTCAAGATAAATGAGTGTTTTCCAGTATGCAGAATCGTGCTAAGGGGTGCTTTGCTTTCAAATTGCACAGAGTGATTCACAGGGAGTTTGGGGTTTGATCCTGCAGGAACTGCTCATGAAAGTAGTCCTGTTTCGGGGGAGATCTTGCCTGAATTCATTTTCTGGGCTCAGGTGCTGGGTCTGTCCATTTTTCTGTGTATTCTTTATCCTTCCATGTGAAATTGAGACGGTTTTGAGGTCTGATTCTGTTGCCCTTGAAGCTGATGACAGATTTCTTACAGACTGCAAAATAAGTAGGATTGGGTTTTTGTAGTAATGAAAAATCCAATATTAAGAAACTGGGTCTTTGTAGAATTCAGGAATGTAAAGGCTAAGGTTCAGTAACAATATATGGGACAGTTTGCTTCTCTGGCTTTTATTCTTCGAAGGATGCTGCTGAGCACACCTTAAAGTAGGGGGCCGGGGGGGGAACGATTAGTCAGTGTCTTTTTGGAAAAGCAGCGTTAAGGGTTTTGTCTTCGGAATTCCCATGCATCGTGTTTGCATTAATAACAGCCAGTTTCTACTAGCAAGGTGTGTTGGGAGAGCTTTCTGAAGTGGCTCTGGGTGTCGGCAGAGGCTTGTCCCTTGGGTGAAAATTTCACTTCTCAAATCTGCAAGCTATTTGCCTGGCATTTTGGAGAGGAGGTAAACTGCTGCTTTCCAGAAAGCATGGTGAAGAGTAGAGCTGCCAAGCAGGCTGAGAAGAGGAAAAAGGATTTAGAAACCTCCTTGTCTTGGCTGGAGAAGAGAGTGTCTGACTTCACTTGCCCAGCAGATTATTTAAAAATGATCCCTGCGAGCCTCAGAGGTGATACCTGCTCCTCTGTTGTGTAGATGCAGCAGGCTGGGAGTGGGAGCAGGGTCATGCAGGTGTCGAGAATACGTATTTTTACATCAGCTGTGTTATTTCTGTTTAATGAACTCTTCCATTGTGGTCTGTGCAGGTGAAACCCGCATGCGATTCTATGAACTGCTCGTTAATGGTCTTTACACTCCTCAGACCCTTCCTGTAGGCACCGAACAGGATGTATCGCCAACTGTAAATGAAACTCTCCAGGTATGTTTGCTTAGTTTTGTTTTTTTTTAAGAGTAACTTTCTAGAAAATTCCAAACAAATGCATCATTAACATTAGCGTTTTAACACTTTTAATTTAGCCTCTTTTTTTTTTTTTGTCTTGCCATAGTTTCAGTGGATGTTACTAATTCACATTTAAATATAACTTGGTCATAATTGCCATAGCAAATGTAACTCTCTGTGAATGCAGTGCATGTGGCTAATCTGTATGCTGGTGTCTGCATAGCATGGTAAGTGCTTTTTGTCTTTCTGAATGAAAAATACCTACAGAACCGACAGTATGTGCCCTATTAACATTAGAAATTCCTGCAGTTAGGACTGGAACAGATTTGTCCCTGAGATGAGATTATTCCCTTGAAGTCAGGGGGAATGATTTACAGTGGTACATTTGGCCTAGCGTCTGCAGTATGTAATCCTTAGCGTGTATGTTCTACAGCCTTGCTTAAAGGCTAAAAGATGGAAGGTGTCTGATCTTGAATAGTGGCATAAATTTTCCAGAATCTTAATTAGTCACTGGAATCAGTTGTTAATAAAAGTGGACAGAATTCCTGAGGGCTCCCAGGGGTCCGTCGATATCTAGGGTACAATTCTCTAGATGGCTTTGTACAGTTACCTGCTCCCCTGTGAACCCCACTGGGATGAGAGGATGAAGGGTAAGTGAAGCCTGTTTGTGTGAAGTTGTCAGCCCCCTTGGCTTGTCTAAATGTACTTTGGCTCCTGATTGTGACTTAGGAGCCCACTTCAAGGCATCAAATTTGGAAGAAATTTGGCAGAGATTTTTTTCTTCTCCCCCCTTCTCTCTACTTCTCTGCGTTCTTATGACTTCTTAAAATGCCATAAGTTCATTAATTCTGTGGGCAGATGTTTTCAGGACAGCTAAGAGCTGCACATTGAACATGAAAATCCCATTGATCTGAAAAAATAAAATACTCCTCCCACCAACCACCCCAACAGCAACAAGGCAAAACCCCAGTATCCTTTTAACAAAATCATAAAGAGATTGATTCTTCCTTACCTCCCAGCAAGATGTTTTTAAAGGCAGGAGGGAGGCAAGTAATGATTTTGCTGGGAGCCCTGCTATGAGCAGGGCCTGGCTTTTCATTTCTGCTGGTTACACATCTGAAATAAAAATGGACAGATTTGTTCTTACTCCTTCTTCAGGGTTAACAGCAAAACACTTAATTGGTGGTATCCCCCAAAGTAGTCCCTGCTGTGATTATCTTTAAGATTGTTTCTCTAGGATATTGTGTTCATGTATTATATTATGATCCTGAATTGATTTTTTTCCCAATTACCACCAAAATTATTGCTTTTTGGGTAAGTTTAACTGTTTGCAGTATGTTCTTGTCACTCAAATCTGTCAACAAACTTGTTTGCTGTTGTAGTTTTAGTAAAATAACTCCTGACATTTGCTTTCCACCTCATGCAGAGCAGCAAGGACCTGACAGTTCTGTGAGCCACAATCCCTGCCTCTAGGCCATATCCAAACCCCACTGAAAAACAATCCATATCACATCTACACCAAAGGTGAAGAGATGTGGATTTTAGCAGGAAGCACGTGGCTGGTTCCTGACCCTTTCTGTGGATTTTAGAACAGTTGAGGAAGAAACTTTCCTGATGTCCATGTGGTTGTGGTCTCTAGGGGGTCACACCAAGAGCAAGTCCACACTATTGAGTGGGTGAGATGGGTGTGAGCGTAGCAGGCAGGTGAGAGCTCAGCTTGAGTTTGATGGTGCTGGCATGTTTCAAGCAGGTCATTTTAAGGGTCTCTATCTACCTGTGCTTGGGAGAGGAGCAGCCAGCCTGTAGTCTCACCAGTTTGCTATCCTGGTGTGCTTCTGGGGAGTTGGAGCTCAGTCCTACCTCTCTTGCTACCAGGAAGATTCTCACTGAGCTCTTGCTTTGCATTATGGAAAATTGGTTCCAGCACTGATGATTAGTGTGGCACTGTTATGACTCAGCAGAGTCTGAGTTGGAGCAGGACTGCTCCTAGAAACCCCCTGAATCTGCCTGTGAAGTGAGTTGGAGAGCAGTTACTTGGGTGTTCTGTAGGCTTGTAGGGTTTCAGTTTCAAATGCCATTATCAGTAGTGCTCTACCTGAGCATTTGTCTTTGGGAAGGGGTTTAAAATGGTGTTTCTGGCAGTTGAGAACTTTTTGTGCCTTTTATACCTGTAGCCTTCTCCCTTGTTGTTACAGATGAACATCTGGTAGAGAGGGTGTTGCGTCAGCTCCCTCAGTTGGACCAACACAAAGCCCTGCTGCCTAGGTTTGGTTGCAGGCTGGGAGTTTGCTGATTTTTATGTTTCGATTTGTTCACAAAAAAGATAAATTGATAATTTCGTATATCAGAATTTTCGTAATTATCTTTCCTATTTGCAATTTAGACAAGACTTACATAGTTGATAGGAATTGAAACTCTTAGCTAAAAGTACTGTGCAAGTCTCCTGTTCACCTGATGCTCTTGGGTATAGCTTATAAGCAATACTGTTGTATCTGCTTTCTTCTTCCTCCTCTTATAGACAAGTTCCTCTTTGCTTGCCGCCTTCTTTTAAATCAAAGGGAACTGTTAATAATGGATAATGGTTTGTGTTTTCAGGGATGCTGTAACCTTTTTTTTTTTTTTTCCGTGGAAATCAGTGCAAACTTCTGGGTACTCCTCTGAAAACCAAATGGATTAGACAAATATCTCTTAAAAAGTGTGTGTTTAGGTGCTTTTCTCTCTTCTGTTTTTATAGTTGACGGATTCCCTGAAGCGCCTGAAAGACAGTAACCTTTCTTCTGCGGGATCATCTGTTACCCCAAACAGTAGCACGCCATTTTCCCATGACACAGCCTATTCCAGCTGTCGGCAAGACACCCCAAACTCGTACAGCCAATTTACCCCACAGTCCCAAGGCACACCTCACACCCCACGGTTAGGGACGCCGTTTTCCCAGGATTCCACCTATTCTAGTCGTCAGACAACGCCTGTGTACCATTTTGGGCAGGACAGTGGGTACAAACCCAGGAGACACGAAACAAAATTTACAGATGCCTACAACCGTCGACCAGGACATCACTATGTTCATAACTCGGCAGGTGTTTACCGAGGGACAGAGCATCAGTTTAGTACATACAAATCCCATCAGCAGGAGCCAGTTCAGTTCTCTCACACTCCTCCCCTGAGCCACTCTAGTTCTTCGAGCTACAAATCTGCCTTCTCTCCCTACCAAGCACCAGCTGTATTTCCTCAATCTGATGAGCAGCAGTTTCCCCAAACTTCCAGGGAAACAGAGTACCGAAGACCTGTGCCACCTCCCACTGAGATGGTTGTGGAAAGCAGCACTGCCACTAACATCGATTTTGTCCCAGTGAAGGAGAAACAGGAGGACCCTCCGCCCTTGCCCGATTCAAACTCTGTTCCTGAACCAAGCACAGCATCCTTCTCTCAGACTCCAGAGAGAAGTGAGACCCCTGGCACCCCCACCATGGAGTCTGAAATGCAGCATAACAGTTTAGACTCAAGGATTGAGATGCTCTTAAAAGAGCAGAGAACAAAGTTACCCTTTCTTAACGAGCATGACTCGGATAATGAGATCCGAATGGAAGGTAGCCCTATTTCTTCTTCTTCTTCCCAGCTCTCTCCCATCCCAATGTACAGTTCAAACTCTCAGCCCGGTTACAGAGGTCAGACACCTTCGTCGCGCCCTTCCAGCACAGGCTTGGAGGACATTAGCCCAACGCCGTTACCTGACTCTGATGACGAGGAGCCCATCCCTGGGACGGCTTCTCTGAGTCAGAATTCACGGGGGACATCGGAGGCCAGCATGACTCCCATTGATCAGCTGAGCAGGACCTCCAAAATTGAGACCTCGGAAGCTAAAGAAATGGTGCCTGGTGACCAGACTCCGACGTCAGAAAAAATGGATGAGGTAAGTGAGCTGGAACTGAGTTATGAAGCTCCATGCATATGTGCAGAGCTGGACAGGGCAGGGAGTCGCTCTTTTCTTTTAGTGTCATTGGAGCGTAGGGTTTCTGGTGGCTTTTTCTTTTACTCAAGGCAGCTGGAAATGAGTTAGACGTGACACAAAGTGATGGTCTTAATCAACTTGCTAGTCTCCAGCTTTCCTTGTTTATAATAGCAGCCTGCTGCAATTTATAGCTTCAGGAGAGCTCAAGGACTGCACAAGCCACGGAAGTTTGGCCAGTGCTCATGCTGTGTAAATGTCCTGAGTGTCGACAGACACTTGAGCCACTAGAGGAGTTAATCGAGCACTTTCTGCCATTGCTTTGGTCCCTGAGCGTGGGTGTGTATGTATGCACACACTTGCTTAACGGGGCTTTCATGTTATGCCGAAGTATTGAATGTATACTTTGTTTGATAGCTCTCCAGCTATTTGTGCCATCTGGTTTGAACGGGAGACAGTTGCTGGGTTTTAATACTCGCTTTGCTCAGTTGAAAGGGGGAGGTAGTTGGCTTGTGGGGGATGTGCTCCACTGAGTCTTCCAATAATAGAGTGGAGCTTGCTGCCTCTGCTGGGGCATTTGTGGCTGAAGGGACAGTGAGAGCTTAACAGTGTGGAATCGTGCCAGCAGACAGAAATTACGTTGCATGGTGTGTCTGTTGGGGAGGTCTGTTGCAACAAGTGTGAGTATTGCTGCAGTGGATGTGTCGGTCCTATTCTGCTGTGTCAAGGAATGGTCAAAATACAGGTCTTCGCAAATGCCAGACCCTTTCTCCTCAGCTTATATAATAGTCATGCAAGCAAATAAAACTGCTGTCCCTGGTGTGCAAGAACTCTGCAGTAAGGGGTCCTCAACCATCCTAGAGGGCTGGTCTTGTGTGAATGTCCCAAGTGTGGTAGATCAATTTAATTCACTCATGAAAGTTTGCTGGGGTTAAGCTGGCAGAATGGATTTCCCTCCAGTGGTCTACAGTTGTGAGGTTTTCACCTGAGAAGCGGCTGCATTTCAGGAGAGGAGGAGCTGCTTCTGTAGTTCTAGGGTTTGCAGAGTGCTTAACTGGAGGAAAAGCACTGCAGCAGTAACATAGTGCAGGTCTGAGTGCTAAATAGAAAAAAAATTGTAACTGTACTGGATATTTTGTTTTTTCTACGTGCCTTTCCAAACCTGCTTGTCCTTGCAGTTGCCAGTTTAACCTTTGAAACAATTCAGCTGCTTGAGGTCTCATTCATCATCTAGGCTGGCCCAGGCTCCCCTCTTGGGAGGCGAGTCCCTGGCTAGTGGGACCTGATGATGTATTAATTAGGAATGGAGTTTTCATTCCTTGAGCTCGGTCTGGCAGGCTTAAGAGGGGATACTCTTAGTTTGTCTAAAAAAATGAGGAAGGCATCCCTCAACTCCTTGCCATTCTGGGCTTGTATCTGCTGTCCTTACTCTCGTGCAAAGAGGGTTGCAGCTGATTTTGAGCATGTTTAGGAAGATGGATAAATGCCAGCATGATATGTGGGGTCAGGCACTTTCTGTAGCTAAGATCAGCGTTGGGGGACTGGCTGGGATGTTATATTTGTAGGTTGTGATATGGGGCAGCAGCATGCTGATGTTGAAGCCCATGTTAAGTCTTTGTCTCCCCTTAATGAGGTGCTGGTGTCAGAAGTTCACATCGATGGTTCTATGATACAAAATGATACAAATGCCTCCATCCTCTGCAGAAGTCAGAAAGGTGGTAGCAGGGTCTCCATGCAGGTCATTGCTGCCTTAATTGTCTCCTCCCCCCCAAGAAAAGTTTGATGTTTGTTGTTGGAGCTGTTTATTCAACCCTCCTCTTGGTTACAGATCACACTAAGCTATTCTGGCACGTTTGAAAAGTTGCCTGCGCCTTTCATTGCTCCTTCTGATGCACAAAAAACGATCTCCATGTGTTTTTTCTTCCTTCCCCCGCCCTTCTCCCCCCCCCCCCCCTAGTTTTTTGCTTTACAGAAAGGCTCTCCTGGCTTCCCTTTTGCTGAAGGAACAGAGCTGAACAGTGACTTAACATAGGCTGAAATTTGAGCTGCAGCTTTCCAACTGAGTTAGAGAGGGGCATTGAGTCTGTCTGAGGGCTGGAAAGCTGAACCTCCGGCTTCAGCCTATTGTGATACCACTATTCAACTTCCAGTCCTTCAGAGAATCCTTCAGCAAAACAGAGGGAAGGCAGACACGAATATTTCTAGTGACTCTGTGGTGTGGGGAGTGGAGCAGAAATGATATATTAGCGTAGGGAGGGCTCATTAAGTATCATAAGGAAGCAATAAAGGGCAGAGAGTTTGAACTTGTTATTTACTTCATATTTGGCTCTTCAAGGGTTGGAGCAGCCCCAGGCCAGCTCTCTTTGGGCGGGTGCTCTAGCTGGGAAAATCTCAGGATTCATAAGGATGCCAGCAAAGTTGCAGGGAAGATTTTCCTGAGACAATAGGTGCTTTTCAAGGACCTACTCCTGTTTCCCATCAAAACAAGCACAATTTTTGTCAATGATTGCTAATATGGTAACATTTGTTCTATAGGTGAAGCGCTGTCAAATCGTCAGGCAAGTTAACCACCCCAGACTTGCCATAAGTAAAGGAAGTACAGCCAAGCCCCAGCAATTGCTCTGATTTATCATGCAAGACCCCGGAGTTTGATTTCAAGATCTGGTATGATACTCCTAAGCCAGAGCTTGGCAGGGAGTTTGGGTGTGGGAGAGGAAGGGCTGTGCATCTGTCTGCAACACCTAACTCCGACTAATCTCAGAGCAGTGATTATGGTCTGCAGAGAAAGTCCTGCTAAGCTTAGCCAAGGGATGAGCGCTGAGAGGTGGAACAGAGCGGGATGTGGGCAGTACGAGGTAAGAGGAGAAAAGGGATTCTTTACAAACAGCACAACCTGCCAGCCTGGAAGACAAGGCAGAGAGGGCTTTTTCAAGAAACTAGAAGTTGGCAAGGAGAGAAAACAGCCGGGCTGCATTGTTATTTTAGGAAAATTTTTGAGGGTAGTAACATACAAACTTTCCTTCCTATGTTCCTGAGAGATAACAAGGAAAGAATTGTAATAATTTCTTTTTCACAGGATCTTTGCTGTTTCAGAAGTGCAAAGGTTAAGTAAGTACAGTTTGACGTTTTGACATCCCATTTGAGCCAGGTCTTGTTTTTGCTTGGCTTGTTACAGGAAGAGGCCCTGCCTATGTGTGCTGGGGAGGGTGACAGACAGGATTGTAACAAGTCACTTTCTTGTAATATTGATGATGCCTTTCATGTTTCAGTTTATGTGAATGTATTAGTTTGTGTGCATAGCCAGTGTATAATAGGAAGTCTGTATGATTGACAATGGTATTTTTCCAGATTTATAAGTACAAAAGTACTTTTTAATTGAAGGATCAACAGACTCCTGTCTTCCTGGTAGTTTGGCTAAGCACCTAGTTACTGTGGTGGGGTGCCTTAAAAATGCCAAAGATGATAATAAAAATAAAGATCCTGAAACATGAATGAGGTGAGAGCAGTTCTCTTGCTGCTCACTGTGAATTTTATCAAATGGTTTGGGGAGCGAACTGGAAGTTGCACAGTGCACAGCAGCCCGACAGAGACCCCAAAAGCCACTGCTGTCACCAGCACCCCTCAGCGTCTCACTCAGCTGTTGTAAATGTTTTTTGCCATGCTAGATGCTGAGGTGCCTCTTACAGGACAGCATTGGCATCCCTGTTACAAGCTATGCATATGCAGCAGATCCTCTCACAGTTACCCAGGGAGAATTTCTGAGCTGCGCTTACACATAGATGAGGTGGGTCAGGCTCAGCCCTATGGTGAGCTCTGCTGAAGTCCCTGAGGTTACATCTGGGCTGAATTTGCACTTCGCATTGAAGTATCTTTGGGTTCTTGTGTGGTCGTGGCCAGAACTGGAAGAAATTTATGTTGAAGTGTCACATTCTCCCTCCGGAGCCTTAGCAGGATGTGATGACATTCTCTTCAAGACACTGCATCATGTCTTGTGCCACTCCATGCTGCTGCATCGCCATCCAGACCAGGCTGTGTTTCAGTAGCTGGTAAATGGTTCCCCTTTCCTACAGAGCCAAGTTCAACCTTTAGTTGTCACGAGCGCCTATGAGAAAAAGCGGTGCCCCAATGCTGTCGAGGCAGCAAGAGGAGCTGCAGGGGGTTTCTCTGCCAGCAGTACCTGCCATGGTTGCCCCAGGAGTGGTCGATGCCCCTTGGAGCTGTGCTGCGCAGGAACGAGTCGGTCTCTGCCTGCAGAAGGATGCTCTCTCCTGTACCCTGCTCCCATCTGTGGGTTGTGCGGGGTTGGAGGCAGCCCCGAGTTCCTGGGACATTGACAGCAGGTTAGATGGAGCCTCCTAAAGATGAACCCAAACGCACTCTACTAAAGGATGTTTCTGGGCTGGAGAATGCAGAAGTGATTTATTCAAGGTAAATGCACATTAAGGTTGAGAAGGTAGAGTCTTAACAGCCGGGAAATTTGATACCTTGGTTTCCACAGTAACTGTGCAAGAGCCCTTATGCCCGTAAGTAGCTGTTATGTATGTATAATATATATGGGTACGCCTGGGATCCAATTTACAGCCAGAGTGGGATTCATCATTTCTGGAGGGAGATGGGGGGAGTAGATGTGGGGTATGGTTGCTCTGAACGTATTTTTTTAATTGAAGAAGGGAGAAAAACCTGAGAGCTGTGATTTATGCCCAGTCTCATAAACACTTTTTCAAATTTTCCTGCCTCCTGAGCTCTTGCAAATGCGATCATGCCTGACAGAACCGGTTCCTAATGGAAACTCAAAAAATAGGTATATGTTATGACCATGAATTTCCAGAAAGGCAGCCAGCCAATGCCCAGGCAGCAAGGATTTGGATGACTGCTGTGGTTTTACATGTGAATTACCAGCCATACTAAACCTGTGAAATTAAAATGAGAGCAAGCTGCTTTAACTGTGGGTTCAGTGCTGCCCTCCCTGACCTAGGCACAACAGCAGCGAGAAGCCACAGGGACTTCAGGGGATCTTGTGGAGTTTAAGCTTGTTCAGAAAAGAAAGGCAGCACACAAATCCCTCAAAAGATGATTTAAATATGACACTACACTGGACCCTTTTGAGACCTCAGAGATCTGTTCAGCCTTCATGCCCAGAGGAGGGAGCATGTTGGGGCAGGACTGCAGCCCTGCACCTTCCTGAGGATGCTCAGGGTTCAGGGTCAATTCCTGTATAACCTGGCCAAGGTGAGGATATCTGGCTCCCAAAGCAGTGGAAATGCAGGGTTTTGTTATCTTACGGGTTTTTTTTGGAGCTGATACTGGAAGACCACAGGCAGGGACTGCTTCCTTGTACCTCTGATTAATTTACCACATGATAACCTGCTGCTCCTACAAAAATTTATATGAAGTAGAGAAGTCTCTTTGTGTTTGCTAAGCTGTATTTGACTTTTGACTTTTTGTATTTGTCTCCAGTTTGATTCTTGGGAGTGCTTGCAAAACTGGTGGTTAGCAATGCAGAGGGCTTGACCAGCCAAATGTGTTCAATATAGGAAGCAGTGAGAGGTAACAAGCCCAGTGTCAGTTTTTACAGTTGCTTTTTCAGAGCAGAATTGCATAGGATTCACCTGCTGTTCCTGGTGATGCACCTCCTCATACATGTGTTCTCATCGGGGGGAGCGGGAACTAAACGGGGAAATACTTGACTGTTTATGGTTTGGGTTTTTTGGGTACCTAACAACTTCAGTGGAAGGAGAGAACTTGTCTCTTGTTGATAACAGAGCTAGAAATGGTGAAATGCTTTGGAGTGTAACTGAAAAATAGAAAGCAGGCTGTGGTTGGGAGGCTGAGTGGTTCTTTCACTCTCTCATACCAGGCCAAGACTTTGAGGCTTTTGCATTTTGCATACCTGATAGAAATGACATTGCCATCCCTTTTTATAAATCACTGTTGCTGATTATATTCTTGCCACTAGCTCAGTTTGTTCTCCGTTTTGTCACCAGTGACTTTCTGTAAATTCTCAGTTCCTGGTGGACTGGGTATATATAATTAAATTGCTTGTTAGTAGGTAGAGCACTGCTTATTTTGTGTTTCTGTAAGCTCTGCTGCTCTGGAAACTTAGATCCAAATTGCAATGTTTTAACCATAGCATATAGATTATGGCGGAATAATATTTGCAAGTCTGAGCTCTGCAGACCATTTACTGTTAGAGAGCCCTTGGCATCTTCCTTTTGCTGCTTATAGAGTTCTTTCTGTTCTTTTCAACACTCAGGTTTTAGCAGTGACAATATTGAATGTTCAGATGTCATAAAGGCAGGCCATGAAGCCTCACATTGAAGTGACACGTTTTCCTCGCAGTTTCTCCAACCCATTATCATTCTAGTTGCATTTCGCATCTGATGGTTGTGAAAAGTGACCAAGGGAATGCAGACAAGTTACTGGATGGCAGTATGTGTTGCAACATGCAGTGACACTGAGAAAATGTGGCAGTGTGTTAGGTAATCTGTAGAAATATTGAGAAAATAATTGCTGTTAACATATTGTGCTGGCAGCCACCCGAACAGCACTAATTTCTGGGTCTGATTTTGAAGAAGATGGAGCAGCCACTGTGTTCTGTATGTGTCTGTGTCTGACACAGAGCAGTGAGCAGACGAGCGCTTATTCAAATTTCTGCTGGCTGTTGCCTTTCCTGGAGTCCTCTAAATAGATGCAGTTCATCAGTTGAATGTTTTTTCTGTATGCATCAATTTTGAGTCCCATGACTTTGCCATCCCCCTTCTATTAATTTTAGTTTTCAGTTTGGGGTACTTGTTTGTACCTAGCGAAGACGGGGCAAAACTCAAAATGAAACCCATGAGTTCGTTAACTCTGCGCATCACATACCTGCCCACGAGGGCTCCTTTGACCCAGACATGTTACTGCTGTCTCAAGGTTTATTATGAAAGTGCAGTGCTTGCTTTTGGAAATGTCCATTCATTGTGAGAAAAAGGTTGCTCAAATTTTTCAGCTCCTAAACCCAAAGTATTTAAAAAAAGAAAACAAGTTTTTTAAAAGGTCTTTTAAAATGTTTTTTATTCACTTAGTGCTAAAATGAAGCCAGTGGCTGCTTTCACAAGTTTCCAGTGATGTAGACAGGCCTGATGAGGTCAAGATGCATATAAAATAGCAAGACAGCAAATTGGGGTTTCTAATTTCTCCTCAGATTGGAATAGGTTCACTCCTGCAGGCATTGCAAAAGTGTTGCTTCAGGAGCAGTTTGAGTAAAGGAAGTTGTTCGCGGCTTGGTCTTCGGCAATCGCTCTTTGCATAGAGGGCACTGTGAGCGCTGCGCAGACACGGCATGGGGAGGAAACGAAACTGCTGCTTGAACTCAAAGCTGGCAGCAGTTCTTATGGTTTGGAGGTTTGGTTGCAAAAGGGTCAGACAGCTGTAGCAGAACTTCCAGTTTTCACTCGTTGGGACTTGGGTGTTTCGACTTAGGTACTTTTTAGTGGCATTTGGATTTGCTGGCTGCTCTGAACGTGTGTTTTGTGGAGTATGTACTTATGTGGAGTTGAAACTTTACTAAGTGCAATTTATTGCACATCTTTGACCAGCTCACCTGTGTGTTCCCTAGTATCTCTCTCCATATCAGGCGGTAAGTCAGGGAGATCGTTAGGAAAAAGGCTCTGAGAATGGTGAGGAGGAGAAGTAGAGATGGTCCCACCAGGGTCCAGTCCTTCCTATCTTTCCTCCTTGCCTGCACCTTCAAGCATTCAAGGTGGGATGTCCTCAAGCTCATCACTGCCCAAATTCCCTGTATCCATGAGTGCAATGGCATGGAGCCTTAGGAAGAAGAGGGCTGAGGATGATGCAGGTTGGGTGATGAGAAGGAAGGACTGGGGTTTGTTTTTCCTGGGGTTGAATCAGCCCTTTGCTGGCCTGATCAAGGAATCAGATGTCTGCTGCTTTCGTAGATGGTGTGGCATGAGAGTTGCTTTCTTATATCCAGATTTTTCCAAAAAGATCTGTGTGTCACAGTGAGCAGTGTAGTTTTGTGTTTATGTCCAAGTGGTGTGTCCTCCTCCTGCTGTGCAGGATTAACATGCATTGCACGTGTTGGGGAGAAGTTCCCTCTGGAGCCTGGGGAAGGCCTGCTGAAGTAGGTGGCTTCTTTCCAGGTTTCCCTTCTCCCAAAGGAGCTTGTTATTTCTGGTGCCTTGTGTGTCCCAGGCAAAACAAAATATATGTGTTTCAGGTGATAGCAGTGTTATTTGGTGGAAGCAGGAGCTGGTTTAATGTTGGCGCATAGCTCTGGGGATAGTTTCCCAATCCAGTCCTTGTTGCTAAGTGGTTGCCAAACATGGTATTTTGGTCAGCAGATGTGGCTGAGAGTTTCCAGTGCAGATAATTGAAATATTGTCTTTGAATGATGCAGATAAATGTGAGCAACTGTTATCATGGTGCTACAAGCATTTTGCTATTGTCCAGGAAAAAAAATACTTGGAAAAGATGAAAATCCTTAGTACTGTATAAAATTATTCAAATTACAGTAGAACATAAAGGGCAATCTACCAGTTAAATATATGCCATGGAGGTATGTGTGAAAGGATGCATTTTGGCATGGGTGTCTTCATGAATTTATTTGCTTGTTAATATAATGTCAGGTGGGATGTATCTCCCAAATTAATCAGAAAAGTGGTAACAGCAGATGGGTTTGCAAACCTGAGGTGTATTCCAGGTCAGTGAGAAGCAGGTAGGAAGGTGGCGTGGGTGTAGTGGCGAAGGGCAGCCTTGCCCCAGCAGACCCCTGATGGAGGATGGAGACCCGATGCTGGAGTTGCTTTTAAATTCCCCAGGAGCTGGTATTGCGCAGGGAGCAGCCAGCCTGGCTGCAGGACACCAGAAGTAAGTGGTGATCCTTGCTGGGTTGGATGCTCAGGCTTCAGCTTGAGAAAATCTTGTTGCATGACTTTGTGTTGGCTGGGACGCGGGTGCTGCAAAAGGGCCATGGCTCAAGGCTGTAGTCAGGTAAGTGCCTTTTGGCACGGCTCTGCGAGTACACGGTCCTCTGAGGGGACCCTGGGGCAGCTTTTGCAGCCCAGCTCAGCTGGCTGCGTATCGCTGTGGGATCATGGAGCCAGGGGAAGCAGACAAGGAAGACACGAGGAACTGCGCGGGTGCGTTTGCACTGTTTTTTGGGGGTCTATGACTGTGCGGTAGGTGCAGCTTCCACATGGCCTCTGTCATTGCTCTGAAAGTGTTTGTGTGGATCTGCTTTCAGTGTCCAAGCTGAAGAAAACCTGAGCTTTAGATAGTACCATGCCTTTAAAAAAAAAAACCAAAACACTAGCAAACAAAAAAACTGAAGGGCAGTTTATAGTAGTCTCTAGACTTCTGAATTGGGATGGAGATTGTGTTAGGACTAGATTTTATTGTAAGTGAATTTGGGGCTAAATGTACAAACTGACTTGTAAGAAGGATGAATGTTGGACCCTTGTTATGACCCAGTTTTTGCAATATTTTTACTATTTTAACTGAGCTCTGGTATAAAGAATATTGCACAGTGTAACTGTGTTCTAGTGAGGCACAACCTTAGTATCACATCCAGTAAGTGAGATGTATTGAATATGGTACGTGGTATAAGAAGTACTGTGCAGCTCTGGTGCTTGAGAAGGTGCTGAGGCTGAACTGTCCTAAGAAGAAAACTATTACATGCAAACCACCAAGCCAGCTGTTCCTGTGCAACTGCTAAAAAAAAAAAGATGCCTGTGCCTTCCACCTGGTCACCTGGAGCAGTGCATGAAGGGCATAAGCAGAGAGCCATGTTCGGTTGTTTTTGTGCCTTTCTCAACTATTTCATGCAGCTCTTTAAAAGAGTAACCTGCCTTTTAAAGAGTTCATATGTAACTTCAAACTAATGAACCAATCTAACGGGAAAGATGCTTTAAAAAATAAAAATAAGAGCTGTGTGATTGAGCGTGGTTTAGATATGTCTGCTCAAGTATGGGCTGTAGAGATGCTGTACTGCTGTGTGCTTCTGCAGGGCTTCGTACTCGTCTTGATCATTTTAGCAAAGCTTTTTAAAGCAAGTATTAAGGAAGTGAGTAAAATAAGTGTCACCAATATGGGGAGGCCTGAAAGAGCCTGAGGGCTGGAGTGGTCAGTCTGAGGAGCAGAGCACAGGTTGTCTGGCACTGGCTGCTGCCACTGAACTGCTCTGCCAGTGTGCACGCAGCCCTTCTGCTTGAGCAGTCATCTATGGTAGAGCTTTTGATGATGGCTTTGCTGCAAGAGAGAACAGAAAGAGACTTTGGACTAACTCATGAGTAAGCAAGGAAAAGGCATGTCTTTACCTTTCCACGCGTCTTTACCTTTCCTTGGTTGTCTGTGTTGTTGGGGGTTATTTCCTCTAGGTTACTGAAAAACCTTCAGTGGGAGGTCAGAGCAGTTCATGCCATGCAAAAACCCCATCAGCACCAGGGCTGTATGCGGTGGTGCTCCCCTGGTGTCCCTCTTAGGACCAGCAGATTAGGACGTGATCTTGTTCAGTAGTTGCTGGTGGACCTGTCTTCCACAAATGTCTAATCCATTTTTAAACCCATCTGCACTTCTGAGTCTTTGCAGTATCTTGTGGCAATGAGGTGTACAGCTGAATTTTGCTCTAGATGAAGAGTGTTTCCATGTGTTTGTTTTAAATCTCCTGCTTGCTAATCAGGGGACAGGTGGGGAAATCAGCATACTCTACCTCTTGTCTCTTTTTTGAATATTTTATGCCTGCACAAATGGCAGTGGGAATGCAGCCCAGCTGTGGGGTATTTCCACTCTGGTAATTTAGAACAGTTGCAGTTACACAATTTATTTTGCATATAGTGGGGATAGTTTAATAGCAAAAGTTTGGTATCTTCCAGAAGGCCATGAGAAATGCCATGTTCTGCACAGAGATTATTTTGTTAAGGGATCAGTCAACAGTTGGCAGCTAGAAGGGTTATGTTTCCATCACCCGAGAGGAGTGGTATGGGGAAAAAGTTGCCTTTCCCTCACTGAGGAGGTTTTGGAGAGGGACAACTTGAAGGTATTTCTGGCTGGATATTGCTTTAGGCTTTGTCTTAGAATGAGGCGGATTTTTAGTGTTTTAATGAATATGTTGTGTACCTCAGCTGATGTGCTTCATTCTGTCCTCTCTGACTGCACTTGGTTAAATCAGAGTACAGCAAGAGAAGGAAAATCTAAGCAGGAAATAAAGCAGTGAAAAATTCAAGATGCCTCCAGAGAGAAGATTGGTAAGAGAAGAGAAACGTTACCAAAGAGGAACTGTTTCTTGCTGGCCTCACCCTTACTTTTGAGGAAGAACATCTCTACTCAGCCGCTTTAGCTGCTTGAAATAGGCTCCTTGGAGTGGAGCGTGTCCTGCGGTCTAGCTGGGTTTTAATACAGCTAAGGCACTTTGCTGGGAAGGACTTGTTAGCTTGTGTTGTAATGCTCAGAAAATGAGTGGAGCCTGCTAAGCTCGTTAGGGTGCCAGTCATCATTTGTGGTCATTGCTGCAAAGGGCTCGCAGTCTGGCCACAGCCAGTTAGAAGTTTTTGTCTCGTGAGCCTTGTTCCCCAGGGTCATTCTCTATTGCTGTGTCGCAGCAGGCCTGGAGCACTTGCACCACCTGCAGTGGGGGCTTCATCCAAAGTGGTTAAATGCTTTTTGTCAGACAGTCAAGACCAGGTGGACTGGCTGAACAGTCTTCTCTGCAGCAGTTTTGCTGGGAATTTCAGAAACACAGCAGATGTCCTATTGTCCTGTCTTGGGATGATAGCAGCGGCTGTCTCCAGAACAGAAGGACGCAAGTTTTCTTATTTGAAACCATACTGTGTTGCCACTGTGACTGTGCTCAAGATGATAACAAGGTCCTAAAGTCCTTATTAACAGTATGTTCCCCCTTTCATGCTTTCTTATTTCTTCTCAAATAGTTGGTACTGGGATAGTAGAGAGCTCCTGGGAGGAGGGTAGTGCTAAGTCTGTGTGACCTCCCAGGCCAGCAGTGGAGGGCTCATGAAATCTCAGCAAAAGTGTTCAGGAAAGGGAAAGGTTCACATAAAAATCAGGACTTTAACTCTTTCCCCTTGCTCGTTCCACACTTTTTGGAGAGTAAAAGCTGTACTTGTTTGGAAAGGGCTGTTCTGGGCTACATCAGTCAGCTGTGGGCTACAGGCTCCTGCGTTTTCTTGCAGGTGCCAAAAACAGTTAGGCCTCTTTGCTCCCCAGCTGCATGAAGAGATCAGGACTGCACCCTAGAAATTCAGGGCAAGAATAGCTCAAGCTCTTGGAGAGCGGAGGGAGAAGCCAGGCTCGTCATTCAGGATACCTCTTGAGAAAGGAGGCAAGTGTCTGAACTGCTGCCTCGGGATATACTAATGGCACCTGGCTCTGAGAGCAGACGGCAGTGAGCAGAAGAACATTAAAAGATGATACTGATGAATGATCTAACAAAAGCTCTTCTTTTTTTCTTTTGCCCATTGTCCTTCAAGACCTCAATTCCTTCGTTTCTGCCCTCCCTTCTGAGGAGACTCAACATTGCACAGGTTGTGTTGCAGACGTCCAGGTCTTGCAAATGAAACTGCTGTTGCTACTAATCCTGGAAATGCAGAGAGCACTGAACAGAGCACTGAAAATGTTACCATAACAGTAATAGCCGTGTGATTTCAGATACTCAAGGGTATAGTAGTAGTATGTAAAAAGGGAAGAATATCAAATTGGCCTAGTTCTGCTGATTAAAATGTGTTTAAATACAGTATGTGCACAACCTATTCTTCAATAGACTGATATCAGCTGGGAAGCTAAACTGTTTTCCCAGCTTATCTGCTTTCTTGTCGACCTGTTGGTAGCAAGATCTGAATTTGTGGCTCCATTTGACCTAAGGTTTAAGTGTGAGGGTAAGCTCAGGGGATGGCGTATGAGCTCCTGCCGGGCACTGAACTGTAAGGTATCTGTGTACTCTGCACACTCAGTTACTTTTTTTAACTTATAGATGGACTCTGATCTGATGTTGCCAATTCCCTTCTTTATCTTCAGTTGTAAAGTACCTTCTACTCTCTAGAAATGTGGGTGTGTTTTTGCACACCAGCGTGAAGAACAAAACAGAGCATTTCAGAATCATTTGGGAAATGAGTTCTCCGTATACCGTGTGTTTTCTCCTAAATTCCTTGCTTTTCTTTGCAACTTTAGAGAGGGAGATGCTGCCTCAAACTCTGCATCTTTTGTGTGTGTACAAACCTTAGAATAAAATCTACTGATAACAGCTGAGATGGCAGAAAATGAGAGAGAAGCCCATTGCGTGCTTACTGCCGCCTTTCTCTTTTTCAGAGAGAGTGTTTAGTTCCTCTGTTGGATTTGGCTGGTTTGTTCCCAGGACTCTGCATCACTGAACCTGGTGTCTGAAAACAGCTTTACCTGGGTAAAGTCAGTCTGGCTGTATGAAAGTCTTTGGGAGAAGCAGAGAACATTCCCTGACTAATTTATCTGTAGGGGGTATTTTCTTGCCACTCTACCATCCTTTTATGCATGACTTAGCTTCCCAGCCAACTAAAGCCTTTGAAGTTAGATTGCAAATAGCTCTTCAGCTATCCCTTCCCCCCATCTGAAATAGGGAAACCAGAACAACCATTGCTGTGGAAAGAGCCTGCCTTGTTACATGGCTCCCCAATGTTAACACCCCTCTCTTTTCCTCCTTCCTTTTCCCTACCTCCTCCTCCCCCCCACAAAGAAACCTTTTTTTCCCCCTTAATAAGATCTACTTAAGACTTGAGGGAAAAGGCCATGGTTCCATGAGATGGTAAATCCAATTTTAGGGTGTTTCATATGTGATGAAAAACTCTATGGCCGCATGACGCAGCCCCTGAATTGGCACACATTCGCCCTGCCAGTTCGGATTTGTTCATATAATGCAGAAGGGGCGACTGTCCAGGCAGGCTTCGCATTGGGGCACGCATGGGCTGCCCAGGCATCCCTGATCACGGGCTGGGGTCCAGTGACTCCCCGTCTCGTACTCTTACTGTATTTTGTGATCTGCCTAGTTGTATGTTCATGTTTGTCTCTGCTCAAGTCTGTGCAGTCAGGGGATCTGGAAGTTTCCAGTCTCAGCGTTGATGAATGTGGATCCAAAGGATGTTATGTTAGCCTGCACTCTTCCTAGAGCTGACCCTGCAGACACCAGAGAGTCTCTTGTGCATGCTGCAAGCCCAGGGGTAATGTCTGGCTTCTCCATGTATCCCTTCTTTGGTGATCTTGCCAACAGGAATGGTGTAACCATATAACAACATCATATGCCATGAAGCTTGCAGTTCAGAGCCTCCTTTCCCTTTTGGAAGGGAGAAAGACCTGAATTAAACCACCCCTTTTGTGGAAGGTAGTCCACTTGCTAACAAACAGAGAAAACCCCTCGGCAAGTTTTTGTCCTCTCTGCCAATTCATCTCTTCAGGCTTTCTGCTCAGGCAAATCTGGCGGTTGTTTTCCCACTGGCTTAATTTATGGCTCTGAGGACTGCTATCCTAGGAAGCTCTTGCAGTGGCCTCTTGAAAGTCATGTTGAAGACTGAAGTATGGTGCTCTCTTGCCAAGAGAATGGATTTTTGAAAGTACTGAATGCTGGTTGAATCTTCTCCCCTTGGGATCACATTTCTCAAGTCGTCTTGTTTCTGGATCAGTGAAGATCTGGTTACCTCAGACCACTAATGACACTGCATTTGCTTCCCATCTCTGTCCTCTTTGCTTCACCTAGAGTTTTCTGTCCGTCCCTTGATCACTTGCTAAATAAAAAAAGTTCTTAGCCTTATGGAGATGCGTAGAGGCTGCCTAAGTGGGTGTTTCTTACTCCGGGATCCATCTCAACCTTTGGAAGGAAGATTCCGTGCATCATTTTGTACAGCCACTGGAGCTTCTAGGTACAGTCAAGTAAAAATATCCTGAACCCCTCCTGTTCAATTGTTTCATTTATTTTCTCCTATTTTTCTGGGTTTTTGTGGCCCATTTCATGCCCTGTGTCACATCAGGGTCTTTGCTTTCGGAAATATTGACTTAAACTACTGCTCTGTTTCTTTCCTTGGAGACATTGATGTTATTCCACTGTCCTGCGGGGAGAAGGCAGAGGATAATCCCCTCTGGAGCCTGAAACGGTGCCTCAAAGTGTCAAGACCCATGTCAGATGCTCGATGCATACGAGGGCCTGCAGGAAACTGGCGGTGCAGATTTGCATGAGTCTGGGAATACTGTCTTTGGCACTTCTGCCCATCGTGCAGGAGTCATTTTAGCTCATTTTGTCATCTTAATTCACTAGATTTTCTAATGATGGCATGGACCATTGGGCAGCCTTCCAGCTCACCCGCTGTCTTTAAAACACAAGTCGATTTACAAGTTTCTAGTGTCAGGAAACACTGGAAGTGAGTGAGGAGATCTTTTCCCTTTGTAAGCCTTAGCTCCATGTGCCTCCCCTTCTCAAGAGCCCTTTCTGCTGTGGACTGAAAGCCCAGCTGAGCTCCGTCCTCGCATCCTTCCAAAATCCCAGCTTGTGGCATCTCCCCATGCACAGGATGGTCTAATTAGGGACCAGCACCTGAGGCAGCACATCGTGAGAGACAAACAAGCACCGTGGTGGCATTTCCTCACCCCCGTTCCCCTGTTCTGGGACCGATGGGGAATTCTCCCTCTATCCTTCAGTGGTTTGAGGTATTGACTTAAAGTTCCCTCTTGGCATTAGAAGAAGAAAAGAAAGTGGCATAAGTTAGGCTGGTGTTTACAGTGCTGTTTGTTTACAATGAGCACCTGAATATTATTGTCACTTGTTTTACTTGTTGCGCAGCCCTGTAGGTGTGGGGAGAATTGTCTGTGCCAAAGAAGCGCTGCAAATAAGTACCAGACCAAAACACAAGCTGAGCCAAGACAGTGTATGTGTCAGGTAGGATATTATCGTCTCATAGAGCTTGAATGCTCTTTTTCAAGTAGTGAGAGATACTTTAACAATCAATAATAGAGAAATCAAAACACCCAAGTAATGTCTTTCCTTTTGTGAGAAATCCCTGCTCCACTGCAGCCTTTTTGGTGCCCCTTTTTGTGGGGGACAGCGGTGAGTCTATTGCTCTGATCTGTCTGTGTTCTGCTGTGCTTTGTTTGCAACATTTGCCTGTGAGTTAGATTTGCAAAGTGCTGTATAAATATATAGCTATATAAAAATCTGGCAGTCTTCTGTTCTTGAGATGGAAATACATGTTGCTGAAGATACTTATAATCACTGATCTGTAACATGTTAATCTTTCCATTTGCCTGTTACTGAGCTAGGAATTTTACGGTAGTGCAAATACACCTGAAAGCTGTCTTTGTCCCAGTTAAAAGCTGCCATGATTGCAATTGCATGCTCTGACAGCAGCAGGAGGATGGGTGCTCTCTTAGCTGCCCAAAGGAGGTAGAAAGACGTGACTAACCAACCCAGGGCATCCGGGGAGGAGGCAGTAAACAAACTTCACTGTAGATCCAGGCTGCAGTGGTGGTGTGCTGGCCCATGCAAGCCACCATGGGCGCTGATGATGGCACAGTTATCTGAACAGGCTTGAAAGCTCACCCGGGAAAGTGCAGGCAGCAGTTTGCTCTGTTTTTTTTGCTGCTGTAGCTAAACTGCTGGCAAAGCACCTTGAGTAGCTCTGCCCTCCCGTACTACACTTCTGCAACACCAGCAAAGTACCACCCTTGTGTGTGTTCTTTCAGAAGAAGAGCTATAATTATAGTTAGCAAAGTAAAAATATTTGTATGTATTGTAAATATGGTACTGAGTCTGCCTTGTTCACGCCTGACACCATGAGGTGTGAATGCTTAGCACGTTCCCTCTGCCATGTCATTGTGCCCAAGTATTGCACTCCCAGTAAGCAAAGAGGGCAGTTCAGAGGCATGGCTCCTCTTTACAGGCTTTGCCAAGAACGTGTGGAACCTGCAGGCTCTTTGTTAGCTAAAAGCAGATTGAAAGTGAGCAAAGCAATACTCCCAGAAACCCTCGCTGTGCTCTGGTATGTAGATTTTGGACAGCAAGAGGTATTTCACTCTGTTAGCAAAGAGGATGGTGGGATTCTCTGGGCCAAACTTGAATGGGCTTGTATTTTTTTTAAGGAGTTTTTAATTGAAATTGTGTCTTTGAGGAAGAGTTGCAGGTGGCTGGTTTGCATCCTCAGGCTTCCGTTTTGTTCTGGACGGTGTTTTAAGAAATGTGGCAGGTTTGAAATGTGGTGTTCATTTTAACGTGCTCTGCCGAAGGAGTCTGGGAAGAGAAAGTTTTGTGTTAGAGAACTCCGGCTATTTTCACCCTGGGATGACGGTGTATCGCACTAGGGCCGTTTTCCTTGTCAAATGTAAAGCATGGTGTGAGCTCGGTGTGGGGAGGCAGCTGGAGCTAGGGAATAGGAAGTCAGAGGAACCTGGGGTCTATTCTCAACTCCCATCAGTGACTTGCTGTGAGACCCTGTTTGGTCAGTTGTCCTCTCCCCCTCACCACTGAAGGCTTTTCTTTCCCTACTTTTTTGTAAGGATAAAGGGTAAGACTTGCTCACTTAGGAATTTTTTAGACCCTTGGATGGACTTAATCCAAAAACAAGTGATGACTGTTTGACCAGGTCATGAAAACTTTTTGTCCAAGAGCCACTTCTGATTTTAGTTCTAGCTTTATTGAAAAGCTGCTTCTTAACATTTTAAATGGCAAAGATTTTCAGTATTTAAATATGGAGGTTTTGAAGTTTTAGGGGTTAGAGTGAATTTTTTTGGTCTGTTTGGTTTCTGTGAGTGCAAGTTGCAGTGGGCTTAAAGGTTTGCTACTTCTTGCAAGCATGGGATGCTTCACTTCATTAAAGCTAATGACGTTGCATCGAGCTGAATGCCATTAATCCTGCATTTCATTATTTTGATGCACCAGAGCTCAGCCAGGCTATGTCAGAGTAGTTGCTATGTTCAGTGATATAAGTTCCCTACCTCAAATATAAGTAACTTGGTACCCAGCAGAATATTTAAGTGAAATTAGCTGTAAGCTTATGGTATTCAAAATGCATTCTGAAATTCTGAGTAAATTCTTTATCAGATGGCCTTTTTAAAAGGAAATGAAAGCATGTGAAGTTCCTCTGCCCGTAGGAAAGGTACCGAACAGCACGTATGATGAAGCTCCCAACCGCTGCCACAGTGTCAGTGCTTCTCTGGGTCGGGGAGAGAACAGCCTCTTCACATCTGGAAACTGCCCGTTCTGCATGCAAATATTAGGATGTAGTTTCTTTTTTCTGCAGGTATGAACATTTGCTTGCTAAATGCTGGGTATTGCTCTGAGATAAGACCGATACCCTGCATTCAGTGGCTCTCTACACTGTCACTATTCAGGCTGATCCAGGAATGAGATCTCAGGATGTTCCCTTCACTTAACTCAAGAGGGTAGAACACGCTGTACCGGTATTAAAGGTGGCAGTTAGCATTTTGGGTGAACAATGAATGAGGCCATTTGTAACTAGTTATGCTGACGTGAATCTCTCCCAATGAATTTGCATCATTAAAACACCTTTGGAAAAATGTGTCATGCATATAATTAAATACCCGTTTTTCTAACTCTTAATTTAATTAATGCAAAGTAAAGATGGCAGCACAAATTAATTTAGTTGGGAATGGCTTTTCTCTCAGTGGGCTGAAGGGAGGTTTTCTGGAGGCGTTGTACCAGATGCCCTCGGAAACAGGCAGGTGAACTCCAGGACTGATTGACACAGTTTTTTTGACAGTGATGGCCATGATATCCTCTTAGCAGTACATATGCCATATATCAGCTCACTTTTTCCCCTTGTGAGAGCAAAGAGGGAGGCCAGCTAGAAGGTGGTTTCTTTGGGAAGACAGTGTAGCTACTTTTCAGCTCTACCCTGAGAGGTATTTGGTAGCAGCCACAGTAAATCCAGGTTCAGACAGGTGAATGAAAAGAAATTTATATAACAGAGGATCTTTCTATGTCACCCCTTGGTTTTTACTTCTGTACCTTGATCTCTTTCACTTGGGGCCCATGTTTTCCCCCCTTAGATATGACTTTCCTGTAACTGCTCATCCGCTTTAAATATTCATTCCACTTAACTTTCTTTAAAGACTTCCTTGTAGACTATCTTCTTCTGGTTTGACCTCTTTCCTAACCTTGTATATTCCTCCCCCCGCCCCGCCTTTTTGATCTGTTTCTCCCTGCCGTTTAATCTCTTTCCCTTTCCTTTGCTTGGGATAAAACTGGAGCACAGACTGTGTTCACTGTGCAAGTGCAGGTGAGTTGTCAGCCCAGCATTGTAGGAAGCAGGGAATCTGTTGTTGCTTCCTGCAGAGCCATCTGAGCACCAGAAGAATTAAAAAAAAAAAAAGTCTTACAATCTTCCAAAAATGCTAGATATTGCTTTAGCAGTTCTCATTTCAGCTTAAGTAAAAATAAATGCATGTATGAATGAAGACAGCTGCTGTGCACTACAACATGGAGTCTGGCTAGTCCTGCCACCTCTCTGCAATTTCAGGATCAGCATTTTCTATTTCCTTCAAGAGGGAAAACCAACCTCATTTATCAGGCAGGATTCTTTGGTACTGAGACTGAGTAAAGGACTGGTGCAGATGAGAGTGGGCTCTGGGTGATGGGCAGGAGCACATGGGTCTCCTGCAGCAGGACTGGCTGAGATGGGCTGCTCTGGGCTGGTGGTGCTCCAGGGAGGGAGGATGTGTTGGTTCGGGCAGGCACTTTGGGACCGGTACTGTGTACTCGCCACAGACCAATCTTGAGTGGTGACTCAGATTGGTGTTGGGTAGCATTGGGAGGGTGCAGGATCCTGCAGGAGGGACTGGGGATCGGGGAGGATTCGTGGCTTGGAGCTCCCTGTGACACCGCCTGGTGCCGGTGCTTCACTAAGGCTTTGTGGGGTGACTTTCCTCCATACCCCAGCAGATGTAATGAATGTAAATATGAAGCTGATTTTGTCTATCTTTGGTAGCCTGAATACTCCTGGCTTCCTATCCAATGCTGACCTTCAGCATCATCCAGCTTTTGCAATTGGAGCCAGTGCTTTTAACAGTGCCTTTTGTGTTCACTTACTGAAAAACGGGGTCTGTTTCACAGGAAACTTGTTTACACCTGCCACAGTCGTCATCTTTGTTCTTCCTTTGCCCCTTTCACTGGAGCTGCAGTAGTTGAAACTGCGGAATGTCCTTTCATTCCCCAGCATCCTCAGCGCAGGACGTGACTGCAATAGAGCAGCTGGGGAGAGGATGCAGGGTGTGAGACCCACTTAGAAATGTTGGCCAGATGTGGACAGCTCAATGAGGAGGTGATACAATTTGGCTTTGGAAAGACTCAAGTGCAATGGATTATTATTTCTACTTCTTTTGTAGCTGTTCATTTTAGAGTTTACAAAACAGCCCTCGGAGTACCTCCCTGCATGTACAGATGCACTAAAGCAACTCGGCAACTGTGAGAGTCCCCTCTCTGTTATGGTTAGCAGGGGGTTGATGGCACTCGCTGCAGGGTTTGCCAGGCTTGTGCTTTCAGCTTTTCTGCAGGGGTAAATGGTAGTCTCCTTGTTGAGCTGAGGGGTTGAGCATTTTCAGACCACTAAAATTGCAAGTGGCTTTTTGGGGGTGACCCATGTGGTGCATGAGATGGTGGGTTCATGCTGCAGCAGAGGAATGCGGGGAAGACAGGGTGAGGGGAGGTGCTAGGACAGGAGGATTTGCAAAGCTGCTGTTGCAAGCGTTGTGCTCAGCCTGCTCTCTGGTGGTAGCTGCTGTAGCAGAGATGACCTTTGATAAAATGTGAAGCATTTGGTTTGATTTGGATAGTTGTGGTTGCTCAGATTCATACAGCTACAGTTCATAGCAGAGTCATCAACTCAGCTGCTCTTGCTTTTGTTCCCTTAACCCTGTGCAAAATTCACAGGTTAAAAATCAAATCACAGCAGCTTCAGGATGAGAACTGCCAACAAAGCCTGCTTCCTAGCAGTTCTCGCCAGTGCAGGTTTTCCCCTGTCTGGTAAGGGCTGAGCTCTACTGCTCTTTTTTTTCAGACTGGGGAGACTAGTAGGAGAGCAGACAGAAGAGGCGCCTGCTGGCACAAAACATGGAAGAAATAAACATCTTTGGGTTCTTCAGTCAAATTTGGCTGAAAACAGCCAGCAGGTTCCAAAACTCTTGCCAGGATTGAGATACGGAGAGGCACTTGAAGACCACTTGATCATGATCTCATACTGCCTCAGATGGGCTAGAGCCCACAGCATCCAGGGCAGGCAGGAGAGCTCTGGTGGAGGTGGAGCATCGCTGGTCTGCTCTGTTGAACATGGGGATGCTCTTTATTTAGATCAGCTGGTGGCAACATGCAAACTGTCTGGCTTTATTGTGCGAAGCTGTTGTGAGGAAGGAAGTGCTTGGTAAGTTGTTCAAAGGAGGGAAGCCAGTCATGCTTGTAGAGAGCCTGGGAGAGAAGGTCGTGATGAGTGCTTCTGCTTTTCAGTCCTGAAAATAGCTGAGGGATGTTTGCTGTCACAAGAGTGGTGGGTTTTGATGATTTTAGCTGGAAGAAAAGGAAGAATGGGAGAAATAGTTTTGGAGAAGGTTGTTGGGACCCTGTCCTGTCTTTGCTGACATCCCACTAGTTAAAGGTCAACGCCATTCGTGTTTCCTGAATAAACTGTCAGTGTGTTGAATATGTCTTCCAGCAGTATTTGGTTGCTGTATTTCTTATCAGGATCTGTTTTAACAATACCTGAGGGATGTGACAGTCACATGTGTGGTTTCTTTGTGCTGGAGACACCTTCAGGACTGAAGTGCCTGTAGGGCATAGTGTGCAGGTGTGACCGTTTGCTGTTGAGGATGGAGCTAGCTCATGAGGCTTTTCTGTTTTATGAAACCTAATCAGGCAGCTTTGAGATTTCAGAGCAAGCAGGCACCCTCTGTTTTAATCCAGTTTCCATCCCTTTGACAGTCGAGGTGGGACATCGTTTTAGCATTTTATATAACTCTGTATTTCTTGTGGCTAGTAAAGTATTCATTTTGCCCAAGAACATGACATATGCTATGTCTTTGAATCCCAGCATTTATGACTCTGATGTTTAAAGGCAATTTAAGCAGATTTGGGGTTCTTTTTTTCCATGTGAATTGCTGTGGTCTAGTCAAGACAACTTTTAGTAGCAGCAACCATGTGGAAGTATTGTCTTCCCACAATTAGAGATTAAGAGTTGACAGCGAATGAGCCAGAGATTATAATTAAAAAACAGGGTAATTCTCTGTGTGTGGTGAAAACTAAGGAATAAAAACTCATGGTGTAATGCACCTGTCAGTATTAGATGCAAATAAGAGATAATGTATCTTGCAGTGAAAGACATTTGTATTGTGTGTATTTCGTTGAGCACGGGAGCAATTCCTCTTATTCCATAGAAGCTGAGGGTTTTGTTCATTTGGTACTGATGCTCTTTTAGAAAGCTTTTACATCTCTGCTTCCTGAGGTCTGACATGGAAAAAGCTTCAATAGACACCAGCTGCTCAATGGGCCCTGTCTTTTCAAAGCATAGCTCGCTTTTCTCCATTCCCAATTAAAATGTGTGTTAAACTTAGTTTTTGTTTGAAGCAGCCAGCACTGTGGTATTTAATGTAAAAGGAATGTGCTTCTCACCTTTTCTCTCTCTTTTGTCGCAGGGTCAGCATTCTTCAGGGGAGGACATGGAAATCTCTGATGACGAGACCAACCCTGCACCCATCACCAGTGCAGAATGTGCCAAAACCATTGTGGTGAACTCCTCTGTCAGCAACACAGCCGTGATGGCCCCGTCGATTCCCCCCATGCCACCACCAGGATTCCCTCCTCTTCCTCCTCCGCCGCCTCCACAGCCAGGCTTCCCGATGCCTCCGCCGCTACCTCCGCCACCTCCACCCACTCACCCCGCCGTCACCGTCCCCCCGCCTCCGCTCCCTGCACCTCCTGGGGTCCCTCCGCCTCATATCTTGCCTCCGCTTCCTCCATTCCACCCTGGCATGTTCCCTGTCATGCAAGTGGATATGATAAGTGTCTTGGGCAACCAGTGGGGTGGCATGCCAATGTCCTTCCAGATGCAAACTCAGATGCTGAGCCGCATGATGCAGGCGCAAAACACATACCAGTATCCACCTTTCATGACGGGCCGGATGCAGTTTGTGAATCTTCCGCCCTACCGCCCCTTCTCAATGGGAGCAGCTCTTGGTCGTGGACAGCAGTGGCCACCACTGCCCAAGTTTGACCCCTCAGTTCCACCACCAGGTTATGAGCCGAAGAAGGAAGATCCCCACAAAGCCACTGTGGATGGAGTCCTCCTGGTCATAGTGAAGGAACTAAAGGCTATCATGAAAAGGGACCTGAACCGGAAGATGGTTGAAGTGGTAGCGTTTCGGGCATTTGATGACTGGTGGGATAAGAAGGAACGTCTGGCAAAGGTAGGCTTTCACATACTCTGTGCTGGATCCCAGGGAGAACTCTTCATAGTGTTTGTGGCCAGGGCATGGGTAAGAAGGGGTTTGGAATTGACTTTAAAAAAACCCAGAACCCTAAAATATTATGGTAACTAAAATAGAAGCAAAAGGTAAAGCCATGGAATAGCCTTGCTGTGAGAAACCCTGTTGCTTGAGGCTGCTGAAATTAAATGGGAGGCATGCATGTCGCTGTGCCTCACCTGGCTCCACACCTCCCCATGGGGTTGGTCTTTGTGCTGCGGCAAGCGGCAGGAGTGTACACTGGGAGCAGCAGACCTCAGCCTGCAAATATCTAGAAAGTGCTCAATCACTACAGGCACCTTCCTCGGGACAGGTTAGCACCTGGGTATTAAACCTGGCTTGTTTTCCATGGTGTCACTCTCATGCTGCTTTGCCATCAGAACAAACACAGGCTGGGAATTTTAGTCCTTCCTAGTCACTGACGGAGGTACCCCATGCAGAGTTATCTCTGAACATGTGTGGAGCCATAACTGCTCACCTAGGAGTGAACTGCTGCTCTGTCTCACACCGTCCCACTGATTTGAACGTGGGCCTGAGTAAGAAGTATTTAGTTCTCAGTGCCATCCCTCTGCTTTGGGGTGGACCTCCTGCTTGTACCCTCCAGCTTCAGGGCCAGCTCGGGGCAGCCCTTTCCCTGCGAGACACTAAGTGCATCTCGCACCTTGCGAGGGTCTCGGAGAACGTGTTCATCTTTGGCGGCGCGTTGCCCAAGCCAGCCTGCGTGGCTGCTCAGTTCGTCTTGGTGGGATGCACTGGCCATGCTGGGGCATGATCCAGGAGGGATCTGCAAATGAGCTGGTTTTTCTGACTCTGTTTTGGAGGGCTGTAATGTCTTTACACAGGTGTCTGCGAAAGTGCATCGCTGCAGCCGCTGCTGCCCCAGGGCATGGTCATGGTCTAGGTGACCTCCTGAGTGGCACTGCAGCCCTATGGTGCGTGTTTGCAGACTTTCTCTGCTGGGGGGAGGGGGGCTTGCACACTCTGTTAAAGCTGAAGTCCACCATGCAGTAGTCATAGGATGAGGCTAGCTGCTTTTACAGACAGAGCATGTACACGTGGGAGAGTCCTTTTCACTTTGCTCCTTTCAGGAAGGCCTTCAAGAGTGGTGGGGGGCTGCCCACCCAAAAGCCCAGGGTTATTCACCTCTCCTCATCTCCTTTCCCTTTTCCCCCACAGTGCAGTATTTCCAGGGCCTGGAATTTGAAAAGTTTAGCTGGTTTTTTTTTGTTTGTTTGTTTTTTTTTTTTCCTTTTGGTCATCTGGGGCACTGCTGGCTGCCTCCAGGAAGGGATTTATAGGAGGAAGTGACCTTGAGATCAGGAGACAAATGTGAAAAGGCTTCTTGCATCTAAGAGGAAGCTGAACTTTAGCTCCAAGCTGCTATTTTGTGTTCCCCACTTTGTGTGATGAGATCTGTGGGTATTTCCAGTTCTCTGTGCTCCTCCCACCTCCCCAGTGGTGCAGCAGCAATTAACTCAAAAGCTGAACATTGGCCAAATACACAAGGAGTTCCAGGGATTAGTTAAGAAAACAGCTTTGCATGAATCGTCTGATCCTTTCTCAGCCAATTTAAAGCATACGTCGGCCAGCAAGCAGCTCTGTGATCTAATATGTGGTGAAGTTGTCACTACCAAAAAACAGCTAACACTATAGAAAGGTTCATGCAAGCCAGAAAATCGCTATTACAATGAATTATTGTAAAAAAAAAAAAAAAACACAAAAAAAAACAACCAACAAACTAAACCACAACCTGCAGATACATCTTCTGTTTCAGATGCCAGTTTTCAGAGCAGTATCTTTACCACCTGCTTTTATAAGCCAGTCGTGTGTTAACTCTAGCGCCTGGGAGAGCTCCTTGGCTTTCCAGAGAGGTTGGTAATACTGCTGCTTAACAGCTGTTTTATGACAGTGTAATTTGCTTTGGCTTAGAGCTGGCTGGCGTGACGTGTGGCAAGAAACCTGGTCCCTCTCCTCCTGACTAATGCTCAGAGCTTCTGCCTCCTACCAGCGAGCGTGTGCTGACAATTTTGGAGGAGGCCCCTCAGTTTCCAGGGCAGTGAGGGAAACAGATCTAGCAAATAGTTGAAAAAGCAGCAACTGGTACCCAAGGAATTGTTTTAAACCAGACATCCACAGTGAAGAAGCAGAGACAAGTTGAAGCAGATCTTCAGCGGTTGCTTGGGCTCTTTTATATCCCAAGCTATGGCTGGATTTAGCATGTTCCTCCCTCACCTGGAATTTGTAACCCACTTTGGGAAGGGAAGCTGACTGTACCGCAGCAGCTTGCCACAGTCCTTGCCACAGGTTATGTTGGATGTGAGCAGTCTAATTGTAAATATGAAATTGCTGCATGGAAAAACACTTGTGCTTTCTGTCCAGGAACAGAAATGCCAGAACCATTGCTGCTTTAGGGCACTGCCTGGAGAAGCCTCTAGCAGGGCATGTGTTACTGTCGCATGCAGAAAAATCTCACACATTTCAGAGCCTCCTTTCTGCTAGGACTGGGCACCCCCTGACATTGGTGCAGGACAGGATTCCTTCTTAGTCATAAGCTGCCTGCTTTTGCCAAAGGAAAACAAAATACGAGTGTTCAGCTTAAACTGCACCTTCCTATTGCCAATGTCTTTATGCACACCTGAGGATGAGCGGTCTAGCTCCTTGGCAGCTGGAGGTCAGTTCCCTGTGTACTTTGCCATCACAGTGATTTTTCTAGAATGGACCAAGACCTCCAGGCACTGTTTGAGCTGAAATGACACTCCAGAACAGACCCTGCATCCCCATTTCCTCCCTCCTAATGGTTTTAATTGGAGGTCCTCATACTTTTTCTTACTGATTGACAGTAGTGAAAGAAACTATATTATTTTCAGAGGTTTGGAAGTATAAATAAGACAACATATGTGCTTGTTTACATCTTTTTTTCTTTAGAAATAAATGAAGCAGATTTGTAGGGAGAGATATCTTTTAATAGCAGCAGCACCCCTCCTGTTATTTCTCAGGAGAGATCAAGGCTCATTTTGGAAGTGCATGAGCTCCACCGTATGCCAGTTTCTACAGTAAGTATGTCCCTCTGGTCAGAGGCTTTGCGGGTCTGCTATATCCCTGACCTTCCCCAAGCATAAGAGCAGGAAGCCTTGTGGGTTTCTTTTTTTCCCCTGACTGACATACAATGTTCAAGTTTAGTAGGACAGCAAATATTATCTACACAGTGCTGCTGGCAGCCCCTGAATCTTCACCGATGCACAAGAAGGCAACACGCTCGTCACCTCCTGTGCCTCATTTCTCTCTTTTTCTCACTTTTTTTGGCTGCTATATTCCATCAAAGGGATCGACTTGGGCAGCTGATTGACTGCCAGGAAGTATCATGCCATACCTAAAGGGTGGGAAAGCTCCAGAGTAAAGCTGGTGTCCTAAGGTTAGGCGGGATGGAAAATGTATGAGGTGAAAGCTGCTAAGGAGCATGTTGCTAAGGAAGGCAGCAAGTACCATGGACCTTGTCTGCTTGAGCTAGGGGAAAGCTTTTCCCTGTTCCTGAACCTAGTGATGGGTTTAGTTTTGAAAGCCTGAGTAAGATGCATTAAGCAGAGTGCCAGGAATAACCAGCCATCCCTGGCCACGGAGTGCTGCTGCCTGGATTCTCTGCTTGATATTCCCATTAGTCTTGTCCCTTATTAGCAGGAGACCTGAGCTTATGCTTCCTCTTCAGTGATTACAGCCAGCTTTGGCAAATTAGCTCTGTTAATATCTGAAAGAGAAACTGACTTCTAGACAGTGTTACACCACTGGCTGATGTGAGTGAATGTTACCTCCAGTGCCCTTCACTCAAGAAAAGCGTGGCATGCTACCATGCGTGATGGTCTCCCCAGCTCATCCGCCTCTCCAGAGCTGCAGAGGTTTGAATTCCTGCTCTTCCTTCACACCTTGGCTCTGGTGAAAAGGGGTTTGTTGTTGCTGAGCAGAGATGAGGCTGTGTGTCTAGTTACTGAGTTTTGTAGACCCTTAGGTGTTTCACTTAAATATTTTGATTTTCCTGTTTCACAGGACTGGAGCCTTCTGACAGTTTTTGTGGACTTGGGCTATGGTTGCTAAGTGAACACATGGATGTGTGTGATTTTTGACTTGCTATATTGTGCCTTACACTAAAAAGAAGAAAGTTCTTCCCAGCTAGAAGGTCTGAAGTTGCTTTCAGTTATGTGGGTTAGCAAATGAAGGTAGATAACGCAGTGTTAGGCTAGCTTGCCTAAATCATGCTTGAAATACTTGTAAAAGGTATATGTGTAGCTCTATTTCTCACATAGCTGTGACCAGACCAAATGGGCTCCTGCAGTGTTTGGGAGTTTGGGGGTAGTGGTGTATCCCAGCTCCTTGCTTCCCTTCAGAGTTCAGAACCTTTGTACAGTAGCTGCTTCTTGGCACTTGGTAGCTCCTGCTTGGGTGGAGGAACGTGTGTCCTTGGGCTGTTGAGTCCTGCGTTCATGTTTGCACCTTTTCTTCCCCTTTCATTTCTCCTTTTTACAGCGTTTGCTTCTAGCATCTCCATTGGATTCTGGCTGTTTGGAACGTGATCACTGTGGTCCCCACACCAGGCACTTGAGAGACCTGAAATGAGCCATGGGGGCTAATGGGCCTGTTCATTTCCCTTGTCCTTTCTTGTGAAGTACTTTGGCCTATGTTAAGCTGCATGTGAAGAAAATTGAGATCATGTTTTAAAATACTCAGTGGAGAAAGCAGGAGTGTCTGCTCTGCTACCTACCAGCATGATGGCTCCAAATGCAAGATCACTTAGTGTCCCATGCTAAGCCACTGTTCTGGGAGTCCCAGCAGTTTTGTCTTGATCAGTTTTAGTGCCTTGTGCAGAGAAAATAACTTCTTAAAATGCAAAGGGGAGAAGGCTTCTCAGAAATGGAAAGGTCTCGTTATCAAGAAGAGCTCTTGCACCTTCTCCCTTTCAAGTGTGTGTGGCCATGTGGTGCATCTTCAGATGCCCTTGCTTTCAGAGAAACTGGTGCTTGGGCAAGGCAGTGATATTTCACAAACTTTAACTGTCTAAATGGTTTCCAGAGTTTGTGTGCTTCCCAGGAAACATTCCCTCTCAAGTGTGCCTTCTCTGTTGCAGGCGTCTCTCACTCCAGTGAAGTCTGGAGGAGAACTGGAGGAGAAACCAAAGCCAAAGGATCGAATCACATCTTGTCTTTTGGAGAACTGGAACAAAGGAGAAGGCCTAGGATATGAGGGCATTGGCTTGGGCATTGGGTTACGAGGGGCCATCCGGTTGCCATCCTTCAAGGTAAAAACAAAGATCAGTCTTCATTATGCTAATATTCCCTAAAGGAGTATTAGGAGAACAGACCTCTCTAGGTTTGTGCTCCAAAGCCCTACAGGCTGTTAGCCCCACTCTGTGTTCACTTACGGGGTTGCTGCTGACAGCATCACCTGTAACCCACCAGTACACTGTAAGAGCAAGGATCCTCTTTCCCAGCCTTAGCTTTTCATTTACCACTTGTGTGAATTCTCTCTAAAGGATCTCCTTGCTCTGCAAGGTAAATGGGACATTTGCGTGTGTTTAAGACACAGTGTTTCAGCCTGATTGTAAAAATACGCTTATGCTCATAGTGCTTTACACAGTTATTTCTTTGCTTAGAATGTCTTGCAGTTTGGCAGCTGAGTCTCACCTGAAGTTTGGTTAAAAGTGTTCTCTGCCTCATGTGAGTTTACAGAATCAGACTTGCAATCATAGGGTCACCTATTTTAAAGAGCATTTGCATAAAAAAATGAAAAGTATCTTAAAAAAAGTGTGGGGTGGGGGAGGGTGTGGAAAGGAAGAGAGCTTCCCTGAAATTAGGGTTTTGAATGCACAGAAGGTGCAAGTAGAGGTTTGGGATGAGAGATTCTGCAGTCTTCATTTAGAGTAAAACTTGCTTTGAGGTTCTTTAAGATGTCATAGGCTCAGGCTCTCTTTCTGTTCTGCTACATCTTGGACACATGGATTTGTCAAGTTTTCTCTGTCATCTTCAAAGTGATGGTATCCACAGTGTTTTGATGCAAATTGAAAGGGTAGAATTTCATTCACAGTGAAATTCTGTTTGCAAGCAAATAAAGGGATCAAGAGCTGGGGAAGTGGCCCTTGGTTTCTGGGTGTAAGTCACCACGGGGAAGTAAAGCAGTAGCAATTTGCTTAAGAAGTTGATTTCTGCTGTTTCTAAACTTTTAGAAATGCTAATTGTGTCTTTTGTTCAGGTGAAAAGAAAGGAGCCACCTGAAGCTGCCTCAGCAGGAGATCAGAAGAGAATCCGGCCTTCTACTTCTGTCGATGATGAAGATGAAGGTTTGCAAAGCACATTTGTTTGAAACTCGAGCAGATGCAAACCACATGCAAGCTGAATTCTTTTAAACTTCACAGAAGCGTGCTCACTTACAGTTAGAAACAGAGTCAAGGATCTGAGCCAAAACCCTGCTTCTCACAAAACTTGGATCAGCTGGGAGATGTCTCCTCTGGATTCAGTTATCTTAAATTCACTGGTGGGAAATTTAAGACCCACATTTTATGAATAACTTATAACCTATTTTAGTTCTGCTGATGCAGAGCTGGTCACCCAGTAGAGGGAGCTCAGATGAGTTCATGGACTGTTCGAGGGGCGTGCTTGCAGCTCAGTGGGTACGTTGTGGGAGAAAGCACGTAAGAGTTTGCCCTGCATTTGATTTTAAAAACAAAACAAAGTTATTTGCTAGAAAAATCTATTTGAAAATATTTTAACAGTTTTTCCTGGAAGAAGGGATGAGTAGAGATAAGACAAAGCTTTGAATACCCTTTGTTTTGCATAAGAAAGTGGATTCAAGCTAGTTGTGCCATAAAGTTGATTCAGACTAACAACTGGTTTTGAAGCCAAAGTACAGAAGCAGGGTTTTGTAAAGCACTTACATAAAAAAAAAAAAAAGCATTAAATTCAGCTTACCTGTTCTGACCTCTGTCGTGCCATCTCTCCTAGCTGCTCCACCTATAGCTTGTCAGCTTTGGCCACCCGCATTTTGCCATCCTTGGCATTTCAACACCCTGCATCCAGTCTCGCCCTCACTTGCACTGTGAAATTAGTAAGTCCCTGTAAGCCTGGGAACTCACACACCACATGGGCACGTTGCCCTTAACTTTGATCTTCCCAAAGAAAAAGTTTCCATTATGTAGTCAACTCTTTCCCTCCCTTGCAAGGTATTTGATGGCAATTTCCTTACTGTTTTTGCTCACCAGAGTCGGAGAGGGACAGGGATGCTTCCGATACAACATCTGACCTGTCAAAGAAGGATGCAGAAGCAGTGGGGCTGAGGCGGCGACCAGCAAGGCCGCTGGAGCTTGACAGTGAGGGAGAAGAGGGAGATGAAACATCAGAGAAAGAGGAAGAGTCCTCCTCAGAGAAGGAAGAGGAGCAGGAAGAAGGAGGCTTGGTGAAAGCAGCACCTGGCAAGGTGTGTTGGTTTGTGATTGCAGTTTTGAATGCTGTCATTAAAAGGGGGCCTAGTAATTCCAAATGCCAAAGTTACCTTCTCTAAAAGATGAGCGGTCCTATTAGGGTCTGTCCTAAGAGAACCTCTGTAAGGTTATTCCCTCTTCAGGTCCTCTGATCAGCATCTCTGAGAGTCGCTGGTGGTTACTACAGTGATAGCCAGGTCTCAGAGTCAGACACTCTTCATTTTTGGCAATGCTTTCTTTCAAAGGAGGAAGAGGAGGATGAGGAGGAGGATGAAGATGATGATGAGGATGAAGATGATGATGATGACGAAGAGGATGATGAAGATGATGACGAGGAGGAGGAGGAGGAGACAGGCATAGACACAAGTGACAAGGAAGAGGAGCAGGACTCTGAGGAGGGTAAGCAGTTCCAGTGGAAGCAGCAAGCGTAGCCTTTGGGTCAGGTGTGGTCTCCTTTTTGTACTTGTGAGCTGATTTTTTTATTTGTGCACCTTCTTTCACTGAAGGGTGGTTTTATACAAGATAATGCATACAGTTATTTTTAATTGTTACCTGCGAGGCTTCCATGATCCCTTAGTCTGTGGGTCCCTTTGCAATAGCTCTCCAGCTCCTGAGTGATCTCAGCCCAACTTGACAGAGGGGCAGAGGCCTTAAAGCCAGATAAGTTTGTGCTTGTTTTATGAAACGTGTGTGGCTGGGAGGAGAAGGGACCAGATTTCAAACAGGGGTAATTTAGCCGCTAGTAACTTTCTGTCCTGTCAATCAATTCCTGCTTTCTGGAAGGTGGTAGTTTCCACATTTTAAAGCTGTGTGTGAAGGCAGCAGAAAATCTTAGTACAAGTCCAGTAAAGGTGCAATCCTCCAAGAGACCCACATGGGCAAGGTGCCAGGCAGTGCTAGCTCTGCTGCTCAAGGAACTGCCTGTTGTATGGTGATTGTTGTAAGCATCCAAATACATGGTTTATAAGCCTCTGCAAACATAAATGAATTGGGAGGCAACTCCTTCAAACCCACACACTGCTGTTGATGCTGTTTCCATGCTGTTACAGTGTGGAAGTGATATTTGCTCCAGTAGTAGACCCTGATTGTTTAATGGAGTCAGAAAGCGGAACTAATGGTAATTTGTTCTTACTGTAGATGCAGCAAGTCCCTCGTCTTCCAAGGCTGAAGTTGAATCATCTGATGAAAGTGAGGACTCCTCTGAATTTGAGTCAAGTTCAGACTCAGATGATGAGGATGAGGATGATGAAGATGAGGAGGAAGAGGAGGAAGAGGTGGCTGAAGATCAAGACAGAGAAGCCATGGTTGCTGAGACAGAGCATGAACCTGCTGGTCATGAGCTTCCTGATGATGAGAAGGAGACTATTTTGGAGCTGTATCCTGTGGATGACTACACGGATCCAACAGACTTGAGACTCACAGAGCCAGCTTTGGCAGTGAAAGATGAAGGCATGGAAGAAATCAAGGCAGGGGAAAGTGAATGTGGTGAAGTCCCAGAGGCATCTATTGCTGCTGAAACACTGAAACACTTGGTTATGCAAAGAGACCAGGAGACAAAACTTGCACTGTCTCCCATCTGTGGGCCAGGTATGCCCTTCCATGTGGTTTGGCATTTTTTACCACACTTCCAAGTACAGTGTTCTCACAGCATCCAATATGCATGGTTTTGTATTTCCCTTGTTCTCTTTCTTCCTCCAGTCTTGGCTCTGGGCTAGGGGTTATCTGTACAGGAAAGAGGTCCATGCTGAACTTTCCTTCCTAGTGAGGAGCTCAACACAAGCCATCTGCTACTAAAAATACTGTGGTTATTGTATCCAGAATCTTATCCTGGGCCAGTTTAGTTAGTGTCCTACAGGAACTGAACAGTTGTTGTTGTCCAGGGGTGACTGATTGGATGGTGTGGTGGCTGAAGCTCAAGATAGAAAAGCCATGGCTGCTAAAACAGAACAGGAATCTGTGCTTAATGAGTCACTACTGGCTCTTTTTGATTTTAATACTGAATGAGTATGTGATTGGGAAGCTATATGGGGCAGGTGAATGGTGTCTTAGAATTATATCTGGTTCCTAATATTACAATTTGTGTTTTGTTTTTTTTTTACTTAATCCTTTTAAATGAGTGACACTCCCTGTTTTTCTGGAAGAAGGAAATTGTCTTCATTCAATGCAGAGTTGTATTTAAACCAAGGAAATTAGAAACCTTTTACTAGAACAGGCGTGAGATGCATAAAGCTTGTCAAATTCTGCAGCTAGGGGGGAATTGAAAAGTTAAAAACTGGAGCCAATAGGGAGAGCACATCTAGTGTGGCCTGCAGTGTGAGCCCTCGGCAGGACTGGAGTCTGAGGACTGCACCATATTTTGCCACTTGGAGAGCTGGAAATCCAGTCCCTGCACAGGCTATAACTCCTTAGCTGCCATAAAATCTGAGAGCTGTAAAGAAGCAAAATGTTAAACTGGGCAGGGCAGAGAAGAACCTATTTTGCACAGATCCTTTCTAGAACATGTCAGTGTGCAGAAAGGACATAAATTTGGGGAGACCTGCATTTGGGCACCTTGACATGTGGAATGAGCTTTACAGGTAAGCTGTGGGAACAAGCTCAGACTGTAGCGTTCTTGTGCAGCCCAGCCTGGTTGTACAGGAGTTACAGGGATCTGACCCTTCAGCACAAATGGAGAATGCTTCCCTCCCAACTCCCCAGGCATTTTCACCTCCTTTTGCTCTCTCACTTGAAAATGTTATTTTGAGCTGCCTAACAAGAATTCACTGTTGATTCCTTTTGGCCCTGGCCCTAAGGGGGTAAATAAACTCCAGACAAATGAGTCTGCTGCAGAGAGCGCAGCATATAAATTGCCTCATTGATACCATCTGAGTGTCTCCTCATTCATTACAAGGGCTTCCCGTTTCCTTCATGTGTTGTTCAAGAGTGTTATGCTCCTCCCTTTGCTGCTTCCTCCTTGGAGAGCTGAGGGTGCTTCTTGGCCTTGCAATTAGTTTACCTTCCCACATTAGAAAAGCTGATAGCTTGGGGCTCTGACAGCTCTCTGAAGTCCTCGCCCCACAATCCGCTAATTCGTTTTATGTCTGTACAAAAGGTGGTCAGGGGTTTTGAAAGCAGAAAACCGTCGTTCTGGCCAGTGTTGTAGCTAATCCTCAAATTAATAGTGCGTTTTTTTTATGGTCCATTAGGGATGTCTGTGGTAGCGTCTAATTACTCCACACTCTGTGCCTCCAAAATGTAAAGCATTGGAGTTTTTAAAGCCTCCCAGTGGAATTGAGCTGTTCTGTAATTGCAGAATCTTAAACATGCCTTTACTGGCAAGTGGCAAGTAACCGAGTGGAAGCAAAGCTCCTGATTCTCCTCTTTTTTCCCCCTTTCAGAGGAAGAGTCTGAACCCGCCACCATGCTGGAGCCAGAGGCGCAGGAAGGTCCAAAGCCTGAATCTCAAGATGAAGTGCTCTGTCTCTCGACTCCAGTAGGAGTCTTCGGAGAACTTCTGCCCAATAAAAGCAACTTCTTTAGCAAGTCTGACGACAGCAGCTTAGAAGCTCATGTTAAAACAAAGCTGCCCTCTGCAGCAGAGGAAGACGAACGGGTGCCTCGCACGCCTGGACGGGAGGTGATGATCCATTCGGAGACTGATACTCTTTTGCTTCCAGCCCACAAGGTGCCATCCTCCATGCTTCCCTTACCACCGACTCCTGGTAAAGAAGAATCTTTAGTCCCTCCAGAAAAGTTCCCTGAACAATTAATGGTGACCAAAACGTCTGTGGAAGAGGAGATTCCTAGGACGCCTGGGCGGGACATTTTGGCCAAGTCTTCACACCCTCTTGCGAAGTCACAGAGCACGGACACTGTTCCAGCCACGCCAGGAAGCGATGCTTCCCTTATGGGAAGCAGCTTGACCCTCAGTTCCCCTCAAGTCCCAGGGAGCCCCTTTTCCTACCCATCCCAATCTCCTGGCATTAACAGTGGCATTCCTCGGACTCCTGGGAGAGATTTCAATTTCACGCCTACTTTCCCAGAGGCTGGTGCTACCATTCCTTGCCTTCTGCCTGGCAAGAAACAGTCAGAGGATGAGCTAGATGAGAAACCCTTTAAAGAGCCTCTTGGTGCTTCCCTTACGATCAGCATGAACAATGTTCCTTCCCCTATTCCCTTTGCCAGCCCCCCCCCAAGCAGATTTCCACACGGACATGGGTTTGCCACCTGATGAGCCAATACCTGTAGCAGCCCTGCCATGCATGCATGGAGATGGAAGAATGCCCCTTGAGGAATGCAAGGCAGAAGTAAAATCTGTTTTGCTCTCACCAGAAGTACCCACTGGTGCTTCTATTCTTCCTCCCCCACCACCGCCTTCTGTTCTTCCCAAAAGGAGGCCAGGTCGGCCAAAACGGTCACCACCTTCTGTCCTCTCGTTGGATGTGTACTCGGGCAAAACCATAGAACCTCCTCCTGTGCCAGTGGCCTTGGTGGAAAGTACTGTGGGCAAAGAGCTGTTGAGTGGACATCCTGATGCTTTCTATGGACTGAAAGACCCTGAAGCCGTCACCCTGGACTTCAGGAATGATGGTTTCCATGAGAAAATAGCAGCTGAGACAGTTGCAGAGAAACTGCCATTTAAGGAACTGGAGAACCAGTGGAATGAAGACTACAAGGAAGAAGAAGCTCACACGAAACCTAAAAGACAGTGGCGAAGGCAGAAGAAGACACCTGAGGACCTCCCAGTGATTCCTTCCCCTGAGTATTCCCCACCCCGGCCTCAGTTCAGGCCACGCTCCGAGTTTGAGGAGATGACCATTTTGTATGATATTTGGAATGGAGGCATAGATGAGGAAGATATCAAATTCATGTGTATCACATATGACCGCTTGTTACAGCAGGACAATGGTATGGACTGGCTCAATGACACCCTGTGGGTATTCCATCCTTATATCCTTTCTCACTGGCGCTCTGCATTACACAACATGTGTAAGATGCACTAGATGGTCATTGTGTAGGACTTAAAATGTAAAACATTTAAGTTTGGTGAAAGAAGCATTTGCTTACTAGAATAGCAATTGCTTATATCAGGAGGGAATTTTTAGCCTATTCTATTCCCTGAAGCTGCAATACAAAAATACTGCAGAAGTGGCTGTTCTTGCTGCATTTTCAATCTAGGACTGCAGGGAAAATCTGTATGCATCTCTTCTGGGGAGATTTCCTTGCTAGTTTGAGAAGCTTCTGTCTGCATTTAAACCAGACTTTTTTTCAGCTTGCCTGTAGAATTTCTAGTCTGCACATACAGGGCTTTAACTTGGGGCTAAAACTTGCTGTAAAAATAGTCTCACCATCTGTGCCCAAAATGATGAGTTAGTGGTGCTAGCAGCTTTAACTTGCTTTAAGTTTGAAATACTAATAAATGCAATGGTTTCTAAGTGGCACATCAGCCACCCCCCCGGGCTACATGGGGGAAGGTACTGCTAGTGCTGCAGCAAGGAGCATGTGTAGCACTGGCTGGTGCTCGTGGGGCAGGGTCTGGCCCCATCCCCTCCCTCCCTGCCCACGACCTGGTAATCAGCAGCATAGACTGTAGCTTTGAATCTTTGGGAGCATTTTGGGGACACACAAGCGGTCTCAGAACAAGGCTCTACATGTGTGCAGCCACCAGTAGTGATCTCCAGAACAGAGCCTAAAAGGCTGTTCTCATAACCTCTGAACTCTCTAGTAATGGTTTTTAGGAAGGATATACGGATTCATATGTTCAAGACGACAAATGCACCACCTCATGTGTTGCTAGAGATTGTGTGGAGTTAAAATATCTCATCCCTTACTCCCTGCAAGACACAAAAGCAAAAAAGCCCAAACCACTTAAAATAGTCAGTGATATGATACTAACAAAAAGCAAGTGGAGCTCGGTGCTGAGCTGTGCATTTTTATCCTTTCTTTCTCTGCATCTTGAAAGGCAACGTGTAAGATTAAATTTATAATTTTCGTACCAGTGCAATAGTCTTGAAATAGGTTTATTTAATTGTTTAAAGGAGATATTCTAAAAGGATGATGAAATGCATCATTCCCAGTAATTCTCAGTCTATGTCTGCCTCATTTGGGGAAGCCATTCCAAAACCAAACCAGTTTCAGGGTGGGAGTAATTGGCCCTGTAGTGGTGGGGAGCCACAGCCAGGGAAAGGCAGAATGGGTTGGATGAGGGCGGGGCTTGCATGTGACGCTGCGCTTAAATGTGTTTGCATTTGGCATTGTGGAAATATTTGAAATCCGTTTCCCTGTTGATAAGGATTATTGTAACAGCAAATTTACAGTCACTTTTTAAACCATTTAAAAATCATCTACAGTCTGTTGCTGGTTCATCCTGTGCTACACTGTGCAATAGGTGTGAAAGTACCTACAGGGTTCACCTGCTTTGCAGCAAGCTCACACCTCAGCACTCTTGATTTCAAGGCCATTACTTCTTGCTTTTTATGGTCCCTTTGCTTCAATTTTCTGGTGTTAAGGGTATGTTATGACTCACAGGGAGCATTTTTGGGTAGATCTCAATTGTCATAGGCTTCATGGCTGTGTTTTTGGGGTGAGCTGCCAGTAGTACAGCTCCACTGTTCTTCCAGAAGCCAAAGACCTGAAGGTGCCTTCTGCCTGCTCAATGCAGTGCATCCTTGCCAGGCTGGCTGCAGGTTTTCTTGACTGATAGGACAGTGGGGTTTGAAACATCTGCACAGGGTCTTACCCTTGCCATCAGGGTCTGAAGGAGCTGATTTACTGAGGGCAGTGAGAACAGTGTCTCTCTCCAAGCCCTTTGGGCTGAGGAGCATCTCTTGCCCATCTGTGCTGCTTCTAGCCCTAGTCAGGGGGGATGATTGCTGCCATGAGATCGGTGTGGCATCTTCAGGGCTTGGGGTGGCTGCAGGGAGTTTCTGGAGGTAGAACAAAAGTGTGTCACTCAAAACAGAGAAAGTGGTACATCCAGATGGCTGGGCAGCTGCTGTCTGTGTACATAGTGGGTGCTGTGGGGAAATCCTTTCTCAAACAGGTTTCTCTTGACAGTTTAACCTTTTTATGTTTAAATTTTCATTGTCTCTTTACTTTAGTTTCCCAAAGCATGCAGCTAATAAGGAAAGATCATGCTTGGTTTTCCTGTAGGCATTGGGCTTCAGTGATGTTTTTTTTCTTTTTCAATAGCATTGTTATCTTTTGCAACCCCCCCCAACCCTTCCTAATTTTCCAAGCTCCTGGCGTTAGCTCCGTGTAGCTGTAGCAAGTTTTGTCTGATATCCACTGGTGGCTGTGTTTCTCCTTGACTTCTCTCCACCTACTAGCTTTTCTACCCCCAAGAAAAAGAAGCGGGATGATGGGATGCGGGAGCATGTGACGGGCTGTGCACGAAGTGAAGGCTATTACAAAATTGATAAGAAGGACAAACTTAAATACCTCAACAATAGCCGAGCTTTTGCAGAGGAGCCTCCAGCTGACACGCAGGTGAGGACGTGTCCTCCGCTGACTGCAGGGGTGTGAATGGATTTTATACGGTGTCACGCACAGTGGATGCTTCCTGCCTTTTGGCAAGGAGGGAGGTGAAGCTGTTGCCGCGCCTGTGTTGAGTTGGTCATCTGGGAGCTGCTAGGGAGGTGTTAGTGTTTGATGTGGGATGTATTAGGAGGCCACGCGTTCTGTGGTGATGTGTTGTAGCACAAGGGATTGCTCACAGGGAGGCTGCAGGGTGTTGGGTCTGTTGGGTCAGTTTTGATCACCCATTTGTCCTCACAGGGTATGAGCATCCCTGCCCAACCTCATGCTTCCACCCGGGCTGGCTCTGAGAGGCGGTCAGAGCAACGCAGGCTCCTCTCCTCCTTCACTGGTAGCTGTGACAGTGACCTGCTCAAGTTCAACCAGCTCAAGGTAGGTCACCCTGGGGATTGCTGCTTTGCACAGGGGCTGGCTGGGAGCAGGCTGAGGCCAGGGCAGGGGACCTCCTGCCAGTTTGGTCTCACCTTGGTGATGGCCGTCTCAGCATTGGGTGCTGCTGTATGTGCCAGAGGATTGAATGGTACCTGGTTCTCCTGTACTCCCTTGTAATGCAACTTGATACAACAATACAACTTAATACGGTGTGTAATACAAATAATTTACTTAAAGAAATAGGAACAGAGCAGTCACAGGGAAAACATGACACTTAGTCCAGTGTGCTCACTTGTGAGAAGCAGAGACATGAGCTGGCTGATAAATGACTATAAATAAGTATATGATAATTACAGAGCTTGAGCCCTAGTCAGAACCATCAGGGTTCTGCAGAACAGAGACCAATGGCCTCAAAGGGTCTGTTCTCCCCAGTGTCTGGTCAGTGGTAAAAACCCAAGTACTGCAACTCTGTAGGACCTCCTATGACATCTGTCCTGCCTTCCTGTCACAAGACAGAAGGAAACTAAATTGGGTTGAAGTACCCCAGCACTGCTTGTGGCTTGGAGCGTGCTGCAGATGGTGGACCCAGGGATGGCTTTTCCCTTTCTGTGCTGTGGCTGATTCAGGGTTGGGGTTTTGGGGTGTTTTCTTCATGCAGTTCCGGAAGAAAAAACTAAAATTCTGCAAGAGCCACATTCATGACTGGGGCCTTTTTGCTATGGAGCCCATTGCAGCTGATGAGATGGTGATTGAATATGTGGGTCAGAACATCAGGCAGGTAAGCTGGACTGTGGGTGAAATCTAAGCAAAAACTAGCCCTGAAAGAAGTGCGCGAGTATGACAGCTGGGGTCAGAGTCCCTGCTGTAAGGTGTTAGCTACGTGAGCTAGGTGGAGGTTGGCATATGGTTTGGAGGTACAATGGTGGGATTTTCAACAACCTGTAGAAACTAAGCACTCAAATCCTCAGGGGATAAGCTCTAAAGAAAGTCCATCCCGAACTTCTGTGTTTCAGTTAGGTCTGTGTTCTCTTGGGGTGTTTGGGATCATGTATCTGTTGAGTGGCACAAGCACAGCTCAGGGGAGTGTCGTGTAGATCTCTGCTCACAGATCACTTCTGCGGCATGTCCTGACGCTACAGATGGGGTTTTCTGTAGGTCATTGCTGACATGCGTGAAAAGCGATACGAGGATGAAGGCATCGGAAGCAGTTACATGTTCAGAGTCGATCATGACACCATCATCGATGCCACGAAATGCGGAAACTTCGCCAGGTTTATTAATCATAGCTGCAATGTAAGTATCATGTTTTTGCATGTAATTGTACTTTGACATACTGATAAACCCACTGGGTCCTTGCTAACTTTGACTGGGGCCATGTTCAGAAGTAGCAGGGGGTCACAGGGTTATAATTAAACGTTAATGAGCTGCAGCGGTTCAAAGCAGAGTCTAAACTAGTGTAAAGAGATTTAGAGACCTGAGAAATGAAACACACAGTGAGACAGGGCACTCTCGGAATCCTCCTGACTGTGTTGGGGGATCCTGACAGACAGTGTTCAAACATATCTAACAAGTATTTCCTTAAAGTAAACCAAATTTTAGCATTGTTAGTCTGTGGGAACAGTTTCCTTCTAGTGTCCACATGGGAAAAGTATTCTCTGCCCTGGCAGGTAGAGAAGCTGCTTTCCCCTCTGCTCTCTGCTGCAGTCTACACTGAAAGACTTGGCTGCCTGACCAAATTATTAAGCATTAGTTGAGCTGCTTTTAGTCTGTGACAAACTTGGTTGAGCATCATTCAGGCTCTTTTGCACCACAGATGACCAGAATGTGGATATTTTGGAGGAGCACAAGGAGGGCTGCTCTGTTTTCTGGCTTCACACCTGCCTCTCTCAGCTTCCCTTGGGTCTAGGCTCTGGAAGCATGTCTGAGGCTATCTAGGGAAAGGACTACTCTGCTCTGTTTTAGCTTGGAATAATTGTGTGGAGGCTGGGAAGCCATGGCCACTGGGAGCCTAAATCATTACCTGTTCTGTCATCCTTGCAGCCAAATTGTTATGCTAAAGTGATCACAGTGGAGTCTCAAAAGAAGATCGTCATCTACTCCAAACAGCACATCAATGTGAATGAGGAAATTACCTATGACTACAAGTTTCCAATTGAGGATGTAAAAATCCCATGTCTATGTGGCTCTGAGAACTGCAGGGGAACCCTGAACTGAACTCGAGGTTTCTCGTCACACTTGCACCTTCGGCCATGTCAAAACTGTGGTAACCAGGTGTGGTTGCACTTTGCCAAAAAAAGAGAGAAAAAAAAAAAAAGAAAAAAGGAAGAAAAAAAATTTAAAAGGAAAAAAAAACTATTAAAAAAAAAACAAGAGAGGAAAAAAGAGAAGAAAAAAACCAAGCAAGTTTCGCACTTCTGCCAGGATCACGAATGGAAGCAAAAAGCGCACATGCTTATGAGGACTGTTCATGTTTCAGGTGCTCTTTCCTTTTCAGATCCAACACGCACACAAAAAGGTGACTACCGTTTTGTGGCATGGTCTATCCAAACACTAGCTTCTCTGTTCAGTCCCTACATTAATGCTCCATAATGGGATAATGGTACCTTTTTTAAAATTGTCGTTATAAACCTTCATCTTTTCATAAATGCTGCTACCTTTTTCTCATCAGTTTTGTTGGTTGAAAAAGACATTCAACATTTAAATGTGAAGCAGAGACTGAAAATGCCATATAGGATTTGTTGGGAGCTTGATTGGCTGAAATTGCACAGATTTCTCAGAGTAAGCTGTAAATAAATGTAAGATTGATGTTACAGAGCAAGCCAGAGGCTTGAGGGTGTGTGAATGGGTGGGTGTGTGTGCTTGGGTGTGTGTATGTATGGAGATGTGTCCACAATGAGACTATAGGTGAACTGTCCTGCCTTTTTGTTAGGGATGAGCCTGAATAAGTCCCCTAAGCCAGACGCCCCTGGGAAGAGTCAGGTCAGTCGCAGACCTCAACATGGCGCCTTGGGCTCGTCTCTAATTTTCATATGCCGTGCTGGTATATTGGGGGATCAAAACCTCTGCACCTGTACCTGAAAAATACTTGGATACTGCAGTCAGTAGTAAGAAGTCGAGTCAGTTGTGTAGCTGTAGCATCGTGGTATGGCGTGTGGCCTTTGGGGATGCCCGTTTCTTGGAGATTGGTTTGTCTTGCATGCAAAAAAGGCTGAGGCTGAAATTAAGTAGACAATTCAGCCCGTGTTTACGCTGTAGAAATCTTACCCTCCTTGTAAGCATACACTACGGCCCACATTTATAACATGATTTTCTTCCTGTAGGTAAGAAACAGGCTGATGTGTGTCTTGTATTAATTTTTCTCATTTTTGTCTGCATTTCTCTGCCCTTCCAGCTTTTTACGTGGAGTATTTGCTCTGTCCTTGAATATGGGAAATGCCTCCTGTGATAGGAACGAGCTGTGCCACGCCACTCTCCTCCCTCTGTTACTCAGTAACTTGCCCTGACATGGTCACATCCCTCCAGTAAGAACACAGTAAAAGTGTCCCTGAGAGCAGGCTGCGGGAGCAATCCTGTCCTCCCCCATCTACAGCATGAAAATGAATGCTTCTTTAAATTTGGAAGGCATCTTTTGAAATGATTTTTTGATATGTTTTGTCCTTGTAGATGTGCTGAGGTGAAGGTTGCAGTTCTTTGAGAGGTTCCATTTTAAAATGGGGCAAAACACCAAAGAAATACTTCTTTGGATGTAATCTGGAAATGTTACACGACTGTTCAGGTATAGACAGGATCAGTTTTTCAATTTCTCCTGCTTTAAAAGTAGAGATTAGTTGTACTAAAACCTTTTTAATTGGCTTATAAGGGGAAGTTGCAATGTCATTATGAAATAGGAGGATTATCTGCATAACTAAACGTCTTCTCCCCACAGAACAAATTGCTCAGCTGTATTCTTGTAGCCTTTCAAAATCAGTGATAATTGTCGTATGACCACAGCTCCATGATCAGAGGTTACACTCTTGCAAAAGAGTTTCCTGGAAGTTTTTTCATCTGTTACATGTAATTGCCAGGCCTGCACTGCAGAGTGGAGCTTGTAATGTAGGTTAGACCACTGCATCTGAATTTCTTCTTCAGACAAAAGGCCTGAAAGAACAGGAGCACAGAGACTGCTACAAGCTGCCTTAATACCTCCTGTATTTCTGTCTGAGGGTGAGGAAATTGTCACTGAGATTCGACAGTCCATAGTCTCATCTCTGTTTTTGTTTGGTTTTTGTTCTGTTCCCCCCCCTCGCTTTATAAATCTCTCCAGCAATTGGGTAATGGTGACCTAGAACCTAAAATTTTGAGAAGCACAACTAGTTTCTGTCATTGAACATTCGTTGTAACTGCGGCAATGGCAGGAGCATTTGGGAGTTAAACCAGCTGCCTTTTTTTTTTTTTTTTTTTTTTTTTTTTTAAATAAGGTTCATCTTGTTGTGTTGACGCTCCAATTGGCATCTCTACAGCTTGGCCTTTTCCTTTCAAAGCTTTGGGAATGCACAGAAGTTTCCTGTGTCTCAGAACTGAAGCAAGCCCCTGTGTGTGGCAGTTCTGCCAATGTCCTTGGCCTTCTTCCTCTCTGGTCCATCAAACCAGTGCATTAACAGTGGTTTTGTGGGGGCAAAGACACCCCAAATGGCCCAGCCCCTAAGTACCTGCTGACAGTTTTGTATTTCCCTGCATATCTCTGTGCTCTGGATGGGATTAGCCCCTGCAGTTTGCCTTAATCTTTGTTGAGGAAAGGTGGGGAGGCAGGTCACCGTCTTCTGAAATGAGACCTACAGGTTGGGGTCCTTCACCCTGTTTTTAGGAGCGCCAAAGGCGATGAGCGCCAAAATCACTTGGGTACTTCTGAAACTGCCTGTAACCCATCCCTTTTTAGGATCCCAGACAAAGAACGTGAGTTTTTGGAAGAGCTGAGCTGCCAGTAGCCCCCCAGGAGGAAGCGGAGCTGTTGGACCCACAGCACTTCTGAAAAATCACATTAGGCTGGTCTCAAAGCCAAACCTGAGGCTTCTCTTTTCTTCCCCGTAAATCTTGGCTTGCAGAGTCCTACTGTACAGCTTTTGTCTCAGACTGCGAAGCTGCCCCATCCCCAAGCCCAATCATTTTATGGTGAGGATTATAAGTCTGGTTTAGTGATTTCCATGAGCTGCTGCAGTTGCCTGTGGCTGCCCTGTCCCTGCAAGCCAGTGAGGTCTCGTCGGGGCAGGGGAGCCCTGCAGCCGCGGTTTTGGAAGGCAGCCCTGTGGAGATGCCTTTCTAATCCCTCCCAGGTACTTTGGCTCGTACTTAGAAAGGGGGGAGATGAGAGGAGAAAGGCAAGTGTGCAATTCACACATCAGCCTGCATCAGACCCGGTGCTCGCCTCCCGCGGTCGGCACCCCATGGAAATAGTGGCAAGGACTAAAAAGAAACGTCACCAGCGCATGGTGCTTTACAGAGAGATTTACTGAAGTTGTTTTGTTGACTGAAAAGCCTGTCCCCAATTTATTGTTACTTAAATTGAAATCTAAGACAAAAAAGAGAGAGACATTGACTGTGCTCCCTGCAAAATTGTATCTCACTAGGTGGAATGACCCAAAAGAATAGTGCAAAAGTTTTGGAAATATAACTTAAATCTTTAGTTTCCCAATGTGAAGCTGGCTTGAGTTCAGGGTGCAGATACCTCTGCACTTGGTATTTTTAAGAAGTGTGCTCTGTGCTTGCAAATTCCACCTGCCGCTGCCCAACACCTTCATTTATCTGTCAGTTCACTCCGCTGTTTGCAATTCCAGGTTGGTCCCAATAAGTGGTCTGTGACTATCGGGGGTCCAGGAGGGGAAGGGGCTCATCTTGCAGATATTTATATTGTATAGAGCAGCTTATTTCTACAGGAAAAAAAAAAAATTTTTAAACTCCAACAAAGTATACAGTAATTTCAGTTCTGGTTTTTGTGACCTTTTTCAGGGATCATTTCAGTGCATTTCTGTATAAAATAAAAATTTAAGGAAAAAAGATTTTGAAGTATAAAAAAAAATGCATCTTCTGTACATAGGCAAACTCAAGAATCTTCTCTTCAAACACTGTTTCTTGTAGAAACATGTTGAAATTTTTTTGCTGATTTCTTTGTACTTCAAGAGCATGTAAATAATTTATTAAAAGTGACTATTGTAATTTGGAGTTCTTTTTAAACAGATTCCAGCTCTGAATCATGTTGAGGAGATGGGGAGGAAGAAGGACTAAGTATAGCAAAGGAGCTGGTGGCATTTACAGCTTGTGTCAAGCTTTGTATAATGTAAATTCTGTATAAATATGTTTTTTTGTCAAATAAATAGATGGAATTAGAAGCATTAAGAAACTGAAGACAAAAAATTGCCAAGTCAAGGCTTCTTCTTTCCCCCCCCCCGCCCCGACTCAGTCTGAAACCTAATGTGCAAAATCTATTTATTTCAAGCGAGGAAATGTGTACAGTCTAATAGACAACCTAAAATGTATTTAAGCGAGTTTGCAACTGGATTTTTTCAATTTAATATTTGTTTTGTTTTTATGAGTTTCCTCCTTAATTGCCACTGTAGTATTTGTCCAAGTGAAAAGAAACACATCGTAACGGACACTCTAAAACAAATGGGCAGTTTTAAAAGCAAAATGGAAGAACACCTGGCTCCCAATCATTGCAGTTTTCTGGTTCTATAAACAGGTTGTTTTAATTCACGGTGTGAAAATAAAGGGCCTCCTTTAAAAGGAGGCAGGTAAAATGGTTTGCAATAAATGAAACAAAAAATATTTTCTTTTTTTAAGTTCCTTAAAAAAACAACTCTGCTTTGAAGATTTAGGATTTCTGCTTTTTCTTTTGTTAAGCAAATTTATAAATTTAGGGATGTTTTGTGCATATAGAATCTGTCACCAGTATGTATCTTGTTTTGAAGAAAGTGTTTTTGTTGTGGATGTGTCATGCTGTATATATTTGTTCATATTTTTGTGAATTGAATACTATGTACCATTGTATTATAGTAACTTTTATAAAGCAAACCATAAATATACTGACTTTTCTTACAGAAAAATTATGTTGTGCTTAATGTATAGCCAGGGCAGCTTTTTGCTTTTGGACCCGTGCTGGGAACCGTGAGAGCTCAAGGAACCAGATCCAGAAAAAGAGCAGTCCAAAGAACTAATTTTCAGTAAAGTTTACTGAAAATATTGATTCTGGTGAGCAGGAAATTACTTTAAGCAACATTATATTGCATGAAAGAAATATGTGTGTGATATAAGTTTATAAACTTAAAGCAAATTTTCTTATTATTAAAAATCCTTACAACTGTTAAGAGGCGAAGCATAGCCAGGTGCTGGCGCCCTACCATGGTTCTGGGTGTCCCTAACCTGTCCAACCTCAGTGGTGCTGCCTGGGCAGGTGAGGGGTCCCTGCTCCTGCAGCCTCTGCCCTGGATTTTTCCGAGTTCACATCCATTTTTTTTAAACTTTATGGAGGCAAAAGCCCTTAACCTATGAAGTGAGGTGTTAGTGTTGCTGGTTCAGGCGATGCTGTAAGGCTGTTGGGGCCAGAGGCCCTTTGTTTTCTTTCCTTTAAATCAGTTTATTCAAATCTGAAATGAATTCTGTTACCTGTGGTTTACAGGAGGGGGCAGCCAGGGGAGCCGCTGAGGTTTGATGTGGATGAAAGCACAGCCTGGAGCCGGCCATGTGCCCCCACCCTCCCTTGCGGGGGGCTACTGCTGGAAATATAGTGGTGGTGGTCAAAGTGGCTTCTCTGAGCTTTAGAAAAAGAGATACCTGGAGCAGAGACCAATGGAGTGGTGGATGGAGGAGGAGGAGGAAGCGGAAGAGACAGGAGAGAGCCTGCCTGCAGGCAGCTTCCCAGCTCAGTTCTCGGCTTCTATAGCTGACCATGGCAGCTGAAGGACTGGGCGGCATGCAGGACAGCCAAACCTTGCAGCGCTGGCATGGGCAGAAGGCAGCAGAGCTCAGCCTGGAGGGTGGCTGGATGGGGCAGGGGCTTGTGGGCTGGTGGAAGGACTCATATCCGAGGAGCCTGTCCTGAGCTGAGGGGTTGGCAGGGGCTTTGGCTGCTTGGGGTTTGAGCAGCTTCAATGCTGGGAAATGGGGAGCAGTGGTGGGTGCACCGGGGCTTTGGAGGACAGATGTGCAGCAGTGGGGAGACCTGCAGGCACCAGAGACCCTGAGATGTTCTTCAGCGGTCATGTACTGAGGTCTGCGGACTTCTTGGGGAGCATTTGACCTGTAGCCACAGCAAACATGAGGTAGAGGGGCTCCAGCCCTGACATGTTAACTTACCAGGCACTCAAGCTGTGACAGAAAAGGGTTTTATTGTGTCGATGAGGAAAGTCCCCTTGTAAAGGACAGTGATGACACCAGAGCATTGCCCAGAGGGGACTTTGCACATGCAGCTGGGATCTGAGCCAAGGAATCGCTGCCAATGCCAGCAATTACTTCTTGAAACATGGGAGAAACCCCAACCCTTCATTAATTGAGGAATTTACAGGTATTGGAGCAAGACTGTGTTGCCTTGGGAAGGCTGAAATACATAAATTTGATTCTCATTCCAGAATGTTGTAGCTACCCTAAAACCGTGTGTTTAATCTCTGCAAATTCAAATTCAAGACTTGAGTCTAAAAGCAATTAAAATAAAATCTTACAAAATGAGATGCAGAGGCAAACTCCTCCGTGCTTTCCTCTCCCATTTTCCCATGTAGCTAAAATTAACAGAAAACTTGCGATAGACTAAATTTAAGCACTCCCAGTTGTTTCTTCTGTCTTCCTCTGTAGCTGCGTGTCTTTGGCACATGCCTTAAATCTGCCCTTTGTTAAGAATTCAGTGGTTTGGATCAGATTAAACTGCTTTTTAAGAGCGTTTTTGCTATTTCCCATGCTCCCTCTCCCAAGAAGTCACTGGAGGGCAGCACGGGGGCTGGGCCGGGATAGGTGTTGAGTCCTTTTACATCTCCAACTTGGCAGCAGCTTCCCTGGGTTTACGACACTTAAATCTGGGCTATTTACCAAAACATCGGCCGTTTCCCGGTTTGTTTGTGAATCAGCTCATTAGGGGCGAGGGCAGCGTTTTCTGCCATCCTCTAGATGCACTTGGTCTCCCCATTGGGCTCCAGGATGGTCAGGTTCCCTCTTGCGTCTTGATCCGTTTCTATCGCTTCAAACAGAGACTTGAAGTTCCCGGCGCCGAAGCCCTGCGGAGACAACAACGTTACAGACTGTGGGGACGAGCAGCGGGTTCGTCAGCTCGGAACTGGCTGACTGGGAAGAGCAGCACTGAGCTGGCTGGGTGACGGTACTTGACGGCCCTGAGGTCTCGTAGCCAGGATCATCATGAAATCCTCAAACCAACCTGGTGGTTATGCCGCTGGATGATCTCCAGAAAGACTGTGGGTCTGTCTTGAACTGGTTTCGTGAAGATCTGGAGCAAGTAGCCTTTCTCATCAAAATCCACCAGGATTTTCAGTTCCTAGAGAAAAGAAACAGGGCAACAACTCGAAGACCCACAGAGGAGCAAGGGGATCTGTCTGCATTGCCCTCATCCCTGCAAAACACCTTGAGAAGCCAGTCCAGCCACAGGCAAACCTTTTCCCTCTCAGGCTGGTCTGACTCACCGCCAGCTTGTCGATGTTCTCCTTCACTTTGATTTTGGCAGTTTTCAGCCTCTCCTGCAGCATCTGGTAGTAGCTGGATGGTACGTCCATGAACTGCACACCTCGCTGCTTCAGGCTGGTGATCTGCAAGGCAGGAGAGATCCCGGCATGGGTCGGGCTTGGGGCTTGTTTGTGGAGCAGTTTGTGCCAAGAGGATGGTGTAGGATGGATGGTGTCAAGACGCAGAGTGATACTTTCCCATGACACTGGCCAACCTTGTGCGTAGGGACCTGTCCCACCCTCTTGCTTTGGGCACCAGGAACTCTGAGGGGAGGCAAGATGCCCTCTCCAGGCAATGCAGAGAGCTGGCCACTGTGCAAGGATGCTTCATCCCACCCTGACCCCTCAATACCTCTGGAGGCCCTTTGGTCTGGAGAGGAGTCCAAAACCAAGTGCTCAACAGCAGCTGGGCTTGATCCAGACCAGCATCTGCCCCAGGTAGAGGTGGGTGATGTGCTATGGTGGCTCAGCCCAGCAGCCTGGGCTGCCTGAGGTCCCCACCATCCATCCCTCAAGGACAGCACGTGCCGTCGGGGTCCCTGCAGACCCAAATTGCTTTAAGCTGGAGGGACGGGCGTCTGCCAACAGCTCGCAGGTGCAGGCAGGTCCCTTCCCAGTGACTCGCTGGACAGTTAATCCTGGTTGTAAGACAACCATGGCACAAAGCCCACTCAGCCTGCCTGTGTCCTCGTACCCCAACGGGGGTCATAGTCCACCACCGCCCTGTGACGAGGACCATGCCCGGTGGGACGGGGCAGAGGTGGAGCAGTGCCAGGGCAGGACGGGCCAGGGCAGGGAGCTGCCTGAGGTTGCAGTGCTCACCGCTGAGATGATGTCGGAGGTGTTCAGCGCAATGTGCTGGACTCCGGCCCCTCCGTAGTAGTCGATATATTCCTACAGGGAAAAAACGTCACCACGTTAGTGACGGTGCAGCTACAGTGTGCAAAGGGCTGGGCTTGGGCCTAAAAACATAAAAGCAAAATTGGCTGAAGGACCACAGAATGGAAAAAAAGGACAGTATTGATGAAATCAGGGGTAAACTAGCTCTGTCCCGGCAGCTCTCCAGGCTTTGACAGCCCTTTGCAGACACAAGCAGAGCCAGGGCTGCCTTCCAGAGAGCCACCTTTGCATAGCACAACTGCGCCAGCTCCAAATCACTGACCCCTTGGTCCCTTTTCCTTCACTAAAGCCGTGCTCAAGGCAGTGGCAGCTTGATGGATCAACCACAGGTGTGTGCTCACCTGAATCTGGGATTTCCTCTTGCCGAGTGCCGGCTCGTTAATGGGCATCTTAATGGTCTCTTCGTAGTTGGTGACAACGATGGAGCGCAGGGCGCTGAACTCGGTGTGCAGCTGCTTGTCATCCACTGACCAGAATCGGTGGAAGAGCAGGTTCTTCTGGTACCTGCCCAGGCCACAAAGGGCACAATCGAGTCCCTCACTCCATCCCCGCACAAATGAAGTTCTGTTCTGGCTTAATTAGCCTCAGCCACCACCGTCGGAAGCGGTGAGACGAGCAGAGTGGTGCTGCTGCTCCATCCCACCTCCTGCCAGCCCTCCCCACTCTTACCAGTCTGCTACTGGGACCATCTGGAGGTCGGGCTGGTTCCCCACGACATGGTCAACAAAGTTGAGCTTAGCACTTGGTCTGCAGGGGGAAGACGGGGGCAGCTCTCAGCTGGGCTTGGGGGCACCCCATGGCATGGGGGGCTCCGGGGCAAGGTGGTGGGGACCTGTCCAGCTCCACACTGGGACATCACACTGGCACACGGTGGCAAAGAGCTGGGCAGGACCCTCTGCAAAGTACTCACAGCTTCGGCAGCAGGGGGTCCTTGAAGAGGGGCGGGTGGTACCCGGGTAGGAAGAGGCCCTTGTAGTTGAGCTTTTCTATCAAGGTGTGGGTGGTGTCACCGTACTGCGAGAGTGGGGAAAGAGGTTGCATGGTGGCCCCATTTTTTGGGGACCTCCTGGGTCCAGTCTGCTCCTGCAGACCCTGCCCCGGTGTGGGGGCTCAGCCTCCGCAGCTGCCCTGCCGCTTACCGTCTGGATCACCGCGAACTTCACCTTCCCAAATTTGTCCTCCTCCACCCAGGGCTCCTTCACCACCACGGCTCCGCGCTCCTTGGCTTTCTGGGCAGAAGGCAACAGATCCTCTCCTGCTACAGCTCCCCTGGGCTGGTGGGAGACATCCCTGGGCCCTTCCCCACCTCCCCTTACCATTTCGGGGTGCTGTGCAGGAGGGAGCAGAGGGGCTGCCTACCTGCACGATGAAGTCACAGTCCTCCACTTCGAAGGCGACGTCCTTCACCCCATCACCATGCTTCACCAGGTGCTCCCCCATCTCTGCCCAGAGCAAGAGCAGCCGCGAGCATGAGCAGAGGTGCTTTGCTCCACCGTGGCCATTTCCCACTCTGTCCCCCTGCCGTGGCACCTACCCTCATTCCCTGGGTTGAGAGCGGACGAGAGAACAAACACGATCTGGCGAGGAAGAGGAGGAGAGGTGAGGGATGGAGTCGTGACGGTGCAGCTGCAGCCCCAGCCTGGGGCAGAGGCACCGCAGGCGCAGGTTTTAATGGTGCAAATGGATTTCGGCAGCACCCACATGCCTGGCATCGGTTCGTCTTTCTCCAACCTCCACCCTGGCAGTGGCACCTCTGCAAGGTTCATCAGCCCCCTTACCTTGTCCTGCTTGATGACGTGTGAGACCACCTCCCTGCTGCCGGTCTCCAGTCCCCGGTACGCCAGCTCCTCGAAGCCCAGCTTGTTGCAGTAGTAGGATGCAGCCTGCGGGCAGGTGGGAACCACCCCAGGTGAAGCTGCAGTGTCAGCGGACCCCGGTTCCCACAGGGCTCCCCCCGGCCAGGGCAGCACCAACAGCCCGTGGGGAACGGCCACGGTGGCACGTGCAAGGCACGCGTGTGCACGTGTGTGCGCACGGGGAGCAGCTGAGCTTTTCTGCTTCCCTCCAGCAGCCCGGGAGGAGCAAGCAGAGGCAAGAAAGGGCCCACATTGGGGAAAAAAATCCCAAATTCAGTGGGAAGTACTGTCTCCAGAGCCCTCCGGCACCCAACGCAGCCGGGGACAGGCAGGGTGCAGCGGGTGCAGGGGGAAACGTTTCTGCCCATCTCCCATTCATCAGCCAGGTGGGGCGAAAAGCAGCTCAGGTTTGGAGCAGAGGGATTTTTAACTCGCCAGCAGCCTTTTAGCAGCAAGTGACGGAAAGCAGCTACCACGACTCCTTATCGCTGCAGACTGGTGACCATGTCTGGAGCCCTGCCACGTGTGCCGGTTTGTATTTTCCGGGCCCGCTCCGCGCACACCCCCCGGGCAGCCGCCCCTCGCCTTGTGCAAGGGCCCCCAAGGCCGTCGGCCGAGGCCGCGCCGGCGGGCACGGGCGCTGAGCCAAGGACGGGCTCTGGGACGCCAGCACGGCCATGACCCGGTGGGCTGTCGGGACGAACCACCCCCCCCCGGCAGCCAATAACCAAAGCATCCGCGCATGGGCGGGCGCCTACCATTACACGTGCCCAGCCGGCCGCAGCCTCTCACCTGCTTGGCATTGCCGACCCAGAAGGTAATGGAGTGGAAATGGATGAAGCGGCCTCGCAGGGGCTAAAGGGAAGGGGAAAACAGGGCTCAGAGACAACGACGCAGCCTTTCCCGCAGCGCTGCTCATCTCCGGAGCAGGGAGAAGCGTCGGCCATGACCCTGCAAATGCATCTCCCGCGAATGCATCCAAATTAACCGGGTGAACCCCTGGCTGCTGCCCCGAAACAGGGAATTTCCAAAGCAATTTACAGTCAGGTCCTGCAGGATCCTGCTCTGCAGGGTGGAAGGGGCAAAGTCCCGGCTCGCCTGGGGTCACAGTGGTCCTGGTGGTCCCCGCAAGCGGCCCCCCCAGCAGGCTGCCTACCCGTGAACCTTGCTGCATTAAAGATTAATTCTCCCCCGAAACGCCCTTACACAACCACCAGTGCTGGGACAAATCCCCCTTGGCTCTCTTCCCCACTGCCATCCAACCCGTGGCATCAGGCACCCAGCCGTGATGTGCACCGGCGGTTTGGAAAGCACTTTATAGGGGAAAAAGGTGGTGAATAGGTCCAGCGTCTGGAAATTAATGTTACAAGAAATGAAGATTCTGCTTAGGCGTTGGGGTTGGCTGGGAAATACCCATCATCTCCCATTTGTCGCTCTCCTCCCAAACCAGAAGGAAAAAGGAAACAAAAAAATTTCCATTATTAACGTTGATTTACAATGAGGAATCACGTCCTATGTGGCCCAGCCAGAGAGAAGTTTTACTTCTGATTTTACCAGGTAATCAAGGAGTAAGGAATGAGTATTATTTGCTTTAACATGGCTGAGGTTTCGCACCAGGCAGTGGGACAGGACCGCGGACACGAAACGGCTCTTACCTTTTCTCCCTTGTCTGTGTAAGACGTCTAAAAGAGAGAATCGGAAAAGAGAGGTGTTAGCACTTCAGGAAGGTACCTCAGCCCCCCCCTGAACTCGAATCCAAAGGTCAGTGTATGAGGACAGCTCTTCTACACAACTTCCAGCACAGTCATTAAAAAGTCCAAATTCAAGCAGAGATTAAACCCCGTAAAGCTCCTGAGACATCCCATGCCATTGAGCCCTGGCCGTTTAAATAAATTCCCATCCTCTGCTCCTCACCATTTTTGTGACCTGGCGATGTGACAGTGGCAAAGAGAGCGAGATTCCGGGAGGACGTTTAATATAGTGGTGGGACAGGGGAAACTCCTCCTCAGCTCCACCCACCCCCAACCTGAAGCATTTGTGACCCAAAGGTGTGTTTGGTTTGGGCTGGGAACTGCTGGCATCGTCCCGTGGGTGGCTTTCCGGGGCTGTGTCACAGGGTCCTTTGCAGTCCTGGCTGCGGGTTAAAGGTGGGGTGGTGAGTGTGCGAGACTCTGCCGTGCGGGAGCCTGCTAACCCCGCAGCAAACCCTCCCTGGTCCCATGCATGCCGGGGCCACAGTGGGGTGATGCAACTAGGGCAGCACGTCCCCCCCCAGCCCGCCTCTGGGGATGGTGGTCACCCCTTCGTGGGGACGTGTCCTATCCCGGCCAACGTTGAGCCGGGACAGTTTGGCCGCAGGCAGAGTCCAGCCGTGTGTACGCTGTCTGGGCCTGGGGCCACGCAGTGTCACCATCAGCTCCGGTGAGCCCAGTGCTGCCGGAGTCCACCAAATGTGGGAGCAGCAGGAGGAGGGGGCAGGAGGGAGGTACAAACACCCCACGGCTGGGAGCGGTGGTAAGCCGGAGCGACCAGCAGGGCTGGGGAGGATGACTATGTGGGGCTTGGGTGGGTGCCAGTGTTGCGGAGGACAAGCGTGGAGGTCTGGCGGTGGGGCTGTGTCCCCTGCTGTCACACTCCCTGGGGGACATGGCTGCCGTGCATCGCCCCGGCAAGTGTGCTGGGGCACAGGCTGGAGAGGGGCTGGCAGGAGGGACGGGGTCACCCCACGGCACCATCACAGCTGTATAACCCTATGGCAGTGACACTGCCGTGCCACCACACCTCACCGTGAGAGCTGTGTCACCTCATGGCGTTACCACCGCTGGGTCAGCCCACGCAGGTACCCTCCCCGCTGGCCCCGCCCCCGCGGTGTGACCACGCCCCCGGTGCTGACCACGCCCCCTCACCGCACTCACCCCGCCCAATGCTCCGCCCCCCCCCCCCCCCGTAGGCGGTGCTGCCGCCGCCGGCCCCGCCCCGCCGCCCGTGACGCCTTTTGCTCCCTCTCGGCTGCCGTAGCGGCCGGTTGCGGCGCGGCCGGTGGCGGCCATGGCGCAGCCCGGCGGGAGCCGCCCCGTTACCGTCAGCGACGTGCAGCAGCTGGTGAAGAGGAAGGACGAGATCGAGGCGCAGATCAAGGCCTGCTACGAGCTGCTGGAGGGCGTCAGTGCGGCGGGGCGGGGGCGGGCGGCGGGGCGGGGGCGGCGGTGGGGCGCGGGGCCGGCCTGCGGCCTCGGCTCGCAGCCCCACGGCCGCTTCTTCCATCGCAGCAAAAGGGCGTCGGGATGAACGAGCCGCTGGTTGACGCGGAGGGGTTTCCCCGTGACGACATCGATCTCTACCAAGTGCGCACCGCCCGGCATAACATCATCTGTGAGTGGGGATCCCGGCTGGGGGGGGGCAGGGGAGCGTCCCCCTCCTCCAGGCGTGAACCAGCAACAATGGGTTGTGGGGGAGGGCTACAGGCTTCTGCTGCTGCTGCAATAAACACTCCTGCTGGTAACTGTGCAGCCTTTGCAGTATCTCAAACACCGTGTCCTTCTGCCTGTTCATTGCAATGCTTCAAAAACGCTTTTGTCCACACGTTGTTGCAGCAGTGTTGAAATTCTGCTTCTGCTGTGGAGCCATTTGGGTTTCATGAGATACACCGAAGCGTTTTTGCGGTGGTGTTAGTAGAATGAGCTTTGAGTAAAAAACAGCTTGGCATTTATCTCTTCCCAGGCTTCCCCTATGCCCCATCTTTGGGGATGGGCTTTTGCAATACATACACAACAGTATGTGACTTGATGGAAAAAAGGCTTCAGCTGTTCAATGATTTCTAGGTGATCGTGGGCCTCCAAGCCCTGCTTCCTTGCGTGCTCACTGAAATTCGTAGGGTAGTTCTCGCTGTGTCTAACTTCTACCGATAAACATCCGCCGGGCTGTGTGAGCAGGCCTGGCACCGGGACCCAGCAGATACACCAGCAGAGGTTATTGCTAGCCACAGCTCACATCCGAGACACCCGGAATACCATTTTCTGCACAGCTGGGGAGGAGAGTGTGTGCTGAGAACAAACCCTTAGACGTAACTCACTCCTGCTCCTTGTTTGCTAATGGTGTCACCCACAGGTTTGCAGAACGATCACAAGGCCCTGATGAAGCAGGTGGAGGAAGCTCTTCACCAGTTGCACGCCCGGGAGAAGGAGAAGCATGCCAGGGATGAGGCAGAGGCGTTGGCCGAGGCAATGAGCCAGAACCAGAGCCTGCCACAGGCTTTTGCTAAAGTGAACGCGGTGACTCCGGGATCTCCGGCGAGTATCTCGGTAAGTTGGTGGGGTCTGACAGCTCGTAGGGAAGGCTTCTTCCGGACCCAGAGAGAAAACGTAGCAGGTGGCTTTCTCTGTCTCTTGTTAACAAGTGGGAATAAGTTGGGGGTTTGATTAGGGCCCTCCTCCCCCTTTTTTGTCACACTGGGATGTCCTGTGAATAGACAAGTCGCTGTACAGGAATGAGATGAGTACTCTCTTCTCAGCTGTATCATTGCACCACACAGCTCGTACCAGGCCTCACTGACCATTCTAGCCTCAGTATTTCTCTTTTCATAAAATAGAACAGCGGAATGAGTACTTACCTCTTTCTAAGGACATGGAGAGGGTGTAACACAGTTGTTGCCTGAATGGTGAGAACAGTAGTGTCGTAGTACATCTCTCTGCATGAGGCTGGGTGAAGGGTGATGCTCCTGTGATATGAGCTGTCTTTGGAGAAGACAGGTGCTCATCTCTCTTCTGTCTCTGTCCAGGGACTTCAGGTCGATGATGAGATTGTGGAGTTTGGTTCTGTCAATGTAAACAACTTCCAGAACCTGCAGAACATCGCCACAGTAGTGCAGCACAGCGAAGGGGTGAGCTCATTTCTGCTGTAACTGCATTCTCTTGCCTGTCTCTGTTAGCCACAGCTTTTTCTATGGAACTTAAGTCTCTGGGATCATCATTTCCATGTCAGAAACGGTGTCAGATTCAGTCTGTGCTGTTGTAGCACTGTTCTCTCACAGCATTGAGCTAATTCCTGCTGGACAGAAGAGAGCTAAGAGGTGTGTGCTCTTTGCTGTGAGCATCATATTGTCTGTTCTCCCCTGGGGACTCTCTGCAGCAGCAGGCTGCGTTGCTGTGCCACCTTTGTGGACTGGCCAGGGAAGCTGCCACAGCCATCAACTGCTTTATAGTGGAAGTGAGAGATCTCCTGAAGATGTCTCCACACAAAACACTCTCTTTCAAATCTAGTCACAGGGATGGGAATGGGTGCTGCTGAAGAACAGGTCCCCTGGGCCTAATGTTCTTCTGGTGCTTCAGTAAAAGAAGGAAGAAGAGAGTTGACTTGGTGATGGAAAGTTGCCACCTTTGATTTTTTTTTTTTTTTTTTTTTTTTTCCCCTCCCTTTCAGAGACCCCTGAGTGTGACTGTCATCCGCAGCGGCAAAAAAGTGCATGTGGGACTGACTCCAAAGCGCTGGGCTGGGAAGGGCCTCTTGGGGTAAGCTGCTATTTCATTTACTAGAACGGATGAGGCTTTCAGCCAGCTCAGAGCACATTTCCAGCAGCAGGGCCAGCTCCGTGCTTTGCGCTCAGTGTGTGTTGCTGCCCGTTCTGACGGACTTCACTGGCAGGTACCAGCTGAGAGCTGGAGGCTGACGGTTTTGCACAGCGATACGGGGAGGCGAGTTGCGTCAAACGTGAGCACAGGGAGGAAGGTCTCAGGGGCTAGCGTGTCCGGTAGAGGAAACCGATAGAGGAGGGTTGCGGTGGGTCTGATTTGTGCCATGTCAGATCTTCTATGCCTGTTTGATGTCTGAGATTTTAATGTTTCCTTCTACCCTCTTCTTTTTCAGCTGCAATATTGTTCCCTTGCAAAGATGACCATTGCTTGGAAAACAATAAAGCTGAAGCTTCTGCCTGCTTTCTGGACTCTGATCTGGTTTGAAAACTTCCCTACATGTTTTTGCTGAAACAAATGTTTCAGAGGCTGTGACCTCCAGGTGTCTGACTTGGGGAGTCTGAAGAGGTTCTGATTCGGCAGGGCCTGCCTGCAATTCAGAATTGCACTGGTTCATCAGGAGCAGCTTGCAGAGTTGCAAGATGTGGCTTCTAATCTCTTACACCTTGTATCAGTTTGGAATGAGACTGTAGAGAGTCCCAAACTTCACTTGCTACAGGCTCTAAAGAGCATGAAATACTCTTACTTGGTGGTAACAGAGCATTCCTTTTTTTCCCCTGTAAAATTCCTCACTGAACACTTTGTAATATATGCTAAAAAGTCCCAGAGCACTTTTTGGTGTCTATAATAGATGACAGTCAAGAAATAGGCAAGTTTGATACTTTATCTTCCCCATGTTACCACAACTTTTGAAGTCACTAAACACAATGAAAGAATTTTTGGAATGCCTAATTATTTTAAGTTAATGAGATACGGAATAGGCGTTTTAATTCTACTTCGATTTACTTTTAGTAGTTTGTGTAGTTGTGATAAAAGTACTCCTAATCTGGCTTCTCTTTTTTTTTAATATATTTTTTTTTTTAATTTGTTTATTTGTGGTAGTTGGTTTTAGTGTGTATAAACTCTTTGAGGGGATTTTGGGTATGATTGGTTTGTTTTAAGCTTGTTTCCAGTTCAACTTCAAAATACTCTCCCAAAACAATAAAACTGAATAATGCCTCTCTCCATTCTTGTATAAGTTATTATTTTGGGCAATAATTGCAGGCCAAGTTGGGTGGGTTAAACGCAGATCTGTGCAGACACAAAACCATGACCCCCTGACCTTCCAGAGCCAAAGCCCAGGTAAGGTGTGAGTATTCATTAGCGCTTCACAAGCAGGTTGCGGCATAAGTAACACATCACATGTAATGAGCAATTTTGTTATAACTGTTATTAACCATACTTGAAATGGGCTGAAAAAGTGGACTAAACCCCAGACTTTTAAATTATTCACACAGGGCTCTGTTTTAAATTGAGTAGGTTTACTCTTTTGGTATTTCAAGCATTTGTGTTTCACCATACAGTCCAACAGAGCAGATTCTTGCTGAAATGGTAAAGCTTCAAAGCAAAGCTCCTTGCTTGGTGATTCCTGTAGGTTTCACAGTGCTATGGAGGAAGCATTACTGCAGCAGCCCATGGCAGTGTTCCTTGGATGAGATTGTATCTAGGTAATCCCCATCAAACGCAGTCTCGCCCTGATCTTGCAAGTAATTTTAAAAGTGCTGAAACATGGCACTGTCTGCTCCATCTCTTTTCTTGAAAAATAGCAGAATGGGAGGTGTTTTGGGACCTTCTGTCGCATGTGCATCCTGCCTTGCTTTACCTGAGCAGTTCTGAGGCTAAGCCTGCACTGCTGAACTTCACCAGGTGCTGTGACCCACAAAGGACACTGCATCTCCTAAATCCCCTGTGAAATCCCACTAGAAAGCAGTGTCATGTCCCTGTCTGTAGTTCCAAGGTAAGTACCTCCATGGGGTTGTTCTGTAGGAGGGCTGAGTCTGTGCATGGGACCACAGTGTCAAAAGACTTGTGTAAAACAAGATTTTTTTTTTAAAATGCATCTTGTATCAGGTTTAGGAGCTCTGTTTTTTTGCAAAAGGGGTTTTCGTATTTGTAGGTGCTGCTGCAGTTTTTAAATGTGTGACTGTCCGCAAGCTGCCCCTATCTTCTGTCCCCATAAAATGGAATGTAGGTGTAAGTATGTGGATAAATTGGGTATGAATTGGCAGCTGCAGTGTCAGGGGCTGGCCTTTGCCATGTGTAGTTGGGATATGTGTCTAGGTATCCCAGCTGTGGCTAGCTTTTACCTGAGCTGCAGATGAATCTGGGTCTAGATACCAGTCCAGGAGAAGAAAAGCTTGCGGGACGCATCCTTCCAGGCCTTTGCATTTGTGCCTCCTGGGATGAAATGATCTAGAAAATCCCAGCCTTCTGTACCGCTCTTGAAATGAGGTCAGGGGGTCAGTCTAGCCCCATAATTCCTGCTCTGGGGCAGCTCATTTCCCTTTCAACATGAAGGGTGTCTGCATGCCTCAGTTGGCTCCTGGCTCTGCGAGGATTTTGTAGAAGTACATCCTGTAACCTTATGTCCTAACCGCTGCGTCCCCAGCCCCTCTGGGTGCGTGTCCTGACTAGAGCGGGTTGAACGATCCCAATGAGTGTAATAAACACAGATTATGTTGCGAAACCCACTGTGGGTAGGTATGGTTTGGGCTTCTTCATTAGACCACGCTCAAACCTCTGCCGTAGGACCAGAGCAGAAGAGGAGCTGCTCTCAGAATAAACAGGATTTTCATGCTGGAGAGTAGAGATGACTCCCTGTATTCTATATGATCAGGGAATGTGGACTGGATGATGCTGGGTGGGAACAAAAGCACCATGTCTGAGCAAGCTTGATGTGCAGGTGCTGATGCACTGAGCAAGGCTGCTTTCTTGCACCTAGCAGAGATGGGGCTTAAGGATCAAATCCCTGCTCCTGAAGCCATAAAACTCCTCCAATTCTGAGCAGCGGGTTGTGCCACAGAGGAGGAGTTGAGAGCAGCCACATTTTGATGACCTGCCTGCGCAGCAGCCTCTTCAGGTCGAGGAAATAATGTGAGCTGGTAAGAAAAAAAAAAACAAAACCACACCTCCTTTCCTCTCCCAGCAGGGTACTACGCTCTCACTGGGCAGAAGGAAAAACAAATTAGATTTAGAAATTGTTATTATTTGAGCTTAACGGCAAGGCTGAAGTCAACAGTTGGGAGTGCTTAGAGCTCGTTATCTGCGGTAGTGAAGGCGATAGCTTGGAGTGATCCCTGGGAATGGGGTTCCCTGTGCAAGTGCCATCCTGGCAGAGAGCTGGGGACTGCGGGGGGACCTGGCAGTGTTTGGCAGCTGGTTTTTCTTGCTTTGACTCTACTTGTCCTGCTCAGTGGTGCCAACGGAGCAGAAGCTGCCCACAACCCCCCATGGGGGGGCATCGGGTAAAGAGCCCTCATCCCGTTCCCCAGGCAGGGCGAGGGTTCAGTCCCAAAGGAGTCCGGCGATGCCAAGAAGGGCTTTGTCACAGCCACGAACAGGATTTAGGCTTGGGCACGGCGCGGGGCTGAACGTCCCCCAACACCACCAGGTTTCTGCTTTGGGCAGGGTTTCAGCGCTGCCTCTCCATGGCAGCCAGTGGGGATGAGGAGGGTCCCCCCTTCTCTCCCCGTACAGCCCGGTGCTTTCCGGGCTGCCGTTGGCGCAGCCGTTGGCGCAGCCGGTGGAGCCGTTGCTTGGGAACGGCAGTCGGATGCAAACAGAAGCAGGGACTGGTGTGCCGGTGAGCTGTGGGGTCCCCAGGGGGTCCCTCGGGGCAGTGGGAGGATGGGACGGTTGGGGAGGCACCAAAGCCTGGATGGGGCTTGGGAAGAGCTCGGCAGTGACCCCGGTGAGACCCGTGGGGCTGCGGCTGTCCCTCAGCACCCGTCCTGCCTGCCAGGGCCAGAGGGAGGGTTTTTTCCCGGGGCCCCCTTTCCACTCCTGTGAAAGCTTTCTATGTGTAAGGTTTTGGTGTTGGCTCAAATCCAGAGCCGTGAAGCCAGAGATGAACCAGCTGCTGCCCAGGAGTAGCCCTGCTGCTTACAGGGAGGGTGACAAAACCCCACCTGAGGGGAAATGTCCATGCCCAGCGCGGCTTGCTGACAGACAGGGAGGGAGCCTGATCTCAGCTGGAGTAACCAGGGCTGTGCTGGGCTGGCTTGCATTCAGTGGGAGCGTTACTGGAGCTGAAAAGGGGCTCTGGCACCAGTTTCCCAGCTTCACAGGTGCCCTTTCCTCCGGCTGTGCCAAATTCCAGGTCGTTGTGCAGCCAAGGCCTGAGGGGGAGGGGGTGGGGTGGGGGTATATGTATTTCAGAGCATCTCTGTGCCCCAGCTCCCTGGAAGGAGGGTGAGGATGGATGGTTTACGTGAAATTACACTGGACGACCCAAGTGGGGGAAGAGATGGAGTAAGCAGCGAGCCCAAGGAGACATCCCAGGACAGACAGACAGCCCGGGAGATGGCCGTGTTGCCTGAGCGGGTGAGGGCAACACCACCACAAACCCTGCCTGACACAAGGGTTGGCGGGCGGGTCCTGATGGAAGCAGAGCCCCTGACTCCAGGACCATGGGGTAATGTCTCCCAGGCATGGTTTCTCCTGAGACGTCCCCGGGGAGGCGGAGCGGGGACCCTGCCAGCAGGGCTCGGCAGATGCAGTATCTCTGCGTAGTCTCAGGCCAGCCATCAATATTTGCTGAGAACTTGAGCTGCCTGACAGTTACATGAGCAGGAGGGAACCCGGCCTCATCCCCGTGCTGAACAAAATGTTGTATTACCTCCCTTGGAAACAGAAACGGTGTCCAAATGAGGTTTATACCTTGCATGAGAGATTGGTATAGGAAACCAAGTAGTCCTGGGGGCAGAGGCAAAAGCTGATGTGGATCCCAAGAACAAGAATTAAGTGGCCAGTGCTCAGACTGGGGAAAGCCTGTCTGGGGGCTGCTGCAAGCTCTGACACCCCAGGGCTATTTAATACATTTATTAACAGGCTGATGAAGGGCCGAGGAAGGTGGTGGGATTTTTACCCTTGCTTTCTGTATGCTCACTGGGCAGTATGGCAAGAGGCACTGGCAGCAGAGCTGGGATTGCTGCAGAGCCCTTTGCAGCCATCTCAGCCCTGGTCCCAGGACTTGATTCCCCTGGTTTTAACCTCAATTTGCCATCACTCCCTTTCCAGCTGTTGTGGTTTAACCCCAGCCAGCAACTAAGCACCATGCAGCCACTCACTCACACCCCCCCCGGCCCCCCGTGGGATGGGGGAGGGAATTTGGAAAAAAAAAAAAAAAAAAAAGTGGGTTGAGATAAGAACAGTTTAATAGAACAGAAAGGAAGAAACTAATAATGATAATGATAACACTAATAAAAATGACAATAATAATAATAATAATATAATAATAAGGATTGGAATATACAAGTGATGCACAATGCAATTGCTCACCACTTGCCAACCAATGCCCAGTTAGTTCCTGAGCAGCAATCACCCCCCAGGCCAAATCCCCCCAGTTTATATACTGGCATGACGTCACATGGTATGGAATAGCCCTTTGGCCAGTTTGGGTCAGCTGTCCTGGCTGTGTCCCCTCCCAACTTCTTGTGCCCCTCCAGCCTTCTTGCTGGCTGGGCATGAGAAGCTGAAAAATCCTTGACTTGGTGTAAACACTCCTTAGCAACCACTGAAAACACAGTGTGTTATCAACATTCTTCTCATACTGAACCCAAAACATAGCACTGTACCAGCTACTAGGAAGATAGTTAACTCTATCCCAGCCAAAACCAGGACACCAGCCCATGACCATGTGCCCCCTAGCAACAATCAATAACTGTTCCACGGGGAATAGTCAGGGCACGGAGAGCAAAAAGGCCAGACTTTCTGCCTTCAAAGGACCCATAGGTTAGTTTTGGAGAAGAAACTCAGGCATCATAGCTCAGGTGATAGAAGCTGCCTGGAAGAGGTTCTGGTGTGAGACCCGGGATGCTGTGGAGGTGCAAAGAGCGCAGGATCAGATGTGCAGAAAGATAAGCAGCGACTGGTGGGAAACTTTTCCCTGGTACAAATCCATAGGCAGTTTAGGAGCAGAGGAGTATCTTGCTCTCAGAGCCTGCCCTGAGTGATGTAGGTTGGATCTGAGACATGCTGGGGTGCATTCCCATTAGCTGCAGACTAGCCCAGGAGTCAGTGCACACCGAAACCTCTCTCCCTTTCCAAGGACCCTCTTGCTGCTGCCAAGGAGAAGAAAGGAGCACCAGAGGATGCTGGAGCAGATCCACTGTTGGGTCTCCTGTGGTCTCCTTCAGGGATGGGGATCCCAGATACCCTGCCCAGCACCTGGGCTGCGAGGCAAGACACGACCGCCTTGAGGACTGCCCTGGGAGAAGACACTGCTGGGACAATGCTCTTGGAGGGTGCTGGACCCCCTGGACCACACCCAGCACTGCCTGAGCCCAAGGGGACCGTTTCCAACCCTCGCTCAGGCTGCAGGGAGCAGGAAACACAAGAGAGGAGCGGGGAGGACGATGGGTGCAATGGCTCTGCCAGCTTGGTGTGGGCAGCCACGCCAGGGATGCTCTTCCAGGAGGATAAGCAGACCAAACTTCACCCCCTTGTGAGTATCAGTGGGCACATTGCCATCATGATGGTCCAAACAACACACAGCACTCCTGCCCAGCTCTCTCCCATCACCGCAGAGGCATTTTGTGGCTTTTTTTTGTCCCGGCTGCTAAGTGCCAGGGACAAAAGCTCTGCCTCTTCCCTGCAGAGCCTGTCCTGGGTGTTGGGCTACAACAGCAGCCTGGCCGTGCACAGCCTGATGGACGGGGAGGACCGGGTGCTCCTGTATGTCTCCTCCCACACGGTGGTCATCCACGATGTCCTGGGGAACAGGCAGTCCCACCTGCAGGTCTGGCATGCAGCCCGCGCATCTTCCTCCTTCCCTTCTCCCGAACTCTCTCCTTCTGTCTCTTTCTCCCGGTGCTTAGGTGTCACCCATAACGGAATCGAGGAGCAGCCCGTGCAAAGGAGTGCGTCGTTTTGCTTGCACGCCTGTTGCAATTCCTAGCACATGTTGGTGGAAGGCGCTTTGTGTTGGATTGCAGCGGTGACCGTGAGCGGCACATGCAGCATGGCCTCTCCTCTCCGCTGCTTCTTGTCTGGGGGAGCTGCAGTCAGCGCAAGGCACAAGGACAGGGTGATGGGCTCAGAAGAGCCTGTGAAAAATGGGATGCAAAAGTTGGGCTGGAAGAATGAGAGTGGAGGACCCTTGGGAGGGAAGACAAGGGGAGCTCATGAGCAAAGTGGTTTGATGAATGCTTTGAACAGCCATCAGGTCTGGAGTCTTCGAGGCACTTTGCTGCTTCTCTTTCCCCAGGGCCACACGAATGTCATTTCTTGCCTGTGCGTGAGTGAAGACAGACGCTGGGTGGCAACCGCCGATCGAGGGCCAGACGCTCTGATCATTGTGTGGGACTCCTTCTCCGGGTAAGCTCCCTGGAACCTTCTCTTTGGAAACCTCCTGTGTCTGGTAAATCGCTTAGAACACTCCAGCCTCAGCTGAGAGTGAAATGGGAGAAACGCGGGGATGGGGTAAAGTGGCCAAGGAGCCAAAAGTGAACCAAGGGCTTCATCATCCTCATATCACCCATACCCACGGGACACTGAGATGGGGCCGAGCTCCCCCAGACTAAGAATTACATCACATCTCCAGGCTGTAGTATTTTCTTGAAAGACCACTGGTGACTTGTTTCCCAGAGCCATTTACTTGGGAGGAAGGGATGGAGAGGATGCTCAGCACCAGCTGCGGTGCTGGCTGCTCCCGCTTCACGTGTGGCGACAGCGCTGGCGGTTGCAGAATCCCTTCCCGCCATCCAGACCGGGGTGGGCTGTGCCATAGATTTTGCCAAGCAATTGCCGTGAACCCACTGTGCTGCCATGAGCCCCCCCATGAGGACTTTGCTCCGTAGGATACCGGTGCGCACCATCTTTGAGAGCCATCCAGAGGATGGGGTCAGTGCTATTGCTATTTCCCAGGATGCAAAGTATTTGGCAACCATTAGTGCTGGTACAGTGCAGGTAAAGAAAATATCTCCTCTTTTGTAGCCTTGCGGGATAGATCCCCGAAGTTTTTCCTAGTGCAGGGGAGGGGGGAATTCAGCTGGGGAGAGCAGAAGAGAGGTGGAGCAGGTCTGCAGAGTGATGGCTTGGTTTTGCCAAGCCATTGGAAGACAGACCTGGATTTCATTAAAGTGAATGCTGTGGAGTTAAGAAAATGGATCTTAAGCTAGGATAAAAGCTTCTGAATCCAATGCCTTTCATTGAAGCAATTTCTAACATTATTTCCTGAAATTAAGCTCTGTGCTGCCAGGACATGTTGGGTTTATCCTGCTCCAGTCTTTTATACCCACCCCATCCCCTGCGGCTGGAGGGAATGGACTTCACCTGGCTCCCCTGAGCTCCCAGAAAGCCACAAATGTCCCTTGGGTTTTCCCTTCTCTGCCAGAGAGTTTGTGTTTGGAAGTGGACTTCGCCCACAGAGAAACCCATGTGCAGCACGGAGCTGAGGCCTGAGTTTGGGTATCAGGTGAGTGACTGCAGCCGAGGGGTGCGGAGGAGTGTGACTGGGCTGGACTGAGCAGCCCTGTCCTCACCTGCTCCCCCCCTCCCCGGCATCCCCAGTGCCCCCATCCAGTATGGGGCTGCTGGTAGATGCTGGCTGGAGATTGAGGCAGGATCACACCCCATCCCTGCTGCACCCCAATGCAGCGGAGCATCTCAGGGCTGTTATTGCTGCTCCTCTGCTGCCTGACAGACATGGGACGTGGAGGGGACCCCGGTGGCATGTCCTCCACCACAGCCCTGGCACTGGCCAGGGCTCATGGCAGGAAAAGCCCATGGCCCTGCTGGCTTGTCCCTGCTCACAGAGGAGAGAGCACAGCTCTGGTGTTTCACAGGGAATTTGGCCTCTGTTGTCAGTTCAGTGCAGGCGGTGAAGCAGGCTTTGGATAAAAGCAGATGTTTTGCATGAAAGAATAAGCAGAAAGCATTGCTTAGTTTGGTGTTAATACGATTCTCACCTTTTAATTTCAGGATTATGTAATTTTTAACCCTCAAAATCCCTGTGAGTTTGTCAGCAACAGCAAAACCCAGGTGATATTTTACCTGTGGGTAAGTAGGGACATAGGAAGTTGTATTTCTGGTGCCAGACGTGCTCACAGAGGGTTGGAAGGTGGCACAGGGGGCTGTACACTAGCGAAGCAGTGTGGGCTGCGGGGCTGGATGTCTGCCCACGACTGGGGTCTCACTTTGGTTTGCAGATCTGCCCCTGCCCTTGCACCCCTCGACCCTCCCCACCCCCTGTCCTCACTAGACTCAAAGGTGGTCTGGGCAGACCATCGCTTTCCCTCCACTCACACACTGGGGTCGGTCCCAGCTGTGGCAGGGATGCTCTCCGCCTCTGCCACCCCTGCTTTCCCAAGGGCCCTTTGTGTGCCTCGTGCCAGTCAGCAGCTTTTGGGAGAGGAGTGGGTGGAGGGAGAGGGTGTTTTGTGCTCTCTGGAAGGTCTTGGAGCCTTTCTGCCCCAGGAGCCCTGCTCTGGTTACCACGGTGCGGGGCCAGTGCCTGGATGATGGGGAGGGGACACGCTGGCACTACAGAGCACAGTTCCAAAATGCTTGTCCTGGACATTTTCTCCACTTTCTCCAGGGCGATGCTGGTTTGCAGTACGGAGCGCCGCTCCTGAGCATCCAGGTGAGCACAGGGGGGACCACAGCATGTTACCTTCTTGGCTTTCCTTCTGGCAGCAGCACTGTCCCTTCCCATCCCCTTAAGCAAAAACAGTGGCCATGTCCCCAGCCTGTCCCCCTCGGTCTCCTGAAGGGACAAGCCAGGATTGCCTGAGCTGAGGTCAAGAGGGGCTTTCTCTCCCAGAGATGCCCCGCTGCATCTTCTCCTGGGGCTCTTGCCTCTCATGACCCTGCCATGGGACAGGGAGGGAACATCACATGAGGGACCAAGCAGAAATGTCCCTGCTTGAGGAGGGAAGAGCCAGCACCCAGGACGAATGCACGGCCTCGCTGCTCTCTCTGCAGACCTTCAACAGTGTGGTGGGACACTTCAGCCAGTCAGTTTTTCATTTTAACAACTCCCAAGCTCTGACGGGCACCTCTGCTGGGAAGCTGGTGGTGTGGGATGTGGTCGGTCCCCGCACCCCCTCCAAGGAACTGCAGGCCAAGCCGCACAGCATGAAGGCCACCAAACTGGTGCCTATGCAGAAGGACAGCCTTACTGTGCTCAAGGTGCTTGAGAGGTAATGGGATGGCAGTTTTCAGTAGCCGTAGGTACAGTCCTCAGACATCTCAGCCATGGGAATGGCAGAGCTCATGTTGATGAACTACAGCCAAGTATTGCAGTTTTAAGTCACTTGGCAGCATGTGAGGACCAGGGAAATTAATGCAGGAAAGCGCTGCTGATTTATGAGTCATTGCTCCGGCTTTTTCAAGCAATGAATTTGGCTGGGGCGGGGCGGGGGTATGTTGAAAACTCCTGGTAATGTGATCCCAGCTCTGCTGGAGTAGCTCAGATCACTGGATTGCCACGGTCCCGGAGCATCGTCGGTGAGTCTTGCTCAGCCTCCTGGCCTTTACCGGCAGAGGGAGCAGACAGCCACCAAACGCTTTGACAGCCTTGGGGACAGGGCAGGGGACATTGCAGGGACACAGCAGAGCCTGGTCGTTTCTGCACAGCCCTGGGCTTTCCCCCTGCACATCTCTATGGGGCTCTTCTCATGCACTTGTGCAGAGAAAAGGGGAAGAGATTTGCTTTTGCCCAAGGATGCTATCCGAGAAATATTTGGGAGTTCTCAATCGGTGTGTTGATTAAAAGCTTTCCCTTCCTTGTAGCTGCATAGTAACAGGTGATGTGAAAGGTCAGGTTAAATTCTATGACGGGCAGCTGCAGCTCCTCACCTGCTACAGCCACAGCAAAGTGGGTCCCATTCGGTCCATCTCTTTCTCCAAAACCCCTCCTGATCCTCCCAGTGCCTCCCCAGCCTGCTCCACCTCCTGCATTCCCAGCAGCCAGCCCTTCGTCATCAGGTGAGTGCCCCTTTATGAACCCAGGTCTTCTCCTGCATTTGCCCTGCAGCTTGAGAGCTGGGGAGGTGGTCATCTGAAAGCTGCTCCATGGGCTTCTGCCTTGGCCGGAGCAGGTTTCAACCCTGTACTCAGGCTTTTGGGCAGGACAGGGAGAGAACATGCCCCTTTACACTCCTCCGCAGATTTTCACTTTGGGTATTTGTCCCACCTGCCCACCAGAGACAAGGAGGGGGATGTCTCCTGGGCAGCCTGCCTCTGCCCGCACAGCCCCCAGGCATCTGCCACTAAAACCCGGGTGGGGCCCAGCACATCTTAAATTCCGAACTTGATGTGATGCCTTGGCACAGGTGAGAGAGGCGTTAACGCAGGCACGGAGGTGATCCGCTGGTCCTAGGGCGCACAGCTCCTCTGTCACGTACCCGGCACACCAAGCAGTGCTAATGCCGAGCCTCCGGCTCCAGCTGGGCCCCTTAATCCCGCCCCCCCCTTAAACCCCTCCGGTGGATGGCTATTTCCAGTTAGATTTTATCATGGCTGGGCAAGATAATCGGGGCAGTGGCAGCGCAGAGACTGCCCCAGCGGTCATGGCACCAGTGCTGGGGTGTACCAAGTGGACCCAGGAGCTTGGGACAGCCCCAGCCTGGTCACCAGCCCCTTTCTGCTCCTCTGTGGGACGTAGCTGTGTCTGAGGATTTATAGAAAGTCTGCAGGCCAGATGAAGCTGTTCTGTGGCTCGATCCAGCCTGCAAACCATATGTCTGTCACTCCTGTTAAGGCTCTCCTGGCAACGTCTGTCCTTAGCCACACATGTTTTCCAAAGAGCCATATGGGACAGATTCCTCTCCAGCCTGGAGCAGTGCCCTGGGGAACAGTTTGGTTTTCCCTGTCGGTCTCAGTTTTCTTGTCCCTCTTTCTGGGTTGCTGCTGCAGCTCCTGCCGCTTGCAGCTGCTCTGGGCAGCACAAAAGGCAGAAAACCAAGGGGGAAGCCTTGAGCCTGCTCGTCTCACCAGGCTGATGGGATCAGGTATGGCCGAAGACCCCAGCTGAGGCACGCAAGAGGTGCAGCATCCTTCAGTGCCTGGGCCAGATGCACGTAAGCCGATGGCCGTCACGGGCCAGCTAGCAAAGAGACTGCCGTTTCCCCACTCATGCTGCTTGTGTGATGCAGCCATGCACATCTGTCTGTGCAGCTCCTAGATCTCTGTGTGGTCTTCTCTTGACCCTTTAACTGGGCCCAGACTCTCAGTCCCCAGGCAAACTGATGACTATACATATTTGTTCTGTACTGTGCATAATTATTCAGATGTCAGCTTTACACATCACCAATTATGCAGCGGGACCCTCTTCACTGCGTTACGGTTGGTGTGGCTGAAAGAACAGACAGGCAGCCACTCCATATGTGGCGCGGGACTGAAACTGTCCTCTGACCTTGTCCATGCAGTGCTGTCAACATGGAACCACTGGCAATGGTGACATGGAGACATGTGAAAAGGCTATTCAGAGTATCTTCAATTGCTCATTTGTCTGTCTCACACACCAGTGACTTGCAAACAGCAAAAGCTACACAGATATCATTCATCTTCTGGCTTGCCTACCCAAGTAGAAAATGGACCTGGCTCCAGTGCCTCCCCATGGAGATTTACCAGGTCATGAATACAAAGTGCCACCTGCCTTCCAGGTCAAGAAATGTTTGCATATTGCATATTGCAAAATATAAGTGATTGTCCTGCTAAGTTGCCAAAAAGAGACTGATGTGTAACGTAGCTTGGAGGGACGTGAGCCAGCTAGTCTGATTCATCAAATTCTGTTTCTCTCACACTAAACAGGAACTTTATCCTTTCAACCTCCAATGCAACTGTGCTCCATGTTGCAACAGACAGGACAAACTTTGAAAAAGTCATGGAAGAGGCGAAGAAAGCTGTGAACGCTGTTGCCTGTCACCCCCGGCAGGCACTTGTTGCTGTGGGGAGTGACTGTGGGCTGCTGAAGGTGTGGGACTACCAGCAGACCAAGCACCTTGTTAGCAGGATATTCACTGAGGCCGGCATCCAGTGCTTGTCCTATGACCCTCAAGGTATCCTGGCCTTGTGACCTCCCCATGTGCCAAGCACTGGGCTTCCCGGAAGGAACGATTGTGTTGTGAGAGATTTTGGGCATGCTTTTCAGGTTATTTTCTGGCCGCTGGTTTTACTGATGGAAGCGTTTACATCCTCGATGCCATTTCCCTTCAGTCTAGCTGCAGAGAGTTCAAGTTCTCACGTGGTCCCATAACTCATATTAGCTTCTCTCATGATTCAGAGTACTTCGCAACTGCTGTAAGCTTGTTTTTTCCTCTCGGTGATTTACGTGCGCAGCTTGTGGTGCAGCTTTCGGTGGGACTGGGAGTTGCCAGCCATCCTGTGAGGCACGGCAGAGCAAGCAGTGCAGAGGGCTGTCCCTCCCCAGGGGCTTCGTGACTCTGAAATGCTTTTCCGGGCTTGAAGAGTCACTCTGTAAAAATGTCACCAGTCACAGCCGCTCCACAGACCTGCTGCTGGCAGCGTCCCATCACTAACTTCAGTGATAAGCCTTAGTTCTGCATCCATCTGTAGAAAGGGCTGGAGCAGGGATTTCCTCTTGGCTGGTGCACTGCAAGGGGGGTTGCTCCCTTGGTCCCACGTCTCAGTGCAGAAGTGTTCAGGCAGCGTTGACAGAGTTTGGCACAGAGGTTGTAGCAACTGGGGATGATCTGTACAAAGAAAAAGACTCCCCCTTCATGCAGATGCCAGGGCACAGCAGTGGGAAGCATCTTCCTTGTGATTTCTGGGGAGTCACTGAACTCTATTTTCTGCCCTTCTGTTGTGAGAGCGTGGCAGGGAATGGCCTCCAGCCAGCTAGGATGCTCTGGCCAGGCTGAGGACCGCTGCAGTGCTGCCCTTGGGAGCAGCTGCCCAAATCTGTCTGACCCAGTGTTTTATCCTGGTTGTGACTCTAACCCTCCTGGTGGGACTCACAAAACTGTAAAGGGCTGAGTTAAGCCCGGAGGGAACATGCAAAGCTGCCTGCTGCCAGCCAGGGGATGTGCACAGGGATCATGGCTCATTGACGTTTGCGCTGTCGTTCCAGGATGAGAAATACTCAGTGACTGTTTACAAGAGTGTCCTGCAAAATGGGAGCAGATGCTGGGAACACCTAGCAGGGCTGCACTCCCACTACAAACCCATCCGGAGCATTCTCTTTGGGGTCCAGTTAGACAGCAACGAGCCCAGGCTCCTGAGCCTTGGAGAGGACCGGCAGCTGGTAGGTCGATGTGAAAGTCTAAAGGGCAGTGGAACTTTGTGGGTAAAGTGGGGGGCTGGACAAGGGTATCGAGGGAGACACTCAGTCTTTGGTTCTGCAGCTCCTAACCCTCTTCCAACCAGCTCCATTGCAGGGAGTTGTTTCTCAGCCTGGTCTCAGGGCAGATCTGCCCAGGGTTCAGGGCTGAGGCTCTGCTACTGCGGGCTGCTTGCCCCACTTGGTGCGAGAGATGCTAGATCCAGCTAATCCGCAAGGTCCAAGGTACTGGCAGACCACAGGGGAGTCGCTGTGTTTCCTTCTCTTCTCTCCAGGTTGAATATGACCTGAACAGCAGCAGCAAGGACCACTTGGTGGTCTTGCACAGGGACCGCATAGAGCAGATTGCTGTGCCCCTGTGCTTGGCCTGGTACCCACAGCTCAGCACCGAGTCCTTTATCCTCACTGCCAACAACTGCTACAAAATGAAGCTCTACAACACAACGACCAAAATGTGCAGGTAGAAGAGAGATTCATGCCTACCACTGCCTGGGACCCCCATCCTGACTATGTTCTCCTCTGTCTAATGCCTGCCCTACTCCCACCCATGAGCATGTGTTTGCCCATCTGTGATGCAGATCTTGAGATTACTCTAGGGCCCCCAGGTTGCTCCATCCTTGTGTCCACTCTGCTGTTCACTAGCGTGTCATCTAGTAAGGTTGCGGCTGCAGGTGTGTCTCGGTCTGCCCAGCATGTTGGACTTGAGACGCAGCAGTTGGACATCAGATAAAGAGTCAGGAGCCTACACGAGCAAAGCACAAGGACTGAATGTTCCCTGAGTACTAAATTCCTTTCTTAGCACCAGTGTGGTCCATTCTAGCCAGGGGCCCTGTCCTATCCTGTCCTCTCAGCCAGCAGCACAAAGCCTTTGCACCCACCACACCTCCCCATATCTACCCATCCTTGAGCACAGTGGCCGTTCAGAGAAGGAAAATGTTTTGTGAGCCCTGGAATGGATGAAAATGTTGTTTGCCTTTAGAAAGACCCTTTTGGGACCAACCTATGGCTCCCCATTGGAGAAGATACAAATCCTCCCACCAACAAACTCTACAGACCCCCAGAAACGCTATCTGGCATACATTACAAAGGACAAGGTATGGAACCCCATCCACCCCAGCTTCTAGAGGTGGTGGTCCCTGGGGGAATTTCACTGCAGACAAAACCATGCATAGGCTGGTCCTGCCCATGAGCTGAGCGAGCTCCTGGGAGGAGGATGCAGTGCTGCCCTGGCATGCAGCCCTCCTGTGGGACCCCCAGCCCTCCCAGGCTCCCTCTTTCCTTACAGGTGGGCTTGCAGATTTTGCCTGTCGATGGCAACCCCCACAAATCCTCAGCTTTCATTTGCCACCCGGATGGTGTCTCTGACCTTGCTAACTCCTATGACGGATGTTACGTCTTTACAGTGGGGGGGAATGACTGCACTCTTATGAAATGGGAGGTCAACCTAAAGTGAGTACTGCAGGAAGGAGAACAGAGTCTTGTTATGGCTTTCCACAGCTGCTTGGCCAACACAGCTGAAGCAAATGTTCACCAGCATTTACACTGAGAATGGGGCTTTTGTCCTAAGAGGTCCCTGTTTGTGTCCAGAGGAGTTAAAGCCAGTTCTCCCAGCTATTTCTGTGCTTAGCCCGGTGTATAGGGTGGTGCTGCACCCATAGGGCAACACAGCAGGCTGCTGCATGGGGAGCGTTTCTTTGCAGGGCTCTCTTAGCACAGGTCCTTTTGGGGCAAGTGACAAAGCCGTGCAGCTTCACTCTCCTTCCACAACACCACGCCCGCGACCAGGCTGACAAACTGCATCTGGCAAGGAGGGTCACAGGGTGGAGGACAGGTCCCAGCACTCGTGCAAGCAGGAGACCAACCACTTGCTGAGAAGAGGATGAAGTGAGGCTGGCAGCATCTTTGCTCAACCCTGGGGGCTGCCAGCTCTCGGACACCTGGCCTGCAACTGGGTTTATTAATAGTGGAGCCTCATGCCCTGCATTCACACAGGTTCTCCAAATGCCCTGGCTCAGCACCTACAGACAGCATGTACCAGGCCGGGATGGTGGCATGGCAGTGGGGTCAGCTGAGATTGCAACAACCTGTCAGGCCTGAGAAGCTATGTGGTATAGCAGCTGAAACAGGAGGGACACAGTGTGGGGGGGCCTTTGCTTCCTGCTATGTGATATAGCCACATAGTCAATAGGGGGGATTAAATCAGCAGATCTCGCAGGTGGTGGCCATAGCACTTATAAAATAGTCCAGTCTGGGAAATGGTACCCAAATGGTAAGAAGTTGAGCAGAGGATTTTCTGGTCCTTGTGAGGGCTTGGCCAGTGTGATGGGGGATTTCGGGGTTAGGCAGGGGATCAGAGGAGCGGCACTGGCTGCAGGAGGAGCATATGGGGCAGCTGCTGATACAAAAGTGTCTGCTTTCCAAATGGGATAGGCCAGCATTTGCTAGGAAATCCTCCCTGCATTTGAAGACTGGATTTAGAACAAGCCACCTTAATCCTATAAAGCTTTGCTTACATGAGTAAATGGACTGCAGTAGATGGGGTGGCTGGAGGAGTGAAGGCTGCTCTTGCAAACGAGGATTTCCAGGCTCTGGCCCAGAGTGTCAGCGATAAACCCTGCCAGGTTTCTTCCACCTTTCTCTGCAAGTGTACAATTTCCCTTCTGCCAGCTCCCTTGGGCAGCGGTGCCAGATGCGTGCTCCCACGTGGCAGGCAGGTAACGCGGCAAAGGCAGGATATATATTTTGGTTTCTTTGCATGTCAGGGACCAAAGCTGCTCATCGCAATGCGCCTGCAGGGCAGAGGGCTCTCCTCTCCTGAGCGTGGCTGCAGGCACCCCATAGACACATGTGTACATTGGAAGGGAGCAGGCAGCTGTGAATGAGCTGAAAACTGCCAGGCCAGTGTGGAGCAACTTTACCTTCACACTTCAAGGACTGGAAAGGGAGCTCAGCCCATGTTGGAGCTAGAAAAGGTAGATGGTGTGGAATGGTCTCTGTCGGTCTGTGGCTTATTCTGCATGTCACCCAGGTTTCTGGCAAATCAACCCCACGGGAGCTGGCTTTTAGCCCTCCCTCCTGTTTTTGCCTTTTGGAGTGCACCTGTGAAACACCGTTGCCCCTCATCTTCCTAGGACAAAGGCTTCGTGGTTAAGACACGTGCTGGTCCTGCGTAAAACATTTCTTGCAGGTACTGCTCGCTCCGAGGAAAGCCCAAAGGGTGCTGAGCCAGCTCACCTTCATGTGCCAGAACAAAGGAAACCTTGGTGGGAAAGCAATGGGCTTATTTATTTTCTTTTCCACTTTTTGTGGCTTAAGCGGTTGGGGGTCAGAATAAGCGACATTTTAAGGAAGGCAATAGAATATAAATGATCCTTCTTTATAATGGTTGGCCAGGGTCCAGGCAACATTGCATTTCTATGTAATTTGTTTTCGGAGCGAAGCTCTTGATGAGCTAATTATCATTTTATTGCTGCTTCTGGCATCTTGTGCATCTCCACTGTGTTTAATACCCAAATAACTTAATTATGAAAAAAGCATGAAGCTTGCAAAAAACCCCAGTGGAAGCAGCACTACAGAGGTGTGCATGAAAGCTGCAGCCTTGCTGCCAGGCGTGGGGTATTATGTGGCAACGCTACGCCATGATTGCACTACCAGGCTTGGTTTCCTTTTTCATCTGCACAAGACGAACGGATTCTTTTGGCTCCAACTGCCTATGAAATTGAAACAAAGAGGTGGCACTCAGACGCTTTCAGTTTAATGTAGACTGCACCTGCGACACAGTCACCCACCACAGCAGAGGAAGTAGAGTAATGGATTGGACTGAGTTATTGGGGAAGAATGTGTTAGATCAAGGAACAGGGAGCTTAGGTTTGTGTGGTTTATTGCAAACACCAAGCCCCAGCCCTCTCTGCATGTTCAAAACGCTGATCTAGCTAATTCATCTCCCTCAATGTCTCTATAAGGAAGCAGAAAAGCTAAATGCCAGACACCAAGCTCAAGTCCATGGAAAAGCTCCTGGCTCCCAGCCCTGTGCTCATTCCACTAAACAAGAGGACCATTCAGTAATAATTAATTCCCACACTGTGCTATTGTATGTAAAACCTGGGTATGAAATATGCCGTAGAAGTGCAGGCTGATGATAAAATAGTATACCGTTCAAGGCAATGCTTTTCTTTCCTGAATTCTGAGGCCCAGGGATTTTATTTATTTATTGAAAGTGTCTGTGAACAATGACTAGAAAGGGAAACATGAAATCTCTCCTCACATGAACCCTTCCTGTAGCTTCTTTTCTCTGCTTCTGCCAGTGCCTTGGATGCTGCTGCTTCCCTGGGTGGGGAGGACTTGATCCCATTCTACAACCTACTGGATGGTGGCAGAGAAGGCGAATTCTTCAGGGTAATTATGCTCACCGTGAACACTGTCTAGCAACATCTGGTTGGAGTTTAAGATTCATTTATACAGGCCTGACATTTCTTTATTTTTTGTCCAGCTCGCCTTTAACAGCAATCTCATTGATATGCCTGTTAGTAAATCTTAAAAGAAGTCTTATCTTCTATGCCTGTTGGTAACTGAACTTTACAGTATCTTGTTTGAATCCCTCGCAGGAACTGGAAGACTATTTTTACTATGCACAGCTGCGCAGCCATGGTATCGATACACTGGAGACCAGACAGGTGTCAACGCATATTCCCTTGGAGGAAATTCCTTCTGTAATGAGAGCAATGGGATTTTATCCATCAGAGGAAAAGGTCGGTCTGTTGTTTTTATGTTGTTATTAAAAGAAAAAAAAAGCCAGACTGATTGCATTTACCAAGTGTCCTGTGGGTCAGATTCTGACTGTTGGCATGCTGGATGGCTCGAGAGTTTATTTGCCAGTTTTCAATGTATTTAAACTGGTCTGCATCAATATAGCAGTAGTCAGAATCTGGCAGCAAATTCCTCAAAAAGTAATGATTCCTCACTAGAGAACTGGGCAACCGCAGGGGCAGGCTGAGAGCAAACCTGAAGCCTGATGGTTTGGAAGTGTTCAACAAAAGCTGACCTCTGGGTCTCCTGGAGGTTGAGTGCTCTGCCACCACTGCAGAGGTGGGTTTCTTCAGAAGGTGAACTGAGAAACTTGAGGAATGAATCTTGCTTCAGGCAAGCAGGCCTCCAACTTTCCAAAGTCCATGGGCTAAAGTGCCTTGAGTGCAGGCAGCGATGTGCTTTGGTCTCTTTGTGACTTCTACTAGAGCTGCTTTACATGCAGCATGTGGTTGGTGGGCCATGGGCTGAGTCCCTCCAGGTCAGATGGAGACTCAACCAGAACGTCCTATGTGTGTTACCAGCGCGGGTGGGAATGTCCAGCTCCATGCAATCACTCATTTGGACATTTACAGAGCCTCTTTTTTCTTCTGCCTGGGACTGATGAAAGAATGATTTTAGATGGAGACAGCAGCTTTTATTCCCACAGAACTTAAAGCTCTTTCATAACTGATAAACTCTGCAGAAGCTCTCTCTGAGCTTGCCTTTCAGGTTGCAGCAGTGGAGCTTCCTATCAAACATTTCTCAAGAGCTTTTACCTTCAAATTTTACAGCAAACAAAGACAACTGATTTAATAAGGGTGCTGCTTCTTCCCCTTTTGTGGCTGTTTCTACAAGGCAGTTTGTATTGTATATAAACCTCATCTGTAATGTTGTAACCTGGCAAAAGGGTAATTAAAGCGCATACAAAAAAAAATTAGTGAATCTAATGCAAGGAGATTTAAATAATGACCTCTTTGCAACAGCTACAGCCCTTCAACGCAGGAGGGGTTCTCCCAAGGGAAGCGGTGCATTGCTGTGCTCCCTTCATCTTTCTGCGGGGGAGGCTGCATTCATCTCTGCCATTGCACAGGAACCCCACAGGCTGCTGAGATGGTGCTGTGAGTCAGTGCCACCCCATCTGCCTGGGCATACTCTCTGCCAGGAGAGCCAGCAGATGGGAGGCAGGACCTTTGCCACAGCCACCACCTAACAGACTTGCTTTGGAGTCCCTGCAACCAGCAAATGTTCATCTGAGCCGTGACTGCTTTGCCATTGTGTCAAGCTGTGGTGTTATCCCTGCGTACTTTGTTAGATCTTTTCCTTGGGTTATTACTTTTTCACCTCTTGGGGAGAGAGAGAACATATTCCCCTGGGAAATATCTCTGGAAGGATAACTGTTAACCCTCCCCTGCCCCAAATCAAAATGAAACCAGAATTTCAGGCATGGAAACAGAGGTGCTAAGCTGTTGTGAAGCCAGGCAACCTACAGTCTGCTTCTCGAAGCAAGCAGGACAGTATTAAAATCGAGAGAGAAAGTTCATCTCTCTCTAGAGTGTTTTAATAAAGAAAAAGCAGGAGGGAGAAAAGGCAGCCTGGCCTGACTAGCAAAGCTTTTGGGAATTGGTGTTTTTCTTTTGTAGTTCAGTGGGGCTGATATAAAACCTAATCCCAGATCAGGTGGAGCCGAGTGAAAATGACTGTTCTTGCCTGGTGTGACATTCGCTACGGGAAAAATATAAGGCTGAGATTTCCCCCTTCCCCAGGCTTCATTCAGTGGAAAAACTTGTGACACAAGGACAAAGGCCCAAGGCTGAATGCAAAGTCCTCCCCAGGGAGATCTTGCATCAGCTTCCCTTCCCGGGGAGCAGCAGGCTTGGTATGTGTTGGCACAGGGAATTCTCCGGCGTTTCTCTGCTGCCCATGTATCTCCAAAGGGGCTGCCTCTTGAAGCATGAGTACAATGAAGGCATGGAGCAGATCCTGCCTTTCGGACACACATCTGCACAGCTGCCAACTGGGCTGACTCACAGCACCAGACTTCAGGAAAACCAATAGTATCCAGCACGGCCAGTGCTTGCCTGCTTGCCTGAGAGAAGAGCAAGTGATCCAGCTGTGCAGGAAGTCAGCCCCACTGAGCAAATTTCAGATTTGGCTTGAGAAGTGGCAGAACTGCACCAGACCATGTCGGATCGGTGGGGGCGGGGGGAAGATTGCTTATGCTGGCCAAGGTGTGTATATACTGCATGCTGCCTGGTTATGTCAGGACATTCATGCATGTACTTTTGTAGCAGGATGGTATATTTACTGGTTTGTGGTTTGCCTGCCCACTGTCCCCAGAGTGGAGACGCAGCTGTGGCAAAGGTAACAGCTGCAAAGTCACCAAGTGCCTAGCATAAGAAAATAGAGGAAATCCAAAATGACTACATATCTGTTACCCCTGTCTTTACCTAATTTTGTCATAACAGCAAGCGTGTAACTGTTAGCCATGTCCATCCTCAGCTGCTGAGTGCTAGCTTATTATTGGGATATGGCCATGGCATCTGTGGTACCAGTACGTGCACAATTATGGTACATTGGCATTCATGAGATCGGAAACTGGCCTGATGCTCTTCAAAAAGAAAATGTGTAACAATCTGTCTTGCCTTGATCTTTAGATTGAAGAAATGATAAATGAAGTAAAATTCAGCAAGTATGTGGATACTGGAGAACAAGTGACAAAAATCAATTTAGGGGATTTTATCAAACTTTATATAAATCATCGACCTGCGTTTGGCTTGTCAATGAAAAAAATACAACAAGCATTTCACGTTCTTGGTTATGATAATGAGAATGGAGACAAAGTTATTGACAGAGGAGACTTACTGTTGCTGCTTCAGTGCAGAGGTGAGTTATTTCTTTTCTAATATTAGTTTTATGCTTGCTAGTTCTGCCTTCAATTTCAGAACATATTCACTGCAGCAAAAAACTAATCTGGAACTATAGCCTGGTAACCAGGGCAGGCGTGTGGAGCCACCTGTCTTAAGATTTTAAATTGAATAATCGCATCTATTGTCTCAGCTGCACTTCTTTTACTGCTCTGGAAATTTCTGCTGGCCTGAGGTATCTTGTCTGTCAAATGATGAGTATGGATCTTAGTGAATTGTATCCTTCTTCCAGTATACCCTTATCTGAATCATTGTTCTCTCTTCCAGTCACACAGTCTCCAGAAAGGTAGTATAAAACTGAAAAAGAGGGGGACAAGAAAGGAGGAATGAAACTGGTCAGTCCTGGACTGCATCTATGTGTCAAAGACTGAAAAGATGGGATGGTTTAGTTCAGGTGAATCAGGGAGAACACTGTAAAGATGTGTGTAAATATGCTTATGGCCAATGCCTCAGAAAGGTAAATAAGAAACTTCTATTGTCTTGCTCCTGTTGCAAAAGTGCAGTTAAGCATTAAAGCAGGTACAGGGAAATGCTGTTTAACCTAGTATATCACTGCCATGGTTTAACCCCAGCCAGCAACTAAGCACCACGCAGCTGCTTGCTCACTTCCCTCCCAGTGGGATGGGGGAAAGAATCGGAAGGGTAAAAGTGAGAAAACTCATGGGTTGAGATAAAGACAGTTTAATAGGTAAAGCAAAAGCCATGCATGCAAGCAAAGCAAAACCAGGAATTCATTCACCACTTCCCATGGGCAGGCAGGTGTTCAGCCATCTCCAGGAAAGCAGGGCTTCATCACACATAACGGTGACTTGGGAAGACAAATGCCATCACTCTGAACGTCCCCCTGCCTCCTTCTTCTTCCCCCAGCTTTATATGCTGAGCATGACATCCTATGGGATGGAATATCCCTTGGGTCAGTTGGGGTCAGCTGTCCCAGCTGTGTCCCCTCCCAACTTCTTGTGCCCCCCCCCAGCCTACTCGCTGGTGTTGGGGGGTGAGGAGCAGAAAAGGCCATGACGCTGTGTAAGCACTGCTCAGCAATAGCTAAAACATCTCTGAATTATCAACACTGTTTCCAGCACAAATCCAAAACATAGCCCCATGCTAGCTACTGTGAAGAAAATTAACTCTATCCCAGCCAAAACCAGCACAATCACCTGGTAAAACTCCTTGCTACAAAGATCCTTGGAAGCCAAGGATTGAACCAGTGTGAGAAAGGTTAGTTATTTATGCAGATGGTGTGAATATCCATAAATAGATACATTAGATAGAACAGTTTCATAACAGATCTATAACCCTATGCTTCGGGGCATGAGCCAACCACTAACTGGGAACAAGTGCTATGTCCAGGTTATTCCAAAATACTAGATCAAGACTTTCCTGCACCTTCCTCTTCCTCCTCTGTGTGGAAATGGCTACTGCCATGGACACGGGGCTGTGGTCTGCCCTGTGCCAGGAATTCTTCAGTGGGAATAGAAGCACAAGCCCCTGCAAGTGCAATGCAGCCTAAAGAGCCCTCTGCATCAGAATTTCTCCCTTTGATAAACATTTTTGCCCAAAATGCAATATGCAAGAACAATTTTCCTTAGAATCAACATTTTCCCGTGTTGGGATCATGCATTTTGATTGGTGATGTGTATACCTCTATCTCAGAGAAGCCGAATCTTCTTTCAAACTGTCCTGTTTTGTTTGTACACTGTCCTTGTTCAAGTTGCCTTCTAGTTTTTGTGCTAATGACACCATAACCCAAGAGGCTGGTGCTGCTTTGCTGTGTACAGGAGAGCATATGACAGAGGACGAGCTGGTGCAGTGTCTGACCACCCTGCTGGGCAGGTGTCCTGCAGGAGGAGGATCTGAACTGGACACCTATGATCCCTCAGGTACAGGATTAGCATTCCACACAGCACAGAAGCAGGATTGCCTCAATTCCCAAACAGAATAATTTAAATTGCAAACCCATTACCCTGTTAGGCCAAGAGCTGTCAAAAACGCTCAGGTGGGATTGCAAAAATAGTCATAGAGCTATAGATTGTCCCTCATCCATGCAGCAATTGCATGGGTGTAACTAAAAATAAACGGACAATGAAATGTAACTGGGACCTGACAAGATTACATTGCTGTTTATCTGCTGGCTTGGAACTGAAATTAGAAACACACAGTGGAAGGTTTACATGCCAAAGTCCACAGGCAAAAAGGAATCCTACAATATGCAAATTACAGTGTTGATTTCATCCAGGCGGCAATGCCCATTGTCATGGAGCTGTTGATAACTACCGCATTTGTCTACAATTTATGTCCCAGTCTACACCAGTCTAGAACACCAAATTACAGCGTTGATTTCAGCCAAGTGGCATTGTCCATTGTAATTGGAACTGCTGACAAGTGCCACATTTTTGTACATTTCATGTCCCAGTCCACACCAGTCCAGAACTGCATCTGGTTAGGGCCATTGGCAATGGGCCACACACAGCGAAGGTACAGCTCCTGAAGGAACTGCCTAGCACTACAAACTGACTTTGAAATCCCTGGATTCCTTGGGATCCCAAAACCACATCAAATCGCCGGTGTGTAAAAGTTGCGTTTGACCCCTTGACTCTTCTGAGGCACGGACCTACTGCAAGGTGAGGCTCACAGCCTTGCAGATTCAGCAGATTCGATCCCTGACAGGAATGCATCAAGTATTAAGCTAGTAAACCAATACTTTTTCATTATTACTTTGTACATCTTTAAAAGCATTCCATCCACTTACTGCTGCTTATAAATTTTACCGATCTGGAAGGCCATTTTTACATTGCTGTTGTGTGTTTTGTGTTGATGTTACTGCTCTCCAGGTGCAGCAGCTTTGACTGAAGAAGAAATTCCAGCAGAAATCACAGCGGAGATATTCACTACTGACATTCTTGGCTTACCTATTGCTGAACCAAAGAACAGAAAAAAAAGAGATGAATCTTTGATCTACAAAGACTCAGAATCATAGCTGCCACAAAGTTTTCTACTCGTTCCTACTTTCCAGTCTCCTCTCCTCAAATATCTGCAAAATTTCTATTTTGTGTTTATTACAAAGTAAAGGTCACATAGTTTCATATTAATCAAACTCTAGAATAAGCCCCCAGTTTAGCACATGCCACAAACCTATGGGAGCAAACCTACGTAGGGCAACACTGGGGTGGCTGTAAAGAACGAAGCAGTAGTTACTGCACTGTCTTCTTGCATTGGCCACCCCATCCTTGGCTGGAAGCTTCCTAGAATTCGTTTCAGGTGGGCTTATGCCAGATGCAGTCTATTTTCATTACATTAAGACAGTATTTATTTGTGAAACCTGACAGCAAAAGAGCAATCGAAAAGTATTGTATTGATTAAATACACTGATAAATGTAGTGTATAAAATGCTTGGATAGGTTAGAATGGATTTGCAATTATAAATCCAATGGACCTCAGTAAAAAAAAAGGAATGCGGTGATATATATTAAAACCAGATTTCCATTTTGGCCTTTAAAACTTACTTTTTCTTTCTGAAAGTAGTAGTTCTAATTAGTAGTGTAATACCAATGGGACAGCATCTTACTGTGTTTGTATAAACAGCATAATGAGGCTGATATAAGTTGCTGTAGAAAGATCAGTCAAGTGCTGTTGAACAGGCTTCCTTCTTTACATCATCCTCAGCATCAATTTGAATAATAATGTAGGCCCTCAAGAAGCGTTCCTTTCAGTGGCAATGTTTTTTAAACAGAGATCGCTGTTATGTACTCTGAAAGTATCTGTGATTGTACAATTAGTACAAACAGCAAGGTGTGCGCTAGATGCAAGTTAATGAAGGAGTCCAGCGGCACTATGACCAGAGCACACCGTGTATACGACAGGAGAAATTTTCTGCAGATCGTCGCTTCGCATGTAACACTCTGCCCATTTACTGCTATGTTCATGTACTTCCATGAATTGGTGGCGGAGCAGATCCTCTGCTACTTAAAACCACCCCGATTCCATGGAATTATTTTGGGCAACCGAGAAACCTTATAACCGCTGAAAAAAAAAAAAACCAAAACCAAAAACCAAACAACTGCATATTATGGATTTATTAAGTGTCCTGTTTAACGAGGCAGATGTTCAGCTTAACAGGAAGCATTGCCAATCCCCGCGCTCAAGGTCTGCAATAGTGTCACGGCGACTTGCACAAGGGCTGGACGGGGTTGTCACTCGTGCGCCGCCTGCCCGGGAGCGGGGCTCTGCTCCGCCGTCCCTGCGCCGAGCACCGAGCTGAGGGCGAGCGGGTCCCACGTCTGCCACTGCCGGAGCCCCCTCCCCCCGCCCTATACCCCCGGAGCTGCTCCGCGCCGCACAACGCCGCGGGGACGGGGAGCCGCCCTCCCTGCCCGCGGGCTCACACAGCCCCGGCGGTGCCGGGGCAAGAGGCAGCCGCGGAGCTAAACTCTTCCCCCGTCCGGCCACCCTTCCGCGGGAGGACCCGCCGGTCTCCCCCCGGCAGTCCCCGCGGCGGCGGCAGCTCCTCCGCGGGCCCCCGCCGGTTTGTCTCCGCGGTTCCAGGGCGGCCGAGGGGCCAGCCTCGGAGCCAGGCGTCCGGGCCCCTTCCTCCACTCCCCCCCCAAACCGGCTCTACCCCCGCCCTCGACGCCGCCAAAGGCGCCCAGGTGTCCGGGCCGGCCCGGTTGCCCGCCGTCGCCCCGCAACTCCCGTCCCGCGCGCGCCGACCCCTCCCTTCCCCCGCCTTTCCCGGCCCCGCGCGCGCGGGCTGCCGGCGGCGGCGCGGGGCGCGTGCGCAGTGCGCGGGCCCCGGCGGGCGGGCGGGGCGGAGCCGAGCCGCGCCGAGCCCAGCCGCGCCGCGCCGCGCCGAGCGGAGGGAGCATTGTGAGGGCGGGCGGACGGACGGACGGACGGAGGGAGACGGACGCCGCGAGCAGCGCCGAGCGCCGCATTCCCCGCTGAGGCCGCCGCCGCCCCCCCCCCCCCCCCCAGCAGCATGTCGGGCCGGTCGGTGCGGGCCGAGACCCGGAGCCGGGCGAAGGATGATATCAAACGGGTGATGGCGGCCATCGAGAAAGTGCGCAAATGGTGAGCGGGCCGCGCCGCGCCGGGACCTCGCGCTCGCCCCCCCCCCCCCTCCCCGCTCCCCTCGCCCCCCGCCGCCACCCCCACGCCCCCCCTCCCGCCCGCCGCGCCGTCCCCTCACGGGGCCGGAGCTCGCCGGGCGGCCGCGGGGGGCGGGGAGCCGGCGGCACCCAGAAGCCATTTCGCTCCTGCGAGTCACATGAAGGCGGCGGCGGCGTGTGAGGGCGAGAGGCGGCTCCATTGTGCGGCCGAGCCCCCTCCCCGCCGACCCCAGCCCGCTCCCCGCTGTCCCCGGTCCGCCGCGCCGAGGATCCCGGGCGGCGACGGGGGCGGGCGGGTCGGGTCCCTCCCGCCGCTCTCCCTTACAAAGGGCCCCGAGGAGCGGGCCTGGGGGAGCTCCTCCGCCGGGTCTGTGTGGAAATAGTGCTCAAAGAAGTATTAAAAAAAAAAAAAGGCATTAAAAATACCTCTGTAAACCGCCTGAGAGGGTTTTTTTGTTATTATTATTGCACGTTTATTTATTTATTTTGCCTTACAAGTTCCCGAGGTTTGCACGTAAGCGCAGCAAACCCGAGCGGGATCGTCTCCCACTAACGCTCCGGCGGTTGTAAATGCCGAGCGGAGCAGGAGAGAGCGCGTAATTGCCGCTGGAATTTGTTTTAAATTATATAATTAAAGGTTGTACCCCCGGTGAAATAATTCCCTTTTGTTAGGCCTTAAACGTGTTTTGGCATTTTCCCGCTTTCGTCTTTTTCTGCTTTTGTTAGGAAAATCAACATGAGGTGTTTAAACAATACAGTAAAACAGTCACTGCAATGTTCTGCACAGTCGGTCCAGGGTTTTGGGATGGGATAAAGAGCAGTGCCAGTGTGACTGGAGAGCAAATCTTTCTTCCAGCAAGTTGACTGACTGTTCAGTAGTCTTTGTGCATGTATCTTAAAATACTTACTTTAAACATTTGAAATCCACGGGGAAATCCCTCGGGTTGGTATTAATCTGCATAACTCAGCTGTTTTGAACGTGGTAAAATAAGGGGACACTTTTATTGCAATCCACAGCTAACGCTTTGCTTTCATTAAAAGGAGAGCGAAATGCAGAATTAAACATGTTCGTTATTCGGGTGAAATGGATTGTTGCGTTTTAAATGGCCTTGAGCACATGAATGGGCCCGTTGGCTTGAGCTGGACAAAGAATCGGGACGTGTGTCCAATAACGCAGGGCACGAGATGGGGATTTCAAAGAATCCAGCCATTGTGTAGAGAGCCGGAGCAGCCCGAGCACCACAGTTCGGTTGGTTTCAGGAACTCTCTTCTACTCGGGTGGTGTTTTTTAAGTGCTGTTTGCTGACTGCTGGGCCAGCTTTGAAGGGTCAGAACAATATATAGCGAGGTGACAGGACTTTTGTTCAAACAGGAGTATTGTTGGATGTGTGGGACTATTTTGTCTGTAGGTATTTCATTCATGAGCATAGCATACTTACTTTGAATCCTAGTTTGTGGATTTCAGAGAGGAGTAGAGGCAGAAGCTTGGCCATTCAACAAAATGTCTAATTTTTTTTTTTTTTCTTGGCAAGGGCTATCTGCCATCATGTCAGTTGCTATGGCTTCCTCTATAAAACAGAAATCTTATGGTATAAATAGATTTTTTTTTTTGTATGTTTTAACCCTCCTGAGAGATAACTTGCTCTAAAGGGTTCCTGTACAGGATCATCAATGTTTCTTTTGATTATTGTCAGAAGTGTTCTTACAGCTTGTTGTGTGTGCATCTCACAAGTATTTACATAAACCAGTTTTCTTATTTTTAAAGGAATCGTAATTTGAAGGTGAATCTCGTGATTCCCCCCGCACCTGCAGTCAAGTACAGTGGGAAATTAGCAAGAGAGATTCTGTGTCTTGTGGTTTAAATGTTTTGAGAAGACTTGGCTTGTTAAATTGAACTTTACACACTAGCAATTCCTGCATCTTCAGAAGAGCCACATAGGCAGTTTCCAAGTGTGCAGTTTCATTTGCATAATAGGGGCAATTTGTTGCCATCCACAGCTCTTCTGTGGAAATGCAGCCACTGAAGATTAAAATACCTTGCATCCAACATTTCATAGAACAAGAGTTTTCTTAGACTTGTGCGCTCGGAGCGCTGCGTGCTGAGGATGGGTAGAGAGGCAGACTGAACTGTAAACTCTTCCGAGCGGACAGTGGCTCCTGCGTGTGCTGCCCTATGCTTTATCGATCTGTGAAGGTGTGCAGCAGCCTTGCCGTGCAGTATTACTGAATGGCTGTACTGCCACGTCTATGAACGTGCCTATTGGAAAGCAGTTTCCACCAGTGCAGACTTTGTTCTGTAGAAAATTAAGTGTTTGTTCTTAGACAGTGAGCCCTTTGATGCAGGTACCCTATCTTCATGTGTGTTTGTAGAGTGTCTAGCACTTCTGGTATTACTGGAACTTAGTAGTAAACAGTGAAGTTGTTACGTTTTTATCTGAAGATTAGTGTAACCGTATCTCCTTTGTTTAAACCACTCTCATGAATGAGCATCTATTTCAGAAAACACATAGCACGTGTCCTACAGAATACATGGTTGTGTTGTATTTGTGTGGCAGAAACATTAAATTTCCTTGGCTAAGAGGGTAGTTCTACTTCTTTTTAACAGTACTTACAATTGTTCTTTCAGTCTGTTTTAAAAAATACTCTGAGATAAATTTATCTCAATGAATTGTGAAAGGTACAGGATTGTTTTTTGTCTTTAAAGATTGATGGGTATGCATAGATTCTAAATGGGTTCTCAAGAAGAGGCAAAAACTATTGTGCCCTCAACCAGCATTAGGAAAATACTGGAAATACTCTTGTTTTATAAAAGTCTGATTTATTAAAAGAAAATGCAGACATTTACTAAAAGACAAGTAATGGGCAGGAGACAAGTGTAAGCAGTAGGACATCTTGGGAGGCAGTGAAATAATTTGCATGGGTACATAGCACTGCTGAGCTTTTGGACAACTGTGCAAACATTTAAGGATAGAGGTATGGTGTGGCTGATGTGCATAGGTACCCTGATTTGGAGAATGTTGCTCTCCATTCAGACTTGCTAAAATATTTTTGTGCGGTATGTAATGCTCTGAGATTGAGCTTCTGCAGGTTTTGCTGCTCATGCTTCCTTCTTAAAATAGGCTTTTATTCTGAAAAGTAGTTATGACCTAGAACCTCCTTAACATGATGTCTTTGGAAAGAGACTCTTTGCTACTACCAGATTGCCACCACCTAGTTTAGCCTGGCTATGTTGGCTGTGTTTGATTTCCTGCTAAGATTGTAGGTCAGGTAGCGGCAGTTGAAGTGGAAGTACCCAGTGTATGTGCAGGAACTGTCCTGAAGTACTGTAGTGGCCCAAACACGCTGTTAATCATGCTTGAATTACGATACATTTTTTCTGGCGCATGATTATTTCTTTTTGAGCCAGGACATGGTCTCAGACTTTAATGGAAGTTGGGTGTATGTTAAAGGTAGAGTTTTGTCACGTGTAAGCCATGTTTCTCTTTATTGTAAGAAAAGGTGCTTGTTGCAACGTGGAACCTAGCAGAACTTGCTTAAAAGCAGGCTGACCTGTGTAAGTTAAAGGAGACTCTCATAATACACCATATTTACATAAACTCAGACGGAAGGTGTCCTTAACTGTTAGTCTTTGTCCATTCATGCTACATGGTATTTTATTGTATTTGCAGGGTGGTCAAGAAACACCATGTATATTTGGGGCTACTTCACATTAGTCACTAGACAAACGTCTACATAGCAACAGGCGTGCTCTGAAAAGCAAGCCTACTTTTCAAAAAAATCTTTTTTTGTGCATCTGACAGCACTTTTTGTGTATAATAATGGCATTTTCTTTCCCATTCCCCTTTCTCCTTTGCTTGATCCCACAGGGAGGTCATAATTCTGTGATTTTCACCAAACTCTGTTGCAATGCAAGTGAGTGTGATGTGATAAATTCAGCATTATGACGTCACTTCGTGATCATCAACAGAAGATGGGGTATGTGGGAGCAAATCCTTGTGTAAATACAGATCACTGTGATAAATGATAGTCACGGTAAAAGGCCAAATAAGTGTGAAAGCCTTTTCTTGAATGATAATATATTGGCAGTAAAGGCTTTCTGTTTCTTTGCCATCAAATGTTTCTAGCACTCATTGCGGCTGCAGAAGCTGCCTTGACACTTTATGTATAAGTGTAATATACACTGTTGCGTTTGCTTACCGGTATATTACTTTTATACATGGAATTTGATAGTAATCTTTGGAGCTTTAGTGTTAATATACAAAATATAAATCTATTTAAGAGTCTTGGGCTACTTAGAATGGGGAATTGAGTATGTAATTATGTAAGTTCTAGGATATTAGTATGCCTCAGGCATAAGCACTAAAGAAGTGTTGATACTAATGCTTACCCTACGTATCCTTGGCTGTCCTTTAAATGCTGTGCAGATACGGTTTGGAGTTTAAAAATGCTTTAACACAATTTCAGATAAATGTAAGGGTTTGTTTCTGTTGCATTGATTAGTTTCCGAATTTACTATAACTAAAGTATTTAAGATACTTTTCAGCATGGAAGATTAAAAGAAAAAAATATTTTTGTATATATTTTAAGTTTTGCCATTTTCCAGTGTTGTTATTCCTGAGTCATTCATGGAGGAACAGGAGAGGTTTGAAACCAGAAAAAATGTTTTTTTGTAAAGCTACGGAGTTTGTCAGCTAGACATGGGCAAGTAAAGTTGATAATTGCCACGTTTTTAGCCTGATTAACTCTCAGGTTGATGGTGTTCCATCAACCACCTTTTCCAATCCACCAGTCTATATAGAGATCAACCTATATAGTATAACAGGGGATGGTGTAATAAAAATATTGCCTAGTGATCACTTAACAAAGGTGGAATAGAGTTTGGGGAGTGGAATTCTGGTCAGGGTCTCAAGATGAGTGGGTTCAACAGTAGATCCATTTTACAGACAGGAAAACAGGTGGAGAAACTACTTAAGGTTTCACAGCAGAATGGGCACGAGATTTCATTAATTCCTCATTCCTACTCTGGCATTTGGTCAGCGAGAATATTTTGTAGTTTGTGCAGCATTTAGCAAACTTATTGTTATGGGCAGCATCAGTAAATTGTCAGTTCTAACTAAATGAAAGGGAAAGTCCCTGATCAGCAGGTTGGGACGATGTCTTTGCACAAAAGATAAAAAGTGAGTGTTCAGAGTAGAAGTGCTTTTGGGGATTTTGGGGGGGGGGGGGTGTTGTTTGTTTGTTTGGTTTGGGTTTTGGTTTTTGGCTTGAAATGGAAAGGCAGTAAGTATTACAGAAAATATTCAAAGCTTTATTTGCAATAAACATCTTAAATCCTGAAGTTATTTTACCCTGTTGATCTTAAATGTCCAAAAGTCATTACGTTTCTTTGTTAACAAATTTGTGTTTGTGCTGCCAATGATTTTATTAAGTTTTAGGGGAGGTTGTCTTCTTTTTTCTTATTAACACTTGTATGGTCTTGAACCTTCAATACTGTAAATGCTTACACATGTAAAATATTTGAATAATAGCAGTGTGATGTTGGGTTTCCTTTTTAGCCATAAGTGTTTGCAGGACTGGGATGTTGGTGTACTTCCATCACACAATATCCTTATTCCCATTGTTGTCTGAATTTACTGTGTATTGAATTCAGTAAAAAAATCCCTATAGCTGAGGGTTATCAAAACTTAAAGTGGTACTTAAGAAGCTCAAAGAATTAAAATGTCAGGACTAATTTTAATACTAGAAGGAAAAAGTTACTAATATAGGTTTCCTCCTGTGTTCTACAGTCTGTCCAGTGAAGATGCTGTGTGAGGCTGCTTTGAGATGCTAACAGGTATCTTGAACTTTTGGTTTTCCAGTGCAGCATCTCTAAGTAATATTTTGCTGTAGGAAAAGACTAAAATCTTGGGTTTTTAAAAGCATTTATTCACCTCTCCCCACACCCAAAACAAAACCACAACTGGTTTTATTTCCATAATTTCAAAGGTTTTCCTAAGTAGAAATAAGTTTAGTTTGTCTTGTATCCTTAAAAAAAAATAAAATTATATCATTATCATCTTTTCACAATTAAGTATGCTCTCATAATTGACATGCCCTCATCTCCACTGTCATTTTTATCACATCTAGCAGTAGAGCTCCAAATTAGCGTAAAATTGGGTTTTGACATACTTGAGCCATCTAGCATACCCAAATGGATGTATCTAAACACATTGAGGAAAAACGGTGCTCCAGGAAGAACAGTGGGAAAGAAATGAATCTGAAATAGTTTTGTACTTTAATTAAAATATCCTCGTGGACAGATCCAAAACTTATCAAATTGTCATATATAGCGCTTTTTTAAAAAAACAAACAAACAAACAACAAACCAGGAAAGTGTCTCGTCTAAAGGGAAAACAGATAAGATTGGCTTTAGTAGCTAAAACAAATAGTCAGGAGGATGTTTGTGGCATTTGTACAATGTGGCTGCTTTTGATTCTGGAAGCCCGTTCTAAAAATGGAGCATCGCATATGTATATTTGGAGTCACATCCAGCTTCTCCCATCCTGCAAAGAACATTTTTTTTTTTTTTTTTAATCTATAACTGGGTCCCAAATCTATTATTTAAATGTGTTTTTAAAAAAGCAAAATGCTTGAGATCTCATGCCAAATTAATTTCAGATGTTCCTGAATATTTAATGGAATTGGTCTTTGTTGTTAACTTTTAATCGATCCATTTGCAGAGCTATATTACAAACCCAGGAACCAGCAGTGGTAATCTGTGACCTGAAAACCGATCACAGAAATGTGATGAAATTTCTCTGGCATTGTGGACCTTCTTTTAATATTCTGATGTAAAGAGCTCAAGGAATTCATCCCTTAACTAAGTGTTCAACATCCTTTCCATCTCCACACTCTGTGACTGCATGATGCCCTCCAGCCAGATTTCCTTCACAATTTGTCAATGTCACAACTTCATGGCTGGCTGGCAGGGGTCTGCACAGAGTGCCGTAGGTTATGCTTTTTCCCTTTCTGATAGCCTCAGCCTTGCCTTTCCAAGAGAGCTAGGCTCTCCAGAGTCTGAATTCTGCATCACGGCACATATTGCTACCAATAAGGCTGTTGGTTCTAAGGCTAGAATTTCAGAGCTGTCTGACAGGAGTGTTGAGTGAACGTTAAATTGCTAGCAGCAAATTTCTACCCAAAAACAAACCTCAGATGGTCAAAATGCATTTAGATTTCTAAAACCATTAAACAGCTTTATGACAATCAAAACACTGGTCTGTCTAAAACCTCTTCTGCTGTCTAGAAACTTAAGTGAAAATTGTAGGCATTAAATCTGCATTTTCAATAGCTGTTCTTCTTAACTGTATGTTTAATCCAGATCTTATTACTGCTACTGCAGTTACTCACCTACTCAAGTAACAGCCCTGAGAAATCTGGAGGTTAGCAGTGCTCTAACAAGTTTCTGAAATGCAAAGAACAATTTGCACAATGCAGTACTAAAGACGATGTAATAGAGATCATCCTACTTAATAGCCTATTTAAATCCTTGACAACTTACAATAGTAGATCACTTTCTTTTGAATCTGAAATTTAACTTTAACTTCTCCTGCATTGTAATTTTATAGGGAGAAGAAGTGGGTGACAGTTGGCGACACATCCCTGAGGATTTACAAATGGGTACCAGTAACAGAGCCTAAAGTCGATGATGTAAGTATCCTGCAGATGTCTTGCTTTTTTCAAGATGTAGACGCTCATGTTTAGGGAAAGTCGAGAGAAATATGCTCTTTATTCTTTGAGCCTTTAAGCTAAGACTGGTGTGGGTCTTGCAAGCGTTTGAATAGAAGAGCTTTAGGGAAAATGTTGATCTCTACAGAAAGTGGTGGTGATGGTTCAGTGGGTGGCAGTCTTTCTGGAGTCAACTTGGATCAGTTCTCAGATAACTTAAACATTTGGCTTGAAACTGATTTTTGAAACCTTTCTCTAACATAATAATTGGGAGGTGGGGAGGGAAAGCTAAGACATCAATTACTTTTCCCCTCTTTCTCCCTGATGCTTTAAAGGAAAGTAGCTGGTTTGGAACTGTGCAGAGAATGTATTCTATCTGTGCATCACTGCTGTTTTGCTCAAAAATAGGTGCAAAGCACTGAAGTAAGGTTAGGGAAATCCTGTGGAACTGAGATCACTTGTATTAAAATGTCCAGCCCAAGCAACACAGCAGACATGCTTCTGTTGTAATGTGTGTTTTCTCTTGATAAATGTTTTGTGTATGCATCATGTTTACATTCTTAGTGTGCACTGTTCATTTGCCATGATACCATCATGTGGCATAAAAGTAAGTGTAAAAATGAAAGTTGATAGGGCTTACAAATTGTTTTTCAAAATGAACATTGTTCTCATTTTATAAATTGAAATATTGTTATAGAGAGAAAACTAATCCATGGTACCACAGTAAATTAATGATACAATAGAATAGATATCCTAAGTTTGGTACTCCTTCCTTGGGCTGTCATGTGCTTTTACTTTATTTGAAATATGAGTTAAGACCTATCTGGAAGATAACTGCTCTGTTAATAAATGTGTAAAATGATGGGTTTTCCGACAAGACAGTGTCATGATCTTGTCTTATTCAAAGTCCAAATTCAAGACCTATTTTTGATTAGTGTTGTTTTAACTACGTTTGTTTCTTTCTGTGCCTTTGATTGTACCACAGATTTCAGTGACTGTCAGAGTTGTGGCAAGCCTCTTGTATTCTTCAAATGCTTGAGCAGCATCTCTGTGAAGTAACCCATTGTGAACTGGGAAACCTTTCCTGGTTTCTTTACAGAAATTCATTCATTCTTTCTAGCTGTCAAATGTTTGGTTTTATTTTACTATTTAAAATACATAGTGGGGGAAAAGCTGTGCTATCAGAGAGAGATGTAGGATACTTAGGCTCATGGCTTCTGAAAATTGTCTTCCCGCAGTTAAGGTATGCCTGCATGGAACTTTGAAATAGAATTTCTAGTGAGTTTCTGGATGAATTTTCAAGGTGCTGGTACCTGAACTCATTCTCTGTTAAGAAGAATGGGTTTCTATAATGGTCTCTATGTGCAGAGTTTAATTGTATTTTTTGAGCCATCATCTTTAGGTTTAGGCTCCAGATTTGCTGAAATTAGGACACTTGTTCAAGACCTGTTACTTTAGTGTCCTACAGTCACATTCTGGTCATTATAAGTAGAGGCCATTGTGCAGCTGCAGTTGTTGCAGGCTTGATGTCATAAGGTTTCTGTCTTTTTGGTCTGGAAGTTTTCACAATTAAACCAAGTGCATACATTTTAAAAATAAATATCAGGTAGGGGTCATTTTGGCTATTCAATTTTGTTGTGGACATCCTTTTATATCCGATTTCATCCACCTGTGAAGGAGCAGACAGTATACTTGTTTTTTACCAGAATAGGAGAATGGGATCTTTTTTACTGCTTCATGTTTCAAATGGAAGTTGTCTTTGATTTTACTGAACACAGGTTAGATTACTTCCCCCCCTCACATGTAGTTCCTAAGACAATTTGACATTTCTTTGAACTAGAATTAGCTAGGCTCTTTCCTCCTACTAGTTTTGGAAGGCTGTTGTGGAACCTCACCACTCTGATGGTTAAACATTTTTAAAAAAAACTTTTCAGCTGAAATTGCTCGGAGTCATTTTTTAATATTTCTCTTGTGGCAAAAATGTCCTTTTTACCTTTAAAAAAACCCAAATAACCAAACCTAAGAGAGATTATGTCCCCTCTGAACTTTCATTTTGCAAAGGTAAAGAAGTTCATGTGCTTTCACCTCTGTTTCACATATTAGGGAATAAATCTGGCTTCTCTGAAGTAAAAATACAATTTAAAAATAAGCCTAATAATCTATTTAAAATAGAGGGAAAAGTCCTTCCAGATATCACTTGTTGAATTTCTTCTGCAGTCTTAGACAATATTTGATTGTGGCTTTAGTTCCTTCCCTCATTGGAGGACACTGTTGTATCCGAATGGATGGGTTGCTGAGCGTTCTTCCTAGAGTCAGGCTTTTAATTGTCTTCTCAGCAGGCACACAGGATCCTCCAAAAGCAGCGCAGCTGGCTCTTTCCTACGAGACTGATTACGTCACCTCTTAATTGAAAATGCTGCATCCCTTAGCAGACGCAGATTTTCCACGTGATGGATGCCACTGTCTCTTCCTTTGTTTTAATGCTTACAGTCCGTACTGTTGTTCGGTCATGAGCTTGTTGTGACCTATTGTTCATGTAGGACTGTCTTGCTTATGCTCTTTGTTTTAGGCCAATCTGATTTTTCTTAATCCATCTTTTAGTTTTAATGAAGAAACAGCATTAGTTGTAGAGAAGGAGGAGGTCTCTGCAGTGTTGGTCATTGAGAAAGAGGTAAAAAGTTGTCTCTTTAGTGTTAAAATTTTAGATCTGTTATCATTCCTGTTGTGCATGCATGCATATTGTCCAGGTGTATTCTACAAGCTTTCTGATATGGAAGGGAGAATGTACTGAGTTTTGTAGCAGAGTTATAAGCTCAGAAATAGGGTAGTTTCATGAATTTTAGCCCTGCCTCTGATCAGTGATGTTTTCTTTTCCTGGCGTAGCAGAGATTCTTTTGTATTCTCCTTGCTTTTGTAGCTCTTTGGACCAAGTACAAAGTTAGCAGCCAGCACCTCCCAGGTTCTCCGACTCAGTTTCAGCAAGCCATTTAATCACTGTGCCTCAGATTCCCTGTTTGTAGAATGAGGGGTATTACTGAGTACTTCTGCACTTTTTACAAAAATTATGCAGTTGTTTGAAGATAAAAAAACATGTTTAAGTGCTGACTGTTACTAGAATTTCTGGATAAAAACCTATATGTCCTAGTGTTTTGTGTCATGAAGAATACAATTAGAAAAACAGCCCTGCAGTTATCGGGACTAATGCCTTATTGATAATATCAGTTATTATTACATTGGCTTTATTTCTCACTTGAAATTAAGAGAGATGGTTACAGAAGTAATGAGTGGGAAGGGTTTTATATTGCAACATGGATTTCTCTTCATGGTGGTAGTCTCATTTGTTTGTGGTACCTTTTGTTTTTCAGAAAAATAAGAATAAGAAAAAAGGCAAAGATGAAAAATGTGGCTCTGAAGTGACCACTCCAGAGAACAGCTCCTCTCCAGGGATGATGGACATGCATGGTGAGTGGGAGAAGGTCAGCCCCAATTAGCCTATTACACTGCTATGAAGGTATAAGCTAACAGTGTCAAATTCTCCGTTGCTCAGATGTATGGACAGCACAACTGAGTCAAAGTGAATACAGCATCAGATACTCATTTGGTACTTTGGACTTCTCTTCTGTGGGTGTACTAACAGTTGTTTAAATGCCATTTTTATTTAGGCTGTGTGTAGGGAAAAAATTGTTAGTGGAGCTAAATATGAAAACAAAAATAGAAATATCTACCATTCAAAATACTACACTCAGGTGAAGTAGTCACTGTCAGGATTGCTGCTTGAAGAACCAAAAGACCCCCAAAAAAGCCTCAGTGGCACTTTCTATAAGTTCTGCAGGTTTTGTACTTTTTAACTCTATAGGTGATTCAGGTCAAAAGAATTCTGCAAGAGCCAAGAAAGTGAGCTCTGGTTTTGAGGTGTCTTCCTTCTGCTTCAGCTTGATGAAATTAACTGGTTAAGAAAATATTTTTTCGCTTGCCAGTCAGGCACTATTAGATCAATTTTTTTTTATTACTTTTATTTTTTTAATGTCAACTGTTGAGTGTTAACCTGGTGTTTATTACAGAGGAGCTTGCACAGCTCAGCTCTGTTTCAATTTTTTACCTTCTAGGTGTTTGGATAACACTAGTTTGGATAACTTATGGCTGAGAATGCAGCACTATTTGAGCTGATAAGAGGGCATCACTTTTTAGTGGGTTGTAAATTTTTCATTTCAATTTTACTTGCATTTGTATTGCTTCCTGGTTGGTTTTTGCAGTGTTCACAGCAAGTATGGCCTTGCAATTAAAGGATTGAGCAGAATTTTCACAGATCTTGATAAATTTTTCATCTGATTCAAACCTCTTAGCTTTTGACTTGGTCAGATAATTTAATTTTCTTAAGTCTTGTTTCTCCTACTCATGAGGTGAATATACTGCTTGCTTTTTTTATCATATATCACTTGCATTTTTAAGCCATTACTGTACAATTTCATGATAAACTTAATCTGATCTGACTTCAAGCTGCTCTGAAGAGAGATGGTCCCATCACCAGCTGTGTGTTTCTGAAGTCCTTTGGATGTAATGATTGTACAGATGCAGAGGGAGGTGGATCGACTTGCATGCTAGTCATCTAACTAATAATGTTTTGCTGGGTTAATTTTCTTTAGGGAGCAGGAGCTTCCATTTTGGTTACCTGTGGTTGTTAGACTGGCTTAAAGATTGCAGGAAGTTGCACCCCACTGCTATCCATAAAGTGTTAGCTGAGATACTTAAACCACTGTCACTGGTTTTCACAGGAAGAGGGTGCAGGCAGAATATTTCCTGTTAACTACAGAGACACGATCTGTGCTGCAGAAAGTTACTGTGATCCAAGTTTTTGGAGGCTAGAGAATATGCTGCACAATTACCACTTAGAAACTGTTGATAGCAGGACTGGATGTTACATTTTACCTTGATGGGCTTTTGTTGGGGTTTTTTGTTGGGTGTTTTTTTGACCTTCAGGATACAATACAAAAACTCTCTGCTCATCTGAACATTGTAGTGATGGGTATTTGTAAATCTGCAGCATGAACACTTAATTAGCCCTGTATTATATGAACTATAAAATGAAGCTGTAGCTTCAGTTGATCTGTTTTACTCGTATTACACAATTCTGGGTTCTTTTGGAAGAGATCTGAGTAAAACACTCTTGGTTTTATTGTATAATAATAGTGAGATCACCTTTTTTGAAGTTTTCTGGTTTTTAGTGACTGCTAGAAAACTCCTGTCTTACAGCATAGGCTGCAAGAGCAAAAATTGTGGTGGTGTAGAAAAAGGTTAGATGTAGTGTTAGTCTAAATGCTTGGACTTGATCCCCAACAAGCTAGACTGTATCATGTGTTATCAGGGCATAATACAGGAAAAATACGGAAGAATTAAGGTGTGCTTTTTATCTTCTCAAATTAGACTTTCATGTTTTTAACTCTTTTGTTAACAGATGACAATAGCAACCAGAGTTCAATAGCAGATGCTTCTCCAATAAAACAAGAAAACAGTAGTAATTCAAGTCCAGCACCAGAACAGAACTTGGCAACACAAGCAGACGGCACTGAAGTAAAGTCTGATGAAACTCAGACAGAAGCAAAGGAGCAGCCTGGTTCAGAAGGTAAGCTGAAAAGACCATCTTCAAAGCCAAATAAAAAAATGTTATCCTTCAGTGTATCATTTACTTGCTTATCCATTCTAAGAACTGAGTCTTAACAATTTGAAAGAAATAGTTTCTGAATTCTCAGCATTTATGTGAAAATGGACCATAATTTGTCTGGCCTACTGGTGATCCTTCCATAGAACTGGAAAGGTTAGATTGACATTCAAGGTCTTTTCAGAGAGGAAACAAAGAAAATACTTGGTTTATTGTTGTCATAATCTCGGTCTTGGAAGAAGAAGTAGTTTAAAATCATCTTTAAAATGGCTGCTACCATGTAATCACACAAATCCTGGAAAGTATTACTTTTGTAGATCCGTGAATGTTTGTTATCTAGTGTGAAAGTAAAACAGAGGTGAGATACTTTGAAATTATTATTTTAATTGTGTAAACTTTAATGTAAGCTTTCTTTTTTCTCGACCTGCTAGTTATTTATTCAAAAGTTAGCTCTGAATTCTGTCCTAATTTTCTCAAAGTGTTACAATATTGTACTGCAGTTGTGCACAGATTAAAAATACATGTGGGTTAAGAGCTGTTTCTGAACCTCACTCTTTAAATGGTACTTCGAGTAATTGAAACATGCTCTGTATTTATATTCTTGGGAAGATAACTTTCTCCGTCCTATTATAACAGGTAAAAGATGTCCTTAACACCATTCTAATGATTTGGTTGCAGAATTCTTCCCATAGCAAAGCAATTAAATTATGCCCTCCTGATTTAGCTCTTAGCTCAGTAGATCCACTAACCAATTTAAATTTAGAGCTTTTATCTGGTAATAGCAGAATGGTTAAGTATGTTAAATGTTGTCATTTTAATTGCGGTTAAAATTTGACAACTGAATCATCACCAAATTGAAATAAATCAGAACACCATGTCCTTCAAAGAAAATCTCAACTAGCATATTTGGTCACGGTAAATGGTAAGGATTTACTCCTAGGTCTAATATTGTCTGAACCTGCTTGTGTGAAGTTGTTACATAGCATGCGTGCTCCCCTGACTAAATTTAGGTTCCAGGAAAATCATACCAAGTTCTCTGGATTAGTTCCAGAGCCAGTTACTGTAAAATGAAAGGGAGAAGTAATGGCAAAAAATACGTGTTATTAACGTGTTTTCTTCTTTTGGTTATATGCTGTGTTTAAAAATTTATTAAATAATTATTTATCTACCAAAGTGTATGATCAACCAAACCCCCGGAACTGTGACATTATTCAGCTGGATTGGGTTAATGACCTTGTAGTCTATCTAATGTTACTACACTGAAATCAGGGAGGTTCCTTAAAGCTAGGGGACAGTTTGGGTGGTCAGAAAAGCCTAATGTGGACTTCTTAAAGAAACAGGTACATTCAAAATATTTTGCTGCGTAAACAAGTCATTGCAGGCATTGGAATAGCTTGGGGCTTGGCATTTTAAAATACGGATCTCCATGCCCAAAGGCCAGCAGCAGCGTAAGCGGTAGCTGTCAGTAGCACTGGAAGAGAGCACAGCAGCTATGAGCTGTCTGTTGTGGAAGTTGCTCTAGGTGTGGGTTTTTTGTCATGAGGTGATGGGCACATCACAGAGTGCTCCTTAGCTCAAGTAGCAATGTATGCTCAGACATACACAACAGAAATTGAAACTGAAATTCCTTCTGACCCTTGGGACTTGTTTCTTTATCAGTATGAACATGCTTTTCTGGTGAGACATGGAAAGGAAGACAATTCTGTCCGAGTTTGCTGAATATGATCTTTGAGACTGCTCATCATAGGCGTCACTGTATCTTGAATTCAGTCAGAGAAACTTTCAGAAATGTTTGTGATCCTTTTTATACAGTACACCACAAAAATATCCATTACTTGCTGATTATGTCATCTTCTTTAACCAAAGTTGTAAAAAAAATTTTTTGATCTTGCATTTCTCATCATCTAGAATAAATTTGTTTCCTGGGTCAGGGACCTGTGGAAAGGTCACTTCATAAAACTTGACTCCATGCATACTTCTGAGAATTCATTCAAGTCAAAAAGGATTTTTAAATGATGTGAAGGAAAGAATGGGTTCCAGTCCTTTAATGTGGGACTGTTCTTGATGTGGGTACTGAAGGAAATATAACTGACCTTTTACAATCAAAGGAGTTTGGTTTTGGGTGGTGGTTTTTTTGTTGTTGTTTGTTTTTTTTGTTGAGTCTCTGCTTCTGGATGTACTGTGTTAAACTTCCAGGGATCTTTAACCTGTAAAGACATTTTAAGTGCCCCTATCCCCTCTTTGAGTCAATGGGTGCTTTAAGCCTGAGTCCTCTGTAAGTCTTGCTCAGAGAGAGAGAGAGAGAGAGAGAGAGAGAGAGAGGTTTAAAAAAACAAACAAAAACCCCAGACCAAAACAAACCCCAGAGCTATAACAAGCTGGAAGACTTCTCCACAAGTGTGCACCAGAATTAAAAATTCTACAACTTCAATGGTTAAGCTAGCTAGCTGAATTTCTAAATTTTATGTTAAAAGTAGTATCAAGCAAAAATTGGATTTTAAATACATGTCTGAATTTCAATTCAGATAACTTTATTCTCTCTCCTGAGCTACACAGTTTTTAGATCCATTAGTTGTAACGATTCAGCCCTTTTTGTAGCTGCCTTTTACTTCTGGTTTGAAGCAAGTTTCCTTGCGGTCAGTCCCTTTGCAGAGTTTATGTTGAAACTTGTTTGCTAATAGCGTTGACATCGTTCTGTGTCACAGCGTGTGCGGGAGCTTAGCTCCCTCTAGGGAGTGATTCCAGCAATTGTATACTGCCGGCAGCGTGAAGGCGAAGGTCTTCTGGCAGCAGCCAGTGGTTGTGGTCCTGGAGTTTGGGCTTAATTCATTATATTCATTATATTCATACAGTTGTTATGTATGTTATCATTAATGGTTACACGTGGGTGAAATTTATGTGTTTGAGATGTGGCTAATGAGAAGACATCCTAAAAGCTCATGCTGAATGCTTTCATTTGTTTGTTTAAAATTATTTCTTGAAATTTCAGATACCTCTGATGAACAGAATTCACAGTCTTCAATGGAAAATTCCATGAATAGTTCAGAGAAAGCAGAAATTCAGTCCTCTGGAGAAAATGATATAATTACAGAGGCATCTAAAAACTCTCAGGTAACTTTAAGTGCAAAAGCCCAGTTACTTGGAATTTGGAAAAGAGTATTTTTACCAAAAAGCAGATGTAAGGAGGCTAGTTGTGTATTTAGACTCATTTCCAAAGGTGAGGACAGTAAAGCAGCTGTAGAGTATTAAGTGTACATGTATCTGGTTCTGTGGTTAATTTGATTGGTTTCTTGCATTTCACATAATTTGAACAGTAAGACTAGATTGGTCTGATTTATTTTTCAGTTTCCTAAACCAGTCTGTGTTAGTTTTGTAAGGGAATATTAAAATTGCATGTTAATAAATTGTTTGGACCTAACCTACTGGACAGGCGCCCCTTTGAGGACCATTCAGAAATAAAATACCTTCTATAAAAGTAAATGCATATAGCAGTTAGGAAAGTTAATTTTTTTAGATTCAGTGGGTGAGATGTTTGGACACTTACTCACTGGTATAGTGAAAAATTCTGCATGGGTGGGAGAAAGAAATTAGCCTTGCAGTTGTCACCCTCCACCAAGATCCTCAGGCAGAGCACTGCTCAGTCCGTTGGTTTTCCTTGTGGGTGGTTGGCTTGTTTCAGTGCACACCTTGTGCTTTCCAAACCTTGCGTGTTCTGTCCTGTAGAGATTGCTTTGGCTACAGCAGGAGAAAATTCGTGTGCACTTGGTGTGGGTTGTGCTCGAGTGTGGAGCTGAGGGAAGTCCAGGTATTAACCATGCATCAAGGCTGTTGCTTGGAATATTCACTGTGGTTTTTAGCCTGGAACTAGAATTTTGCCCTTTGTCGGTAGACAACAACAAGTGTAAAGATGTTGAGGTAAGATGTAAGTAGAGGACTGATTTCAGGAAGCAAATGCACTCGGTCATGTCATTCTCGCATCCAGGGATGCTTTGTATTTTACAAATGACACACCAGGGAATTTGTTCATGGTTTTTGTTTGATGTTTATGGTGCCTGAAATTCAGTGCAATGATAACGTGGTTGTTTTTCTTTTCCCCCTCATTAAGGACTCTGAAGGAGTGCCACCTTCTAAAAAGATGAAAGTAGAGGCTTCCCAACAAAATGTTGAAGAGATTTAGACTATAGATTTTTCTGGTCAGTTTTTATGTAAGGTACATCAGTGGGCTTAATTATAGAACAACCTTACTTAAGCATCTTCTCTTGGATGAGGACAGAACTCCTAACTTTTCAAGTTACCAAGCAAAAATCCAAGAAAGCCTAACAAAGGTTTAACTTCTCAGACACTGAAAACTTTTTCCTGTGAAACAAAACATTGAGAACTTTTAAGTTACTGTCTCTGAAATGGTTGGAGTAAACAACTCAGGAGGGGTCTACGCACTGTTTCTAAAGTCAAAATTACAATTATGTTGCTGCTGTATTTTTTTTTTTTTTTTTTTTCATTTCTCTATTTAACATTGTAAGATATTTAAGGATGGTACAGGTCAGGTATTAGCTTTCATGTGAAGTTCATTGTTCTGGCGTGATGTCTGCTTTTGTTTTGTGCCTTGTGTTCTGAAAACAGTGCTAACTTTTAAAAGTTGTTTTGCAACTGTCTCCTTTGCAAAGTGGCCTATGTTTGTATAATGCCATGTAGTAAGGCTTTTTTTTTTTTTTTTTTCTTTTTTGTTTGGGGTTTTTGTTCTGTTTTTAATTTTTAAATCCCTGGTGCTTAAATTTTTAACAAATACAGATCAGGAAGCCATTTTCACTCTTGGAGTCCAAGGAGAAAAAGGAGCTTGATATTTTATTTTAGCAGCTATAGTGGAGATCTTTTATTGAATGCATGGCATTCGCAACTGTAAATTTGGTCTTCTAAATACTTAACTTCATCAGAAGTTAACATGATCTGTTTACCATTTATAGTCCAGATCTGAATATATACTATAACACAGCAGTTAAAATACTTGCGTATTAGGTCCAGATCTCTGTACTGGGTACAACTTGCTTTACAGAAAAGTTCCACTATGTACATAAATAGGATCAAAGGGATTGATGCACAGTGAATTTATTTTCAATTGGTCTTTTTTGATACCGTGTTTTCATTGAACTGGATTTCATTGTACTGTTTCTTTATAAGATGTTTACTTCTATGTTCCAGGTTAATACTGTATTTGGGGTTTCTTTTTTTCTTTCAGCAAGTCTTGTAAATAAGCCTTGTTTCCATAGTCCCTACATCATTGTTAGAAATGTTCCTTCTTTTACAATTATGTTGAAGTGTGCTTATGCTAAACTTGATTGAAAGGCACGAAGTATGTGCAACTCCCTTCAAATTTGTGGCATATAGAAGTGCAGAACCATCTGCATCAGGGCACAAGGGCCTGATCTTACAGTGGGCTTTGTACTTCCAGGGTGAGCTCCCAGTTGCAAATAGCTGGTGTCGGTGGGAACCACTTATTTCTCACCTCAGTACACGCACGCGCGTGTACATACATACATACGTACATATTGCTGGATTGGGCCCTTAGTCTGTCTTCACTTTGTGTGGGAGATGGAACTTGTAATTTAAAATATGATCTCACAGCTATGAAAATGGTTGCATATAGTTTGTAAGCTAGGAACTGTAAATACTTTTTTAAATGAAAAAAAATTGCTTCCAGTTGATACATTTTCATAATTAGCTCTTCATTAAGCTTATTTATTTCTGAATTCTCCAATAGTGAAAATGGCTTGCACTTAGACTACTGCATTGCGTTTGCAATTACCACTTTATTATGAAAAACAATGGGGAAGTGGGGGGAGGGAATAGAGGGAGGGAGGAGTGGGGAGCCAATACTGACCTTCCATAAGATGTTTTTAGGATTGAACTCCAAATAACGTATGACACTCATTTTCGGAACCTTATGTTGAAATAAAACTTTTTGGATTTTAACTGAATAAAATTTGCAAATCATTCATGAAAACAGTGTGCTCCCTAGTAAGTTTCTGGGATTTCTGGTCTGATCATGAAGTCCATTAACATTCTGAAAATAAAGAAATGAGGAGCCAAAAACTATATTTGCACAATATATGCAATGAAACGGTAGAATTCTCTCTTGAATTGTGTGTATGCCTAAAATGTGGATAACTGGTCAATGACGATTGATTTGTATGTATATTACATTCAGATTTAAGTGATATTTTGTGAGAAGTTCTATTGATATATTAAATGGGCAAATCTAGAAAGATTCAAACTTTAAAATATTTTTGATTTACTAACTTTTTGTTGTTTTTAATGCTAAAACAAAACAAATCTGATGCCACCTTTGACAAGTAGTCATGTTTACTAATCCCTATCTTCAGGTGCATCGCAGCAAGTTTTTAATTTTAATTTTGTAGGTGTTTCCAAGGGAGTAAATAGACTTTTCGTTTAGAAACTAATTCCTGTACTTTAGGGAAGAAATAAAATATATAAATAGCACTAAAAATACCTCAAATTTTTCATTAGATAGAAGCATTTATTGGCATTATTGACATCAACAGGTTTAATTATAAACTTCCTTTTCTCTCCTGTGGCTTCTGCTCAGAACTGTTCATTGTTCTGTGGCTTACAAGACAAGGCGTCATAACCATATTCCTAGAGGCTTTATTTCTAAAGTAGTAATGCTTTATTTACAGCTTATACAGAATACATTCAGAACTTTTTTTTTTAACCAGAGATTCTAGTGACAACAGACAACTGAACAAGCAGATAGATTTGGGTTCCTTAGACCTGTTATTGTCAGTCTCTAAGGGAAGAGACTTTGACATTATCTGGTATGAAGAAATCCAAAATAGTGTATAAGACTGTTATTAGTCTTTTTTTGAAGTGCCTGATAACATTTATGGGCCAACGGATGTGATTAAACACATTTTAATGCCAGAAAGTACAGATGGGACCAAACCAGAACATCGAATTCAAATCAACCTGAGGTTTGAAACCAGATCTAAATCCAGCTTTTTTTGGCTTGGACCTATCTCTACCAGAAACTTGTTTTATGAACTCACTGTAAAAGGGTTTATTGAAAGCATTGAGACGTGGAGCAGACGGAGAGATGTAATTTTTTTCAAGACGACTGAAAGTTCTCATACAGCTAATGTTTTAGAAGTAGTGCAAATATCAAGAAGTGCTTCCTTGCTACAATGCTGAATGTTGGAGCTTCAGTTACAAATAAATACAAAAAAAAGAAAGAAAAAAAAAAAAAAAAAAAAAAAAAAAGAAACTAGAAGCAAGCAAGTAAATTAGCTGAGTTTGTGGAACATGTGGGAAGGCCTTCCGAATAAGCGATTTACTCAGCCAAACATTTTATAGCAGAACTATTCCTTGGAATTTTTATGCTTGGGAAAGTAGTTGTTAAACATTCCAAAAAGTGCTGGCACTTACAAAACAACAAAAAATAATCAACAAGGCAGTATAAAATATTGGTTTTGGGTGGCTATCTTCATACATAAACATTGTCATGTTTTGGAATGTTCTTTATATCTAAGGGCCTGTTAGAAGGTGTAAAGAATTTTGTTTTCTTCAATACCTAATCGTTTTCCATCTTATGATTTGTGTGTGTGTGTTGTACAGCAGTATAATTTTTCACTTATTTATTCCATCGGTAGTTATGGTTTGTACAATGTACAATGGTTTCATTTCAAAAATAAAATAAAAAATCACAACATGAATGCTGTGTGAATAATTTTTATCAAGAAACTTAATCTCAGTTTGGTTTTTTAAATTTACAATAAATTTCTGTTTTTATAAGTGGTATTTTTAAATGTGCATTCTATGGTGTTGTCTCATTTGGTAACATGTAAAATGATTCACCTTTGAGTGGACCAAAGGTGTCTTGGTACTGCAGCAGGACACTGAGCAGGGCGGGGGCAGTTTGTAGTTGTTGTAACAACAACAAACAAACAGATATGGCCAATGTAATTACAGCAACCTGCAGAATAACTCGGTAATTTAAGGTGCTTACTGTTGGCTTGGTACTCAGCTAATGGGTTGTGGTAACTTAAATTGGAGGGAGGAGGGTGTAGTGTAGAAACATGCTTCAGTTTGGAAACATGCTGGAGTCTGATGCTAGCAAGGGTAGAACTCTCTTAAGGAGTTTTGGAAACATTCTTTACATTCAAGATGGATATAAAGCGTCCAGCTTATTTTTAGTGTTCTGTGTGCTCTGTCCCAAAGTAGCCTGCAGTTTTACAGACAGCTGAACTGGTCTGCTGGCTTACCACTACCAGAAGGGTGAGCCACAGCTAGCTTGCCTGCTCCCAGCTTGGCTTTGCATTTACTGAGGTGCTCATAGCATCCTCTCATCAACCACTTAAATTTGCTAACCTGGGAAGAAAACTACTCATTTTAGTTAGGTTTTTTTCTTCTCTGGATTAGTGAATTAAATCAGCAGACTTCTACAGAGGAATTGTATATAGGGTGGAACTGGAGAGAGAGGAAAGAACAGGTAGAAAGGAGGATGTAATTCAAGGCAGGTCTCAGAAGGAAAGACCTCTAAACAGGTAAGGCTTGTGCCAGTAAAGGGTGAAGGAGTGAGCAACAGCAGAGCCTCGCAGAACAGCAGGGAGCTGGAGGTTGGCCCTGTGGTTTGCCTGGGAGCAGGACGGGCAGAGGAGCCGGGGGAGTGGCAATGGGATGGCTGGACTCCCAGTGCCTGCAATCAGCCCCGCAGTCTGAGGCTGTGAGTAGTATTCCTTGGGCTCTTGCACCTCATCAACCATGGGAATGCTTATCTTCCTGTCTGTAGATTTAGGAGGATAATCTCTTACCACTAAGTGTTGTGGAGTACACTGCGGGTATATTTTTAAACAACTTGAATGTCTCTCTGTTCAGTGTGTATTAGAGTTAAATTCTAAGTCGGTAAATGGCTGTTCATCCTGTGCTAAAAGCCTGCGCTGTTGAAGGAACATCATCAGAAGACGGTGGCCTACCTTTCACCTTGCACTGCAGATTGCTAAAAAGAAACAGTAAGAAAAAAGCATACTCAAAAGATGCTGCTGTGGCCCCTTAGTGTTTGCCTGTGCCTCCCGGAATTCCTTACTGTGGAGGAGGAGAGGATAGCTGGGAGTCTTCACCTGTTGCTGATCACCTAAATGCTGATCTTAAAAAAGACAAACCAAGAGGTCTGTCTCCAGAATAACTGGATTTATTTTAAGGGATGCCTTTTTGGGTGTTTGCACTGAGGATGACTAGAGGAGAAAACTCTGAACTGCATCAAATGTTAGTCACAGCTTCAGACTGCTACCCCTATTTTTAAATGATGGTTTGGTGTACTGCTAACTCTTCTTAGAAAATTGCATTGCTGCCTAGTGACTTTATTTTAACAAGTGACCCCTCTTTTCATACAGGAAGAAGCAAGTGTGGCTTGCTTGTAATTTTGTGAGGTAAATGTATAGGCTGTTGTCATGGAAGAACTGTATATAATGCTGTTATTGATGTGTGGTTGTGATTTTTTTTTTAGTCCAGGTTTAGTTCTTAGCAAACTACATGTAAGACTTAAAATATGAATGTTGTTTTGAAACACTTTCATTTTTTGTACCTCGCTGGGAGATAGCATTGCCTTTGGGTTTGTTTTTTTTTCTTTTTTTAAAACCAACATTAATATAAGGTAGCAATAACCAGCTTTGAAGCTAAATATGACTGTGGCCTCTTCTAAGAATTTTAGTCATATGTGATACTGACTAAGAGGTGAATGTTAGTCTTGATTTCTGAAGATTTCTACAGAGCCCTCACATGATGTGACCATGCCTTACTGCTCCTTTCATGTGTGGGGAAGTATTTGACCTCCCACTCCTCCCATAAACACAGTGATCTGTCCTGATTTCATGCTCTCTAATGGAGATCACTGCAAGGGCATAATTGTGGTATTGCAGGAATGCGTCTTCCTTCCGTGCCCAAGACTTGCTATCTCTTATCTCTTGAGTTTCCCATGATCTTATTTCTGGTTTTACAAAGCAGAAAAAGTAGCATGTGGCAATTTAATGTTTGGGTTGGTTTTTTCCCCTCCTGACTATGTAGAAGAGTCTGGGTTTTTCTTTGAGGTCCTAGAACTGAGAGAATATAAGCAATTTAGTATAAATGCTTTGGAGTATGCCACCTAGAATACAGTTGCTCTCCTGGTGACAGAGGTTTGCTCTGCAGGGCAAGCTGGAGATCTCTTCTCTTGACTTTGTATATACATATGTACATATATGGGGGTTTGTGCTGTAAGCCGCTGTTCTCTCCTCAGACTAATACATCTACTGGTGCTATTGCTGTGCTTTCATGTTGACCTACAGGATCCATTGCTCCCTTTATACTTTTGAGAAGGATGAAATCCGACCTTTACTTCCCCTGGAACAATTGTGCTTACTTTTTGCACATTACCGAGCAGGTATGTGGGTTAGGTGTGAGCACCCAGGCTAGCAGTAGAAGCTCCGTGTCCTGAGTTTTTTCTCTGCAATGGCAGGCTGATCCCTCCAGCTGTGTTTGCAGCCTGCCTGCTGCAGGTCTCCAGCTACTTCTGTAGCTGCCCTGGCTTCTTGCAGGCTGCTTCTGGAAAATAATAAGCAATTTACTGTATTAAACATAGTTTAAATCCATGAAATATTTCTAGCACAATCACTCTCTCATCAACATTCTTAAGCCAGTTCTGGGCTGTCCTCTGCATCTTCTCATTTTCCTAAGAGTCCCTTAAGCTTAGGGGTGTTTTTCTGAGGAAGCATATTACCAAAGACAGGCAATTACCTCCTTGTGATGGTTCTGTTTGAGTGACCGCAGCCTCCCCAGGCCTCTTCCCAGTCTTGAGGCTGGAGGTAGTTATGCATTTTTTGGTCGAGGCTTCCGCGTGTGCCACTTCGTGCCCCACAACACTGTCCTGCTGGGTAGAAGCGCCATGCTGGATCGTTTAAACTGTTGCTGGAGGAGTGGGGACAGGACAGCAGTAGCATGGCACCAGGGCCTTGGCGGCAGCGATGCCTTCCCCCTTCTTGGTGAGGCTGGTGGTGACGTGCGGTGTCTGGCCGCCCCGCGGGGCTGTTTCATGATCGACTGGTGTTAAGGGGAAGGATAAAACATGGTGGGTGTCACTTATGGCCAAGAACTGGCCTGGTTCCTGGTGTGTGGGAGGAAGCCGGGTGGTCCTGCCCTTTTCTCTGAAGGAGGTCTCCTCTTGTAACCAGCGGGCACCGGGCGGAGGGAATGCCGCCTCCAGGGTGAGGGCGGGCTGCAGCTTTCACGGAGGGAAAACACCCTCTGGGGTGTTTCTCAGTGGTCTTCGGGATGGCGGCCTGGGGGCTTTCCCTGAGGGGACGTTGCCTCAGGGGCGGCTGGGGGCCGCGTGGAGGGAAAGCGGCCTCGGGGGTGCCAGCGACGGGAGGGGTGGGCCCTCTGCTGAGGGAAAGGGGCCGTGGGCCGCGGCCCGGGCGCGCTCCCGCTGTGGGAGGCGGCCCGCGCGGCTGAGGCGGGAGCGGGGAAGGCGCAGGCCGCGGGGGAGGGGCGGCGGGGGCGCTCTGGCTCCTTTAAGCGGGGCGGCGCGGCGCGGCGGGGGCCGGCCCGGGGCGGAGCGGGGCGGTGGCGGCGCGGGGCGGGCGGCGGGCTCGGCCGGCGGCTGGCGGCAGCGGGGCCATGGCCGCCGACGTGTTCATGCGGCCGGCGCGGCTCCTCGGGGCGGCGGGGCCGCTGTCCCCCCGCACGGAGCCCGACGAGGACTCGTCGGACACGGACGATGGGGGCGCCTCGCCGGGCGGAGGGCGGCGGTGCGGGCCTCGGCGGGGGCAGCCCCCGGGCCCCCAGATCATCCACTCGGGCCACTTCATGGTCTCGTCGCCGCACAGCGAGCACCCGCCCAAGAAGGGCTACGACTTCGACACGGTCAACGAGCAGACCTGCCAGACCTACCAGTTCGGGGCGGCCCGCGGCGGCGGCGGCGCCGGCGGGCGCCTCAGCATCGACGCCTCTCTCACGAAGCTCTTCGAGTGCATGTCCCTGGCCTACAGGTACCGGCCGCCGCTCCCGGGCCGCGGGGCGGGGGCCGGGGGCGGCGGGGCAGGGCGGACCGGGGGCTGGGGACGGTGCGGAAGGGGGCCGCGCGGCTCCCGGGGTGAGTCACGGCCGTGGGGAAAGCCCCGGCTGGGCGTCGGCGGGGGGGGGCGGTCCGGGCCGGGGACCCGAGGGCGCGGTGAGGGGCGGCGGGGAGCGAGGCCTGAGGCGATCGGCCGGGGGCCTGGGGGCAGCCGAACGTCGCCTTTCGGCGGTGATATCCGCCCCCCCCCCCCCCCCCCACGCGTGGGTGTTCGCGTCGCTTTTGTTTTCAATGAACTTTGGGCTCCTTACGCGCACCTTCCGTAGGCCTGAGATCACGGCGGCAAAGCGTCGCCTGAGCCCCTCGCCGGGAATGGTTTCGGGTGAGCGGAGGGGTTGTCATTGCGTTGTCGCCGGGGAGGGGAGGAGAGGAGAGGAGGTTGGGTTGAGGGCGTGAGGCGAAGTGGGACCTCGTCCCCCGCGTGGGAGTGCACGCTGCCTCTGCAGACTCTTCGTGGCACTAGAAAATGCTCAGCATCTCACGGTCAGGCTTGAAGTTAGTGGAAACATCTAGTGCTGAAGAGTCTCTGGAGAAATCCTTAAAGGGCAAAGTAGACGTTTGTGCCCTGGTCTGTGTGAAAACCGGCCAATTTTTCTCCCCCCCCGACCCCCCCGTTTTATTTTTATAACAAATTCAAGAAAGCGACATCTGTCATTGTTTCCTTTGTTCCAGTGGTTGCAGCTGGTAGTAGCACTTCCTGGGTTTATCTGCACCTTTTGCTCAGACTTCAGTTTTGCTTTTCATCTATTTAATAAGGCATTATATTCACATTTATCCCCTTTGTCTGTCATCCAAAATGGAGGCAGAGCTATGGAATAGAGGTGTTTTGAAAAGATGTATGCCTCCTCGAGTCTTTTGTTCCATGTGATATAGCAGAAATTGGATCCAATCTGATGTTCTCTATTGAGCATATTTTGGAAGTTGATTAAAAGGAATGATGGAAAATGCCTCTGAGCATATCAACGGAAATCCTTATTTTCATTTATAGGAACCATATTAGCTTGCTAAAAGAAAATTAACTTTGCCCACTCCGAATTCCTCTATTTAATTATTGCTCAATGAAGAGGAAACAAAAGAACTATCTGTCCTCTATGATTAGCGAGAAAATGTAATGTAAGTAATCTTCAGATTTTGATAATTTTTACCAAGCAAGTTATTAGTTACTGGCAAGAGAGTGAATCTTAGATAAGTTGCGTACAACAATGGACGTAAATTCTTTGTGTTTACAAAAGAAAGAAAAATTGAAAACTTAAGTAAAAATTAACCAGTCTGCCTTTATCGTACAAGCTGAGAGGAACATGCAAAGGAACCACAAGTATTACGAGGGACAGAACTAGACTTCTCATGCATATCTTCACATTAGCCTCTATCAGCTTTATTTCATGTTGTGCTTCCACCAGTGTGTCCTTGGGCTTTTGAAACTGACGATCACATCTAATGCAAAGAAATAATTCTGTGATGCTAATTTGATAATGCTGAACTCTGATGTAGATGCGTAAATTGACCACCAAATCTATTTTAGGAGAAATAATTTTATTCTGCTTGTTGGTGGTAGTATGAGGCAAAGCACAGAAAATATCTTCTTAGAGGCTACCAAAGAAAAGCACATTCTTAATATTTCTGTACGTGGATACCTTAAGGTTTGCTTAGTTGCAACCATGAAACATCCTGCCCAGGTTCAGCCTGCTTACTTGATGGCTTTGTGAGAAATTTTTTAAATCTGCCTAACAAACCCATTGTAAACTTGGGTCTAAAAAGAATTAAAATAATTTTAGCAAGCCTAATTTGGGGTGATGAATGTAGGTATGGAATGAGGAGTCATTGCCATTTAACAAATGGTTGATTAAGCATGTAGGTTGAACCTTTCTACCTTAGAAATAGTCTCTCAGTCCATATCCTACTCAGGGAGCGTATGACACTCGGGTAAACAGCAGCTGCCTTTTGTGCTGTGCTTCAAGTTTGATTTGAACTTGGTTGGCTTATGGGGATGTTTTCACTGCTGTTGCCTTTGCTGTATCTTTCCTGTTATTGTCTATCTGATCTGGCACTGACAAAACATGCAGATTCTGTGTTTTATGTTTTTCATACTGCCTTTGCTGGATAGAAATTCACTCTAGAAAAGAACTGGGGGGCGTGGAAACCAACACCAAAAACGGTAAAACAAAAAGGTGAAAAAGTGTGGGTTTTGCTTTGTGGCTGTTGCAGAACCAGCAACAAGGGGTGTGAACTAACTCATCATGTTTCTATAGCTGGGGTAATGCAGCTATGTTAAATACAAAAACAAGGAAGTTGCTGTAACAGAGCTCTGTGTGTAATATTTATTTACACTTGACACCCATTGCTAGTATTTCAGTGTTTAAAGTTTTAAAAAGAAGCACTAAACTGTGGGTTATCCATTAGCGTTACCAATGAGCTAGAAAGCAAAGTTTTTGTAGATTACCTAGGTCATTACCTAGGATGGTTTATGTTTGAAAGTGACCAAATTTATGCTGAATCACGTTCACATTAGAATGCACAGTGTAGCCTGGGCTCTTTTAATTGTACTGTAATATTTTTTTTTAAATATGGCTTTGTGCTGTTAACTGTCAAACTTTTTATGATAAAAAAGCTATTTCTGAACATGAGTGAAGTGATTCCCTCATGCCTTTGAGCAGTACAAGCTAACCTGATTTTAATTTTCATCATAGCTGTTTCAGTCATGTATCCAGTTGCGCAGGTTAAAAATCCTCATTTCAGATGAGCCATTTCACAGGGGAAATTATGACCATAGCATATTCCTCTGTACAGTTAGGAGATTAAAACAATCTTCTAAATCAATAAGTTACTTATAAACACTGTTTACAACAGGTATCACGCGGGCTGTACTTCATCTAAATGTCACCTGTTTTTCTGATGAGATTGATTGTGGGAACTATACCACACTGACTGGTTTTCCTCTTTTAGCCCCTTCATCTCAGCCCTTTAAAACAATGTGACCTTGCAGATCTTGATGTGTGTAAGTAGCTATAATTGACCTATGGCAGGCAGGACACTTTAAAGGCAAAAAAATTAAAAAAAAAAAAGTGCTTTCTGACCTTTGACACTGTTCATTCTAATGAGAAACTATGCTAACGGTTATATAGCCTAGAATGGTTATTAAGCAGAATTAAGTCAAATAATACATAATCTTGATGTTTAATTTAGTAAAGCCCTTTAATAACTTTACAATTATCCGAATAATTACACTACCCAAAAGTAACTTCCCAAAACTGAACTGTATTCTGAAATGTTCTAACCACAGCATATCATGAAAGTGGTTTTTGTTTTTTGGTTTTTTTTTTTTGAGATTGAGACAGAAGAATTTTTTTGTTTTCGAGATCTGTTGTCTTCAGCGGAAGAATAATGTTCAGCTCCTTGTAGAATGCAGGCTGAAGGCTTATGTGAAGTGAAAAATTATGCTTTATGAAAGGGCACTGTAAACCATTTATTGGCCTAACAGGCTGGAACATGGGGATTTTTAGACTTCCCTGTAGAAAGCTCTGCTTTGGGAACAGTGACATGTAGTTTGTTTAAGGTTCAAAACCTGAAATATGCACTTGGAAATGCAGATCTGCATATTCTGAACTCCACATGTGGAGCTCTGAAAAACGTGTGGTAGGAATCAGTGGCATTTTGCTAGTTTATCTCTAGGATTTTGATGCTGAGGTCTTAGAGAGGTAAATCATGCTGGAATGACTAATGTAATTGTTGCAGGGAGTAGGAAATACAATGTATTACTCCTGGAAAAAGTAGATTTAAGTCGATACTTTAGTTATTTTCTCCAGTTGTAAATTGGATAAGTTGACAGTGCAGCCTTCAGGTAGTACTCACCCAGTGTGTTTTATCCATGCCCTGTAAAGAAATAAGAGGGTGATGAGGCTCTGGGACCACGTAAGTCATTCATTTTCTTTATGAAGGTTCCCCTCTTGCACAGTGCTGGGGAAGCGATCTCTGCAGTTGAGAGAATGGGCTAGTCAGTTGTGCGTGGTCGTGTACATCATCTAAATAAAGCACAAGCTTTATTTTAGGAATTATTAAAAATGCTACTCACACTCGATGTGGGTGGTGTTCTTTTTAACCTTCTGTTATATATTATTATGTCAGTTGATGTCCATCTTAGCAGTAGGGTATGATAGGGTAGATGAAGATGACTTTGTGGGCTCATTTATTATTAAGTAGCCTCAGAGTTCTCTCACCTTCTAATAAGAGCTTAAGGAACATGCCAGGTGGTGTACTTTAGGTAAGAGTGTTAATGCTGGCATCAGATACTTGTCTAAAACCTTCTGGATCCTGGCTGTTAAAGTTGCACAGAACAGGAGAGTGGGGTCTGGGAACTGTGACGAAGGCTACCTTTTGAAAAGCTTGCCAGGTCATTTCGAGATCTCATCTCTCCTCTTTAGCAATATGACCCCTTCACTTCATCTAGATGTAAGCCAAAAATACTCCCTTCATCAGTGGACTGACATTAGGGATCAGCTTGTTTCCAAAGCACCTTTGCCACATATTCTTTGTTAATGCAGCATGTGTTTTGGGAAGTTCTTGGTAATGGTGATACCAGGTTTGAGACAAAAAACTTCCAGAATTTAGTTATATATTTTACATGCTGCTTATAGAAACTACTCTGATAAAACCACCTATATTCATCCTATGAATTAAGCCTTACTTGAGCAGAGTTGCTGTGTTGTAAGTATTCACGATTAAGGGGCGCTTCAAAGCAAAGATGCTATATTCGGAGTGCAATATGAATCAGGACATTGTTACTGAGCCTCTTACCTTGCTTATGTCAAAAGCTTGATATAGTCACAAGCTTTTAAGCTCTATGTAAGACGCACTTTTAAATTCCACCTTGACAACCTTGAGCCTCAGAAAGGTTTGCAGAAAGATTACTGAGCTGTTCTCATTTCAAAGATGCGTTTCTTTTGCCAAAGTAAATATTTAGTACTGATAGCGTGAAAAGGCCTTGGTTGAAATTTAAGGTTTTGGTGTCTTCAGGGCTACACATGACTTGTAGGAAGAAAAGACAAATTCTGTAGACAGAAATTTAGATACAGGGACAAAGTTTTTTGTTCTGCTCCTGGCTATTTTGGTGGCTCTGGCCTGGCTGTGGACCTGGCTGTGTAGGGTGTTACTACAGAGGTGCGGTGCAGAGTCATGACATTTTTTATAAAAAAAGCACATCGTTGCTATCGTGTTTTGATTTAGCATTTAATCTACACATTTTGTTGCAGTTGTCTTGTGTTTTCACACAGTAAACATGTTATTTTCTGGCTTAAAAACAACATGGATTTCATAATCATAATTTTTGATGGGTTGCTGAAATAAGGAAGAGGGAGCTAGTTTGTCCTCAGATTGCCAGTTCTCAATAACTTTTGCATGGTCTGAAAAAAGCTTGGCTGAACTGTGAGATTTGGAATTACTTTTAGTGAAGTTTTTTGTGTTGCATGATTATGATGTGCTTTGAATGAAGTAGAGTTTGATGGCAACGGAAATTAACACATTAATTTCCAGTTCTCTGCCCCTTACCTGTTTTAATTTCTTGCTGCTGAGTGGCAAGAAGAATTAAAGCCAAGAAACCTGAAATTCAGGTCTTAGCTTTACTCATGTTTTTCCACACGCTCCTTTAGTAGGTCACTGAATCATTCTTGTTTGTTACTCTCCCATGTGGGGAAAAAAAAATTCCATTCTTTTGGAAGGCAGAGTTGATATGCAGTCACTTGAGCAGCTGCTTATCTGTCTGTGTGTCCTTAAGCTATGATTAATCTTAAACAAAGGGGTATCTAGTGGTGCAGCAAGCTGGAAAGTGGTGGGGAGGAATAAAGGGAGCTTTGTAGCCATACTGAGCTGATGGCTGGGCATTTCTGAGATGTCAGAGAGGCATTTTAAATTTGCACAGAAACTGACAGGCTTGAAGTAGAGAGTGAACTCTCCAAGTTGTTATGCGTGAGTGGAAACTTTCCCCTAATAACAGTACTCGGAGATCTGTTACGGAAAAGGAAGGGTTGCGAGGGCAAGGAGTGAGGCTGGAAGCTCACTGAGACTTGGAGTAAAATGAAGAGGATCTTTGAGGAATGCATCGAATGAATTAGAAGGGCCAAGATAAAGCCACATGGTGGGCTGGATGATGTTGATAGAGGAGGTCACAGGGGTGGAAACGGGAAGGGAAAAAAAGAAAAAAATACTGTGAAGTTCAAGTCAAACAAATGACCTTTCAGCTGACTGGGTGGGTTTGAGCCCGGGTTACAAACTCCCTGAAGGCGTGTGAGTGAGGAAATGTTCAGCAGCAGGGCTGGACCGAATGGCAGTCAGGAAAGGGAAGTCTCTGAGGATGATAGGGACATTGTGGAGAAGAAAAGAGATTAGAGCTGTACTTAGAGGAGATCTGATAAAAAAGGACAAAGGTGAATGGATAATGATGAGTTGGGGAGAAAAGAGGATGCTGGTGTAGTGCTGTTCAGGGCAGGAGAAATAGGTATGAAAGGGAAGACAATATGGAAAGTAAGGGCAGATGACTGAAGGTGTGGCTGGAGTCAGGGAAGTCCAGCATTTCTTCCCGGAGCTTTGATCTGCGATGGGAGAGGTAGACAGGAAGCACTTCATGAGGGCGTGCCTGATAAAGGGAGAGAGTGAGCTAGATGGACCCGGATATGGAAGTCATGGATGATCTTGCAGTAAAATGGGGGCAGGAGAGCTGGGGTTCCTGGTTTGGCTCTTCTAATGCTGCCTTGCTTCCTTTTGCTGTTAGAGAGAAAGGTTTGTCTTTTTAAAACAAAACAACAACAATAACAAAAAAAGTATCAGTTTAGAAACTTGGACCAGTTTGAGTTTAATCTGGTATTTAATTTTTAATTAACAGACTTAAGGCTATATGCTTGCTACTTCCTTTCCTTTGTATGCAGAAATTAATTGCATTTACAGTTTTCCTCATCTGTCCTTTGATATTTTAATGTCACTGGCACAAGCAGTTTCTTTAAAGACAAAACTTCTAAGCTACTTCTGAGGAAAAAGACAAGCTTTCTGAACTCTTTGATGGCTATAGAAATATTTTACAGCTTTCATACAATTCTCCCTTCGCTCGGGGAAGGAAACCTTTAACATGTCTATAAAACAATTATGAAGATGATTAGGAAAAGTACTTGTTTCAGTTGCCTCCAAAGAAAATAGAGTTGGTTCTTTGTGTTTCAGACAGTGATGGAAAAACCTGAATCCGATTGTTTTTAGTGCAAGCTAGAGTTACACTATTGTCACAGTTTCTGAAGCAGGAAGGCTTGAAAAATGGGGTTAGGAAAAGCTAGGTTTTCCAGAAATTGCTTCTAATAGTTTTAGTACTAAAATAGAAATTCTAAACATGGTCTTTTCAAAATAATTTTTGTTTGTTTGCTCAAATGGGAGTTGGAAGGTCATTTTTGATTGTTTGTTTTGAATGTAAAACATGCTGTCTTGGTGCCAGTCATAATATAATTAATGTAGACATCTCTTTTTAAGTAGAGCAGTAATCACCATCGGAAATGTTCTAGTGTGCATTTGCCACAGCTTATTTACTTTGTGACACAAGCACAAAGCTTTTCGCTAGCCCTTAGTCTCTCAGCTTGTTGATCTTAGATAAATCAGTTAACTGCTTTTTCCTCCCTTTCTCCCTTCTAAAAATGACCAAAACAGTCTCAATACTTCAGAGACCCAGATGTGTGTACTGGCCTTTTTGAAAGGGGGAAACAAAGGCATGAAGTTCAGAAGTGAGCTAACACAGGAGTCTAAAAGGAAGCCATATCAAAGATGACACTTCAGCTACAAACTTAAATAATAAAGGAAAAGAGACAAATGGAAGAAAGATTTAGGAGGGGAAGAGGAAGAAGTTGTGCAGCTTACTGACACCTCTGTTAGAAAAGCTACTGGCCCTTCTAACAGATGAGGAAGTCTACAGATGCAAATTACAGGGTAATAAAACCAGGCTGGTATTTTAATGGTAATCATAATGCTTCTGGAGGGCAGTGTTCTGCTAACTGCCTTTGGCATTCGCTGAACTGCCTGTGAAAAGCACCTGCTCCCTGCGGTGACTGGTAGTTGTGTTTCGGAGAGGCATCATTGCTTTCCTCACACAGTCCCCAAGGAAGTTTGAATATCTGGAGCATCAGCTCTGGATTCCCGAGTCTGTTGCTGGTGGTGGCCTTCTGGAGAACCTAGAAAACCCTCCGGCTTTTAGAACAATGGGAGCTGTATTATTCATAGAGGACACTGGATTTTTCACCTGTGGAGAGTTGTTTTGTTGGGCTTGGAAGTCTAAACGACATCAGCCTCCCTGAGCTGTCAAATGCTTAATTGCCATGTGAGGCATGACTCCTTTCCGCAAGAGAGATTTGTTGAGAAGACAAACAAGCTGCTCCCGTTTGCTGAAGGACCCTGACTATTAGGGAACTGTCTTTACTCTGCAGGTGTGAAAGACGAGGGCTCCTTGTCTGCTTTCCTCCCTTGGCTTGATGTGCTGCAGCTGCTGGACTCTTGCCTTGCTGTGTTAAACGTAGGGTTGGATTGAGCAGATGTTTGTCTACTCAAACTCCTGTGGGGATAGTGTTTATCTTACTGTCATTCTCATACATGTGACAAACTATTATAGGTCTCTTACAGGCTTAATGCCTCTGAGGAACTAGTGTTAAAGGAGAGCCTGAATGACACCTTGGCCATTCATTCTGTTGTGGTGTGAACGGTAGGCTGCAGGGTAATCGCCATTCCCTCTCTGTTAAGTAAATTTCAGTTTGTGCCTTAAGGTATTCAAACTCTGGGTGCTACTTAAGAGCAAGCTCAGCAACAGTTGCCTTTATGAAACACTAGTATTTCTGAAGTTGGGCTGTCCAGCTGTGCTGTCAGATGGATAATAGAAAATGGGATTGGAGATGACCATAGGCCCAAGGCACAGTGGAATGGTTCCTTCCCTTGGTCAGTTATCCAGACCATGGCCACTTGGAAGGTACATTAGAGATACAAAGCTCAGGGTGTTACAAGTGGTTCTCAGAGCTGCTTTGTCTCCTTTGAGACTGTAAAACAAAAGGTGACAGGCCAGATGGGAAGGGCCTGCAGGCCACCACTTGGATTATCATATAGCAGGGTATTAGTGAAAGAATCTGATTCTCTTTAATTAGTGATATGTAAGTGTGTTTTGGCCAGACTGCTGCTGGCCTACAGATAACCCTTTTGACATTATACATTTCGTGATGTATCATGATGCTAGGAAAAGGGTTCAATTGTTTAAGTGGCTAACTGTGCTACTTAATGAACTAAACACTTTTTATGAAAAGCACAGAAAGATTTTAATGACTTGTTAAATTTTAATGACTTGTTAGACATCTTTTTGATCCTTGGTTTTGTTTTCACAGCAAATTATCTACAACAGTAATGCATAGTTAGAGACTTTGTCATCTCACTACTTCTAGTTTAGCTGATGCTGTAGTGCAAGGAAGCAGTGGATGCAGTCCTTTTTGCTATATTTAATGCCTTTTCTTGAATTTTTTATATGTGGAAATGTCTTGCTACACACAGAGAAAAATACTTTTTTTTTAATATAGTGGGAGATTTCTGGATTTCCAGAGATATCTTTTATTGCTCATTTATACCACACCAGAGCAAGCAGAGGATATCTTTATGGGTAGAGTACCTATATGTTGTTAGTGCTTCTCTTTACTTGCAAATTAACAATATTTCCCTATGCATTCTCTCAGTGATTTGGGAGTTTGAGACATCTACCCCCTTTAGTCCATGAAGAGTTGTCCTTGTACAAGTACAGCAATCTGATGCTTGCTACAGCTTTGTTTCTGCATGAGCATGAAAAGGCTTCTTCCATCTCAGTTTGGAGATGGAAGGATGGTCTTGTCTTTGCTGGTGTTAGGTGGTGTTTACTTGTACTAGGGTTGGCTTGTGAATAAGAACAAGAATTGAAGAGTTGAGCCTTAAGGGTGACTGAGGGGGTAAGGAGAAGATCCAAATAGCCTTGCTCTTGTGTAATAGGTTCGCCCTTCTTGAGAAAGAGGATTGATGTTACTAGTTTTGGAAGTGAGACAGCAGCTGCACTGTTTATACTTGGGTCTTGCAAATGGGGGGGGGGAGGTGGCAGCTTGCAAGTCTGCCCTGGTCTGAACCCTCTGTGTGATACACATGTGGTCCTCTGCACTGCTTGCCTCCTAGGTATTGCCCTGGTATTCTTCTAAAAGAGTCCTGCTTATGTGGATGTTTCAGAGGTAACTGTGTCAAGAGCTTATGTGAACACCAGAGCCTTACTGCCATTAGAATAGGTGTGGTAAATACAGGAACTTGGTCCTGGGGCTAGGTGCAAGAGGTGTACAAGTCTGTTCTGTCCTGAAGAGTTTGTGTTGCATCTTATAGTGCTGCTTAGAACAGATCCTCAGAAGTATACATACATAAACAGGATTAGGCCTTTTCTTTTCACTGATCCTTCCAACAGTGAAGCCTGTTAGTTCTTGGTTCTCATTTATCAGCAGGGGTTTTTTTAAGTGATATGTCTGCGTAACAAGATCCAAGCAAACATTGCAGAGGCACGAAGGACACTTTTGCTGCTGGAATCTGTCAAGTTCATTGTTTTCAGAACTCTCTAGCATGGGATGTTTAGTTGAAATCCTGGTCTCCCTTTGCGTCTGCCACTTTGTTTACTCTCCCTTCCCTCAAGGTCCCATAGTAACGAGTGCTCTGCCTGCAGCAGTTCAAGGACACGTCAACTGAAGTGACCTTGGCCAGCATGGCTATGAGACCTCTAGCAGGGCTGCAGCGAATGCAGTTACTTCTCTGTCCAACAGCCAGACCCCTTCCCCAGCCCACATGAGCTAGTTGTCCAAAACACTCTTCTTGTCCACGTCACCCTGTCTGTGCCAGGGGCTTTGTCACCTTGGCAGCGAAATTCTAGTGTAGGGCAAGGGTTAGACTCAGACCATCAAACCAGGAGTGACAGTGGTGGTGTAACTTTGGAGCAGCTGGAATGAAGTGACATTGGAGTTTCACAGTAAACCTAAAAATAACTTAGGCGCACTGCATTTAGTTACCATCTAGCAACTGTACATTCATGTGGATGTGCATGTGAGCCATCACAGGCTATTCTGCTAAATTGTTCTTGCTGCATCTTGCATCCACATTTTAGGCTGCTGTTAAATCTATTCACTGTTTGTCTTCACTATTGACACCATTCCCAAAGGGACAGGGACCAAATGGAGCATGAATTGTGGAAGAGCTTCTCTGTTCTGTGTGATTCTTTGAAGTCCATGACTGCTGTTCATTATCATCTTATTATTATGCAGACTTTTGCTTTTGGTGCTGTGGTATGACACTTGATGTAGCCTGTGTTAGTTATTGAAAACTGTTACTTCGCAGTGTGTCAGAGGCAGAACTGATCAACAAGGTAAAGACAGACAGACATGCATGTAAAAAGGAAAATTAAAAAAAAGAAGTTAAAAAGGAAATACCTGGGCTGTGGGCCTGGCAGCTGTTAGAGAAGTGCCAAACAGGAAGAGGCCAGTGGAAGGTCTTCTTGTATTCCTGATCTGCCAATCAGTGGATATGGATGTTATCTGCTGCCACATTTCCCAGAGCAAAGAATGACATAATCTGTTGTTTTCTAGGATGGTTGGTCTCTGCTCATTCTGATGAATTTCTGAATGTTTGTATAGAAGCTGTAGCTGTGTGGACAAGCTTATCCATGTCAAGTCAAGCTCTGCTAATAATATTCACAGTGACAACTGTCTGCATCAGGAGAACTTGCTGTATTTGAGTGAGAGGCAACACAACGAAGTCCTGGTTCTGCTAAGCTGCACTGTGGATTCAGGAATGGGCTCTGAAGTTTGCTTGTCTGTTAGCAGCACATAGAGGTCTGGATGTTACATGTCATGACTCTCATGTTAGCTCATTCTGTACGTTGTCCAAAGAAGGTATAAGTGTCTCCCTGAATACATTCAAACTCCTGCATATTTGTATCTGCACAGATACTTCAGCTTAGTCCAGCTTTCTGTTTGCTTGGCAAACATCTGTCCCTGACAGGGTGGAGGTTGAGAGAACTTGAATAGAAAATATGGTGGTGGCATGCCAGGTGTGGGAAAGCATGAAGGAGCAAAAGGGAATGGTCTACTTGCTTTTGCTCTTTATAACACAGCTTTTGAGAAAGAAAATTGAGAGGAGGGTTGTAGTGGGGGGAACAGGTTAGTGACCTGGGAACACACAGAAAAATGACTTTTCTGGGTTTGAGGATATAGAACTTCTAGAAAGGAAGGACTGAGTCAAAGGATTCAGACACAGTTGTGAAATACTTAGATCTGCGACAGAGCTGGAGAATTTCTTTGCGTGTTGTCAGCTTATTTTAAATGAACCTAGTGTTGGAATGGGAGAACTGACTTGATCAAAGATACAGATGTCCTCAAGGAGGAAACTGCACTTACTTCAGGTAATTAGTAACCATGTTTGACACCTAAAACCTGTTGAAAATAGAAAGCAGAGATTTCGAAATAGCCAAGAGCCTGAAGCAATCTATCCAAAAGCTGGGGCATCTGAGTTGTTGCGGTAGTCACCATAGTGGCTGTTCTCTATTTAAAATGTCATTATCCCTCCCTTTTCAAAGCAGAGACCTCCCAAATCAATACACATATTCAATTCACCCAGGTATGGGGCAGGGGGGAAGGTGTCTATAAACACAGCAAAAGGAGAAACAATGTAGTTCTTCCAATTCACTTTTAGGGAGTAAAGTTAATATAATAGTTAATATCATTTTCCTTTATAGTTGAGAGGGGCTGGAGGAAGCGTCATACAAACATGCTTGTCCTGTTTTCACTCTTTGCCAAGCACCCACTGGCTTGTGTCCATTGCTGGAGATGGAGTACTGGGAAAGCCCAGTACTCCCATACAGGTTGGCCCAACCTGTATGGGTGTTCTTACAGCACTTGCTAAAGCAGGTGAGGTCTGGTGCCAAGTACTAGAGTGAGCTAGACAGCGTTTTGGTATCAGCTGTGAAAAAATTCCAGGCAGCACTTTCACTATTTGCTAACCTTTTTTCTTCTAAATAAGAGATTTGTCTTTTGCCTCATAAAAATTACAGCTTTAAAGTGCTCTTATTTTATAGCTTTTGCTTGGTACAGAAACGTGTTTTCTTCAGGGCAGCATGGGATGGTATATGTCAGTGGCATTTGGGTCTGGAAGCTTGAGATAAGCTCAGTTTGTGTTGCTGCATGGCTGCTTTCTGCGATATCAGCCTCATTCTGTGCAGCTGCCTTCCCTAACCGGCTGCCTGAAGGTACTGGATATTCTGCTCTATTGTGAAAGCAGAGAGTCAGTATGTTTGTGACTTGAATGACTCTGTGATCTGAGTCATTCCTCTTATGACGGAGAGGTAATCTGTAATCAAACTGCACACTGCACGGGAACAAGAGGCATTCCCATGTTCTGGTCTGTCTCTCTTGCTGTGTGAAATAGTTAACCCTTCATAGGAACCATGTGATTAGATTTTGCTCATTTACTTTACCAAATCAGCAAATGTTATTGAATAGCACAGCTCAACTTAGAGACTCTGTAAGTAGATGCACAGAAATCTGCAATAAAAGCTGATTCATTACTGTTTCTAATAAAGTTTTGGTCTGTGAAGGCTGTTGTTTAGGAGCCCAGCATGGATCCCATCTGTTTTCAGTATCCAGTCATACAAGTAGAACACTCAAATCTCCAGTAAAAATCTTAGCGGAGCTTAAGGAGCCTAAAATTTTTATTAGCAGTTTTTATTAGCACATTAGTAGGCTTGGGGTCTGACCTCTGCATGTGGTGATTATAGGCTGTGTGGATATAGCAGGCTTTTTAAAATGGGGAGACAGATCATAGGAAGTTTAGAGAGTTTGCTTCTCTCTATAGCAATAAACATGTAAGAAATGTTATTTACCTTTCATTTGAGCATTCTAAGGGACTCTACAAAGTGAAGGTTGAGGCTGGTTTATTTTGATTTTGGCACATGAGAAAAAACATGGTTCAAAGAAGAGACTTGTGTGAGGTTCATTTAGTGATTTTTGCTTTGTTTGTAGTAAGATGCAGGAAAGTGCTGATACTGTCGTATGTTTTACTCAGGAAGTCACCACTTGCTTTGGGACATAAACCATTTTGGTCCATTTGAAACTGTGTTCTTCCTAAGGAAAGGGGATAAGTCAGTCCGGCTGTGTCTTTTAACTAGTGCACAGGTGAATGGTGTCAGAATTGCTGAACTGTTATGCTGGTAGATATTTAAGTGTGGTGGTTACTGTGAGCAAAGGAATGACTTTATAAGGTTATATTGCAATAAAACCAAGGTCTTTCTCTGACACTCGCCGCTTATAGTGAGGTTAAATATTGCTTTATAAAGTTAACTGCGAAGAAACATTGGTCAATGCCCTGTGCTGTGGTGAGCATAATAACCATAAACCACCTGTATTATAAAGTAACAAACTACTCTTCAGCATGACTGGAGCCACTTTCCTGAGGACAGGGCTCATGTTCTCCCCATCTGTGTGTGGGAACCAGGCATCTCCCTTGGCCTGTCCAATCCCAAATAGGCAACAAGAGCCATCTGGCAAAAGTGTGGTGAGGATTGTGTGTCATGAGCATTAGTATGCTCCCCACCATGTCCCAGTTAATGAATGAAGGGTCACTTGCACAGCCTTTCCTGCAGTGCTGCAGACAAGTTTCCACAGCTCCTGTTTGAGCTGGTGACCCAGAGGTGAAGGTCTTTTTTCCACTATTCATTCTCTGAATGTTCAACCTTCCTAGGAGGCTGTGGTCTTTGACTGGTGAATCCCAGGGAGTTTTGCTGCTTCACAAGTCTGTGTGACGTTCACCTCTAATTGAAGGGCTGGTTTTGGTGAAGGCATTGTCAAAGCATTTGTTTGCGCATAGATCCAACAAAGCTCTAAGTAGAAACTTGTCCTGTGAGGTGTGTGTGGCCTTTTAGAGGTGCTTTTATTGTATTTTTTTTTTAAAGTCCTTTTTTTTCTTCATTCCACTCTGGTTTATGTTAACCCTGAAGGGGTTTTCTCCCTACATTATCTTTCTATGGGATTTTTTTTTTTGATCTGTTAGTAGCCTTTGTAGTAACAGAACAGTGTCTTTAGTCTCCTTCTGTCTGTTGTGTAGTTTCTGGTTCAGCTTTTATGTAAACTTTGAATAAACTGTACATGCTGTTGCAATCTTGAGTCTTTAACTGAATTTGGTAATAAGTCTGCTGTTCTTCATGCTGCAGGGAGTTGGTTGCAGGCAGCTGGTATGAAAGCTTTGTTTCACAAGGGGAGAGGTGGGGGAGTGTCTCTTCTTTTTAAAACACTTAAGTCGCTTTCAGAATAAGATCCCTGAAGTCTTGCAGTGTATTTATAGGTTGTAATGTTGCGCAGAGAGTGTTACACTATCCTCTGTGGCAGAAGTGGCGGTTTCGGGTTTCTATGCCTGTTGAGCATGGTAAACAGCTCTGGGTTCCTGTCGGTATGTGTGCTGCTCAGAGAGCTGTGCTGATCTGCCACGCTGATACGGTTTGTTTGGGTTTTTCAGAAGCTCTGCGTGTGAAAAGTCTTTGAACTACAATTTAGGTGCTTAAAACAAGGTCCCAGATCATCACATCTTGATCAGTTTATTAATCTAGGCTAAGGCCTTAACACTCAAAAGGATCCTGACACGTTCATAGCTCTCTGTACAAGAGGGTCTTTGCCAACAGCCATCCTTGTAAATGAGAAGGAAGGTGCACTGGAAAACTGTATCAGTTCCTGATCGTCTGTATAGGAAAACAGCTCTTTGTAATGAATATTCTGATTCTGAGAAGGTTGATGAAAAGTCAGTGGCAGAAATCAAGTTTTAGGAAGAAGTGGAAAATTTCAAGACACTGTGACATAAACAAGTAGGATCACTTCCCTTTATATTGAAGCTGCTCTAAAAATGACACTTCTTACTTTTCACCATGCATGAGAGCGCACAGGAAACACTTAAACAACAAGGAAAACCAAATGTATTGATCTGATGTGAATTACTTTGTTGATATGTTTATCAATACAACATGTTGATCATCATCATCATAAAAGTTGATAGCAGTAGGAAAGTTCCTTTACCTCCTAGCAGAGATTTTGTAAGAAAAGATCACAGTAGAACTGATCGCGATATCCTTGTTCTGCCACCTGTAACACGGTTAGGTATATATGTTTCCTTTGCCTCACCAAAACCTTCTAAATCTTGTTTGAGCAGCAGGGAGGCGAGATGAAGAGAAGGAAGTGATGGCGAGAAGGGGTGCATTGAGTGCAGTGGCTGTTTTCTAAAAGGGAAGCATGCAGCCTGGAGGTAGCTGAAAAGAAAGCTGTTGATAAAGATGATGCAGCAAAGACAAACTGATAACTCTCACAGCCCTCACTGCTGCTGATCACAGTGTTTGTTACTGGTGCACCTTTGTGTGTTACAAAGTTGCAAGGTATGTTAAGTGAAAGTTCTCGAGCTGGTTGTGTTAAAAATAGTTTTGACAACTTTGTGAATAATGCTGGATACTCATCTTCTGGTCGTTCTGCAGCAAGGCACAGCACTGACTGAGCTACGTGAACCTTTCAATCCTAGCACCAGAGAGAAGGGGAACTGGAGAGGGGTTGGATTTGAAATTTTACATTTCTAGTAGGTTAACTTCAATACTTGGCCTGCAGCTTGCAGGTGGAGAACAGCTGTCTGGCATTCTGTGAGCGGGTTTCATGCTTACTGCTTTAAATACAGAGATAACGTGATCATTTTGTTACAAGGGTGAGTCCTTTAAAACATGAGGCATTAAGCTATGCTGCAGAAAACATTAAAAAGAATTGACTTCCCACCCTCTTACCCAGCAATTACAGTAGGCAACACTGGTAGCATATCCTGCTCTTAAAGTTGCCCACTAATTCCTAATCTGTAACTATACTTCTAGTTAACTGTTTGATCTGAACTTTCGCATGTCTGAGCATATGATTTTTGGATGAGAAGTTGTTCAAAGTGGTTCATTCTGTTCCACTTATAAAGCTGAAACAAAATGTATTGCCCATATTAAAAAGAATAAAGGAAAACAAAGAAGTTCCCATCATTTTTCAGGACTACATTACCCTAAGGATTGGAGCAGGGCCTTGAAATTTGGTGATGGGGTGGCCCATGTTTGAGTGGAGTGCTTTGCCCTGCAAAACTCTTTTTAAGCTTGGTGAGATTAATTTTCTATAAAACTGGAGGTATACACTAGTCAAAGCAGTGACTGTAGAGGTGGTGAGAGCGTTGACTGGAGGTCCATCTGGCATGGTGAGAGATCAGGAAAGGGAACTGGATGCAGTTTCGCAAGCAAATGCAGGCATATCATCTCACATTGGGCAGATCAGAGAAGTGGATAATGAAATGTTAATAAGTCTATGCCTCAGTTTCTCACCTGCAAAATGAGGGTGAAAGCACCGTAGAAAAGCTTGTGAGGAATTTGTTAATCCTAAGTAATAATCTATAAATCAAGGTATGAGCACTGAAAAGCAAACAGCATGAGAGGCCACCAATGGAAGTGCTAAATATTCAGGATGTGCTGCTTACCATCTATTCTGTACACGGAGGCTTTGGATGTGGACAGATTGCTTGTGATCCTATAATAAAAGCTTTTCATCATAAGAAATGTGCAAAGATACCTACATGTAAATTCAGATGGTTCCTGCCTTTTGTAGTGATTGTGTATGCTACCATAATTTTCCTTTTATGTAGGATTAAATGATAATATTAAACATGCATTGGCGGTGAGTTCCAACTGAGATTTGAACTTCCCTGTATAGAGTACGTATTAAATCTATACAGTATAGGTAAGTCCACACTTGAACTACTGGTTCTTACCTCAAAGGAACTTTTTTCTAAACTGAATACTTAGAAACTGTGATGATCTTCATTTTGTATGCTTTCCACATCTACATCTAATCTGCCAGGAAGATAAATGACAGATTGTGTCTCTTAACATTTTACACCGGAATAGAAACTTTTGGTTGCAGTGTTTATTTAAACAAAAATCAGAACAATTACCCGTGCAGTTTATTTTTTAAATAATAAGCCTGTATTACTGCAAAAATTTTGTAACTCTCAAGTGTAAGATTTTTTAACTGCTGCCAACGTTTACAATGACGCTTTCTTCTAAAGGAGGGTTTGAGGAGATCTGATGTTTTTACACACACTGATATCTGACTAACAGATGTGTTCCTAGAAGACCCCAGAAATAGTTCAGAAAATATGAATATTTTAATGTTTATTTGTAAACTTTTGCCACAGAGAATAAAAATGGATTCTTTGTTGTCTTGAATTTTCTAGCCAAGTGGGAGAAAAATTAAGACTTCTTTCTTCTTTTTCATTGACCAAACACAAGCTGAGAAACAGCAATGCCAAATAAAATGATAATGCAGGTCAGGTTAATTCTTACAGTGTTACATTTATACCATTTTCATACTGAGCATATTAAAATATTTGATAAATTATTCTCTCATGCTGGGGAATGTGTAAATTGAAATATGTAAATCCAATCCTTCCTAAAACTTACTTTTGCTAGTAGTATTTCTAGTACAGGGTGCGTGGCTGGGATAAGATCGGCTGGCGTTCTGTCCTCACTTTGCCACTGACATACTTTGTGGCCATGGGCAGCTGCTCTCCGTCTTGGCATTTCAGATTTGGGCAAATGAAAGTAGTGGTACTTGCCTCTGACCTTGGATCTCAAAACATTGTGTAAGTTCTGTATGTCAGTGTCTTTTTTTTATGGTCGTATCTGGTAGTCCTTTGAAGAAGGTTTTGATTTTTTACAGTTGAAGTATGTGACATTTTATAAAGTTTTAATGCTTATCAAGTTTATAAAGTACATGACTTTTGTAGATGGGCACACTTAAGTACAACAGGGATGAAGAACAGGTTTTGATCAAGAGTTAGCAGTGGTAATTGCAGGTAAACCACAACAATGGTGATGGTGAGGCCTGTTTCTCAGCCTTTTGACTGAAATATTATTGAAGTTACTTACGAAGCTTTTTCTGCTTTCTTGCTGTTTCAACTCTGTAGTAAAGTGAGTCAATGTTGGACAAATGTTGGAAAAGCAGGAATATTTTTAGAAATATCCTTTGATTTCTGACTGGAAATGTGAAACTCTCTAAATATTCTGAGTCTTTAAATAGACACTGGCTGAAGGACACTATAGCCTCCAAGTCTCCTTGATATTTGTACTGCTCTTTATGTTCCCCTTCACCCTGTGCTGTTTCAGAGCTCTTGTCACACTTTCATACCTTGCATGAAACTTGCTTCTGTTGAAAGCATTTCTCCAATGGTCCTTCCTTGCTGTTGGCAAGCCTTTCTCTTCACATAGCAGCTCTTGGCCATATTAAGTTTGGCTAAAACTACAGCATGAAACTCCTTTCCTTGATTGATGTAATGGTGGTATAAAAAGCTGTCAGTGTAGATGCGATAATACTTTCAAAACATGAGTTTTTCAGCTTTTGCTTTTCTCTGAGGAGGCTGCAGTACATTGCCTTGGCAAAGCACAGGTCTGCTGGCATAAGCCAGGCCCTTGCAAGGTAGCGTTCAGCATGCCGCAACACTTAACTGGTCCATTTGTGAGTCACCAGTGTAGACATGGTCTGTATCAGAGCACGAGCCCAGACCCTGCGAATCTTCATTTATGCAAAGTAAGTTAAACTTCCAAACTTCGCCTAAATAATGTTCAATTTGTAAAATAAATAAATGAAGGTTTATAGTGCATTCATTGGGGCGGAATGTTTGCTTCTGGTGTATGACTGGTCTTTTACTTTCGTGTTCCTTTTCAGGAGGTGCATACCTCAACCTTCCTGGGTGAAGTCAGTCTAGATAACATGTTCCTTGGCGGGTGTTGCAATTCCAATTTGCCAGTGGATAACTTTGATTTTTGTTTTTTTGTTTTTCTAACACTTCTTAATATATAATGCTCATGATAGAGGAAAAATGTTTGTCTGTTCTAGTATCTCTGTCTTCAAGGTTGAATTATTATTTTTAAAAGGAGATGAATCAAACAGTGGGGAGGGTTTGGTTGTTTTAAAATATTTGATGTAACTTCAGCACAAAGCTCCCTACTGTCATTTGTGGAGTGTGGGCAATATAACATCCCTCCACACACCTGGAGTCCACTACTACAGGAGGATTTCAGGTAAGGAGGATGAACTAGGTAACCAAGAAAATGAGCTACACTAATGCTTGCTTTTAAAATGAGCTCTGTCGGGGATTAGTATTCTAGGGCTGCAGCTGGGATTAACTCTTTAGGTACAAACAGTAAGATGCTAAAGCATGGCCTCTTTGCAAGTCCTACACACGTTCACTCAGTGTAGAAATGTTTTTGTTTCACTTGCCTGCCTCTTTGCTCCAGCACACAATGCATATAATCTGATTCTCTGAATGAACCTTTGTTTGGGGAAATACTGTTAGTTTTGGCTCTTGGAGAGCTGAGCTGACAGGCCCAACTCCCCAACAAAACAGATTGGAGATTAAAAAACAAACTAAAACCACGCCTTCAAAAAAAAAAAAAAATTGCTGGGGAGAAGCCAGAAAGTTCCTTTTCTGTGTTGCTGACAAAGCTAATCTGTTTAGCTACTGTAATATCAAATCACATTTTTTTTTCTATTGCTTAATAGCCTCATTACCATCACCTGCAATAAAAGGAAAAATCTTAGTCTACCTCAAAAGAATGCATCATCATGTACAGGAAGGAATTGGGCGGAAAAAAGGCACAGAGGAAGTGGGTTTTGAGGCAGGAGTTAACGAGGCAAAAAAGAGGTCTTTTAGCACAAGGACAGTGGGAATCTGTTAACTATAGAGGAAAATGCAATACATTTTTGTAGCTCATTCCTGTAAACTGAATTTACAAAATTCAGATTTGAAAACAAAATAATTTGCTTACAACTGTAGTACACAAGACCCCTGTGGTCTGTATGAGAAGTGATTCCTGCAGGTCTGCAGTAGCTGCTTTTCAAGGTATCTCTGCTGTGTTTGCTGAGAATATATATTTGGGCAGCAGGGTCAGGCCTGGGGAATCTGAGCCGCGGCGCTCGGAGGTTTATGTTTAAATTCCATGTACAATAGATCTAGGCCAGATGCTATCCGAGTGCAAAAGAAAAAAATAACTCCTCCTGAGCTAGAGAGCCAACTCTAGTCAGAGATTTTCCTTGTCCCTACATATCAAAACAAATGAAAGATGAGAAGGTGGAAATGAGGGTTTTATATGCAGAGTATGGTGGTACGTCAAAAAAAAAAATCTGAGTCCCATTTCTAGTACTGTCACTCACACACTTCGTAGCCATGAGCATATAAATCAGTCTCACTGTTTCCTTATTTTTAAGCAAGAGATCATGCATTTCTTCTTTCACAGGGTATTTTAAAGACCTCTTATTTTGTGCAGCATTTAGTTCACTACAATCGCAAGATAGCTTGCCAGCTGAAATTCCTTGCTCAGCAACATTTACATGTCATGGTGTGGAGAATGAACTTAATTTTTTTCTGAATGAGGGAAGGAGATTTTTCAGACTGGTATTTACAGCAAAATCTTCCCTATTGTATTCTATTAGAAAAGGATTTGAAACATAAAGCTATGGTACTGTTTTGACCATTTCTGAGGTAGATAAAAAATGGGGAACTGCAAGCTGAATCAGGAACAGCTTAATAAAGCATTTGAGCTGTATAAAAAAATGTAAGTTCTACCATGCTGTACTACTTTCCATTTAATCAACATGTATTCAAACCACCTATTAAACGGAGATTATGTAAGCTGACCAGACCAGCCTTCTGAGATTGTCTTGGTTTGGGTAGAATTTATCTTAGTATTTAAAACTTTCCTTCTCTGCCCCTTCAGTGCTCTTTGTAGAAATCAGTGTTTCTTAAAATGCTAGCATTTCTTAATGCTAGTTAGTAATGAAAAAAACCCCAAACTTCTGGGTTTGCACACAGATAAATGTGTCTGTCTAAAGTAATTTCTGTCTAAATCCAGAGGGTGGTTGCGTCACATGGTTTTATGCTGACCAAAGTCCATCTTAAAATCCTCTGATTTAAGGGAGGAGAACAGGGGATTCTTCTGTTGTGAGTCATCTTATATCAGAGCCTGATCATGCAACACCATACTGATGTTGGGAGGAGTTTTTCTGTTGAGTTTATTGATTGAATGGTTTTTCAGTGTTACAGACAGCTTTAAATTTGAAGTCATCCTAACAGCTGTGAATGGCATCTCATGTGCCCCAGACCTGTTAAGGAAGGTCACCCATTTGCCTTGTCCCTACTGAGTCAAAAGCATCACTAAAATATGCTGTAAGACCATTCGTTAACTGCTTTTCTAGATAATATTTGTTAGCCATATGCTTAAAATGCTGTTCATCACTGATCACCAGTGGAAGGCAGCCATTTAACATACAGTCTTTAACAAAAGCCTATGGAGACAAGAATGGAAGAACTCTTCATAGGTACTGTTTGCCTGCGTGTGCCTGAAATGCTTTATTTTGGGTGTTATTGACATAGAAGAAAACGACGAGATTCTGGGAGACGAGACTGTGTAAAAATGGACATTGCCAGGGTAAAATCTGTTTTGTACCATGTTAGAATATATACCTTCTCCCCAGTTATATTTCAGTTGATTGAAGAAAAATATGAAAATAAAACATGTTTAAGGGAATTGGGTCACACTCTCACAATGGACATCTGCTTCTTGTACTTTGCTGCAAATCTTGTGATGTTTGAAGATTTGTAATTGTTTTTAAAACACAGCTGCTTTCACTAGAATTTTAAAAATGGAGAGAGTTGTGTTACTCTGACAGATCAGTGCTGTATTATGTGTCTGCCTGCTTGGATCTCAGTTGCCTGAGGTAGTTCCTGAGCTGAGAAAAAGTATGTAAAAAAACTTGGGAATGGACTCCAGCCTCTCTTGGCATTATCCAGGACTCATAGGTGAAAGCTGCAGCATATGGAAGTGGCAGCCTCAACTGTCTGCAGCTTCTCTTCTGAAAATACTGCGACTTCTCCAAAGTATGTCGGGGCCCCTGTGTCCAAGGGGAATTTCAGCTCTGTTGGCTGTTCAGCTGAAGCTTTTTTAGTTGGTTTGCTGTGATCAAATCACTTGAGGACATTTGGTCTCGGGAGGTGGAGATTTCTACATGGGAGACTGAACTGAGCTGCTGGAATGTATTGCACATTATCCACCAGATGGTTTTCAGCCAGTTTGATTTGATCTGTGTTTGATAGTGATGAAGATATGAAAGTGACATGTTCCTCCAGCATTGCTTACATGAGCCTGCACATCCTGGGTAGCACAGGCTGTGCTTCTGGCAGCAACAACCCCTGCAGAATGCAACTGAGAGCTTAATTCCCTCTGCGCTCGTCTCCTTGGGCACTGTCTGTGCAGCACCAACATCCTCTAGGTCATGCCACTGGCTGGTGTGGATGCAGCTGTCCCGGCTTGTACCATGCAGTATTTGGTCCATGCCTCCCTTGGGACGCTCTCCTCCTCCCCTCTTTGGAACCAGCACTCCTGCAGAGTTGCAGCAGCCGTTGTAGAAAGAGCGAGGACCGTGTGTGCACTGATGTTTTATGCTTGCAGGTACATTGTGACCATGTAGCTGGTCAGCAAGTTGCTCTGCATTTCTTGTAGGAGTCGGTGTGGTCTTAGGAGACAGGGACCTGGCAGGAGCAGTAGCCAGTGGGTCTCTCCACTTGAGTGTTTTTTGTTGGTTTTTTTCCGCTTTAAAATCTGAAGATGGGTTTCAGTTAGGCAGCTGCTCTCAGTCATGGTGTCGTTCAAAGTAATCGACTTTCCATTGGCTTTGGAACTTGGAATAGTGTCTAAATATTGTTGTCAGCTTCATGCTGATTCCTCTCTACTGAGGTTAAAGTAATTTCATTTATGACCTCAAGCTGGACTTGTGCTTTGCTCCCATGGGAACTAAAAATAATAATTATTTTAAGAATAGGTTCTTAATCACTTCCTTCTTTTGATGCAGTATTTTGTTTAACATTTTGTAAGACTGTAATAGAAAATGTTTTAAACTATTTGTGTTTTAATTCCAGTTTTAACTGGCTCTTTGAAGATGCAAAGACTGTACAAGAATTAATTACAGTTCCTTTAGTTTTTTTGTAGAAAACTGTTTGTTCTTGTTATTCTGAGTGAAGACTCTAAGAGTTTTGTTGCTCTGGCAAACTGTCCAGTCAGAGAGCTATGAAGAGATGAACATTAAGTTGACAGATTTCTTAGTCGAAGGCATGTGGGCGTTTTGTCACTGTTGGTGATGCATCAGCATGTTAATCTCCTGTCTCCTGAACTGTTAACGTACATATGAGAAACATAAAAGCATGTGCTTTAATCTGGGTTTAGAAGGAATGATAAGACAAGGTATGCAATGATTTTGAGGCAGAGCTGGCTGTGCAGTGAACACTGTGAAGGTGATGAGAGTTTGCCAAGATGGGGAAAATATTAAACAGATGGAGATCCACTTTCTGCCCTGACCCACAGCAGCTGGATAACAGTGAGATAAAATACTTAATTTGGAGATCTTTCCATAAACTGAAATAGTCTTGAAACTTAGAAGTGGGGTTTTGGGAGATGTATTTCAAAGAGTGGCATATGGGTGCACTGGCGCAAAAAAAAAAAAAAAAAAAAAAAAAAAAATAAAAAAAAATCCAGAAGTGCTTTCATAGACTTCAGTGAGCATACAAAGTGTGGTTGTATTGAGTGTCTTAGAGCCGAGCTACAGAGAATAACACAAGTACATTAATAATTGTTTTTCCTATTCCTTGCTAATAGTTTACATGGTTTACTATTACTTCCAGTCAGTGAAGTTGCTTGCTTCAGCAAGTCTACTTGCCTTAGAGGCAGCCAATGTTCTGTTTTGTGTACCAATTTTTGTTTGTGCTTTATTTCTTCTCAAGCACCATAGTCCCAAAGGCTGCAGCAGAGCCTTACAGCATAGCCTGGGGGGCTCAGCATACAGCATACACCCTGAAAGGGCAGTGGGGCATGGACCGGGGTGAACACAGGACTCACAAGCTTGTCACTTGTCTGCTCTCATGCTGCTGTGAATTGTCCTTTTAGCGCAGTTGATATCTGGTCTCTACACCCACTTGCCTGTATGTACAAAAGCATAACAGTTTATTTTTAAAGAGGTTGAGGAGAAGAAAAAAAAAATCTTTTTACTGTCAGGCATCGGCTCACCTGGTGGTGATTTAACCTATTGCTACAACTGGCATTATACATAGTAGTAAAATTGAAAGAGCAGAGCTGGCTTTTCTTTACCTGTCACTTGGCTGAGGTCTGGCATTTGCTCATGTGTTACTGTCACAGTTGTGGGAATACCTGAGTGGTAACAGCAGCGGTGGTGCTAGCAAGGGAGAAAAGAAATGATGAGCCAAATACTTGAAGTAAATGGTAGTTTAATATCCTACTATTGGCAGCTCTGGCATGCTGGCTTCTTTTGTGTAGGCTGTGAGGACTTTTTACTTGTTTATAGTATTACAAGTTTTCTTAAAAAAGAGCTGCTATCGGGAGGTTTCCCAGACCAAGTGGGAAACTGGGAATCAGCAGTTCTCCAGCTTCAGGCCTGCCTCTACTTGGCCTTGGGCAAGCGAAGGGAAGTGCCTCGCACTTCTGTAGGATGTAGTTTCTATTCTCACAGTGATTTTAGAGCTTAAGTGTAAAACAGGGACTTTAAAGGAAGAATAATTCAACTCTTTGAGTTAATTTGCACTGAATGTGTGATAGCAAATATACAGTGCCCTGGCACAGGCAAGTTCTAGTACGTCTCTCTCTAGTGCCACTGCAGTTCATGGTAGACGTCACTCCTGATTGACCAGGTGCTCAGTGATGTTTTCTGAGAGGGCAAAGTGTCTGGAGGTGATGTTGCTCCTGTCACTCATTTGGGTACTCTTCACTACAGAAGACCTTAACCTCTTGACCTGATGCTCATAATGTTTCAAGATGAACCTGTTGCCTTTGCATGTGTTGTCCTACTGATTGCAGTTTGTATTGTTGGTCCACTTCTGTTGTAGCAAGAATGCATGAGCAGCATAAGGAGACGTAAACTAGGAAGATGTATGGCTAAAACCACAAAAAATGAGAGGGAGAACCTGGGATGGGAACAATACCTATACTTAATCTGTGGCTTAAAATTTACTACATTATGAATGTTTCCTACTTCCTCTGCTCTGTCAGTAATATGGATTAATGATTCATAAAGCTGTGTTTTTAAGGGCTGGCTAGTTTGTGTTTATACAGTGCTTATTGGAGTCCCTGTTGCTTCTTCCTTCTGACTCCCTCCCACCTCCCAAGATTGTTCATACATGAGCCATTTCTCTTTGCAGCCTTCCCTTTCCTTGGAGAAAAGTTACTATTTCTAGCCTGTTGGTGATACTTTGTGCCCAGCCGTGTTTACCAGCATTGTAGAATTGGTGGGTGATGGTTTTTCTTGGGCCAGAACTGGCATTTCAGTTGTCTTTTCCAGTGTTACCAGCCTGGAAAATCGAATGAAACTGTAGAAATGAACTTGTGTTGACTTCATCCAGCTCCTTGGCAAAATCCAAGCCAAAACTATATGTGGCCAAATGTGCAAAAACCTCTAGGCCAGGTTTTGGGCTTAATTTTGAGCAATCTTGCTCTCAGTTGATGGAAGCTCACACGCTGGCGTTTGAGAAGGTGGGATACTGGCAAGGAGAAAAGCGTGAGTGAAATGAGTTTCAGTCCTGCTGAAGATACTTGTGAGACCAGTTGTGACAGTTGTTAGCAGGCAGATGAGAACATGAAGGAGTCTTGAAAACTGGACTTGCTTCTGGCACCTAGATCAGTAAGCTGTGGACAGCATATGGCAAAAGTTGTCACTGGCCAAACGTGGCTGCTTGTACTTCTTTCTGTTGACAGTTTGGCAGTTTTAGGGGGATGCTTTGTCTTGAAAGGAGTGGGAAGAGAAAAACTGAAAGCAGAATGATTTGTTGTCTGTTTTGTTTCAGTGGAAAGCTGGTTTCTCCAAAATGGAAAAATTTTAAAGGCTTGAAACTTCAGTGGAGAGATAAAATCCGTCTCAATAACGCCATCTGGAGGGCATGGTACATGCAATGTAAGTGTAATGCTCGGTTGTGTGACTTGCTATAAAATACTTTGTGAGAGACTTATATGTAAGAAGCAAGAGAATTTAAACTACCGTCTAATGAAAAGCTCAAAAATCTGCTGAAGGCCCAGATGTCTCGGAGGCTGTCATGGCCCTGCCATTGGATCAGTGTGCTTTCTTAGAAATAGATGTCCACAGAGAGACTGTACTGATCGGTCCAATAACAGCCTGAGATCTCCCCATTTCATGTTGGTTATCTGGAAGGAACCCTGGCTAGATTATTTTTTCACATCTTGCCATTGAAGTGACAGAGATCTCTGCAGAGCCTGCAGAGGCTGAGCACTCACATTTTCATTCTTGTTTCAGACCTGGAGAAGCGCAAGAATCCAGTGTGCCACTTTGTGACTCCACTGGACGGCTCTGTTGATGTCGATGAACATCGTCGGCCAGAGGTATGTAAAACCTGAGGAACAGACTAATGAGCTCTAGAGTTTATAACAAGATTTTCTAGTCTGCTAGATATGAGAGCAGCATAGCAATTCTTTGCTCTGTTGTCTTTATTTAGAAAGAACCGTTAATATAAAGCAGACTGAACCCATTTTTGGAAGTTTATCACATTGAGATGATCAAGGTGCAACCAGAAGGACATTTATTATCTGTGTAACTTATGTCTATATTCTAGTTTAGTGAAGCATAAGTCATAGAAGTGCAATTTGAATAGTTAAGATCTTGACAGCCACTGCTCTCTTCTGGCTGGAGATGGCTGAAGTTAGTGGGAAATCAGAGTGACAACTGTTTTCAAGATTGAATCTAAGTGACCCTGTGAGAGTTTTCTGTATTTTATTTAATTGATGAGGGGTGGTTTCAAGACAACAAGCAATTTCTTTTTCTCTGTCAAGGTAACTTCACAAAAAGAGCAAATATGAGTTTGTGTACTTGCATTTTTGCAGAAAACCAGTGGGGCCCTTGATGTGGCAATATGTGACTCTCTATACTGCGTAACTCTAGAATAATTTATAACTCAAAGGAGTTCCAGATGAGTTTGTGGAACTGTCTCAGGTTTTTTGAAAGAACAGTGTTGATGTTTGTGTTGAAAGATGACCCTTGAACACAAGAAAGTGGTGTTAATGCTCTCATTAGTCTGCTGTCCCCAACTTACACACTGCTATCTGTGATACATTAAAGACCCACATTGGTCTGATCCTTTTGTTCCTATTAGTATGTGGCCTGCAAGGTCACACTTCTCCTTGAGCTGGACATCAGATTTCTATTGCTTCATGTCATTCTTAACAGCTTTTGTGCACGTGTGTGCATGTTCATGTAACCTTGTGAAATTTTATTTGCCTGTTTTATGCAGAACGGGGTATTGTATGCTTTATACATTATATTTTAGTAAATTCATTTTAAAAGGGCTTTTATGTGATTTCTTAGCTATTGGTTATGGTTGAACTGCTGTGGGAGATGCTGACAGTGTAGTCAGACATCATCTCTTGTTTGTTTATTGTGGGAAAGATGAAGTTAGTACTGTCAGATTTGCTCTGTGATAGCTGAACTCTGCAACAGTATGGACTGCTGATACATGAGCTCAGACAGAACTAACATGGTTTCTTTTGCATTTTTTTATGCCTGAATATTTGCTTGGAAATTTATTGAACATTCAGCCATTATGTGATTCAGTGTAATTCATGGTATGTGTTTGTGTTCTCAGGCCATTGCAACAGAAGGAAAATACTGGAAGCGAAGAATTGAAATAGTCATCAGGGAATACCACAAGTGGAGAACATACTTCAAGAAAAGGGTCTGTTGGTTTACACAGTGAAAGTAGCTTACTTGAACTTGATCAGTATGTTGTTGCTTTTGGAATTTTGATGTCACTTTTGCTAGCAGGCAAAAATGCTTCAAACAGATGATAAGCTAGTACAGGCATACTCATCTGATTAGTCCCACTTAACTAAAAATTATTGTGCAGGGACTAATTGTGCATGATTGGGTCTTAAAAGTTTTGCAGAATCACTACTTCTACTGGCATATACAGGACCTATTCTGACTTTAACATCTGTTTTGTTCTTTTGCAGTTACAGAAACATAAAGATGAAGATCTTTCAAGTTTGGTCAGGGTGGGTAATGCCACTGATAAGTGGCAGCATTTATGCTTGTAGAAGCTGCAATAAGTAACAAAGCTGTAATGTGCAGTAGCTTGAATAGATTAAAATCTAAAGACAAGCATCTTGCTTAAGCTTTAATTAAGGTTAGACACCTTAATGTTTCTGTGCCTTAGAGAGCAATGTAAGATTTGTAGCTTAAATTGTATGGAGGAGAGGTTGAATGTAAAGTGCTGTGACAGAAGAAATGAGAATCAGTGTTGGGTGCCCAGAAAGATCAATCTCTTTGAGGGCTGGCACATTATTTCATCTTATTACTAAGTCGTAACTGGCACTACTGCCTTGCTTGCGTAACTGGATCTGTGAAGATGTGTGTGCTACATGTTGCAGATCTTCCTGCTGCCCACAACATGGGCAAATAATGTGCCAGGATCCTAAAAAAGGCAAAATGTTTAAAGGAACAATGGTATCACCATCTAGTATGCCCCCTAAAGCCATCAAACCTACTTTGGGCATATAAACTGATGATCAGAAACACTGTTCTGATTTTTTTTTTTTTCTTTTTCTTTTTGGAGCTAAGCATAAGTCTGGATCTATTCCAGTTTCAGAAAACTCTCAGCTGTTTTGGCCATGAGCTCCAATGCACCATCATGGTATGTTGGTGTAGCTACAGTTACATGTTGGCTCAGCCACAAGATCCTGACTATGTGTGCTTTTAGTCTGCAGCGAATGCAAGGCAATGCAATTTAGCCTAGCCTGTAGTGAAGGATGGGTAAGCCAAGTTCACATCATATTGTATTTTTCACGGGCTAAAAGTGCCCACAAGAATATCAGCATACCTTGTGCAAAGTCAGATTACAATTACACTTAACTACATTTCAGAGACTCAGATACTCTTTACAATAGGAGTTGTTTGCTTTGAGTTTTTGCTGTGCATGTTATTTTTAAATCTTTATTCAAACCACGGGATTGTTAAACTGTAGGTGCAAAAATATACGTACAATCAATGAAACTAGAAAGAGCTGATGAATTTATTTTGTCTTATGTCCTTCTAGTCAACTTCTGTTTTTTGGGCAAAAACCTTTTCCCGAGTGTTGTGGTATTTTACTGAAGTTTTCTGCTGTTGCTCAAATCAGTGAGCTGAAGTTGTTGGTGTATTAGAAGTACCACTGATCTGTTTCAGTCCATCTGCATGGCTCCTAAAGGAGAGTTTCTTTCTCTAAAAATGTGAAAAATGAAGACTGTTTTTATATATCTGCACCAGACTGCTTTAGCATTGTCTAGGCAGCCTGACTTTTCTTCCTTTCCTTTGGCAGGATGATGATGTGGTTCTCTGGCAAAAAAGAAGGTATGGCAGAGAAACCCCCGTGCCTATGGAGGAAGGCAGCCTCTTGGATGCAGATATGCTTATGTCCGAGTTCACCGACACGCTGTTCTCCACACTGTCTTCACATCAGCTGGTTTCCTGGCCAAATTCCAGGGACATAGGTATTTGTTGGCTGTTAGCTATGTTGCAGTGGGAACCTCTAGGTGAAGTCTGGTTTGTTGCTTTGCTTCTCTTCTAGTCTTGCCTAAGAAATTTATCTTTCTTTGCTGACACAGATAAAAATAGGTCAGAGAATGCAGCTGTCTTATGCTTTATAGGTCATGGAATCCCAGTTACTCATCCAAATTTAATTTCTGTCTTAGCTTCTTACGTGCTGCTCCTAGCATTGTCCTCTAATGTTGCTCTGAATAAATCTGTAATGAGCAGTGTTTAGCTTTATCAGTGATGAAGGCATTGTTACTTATCTCAAAGCATATATGTGTGTGTGTTTTTAAGGGAGCGCATATGTGTTTTTCTTTGGATATCCCTTAGAACAAATGCAAGTCACATGTCCTCTAAAAGCCATCCCAAGAGCTTTACAGTTCTGTTGAATGCTCTCTAACTGAAGGCTCTGACTGTCTAATGGGACAGCAGATGTCTGCTATGCATCATCTTTGCTGCATGGATGTCTAAGCTGTCTGAGCAACTCCAGAGCAACTGTGGTTTACATGAAGTGTACTTGAGGCAAAATGAAATGAATGACCGTTTATTTTGAAATACTGTGCTATGAGCTGTGGTGGTTCAGGTTGTACTTCCTAGCAAGTTTATGTATTGTGCAGCAGGAGCAGGACAGGAGGTTTGGGAGCAGGAGGCATCCAAACTTGGTAATCCCCAGTTGTTAGAACCTTCAGGTTTCACCTCTTCCATTTTACTAATTGAAAGTTTCATTCTCCAATGGTTTTGATTTCAGAACTGTGCTGTAGTTCTGAAGAAAAGCAGATGCTCAGTTCATTTCAGCAGCAGTTTTTCTGTAAACATCCTAGCCAAGCCTGGCTGTGGAGTGTGTGTTGGTGTTCTAGCCAAATGCTATATTCCTATTGCTGTTACTGTGCAAGTGGTGTGAAGCTAATCTAATCTGTCTCCTGAATTTTGCAGCACACTTAGGAAATGCTGACATGATTCAACCAGGGCTTATTCCTCTCCAGCCAAATTTTGATTTTATGGATACTTTTGAGCCTTTTCAGGGTAAGAATCGTATATGTAGTCAATTAATTTCTTTAAAATTGCAGTGATTTATGAACTAGTTTTTAACAGAAGATTAAACATTGCAGATATCTACTCTCTTCAGAAGGCAGGAGATTTGAGTGAAAGGTGAAGAACACTTCATATATGTTTTCATTGTTCATTATTTCAAGCAGATGCATATGTGGGTAGACTCCCTTGTTACTGTAATCCCAGTCCTTTACTTACCTGGGTTTGAGAGTCACTTTAGGATTGTTTACTCCAAGGTTTGAACCTGGCTGTTAATTTGCCTTTCAAAAGAATGGCATTTAGACCTTAGGTCATTGAGTAATTAAAGATAGAACATCAGATGTGGACAGGAGAACTCACAGAAATCACTAAGGTTTTCCCATTTAACACTTCTTAGTGATGAAGTGATTTAACACTTTGTTTGCCTGGGAACTTTTTCTGGTACTCTCAAGAATTACATATGACATTAAACTAATGCTGACAACTTTGATGGTTACGGATCTTCATGGAAGTCAAAAGTCACACATCTGTTTGCTGGGCCTGCATGCAGTCTGCATCAGATAAATGAATTTTGTGGGACTGCATTGAGAATCAGCTCTCAGCTATCTGTGTGTAGGTGAATATTAAGCAGCAGACTGATTTTTTTTTTTTTTTTTTTTTTTTTTTATTGTACTCGGCTTGCATGAAAGTTGAAGAAGTTTCCCCTGAAGAGATCAATTCCTCTGGAAGACAATTCATTGCTCAGTCAGCAGCAGTTGTATGAAGCAAAAATCTTGTGGTTTCATTATTTGCTAAATAATTTTGATATTCCTGTGAATTGTAGTATCCAGCAATGCTTTATCTTGAGTATGAAAAGTAGAAAATTAATAGGTGACTTCTCATATTTCAGATTTATTCACACCCAGTCGTTCCAGTAATTATTTCCCTTCTGTGTCTGCTGTCAGCTCAGCTACAACAGACAGCAGCAGCCATTCTTCCCAGGTAAGAGAGGTTCTCAATGTTTAAAACAGCCTTATCTCAGACATGTATGTGCTATGAAGACTCTCAGACATGAGCCATGTCCTTCTCAGAAGGAGTTCAGACAAGAGTTTCAGGGGTCATGTCTGAATCTGTAATATTTTTCTTTTCTGTCAGTCTCCTGTCCTGCCGTCGGGTTCATTGCCCAACACGCTTCCAGCAGGGAACATCAATGATGGACTGATTGCTTCCTCAGTACCTGCTCCTGTCATTCCTGATGTTGGCACTGACCAGTGTTCCAGCATTAGAAGTGGGGGATCTTTCATCCAGCCAGCAGACTTCACTCCTGACTCATCTCTCAGCGGGCCACAAACTTTTATGCCAGTGTTTCAAACGCCCTTGCCACTGCTTCAACCTGCGACACAACAGCACCAGTCCCCGTTGCCTGCAGTGCCTCTGAATTCTAGCTTAAGCTCTCCGCCAGCTGCATTTGCTGCACCAGAAACCCAGAAGTTTGGCCTCTGTGAATCTACAGTTATCACCCACACAGCTTCTGCTACGTTGACCCACAATGCCCCTGCCACCACTTTCAGCCAGAGCCAGAACCTTGTCCTGGCAACACAGCAGCCAGGTGCAGGAGTGCCTTGTAACCTGGCTTTCCAGACTACTGTCCTGCAGGGGCAGCCCCGGCCCCAGCTGCTATCCCAAATGACATTTGCACTCCCCAAAGCTGTTCCTCTGGCCAGTGCTGGGATAAGGCCCAAACAGTCACAAAAAATAGTGCCTGCTCCGAAGCCTGAAACAGTGTCCTTATTGTTAAAGAATGCCTTCATCACCCCAGGTGAGAAGCACTGATGGGGTGATGTTTTTCTTTTCTGAGTGAGAGTAGCAGGAGGGAGAGACCTTCTTGCTTTTCTTGATTTACATAATAAGTAAAAATATAGCTTCCTGAGGGTGTCCAAGGAACCCCTGAATCCACTGGTGTGTGGCTACACTGTTTAATGGGATGCTCTGGACTGCTGCGAGGATTGGAAGCGGTTTGGTTGTGAGTGTGAAAAGCTGACTTGCGAAAGAGGGTATCTCCTTGTAAAATTTGTGCTGGGCTGTATAGATGCATCAGCACATGGGATGACTAGACCTCTGTGCTCCTGCCCCATAGAAACCTTGGTTTTGATGTTTAATGCTGTTCTGATTAACTCTGCCCCTCAAAGCATTCAACCACAGTAGAGGAGAAGATGGTAGGGAGATAGTGTGGGATGGAGAATGGCAGATCTGTCCCTGTCATTGACTCATCTGGTTGCCCTGGACAAGTCAGTATGCCTGCCTGTATGTGATCACACTCTGTAATACCAGGGTACTAGTGTACATCTTTGGATATATTCTGACTTTTATCTTAGGTGTGCCTGAAACTCTTTGAGACTGAGTACAGTGTTGACTAGGGAGCAGCTGTTGAAGTGGACCACAGCATTGGTCCAGATGGAAGCATGGGAGTGTGCCTCTCATCCACCATTAGTGGTCCCTAGCAGGACCAGGGTGATAAGAAATCAGCCCTTCCAGTGTGGAAGGGCTAAGAACAGGCAGGGGGAGCTGGAGATCTTTGTCTCAAGCAATCTACAGACTTGTGATGCAGTCAGGAGCACGTGGTTTTCAGTTCAGAGTATGAGTGCCTAACTGATATGCTGGGACTTCCACATCGAGTATGATTTGGAGCCATTGGCACTGCACAAGGCTAAAAATAGCAAGCGTGAGCAGAGAGAGTTTTGTTTATGGTGGTTCTTGTGGGAAAGCTCAAGGCAAGAGCAGGACAGGCAGTACACTTTTTCTTGGGATTGTTGCACACTGTTTTTAGACTTGTGCTGGCTGGGGACCAAATTGACTTCAGCCACATGAAGTGTGCAATAATAATCCAAGAAAAACCCTGCCTGGAGGAGTATTGTTAAACAGGCTTTACTAAGGAGTATATGTGTCTGCCAGGGCCTGGCATTGTGGTTACCCACCAAAAAAAAAAAAAAAAAAAAAAAAAAAATCACTGTTCAGGAGTAGAACAGACCCAAGGATCTAATTCTGGCATGTCACTGGGAACAAGTTGGCCTGTGATTAATAGTGCTAAGTTGTTAATGGCAGTGTTTCGGTCTATAGTACATTATAAAACAAGAGTCCATATACCTTCAGCAGTTGAGACATGCATTTCTCACCTAGTAAAGCATGATAGGCAACTCTCGTTTTCAGAAAGCCTTTGCTCCTAGCTTTCTTAGTGCTTCTTGGGTTGTTCCTCACCCCATATATCACTTTTCCAATACTTCATCAGTTACTTCTGGACCGAAACAGCAGATGGCTTTGCTTCTCATCCAGATTTAAAATTGTTGGTTTTTTTCATTCCTGGCAGTGGCGTGTTCAGGGATCACAGTGCTCCTAAACTACTGGGATACGAAGCTCAGAGGTCAAATCCAAGATTTTATGTAAAGACTGGAGCTTTATTTTTGGCAATAGAATAAACATCAGAACTTGTAACTAAGGCATTTACGCCTGCTATTTGTGTTCAGGACAAACAAATCATCTCATGACTATAAAACAAATTGCATTATAACCTGTGTTAGAAAGAGATGTGTGACATTTGCTACTCTGTGATATAAAGACTCAAAAATCTGCACAGGTTGTCTCATCAGGTGCTAGACTTCACATGGGAAAGAACTCTGCTATCACCACTTCAGGATAAATGTTCTGATTTTGAGAGGAAAGTCTGCAAAAGATACATGCGTAGGATAGAAACATGAAAAATATAAAGGGGCATCTAAATATGTGCTGATTGTTACAGTTACCCAGATGTGGTAAGTCAGAAATACCAAGTTTGTGCAGTAGCATTAATACACTGGTAAGAGGAGGCTATTTAGCTCAATAGAGATGTCTTAAGTCCAGCTGAACATCAGTGAACAGTGGAAGGGTTGTGATTCCAGCTTTATATCTGGGAATGCTCAGACAAAGACTGAACTCCCTGTCCCTGAGTGACAGCGCTCTCTGCCAGATATACCCACACAAGGGCTGACATGAGGTTTGTGCAATCCACAGGCCTTTCTAATAAAGGCTATACAGAAACTTTAGTTGATTCAGAACACAGTTGTTAGTCACAGATGACACAGTAGGGGAGAGGACATCAGATATCCTGCATTGTCTCCCTGTTCTGCTGTGTATGTCCTTCGATACCCTGATGCTAAACTGCAGAGGGGTAGGTTGGCAGTGACTGAGCTACTTTGACACTTATCATACATTATGACTTTATTAGTACAAAGGAGAGCTGAAGCCAATACAGGCTAGAATAAAACTGACTAAGTTTGGTTTAGTTTTCTCAAAAAGCATACAGAAGCTGTGTTTTTGCATGATTCTTCCTTTAGTAACAATATAGGATGGTTAGTGATGTTCTGTCTAAAGTCTGGGCAAGAACAATGTCAACATTAATGCCATGCCAGTAACTGTACATCTGCATTGGTTAAATTGAGACCTTAACAGATTTATGTTAGACTATAAAACCGTAGTGGTGAAAAAAACTTTAGAGCAAGGATCCTGATTCCTGTCATGGGGGCAAGCCTCCTCTACAGACTTTTTCTGAGAATTTTTTCTTACTTTCTCTGTGGAGACAATTGCTGCTATTCACGATTATCTCTAGCTGTCTAACATCGCAGAACTCCTGGTTCTTTAGCCTATTTTCTGGAATTTTGGTGCTGATTCCCCATCACATTTGGTTGTCTTGTGCTTGTGTGTCATGTAAAGCATCTGTAAAACCCGATAGTGAAAGAAGCTAGTAGAGTGAAGTGGTGAGGAAGATAATTTAATATATATACAAGGAAGCACAAAGTACTGAATATGCATCCTGCAGTTGGTTTCTCTTTCATTGACCCTTTCTGGGTCAGCAGAGCAAGCCTGAGATCCAAGAAGTATGGACGTGAGAGGAGAGGTGAAGATGATCCTCCATCTGTGAAACCCAGCTCTGATAGAATGAAGACACTTTGCACCTCCCTGATTCACTAGATACCTCTGTAAATTCACCTTGAAACAGTGACAGTGATGCTAGAAGCCTCAGAAATAACTGGTGTGTTAGAGTCCTTTGTACTGGATTCATGGGACTGAGATTATCAGAAAACTGGTGGCACTTTGTATTGCAATGAAATAGTACCAAATAGGTGCCCATTAATCCATTCCCCTGTTCAATGACACGTTATTTCCTACAAAATAATCTCCAGCCTTTTTTTTTTGTCTCATTAACTATTCTAACTTGTGTTCTTCAGCTGCCTTTCAGGGACAGTCCAGAACTGTGATTGTAACTCCAGCACCTTTAAAAAGAGAGGGGATTTTGACGCCACCCACGTCTCAGTCTAATGTTGCAATTGCACCAGCTGGAATTGTCAGAGTAAGGAGAAGAAAAAAAAATTTTTTTTGTTTTTTAAGGCCTGTTATTTGCAAGTAGTTAGAGCCATAATGTGCTCAGGAGGGTAACTAAATCTCACCTGTTACCCAGCATATGCATTTGTGCATTCAGCATTATGTTTGCTTATTTTTAGTTTAGCTACTTTATGGGTCTGGAAGCACTATCTAGTCTTCACAAGCTCTGTCTCACACCACAGTAAGATTATAAAGAGGCATGTATACACAGTACCATGAATGGGGGTGGTTTGTGCTTTTTATTAATCGCACAGAAGCTAGAAGGAACCCAGGATGCTCACCTTTCCATTTACATATTGGAAAGCATGCCTTGAGTATATGAGTGGGTTTCCCAATACATTGTGTGCAGGAAGATGGTAATAGTTTTTAGTATATTATGCTGTTGATGTGTTGTAATACTGCTGTAAGTTATGAAAGGATACTGGTCTCCTGCCAGAAGTCTGACTTCAGTGCCTACCAATTCCTTATATATTCACCCTTGTTTCATGTCATCAGATTGTTAATCATGTATTAATTTGCTACTTTTAGTGAAAGGCAAGGTAACAAATCTCTCTCTCTCTCTTTTTCTCTCCCTCTCCCCCCCTTTCTCCTTTCTCTCATCCCTTCTCTCCCTCTGCCCCCATCCCACCCTTCCTGCTCTCTTTTTCTTTCTCTGTTATTCTCTGTGCTGTTTCTATGCTGTTCCCAGGCTCCCGGGGTGACGGAGTTCCGTAGTAACATTCTGGTTGGTCCACCACAGCGAGCACCAAGTAGTCAACAAACCCAGTCCACAGTCTCACATCTCTTCTCTCCTAGTGTAGTCCAGGATGTGTTGGTGAAAGGAGAGCAAATCCCTTCCCACAGTAGCAGTTCACAAGTTCCCTCACCTACACCTAGTAAGTTAGAAAGCTATAAGCGTTCTCTCTCTCCTACACATGTAAGTGTTTCCATTGGTTAGGCAGGGTGTAAAATGGCCTTGAGGATCCCTGGATAATTTTTGAAGGAAAAGCTTTTTTAGGGCCTTCTACCCTGCAGCTTCAGTTGCATCCAGTTGTTTGCAATTTTTGTCTTAAGCTACTGTGCAGCATTGCCACAAACTGCTATTTTGTGCTTCCTGTAAGTGGCTCCTTTCTAAAAGGATGTACTGTCATAGTCACCAAGAAATTAAACCTGTTTGAAAGGCATCTGTGTAGAAAGTGTGGAATACGTTTGTTGTTCAGGATCATAATTTTGATTGGAGGATCTCAGACACAATCCTTGTTAACAGTAGGTAAGTGCAAAGACTCCTTTTGCATGCGTGTTGATAGAGCAGTATCTGGGCTGGTTTTAGAGACATATGCTGGTTTTGCTGGTAAGTGGCTTGTAAGTGTTACCATCATGTCCCAGGCCATTAGACCCTCAAATGGGGGAGTCTAGCAGGACGATGGAATTGCAGCCTACGCGTTCAACATGCCTTTGCTGAAATGTGTGTGTGTGTGAAAGGAGTATTACCTATCGCTATTTGGGATGCCTTAGCCTTATGCCGTGAAATACTAAGCTTTCCCAGCCATCTTGACATTTTCTAGCATGCGGTTGCTGCATCAATGAGTATAATTTGGTTGCCGACGGCATTTCAGTTCGATTCTGAATAGAAGCTTCTCAGCAGTTACATTTGCTACAGAAAGTTGTTTGTTAATGTGACTTGTCTTTCTTCCTTTACGAAGGCCGAGACTGTCAGAATTCAGGCCAAGCTTCCCCCTGCACCTCTGAGCAGAGCCCCAGTCCACAGTCTCCCCAGAACAGCTGCTCAGGAAAACCTGCCACTGACCCTAATATGGCTGCACTTAAGGTGTGTGTCCTTTCCTTTGAGGTGCTTTTCTTGTTTGCCTTTGTAGCTACTTTTCTGCACTGATGTCTGAGCATGGACTAAAGAGTAACTTGTGCTTCAGGAACAGTGGATTACTGGTGCCTTAGGCTTAGCTTGCACTGCGTCTGTGCTGCTCTGTTCAATTTAAAATGTCAGACTTCAATAATCTACTCTGCTCCTCAGGGATGGGTCACCAGAGGGGCCAGGCTTAACTGTACCTCTGCAGGTCCTTACGGTCATGACAGCAGTTCCTGCTGTAGCTCACAGAGATGTTATGACAGGTCTCAGTTTACCTGGTCAAAGGTTTCAGTTTTCTAAACCATGGCTTTTTGCAATTGTTCTGTTGGGAATCTTCAGTCTGCAGGGCTCTGCCCATTGCTGGAGGGGGAGTTCTTGACCTGCTGAGTTACATGTCTCCAGTGATGCTATGCTGCTCCACAGAGAGCAGCTCCACACAGACTCTACAAGTGACAGCTGTAAAACACTTTGAGAATTATTGGGGTAAGAACTCGGCAGTCTAGAGATAGCATCTGAAAGCTGGCTGTGCCTCATATACAAGCTGACCTTGTCAGAACACTTTCTGTGATGGTATGAGAAACTTATCTGCAAAAAACAACTAATGCATGACAATCGGCTGTAACCCTCTCATTCATTCTGTTGTGAAAGGGAGTGTTACTTAACCATTTTGCAAGTGCCAACCCCTCTTTGGCTTCTCTGTCTTTGTATACCCTATGAGTTAATGTTGGCTTGATTATTTGCAGGGCAGAAAGGTAAGTTTAAACACTTGCAGCCTGTGATTGCACTCAATTCTAGTTCTGTTGCAGAGAAGATTCAGAAATGCCCCTTGCTGAGCATGCTGCAAGTTGCTCATGAAAGTTTGCAGTTACTTACTTGCATAAATGCTCACAATCAGTAGTTGCAGCCTGTTCTTGCTGCTAGAAGACAAGTTAACAAAGGAACAAATTATTAGGACTGGCCAGTGGTGGGAAAGTGGCCACTAGATGGAGGAGTGTTCTTAAAAGTAAGGACACTGCAACGAGATAGGCTTTATAGCCGTTTAAACTCACCTGCTTTGACAGGAATTGCTTTGGATGTGTACTGTTAGTAACTCTTTCTCTAGATGTGTTTTCTTTTGCTCCTCTGCATTGTTAGACTAAACAGATCTGTATCGCTGGGTAACGTTTTTTCAGTTTGGCAAAGCACAGAAGGCACTGGAAATCTCAGTTCTGCTCTTGAACCTGCATTTTCTGTGGTTTTGGGCAGCCACTTCACTGCTTTATTACATTGTTTTCCTCCATTATAAAATGGGGTGATGGTGAGCTACTGCTGGAAAGCCTAGCTCTGCCAAGAATGCATTCTCAAAGTGCAAACTCCTTATTTTTTTCCAAGGATTTTGGTGGAAACAACTTATAAGTTTTTAATGCTACAAATGAAAATGTTAATTCCTGACAAAGCCTTTATCCTCAGGATAGGCCAGAGCTGTGGATTCTTTTTTCTTTTTTTCTTTTTGCAGACTGCCTGTTTACATCAGTAAACTTTATATATGTATTAGGAATAAATGATATGGACTGTTTTAAACTTAAAGGCTTCAACAAGATCCTAACTAATTACATGCCTCAAAAATTGGAATTTGACTTCAGAAAAGGAAGTTGTATAACAGTCTTAAATAGGAATTTTTACTTCAGGAAGAAAACCTTACAAGGTTTGGAATTTAATTTAATACACTGGACACTTCTTTTTAATAACTTATATAACTTTATATAACTTTAAATAACTTTAATAATCATTGTTTGCAAATTTATAGTCATGTGGCTTTGACTGGAAAGACTATGAATGCCACAATTCAACAAAAATGACACTGTGAATTTGAATAGCTGAAATAGTCGTAGCAGTGGAATGGTAAAGGAGAACAGCACAGACCGAGCTAATTTTATTTATGCAGAATCGAAGAATGAAGCATATTTCAGAACAAAAACGAAGGTTTAACATCAAGATTGGTTTCAGTGCTCTGAACAGCTTGGTTTCAGCTAACTCCAAGTCGGTAAGTAACTTGGCAGCACTAACAGTTTAATATGCTATATAAGAAAGAGCCATTCTAAAAAGACTTATTAATAAATTTAATCTCTTCACTGCTGACTGAGAATGCTAGTTAGTGAGTGAAGATACTTGAACTGAGGTACTTGGAAAGGAAGGGTGATAAATCCGTGGCTTATAGTCAAAAGAGTGTGTGAAAGTGCTTCATCTTTTAGACATTGTTCTGATGCAGCTTCAAACATTGAACAAGTCTTGTTTGATGACATGCTGCAGCTTTAAAGCCAACAGGGAAAGGAAAACTGGTCTTTGCAATCCTTGCTCTTGGGACCCCAGTAATGAAGATTTTTGTCATGTTTGCAGCATAAGATGACTTTGCATCTACTGTTATGTCACCTTTCTTCTGACGTACTGGCTTTTTATACCCATTCTGGATGGGTTCTGGTCCCCATAGCTGGACTTGAAAAAGCTATGGTCCAGCCAGTATTGTAAGCTTATTCTGCCCGAACCACGAGCCAGCCAGAAGCCAGGTAGATGCTGTTGGTACAATGCTGGGCCTGGCTTAATATACCTTGACATTTGGCCTGAGCTAATATACCCACCTATGAGCACAGCTTGTTAGGTTAGGCTTTGTGCCATGTTAACCGCAGCTGTGCTGCATTTGGTCAGCTGAGAGCATGGCAGAGCAACCATGTGTGCCTGCAAATACTGTTGAAACATGTCAGTGAGCCAAAGGAAGAACAAAAAGGTCCAGTGAAACTTCTAAAAGTTCCTACATTGATGAGGTCTGTACCTCCCAGGAGGAGTCAGAAGCCTGGCCAGTTCATATGATTTTGAAAATCCCTCTAGGACTCTTTACATCTAGTATCACCCAGCTGCCTTTAAGAATTTGGCCCTGCGCCTACAGCCTTGCAAATATTCTCAGGGCTTCTTTTTCCTGTCACCTGTCTTTTGTGTGTAGGTTTACAGAGAAAAAAATTCCCAACTGACTTCTCATTGTGAAATGATTTTGTCCAAACTGAGAACATATTCTGGCTACACTAGTTACCTTAGTTCACTAAATTGAAATCAGAATAATTGAAACATAGACTTGTCTGCACCACAAAATTCTATATGTCCTTTAAATACCAGTACCTTTTGGAACATGGAAAATATGAAAGCTTGTTGTGTAGAATGTTGATTTGTTTACATAATTTTTATAGTTTTTTATGTTTAGGCCATAAGTTATCAGAATTTCACTTCCTGATTTGAATAGCTTATTTGAAAGGTAATCAGTTTTGAAAACTCAGCTTTAGTAAAATGTCTGATTATTTTATTTCCCAAGTACAGATTTTTAATTCATTCCTCAGAACTGAAGAGTATTTTAAAAAGGATCTGTGACATTGTTTCTGTCTCCTTTGGTGGTAGCTAGACTGTGTTACCTTCTGTTTAATAACTTCAGGTTTCCCAAACTATATAATCTATATTGCCAACTTCAAACAATGCTTCTAACAGCACTGGGGAAAGTACATCTTCATCAGCAGATGTACTTCAGTACTTAAGTAAGAATTGTAAATGTTTTTAAGAGGATAGAAAATGAAATAAAATATTTTAAATTATTAAAATACTTCTTTCAACAAAGTAGCAAAAATATAATTTGTGGAGGAAAACAACCACCACAACCACATTTCTCTGTACTAGTGTGCAAACATGAGTTGGAGAAATTAACACTTTAGTATTATGTTAAGTGTTTCACTCTGCCTATCTGTGTGCTTTTGCACACAGTGAAGGAAACTTAAGAAAAGGGGCTGAAGTGCTTTTTTGGGTGTTACAGCAGGTTAGGGGCAAGCTCTTCAACTCTCTAGCTTTGTTCCAGAAAGTGAGCTCTGTGTTTGTGTTTGGTCTAGATCAGCCATGCAATCACGCTCCAGAAAACAGTAGAATATATCGCTAAACTACAGCAGGAAAGAACACAGATGCAAGAGGAAACCAGGCGCCTTCGGGAAGAAATCGAGGAGCTAAACGCTACCATCATGTGAGATTTGGGGAGCTTTCTGTAATGAAGCAGAGCAGCTTGAATGTTGCTTTGGCTAGCAACAGAGAATGTTTGCCTCAGATGTCATGCCAAACAACAGATGGGTATTGAACAGTAGAGTTGCTACCAACTTCCAGACAAAAAGCATAAGTTGCTGTGGGATGGGCATTGGTAGCAAACCATGTGGATTTTCAGCAAGCTCTTAGCATGAATGCACAACAGTCGCAGCATCAGAAAAGGTGCATCAGGTCAGTTAGAATAATTCTAAGAAGCCACTGATGATGTTTTTTTAAAGCTAGGCTCACTGGGTGATCAAACACTCTTACCCTTCATGATGGCTTTGCTGCAGCTTTCTTTCCAAATGCAGTCGATTTTTATATGCTTGAGTACATAAGACACAGGACTTTGAATCAAGGAGCTTGCCGCTGGCTGAACGTAGCTGTGATAAGTCACTTCACCCTCCTGGTGCCTCAGTTTCCTCAGTGGCTTTACGATGGTTATGTACTGATGCAAAGCATGTTGAGAACCCCAGTAGTTTTTCTTCCATCTACAGAAGTGTTAGGCTTAGGCATTACATTAGACTTATCAGCAAATCAAAATACTTTTATTTTTCTTTAAAAGTATGATGATTTCTGGTTGTATTTTAAATTGATCTGTTTCTTAAGAATCTCTGTAACATTTTCTTCTGTAACATTGCTCAGGAGTAAAATTTTTCCTTGACTCTTAATATGCCTTTTTCTAATTGGATGCCAAAACCTACTTTGTTCTATGTTATACTTTGTTTTCAGTTTTGTTGCTTGTAATAAGAAGTGTGTAGCAGCTTGAGAAATCGCTTTGCTATGTGAATATAGAAAAAATTGATGAGAAAACAGTATGTATTCCTGGCTATAACAGTTACATTCTGGGGGGTCATACACTGGGAGGCCACCTTGGTCAGGGATACTGGGGATACACACTTTACTCTTGCTTTAATTTAGTCTGGAAGAGAAGTGTGTACCTTCTGGTGGGGATTCTGACCTCAGAACATCTTCTTTTCAGTTCTTGTCAACAGCAGCTCCCTGCTACCGGAGTTCCCGTAACATGGCAAAGATTTGACCACATGAGGAGGATGTTTGATGAGTACGTGAGAAGCAGGACCCTGCAGAACTGGAAGTTTTGGATTGTATCCTTTTATATCAACCTGCTGAACTTTAGGTTTGGTACTGATATATTTACAGCCAAGAACTCTGGATTCTGATGGTGTGACTTTAAGCCAAGTTATTTAAATAACATATGTCCTCAGTTTTCATTCACATCTGTATACGGATATGAATCCTTGTCTTGTAGGCTGTCGTGAGGCAGAACTTGAAGGGAGCTAACTTGAAAGTAAAATGCAATACAAAGGCAACGTTTTCCTAGTGGGTTGTTATACTGCAAGAAAAGTTTAATGGACTACTTCTGTAACTGTAGCTCTTATAGTCTTCTGGAAAAACTGCACAGAGAATAACAAAGATTTCAGGAGGAAAAATAAATTATTACAAATAATTACTGAAGCTGTTGCAATGGCAGTTTTTAAAACTTCCACGTTTCTCTTTTTTTCCTTTTTTTCTTTTTTCTTTTTTTAGTTTTCTGATTGTCTTTTGTCACGACAGTGAATCAACTTAGTCTCTGTTTGCTTCTCCAATGCTAGCAGCTGTGCTTGTAAGCGAATGATAATGCAGGAGGCAGAAAAACATATAAACTGAATGAAACAAAGTTAGCTGCATTTGTGCTGTGCTGTATAGACTTATCTAGTTTGGATCAAACGTTATTAGCTTGAATCAGTTCAGGGATATTTGTAATTAGCAATGAGCAGTAGTGTTTACCTTCCCTTTCCCCATTAAACTTCATATGTTCATATAGCTAGCTATTTGCACTTTATATTTTGTATGTCTGTGCTGGTTATTTCTCTCTATAACTACCTGGATAATGTAAGTATATATGTGCATGTTTGTGCATGCATGAAGTACAGCATTTTTAATACTTTGATATGTGAAAGTGCTTGCTTTGGTGTTCTCTGGTTTATGTTGGCCCTAGAAAGACACTCTTCTTTTTAGCATCCTTTTAGGAAACGATTCTTAGCAAGGTCTCGCACAGTCTCTGATAACTTAGAGCTGGTGCCACTGTTGAACCTCTGGATTCTACAGCACTATTAACTCTGGAACAAGTTCAAGTGAATTATGAAAGTAGAGGTCTTTAATATAACAATGAAAATAATTATTTAAAGGCAGTCCTACAGATGTTTGCTGATTGCATAGTATGTTTATTTTATGCTGCTCCAAGACGTTAAATAGCTCCACAATTTGGAAGTGAGACACTTCTAGAAAGTGGCAGAGGTTATCACGGATGAAGATGCAATTTTGGGTAGCTAGGTTTGTATAGTATTTGGGGAAAGGCAAAGGCTTTTGTAGTTGGTGAAGGAGAAGGTTGATAGGCAAAGTAATGTTCCCAAACTTCCCTTTACAAGTCAGGATGTAACTGTGATGGAACAGTTGTTCTAACAGCTGGATTGAATCCTTAACGCATGCTGACATATTTCAGAATGTCTTGCAGTAAAAGCTGACAAGGTCCAGGGGTGAGTGATGATAATAATAATAATAATAATAATAATAATAATAATAATAATAAATCTCCTCCTTATGAAATGACTGTAAGAGAGAGAAGGGCAGTTCATTACAAATATGAAAATACCATAGTTTCTGTGGCATATAGGAGGGAAATGAGTAATCTGGTCTTGAGCTACTAGAGATAACCCAAGAATAGAATACTCTTGAATATTAGAATATCAATAGAATAATACCCATGCTGTTCTTCCAGTCACTCTGTAAAAGTCTGTAAGGGCATGCAAATCCCCTCAAGTATTCCAGGCAATTGTTAGATTTATCTTGATTGTCAGCCACAGTGAGAAAGATGGGGGCACATGACTATGCTGAGGTTGATTTGGGCCATGTTCTCACATGCTGCTGACTGTAGTCAGAAAATCCCATCTGGAGTAACATGGTAAAACCACAGATTCTGAGCCTTCAGGTGAGTTTATTGTCCAACCAGCTTCTGAAATAAATGTACCTGTAAGCTGGAATCTACTTGGTGAATTATCGTGGTGATGTTATAACAAGCTGTTTTGAGTTCAAATATGGTGATCAGTCCAGGAAATGTCATCTGAAAGCCTGGGAGCTGGGGCCAACTGAGGCTTGTGGTGGTGCTCTGTATGTTTTAATACACTACAGGCTAAGGATTTTGTCTGCTCCTTTTCTGCCAGGAAGGTTATTGCCAATGCCAGGTCTATCCTTCCAAGCTGTGATGATAGAGAGCCAGAAGAAAAGCCAGATACTCTGCAGCTTGCTACTGTTCTGGTCCACATAGATGCAGATCAGCAAGTCTGGTCATTGGTGAGGGAATCCTTGCCCTGCCATTGAGCATCTCTGAAAATATACTTACGTACTTTGAGGTCTTTGTTTAGCTGCAGTAGCAGAGAACTTGAGTGTTTGCTGAAAAATCTGCCTGAGAAATTGGCTGAATACTTGCACTGTTGGCCTGTGCTGGACTCACTATTGCCGGGCAAGACTCATCCAGGTACCCCACCTTGGATGCATCTGTAGCATGCTGTGGTGGTAAGTGATGTGGTTACCCTAAAGCTTCTATATCCTTTTGCTATGAAAGCATCACCATTATATGAAAAAGGTGGCGATGAAGAAATTGAATGCTTTACATGTATGTAGAAGTTTCAGATACTCATGTGCTTGCAGTGCCACAGCATGCAGCTGGTTTGTAGATCAAGTGAGTGTACAGGAATTTTGCAAAAAATAATGAGTATCACTAGGGACTGAGGTTCAATTTTTTCCTTTGTCTTAGTGTTACAGATTTCAAAAAATATTTTTTGAAATGTTGCAATCCCTCTAGTAGTTGAAGTCCATTTAGAAGTCTATTGTTTTCTCTGCAGACTGAGCTGTAGTAGCCTTTCCCATAGAATGTTTTGAACTCCTCCTGTGTTGTCTCCCTTAACATTTCATGATTGCAGTTCAGCATTATTATTAAGCCATTGTTTGAGTCCTTCAATAGGATGGTTTCCACAACAAGCTTTAAGGATCTGAATCAAACTGCAATGGCCTGGTTGGATCAGCACTGTTCTCTTCCTGTTCTGAGGCCAAGTAAGTGAAGTTCTATCCAGCAGTTATTCCAGATCATAGAAAGTGAGTCCATATATAATACCATTTCTTGAAAGTCAGAAGATGACAAAGAAAGCACATGATGCAAAGTATGACTTCCAGTTCCTTTTTATTATCTCAGTAGAAAAATAAGAACCCTTTTGACTGTGAAGACACTTGGTTGTATGCTTAACACTGAACAGAAAAAAACCCTAAATTGCTGTATATACATACCAGAATTTAAAAGGTCTCAAGCTGCATTTAAATTTCAAATACTCTGCTCTAGTTGGAGTAAGTTTGGCAGTGTGATATATATCTCATTATGAAGGAAGACTTCTGAGATTTGTATTCCGTTTTGGAATGACTTTCCGTTTGGGCATGATTGCTTGATCCCTTCCCCCTTGCAATTCAGCAGGTATTTATATTTGCAGTTATAATTGCCAAGTGATACTCTCTTTTGTAGAAGAAATAGGTGTTGTTTTTTTAAAAAAGTCCTAGATCTCCTTTCCTTGTTCCCTGGGCACAGTTCTTGCACATCTCTGTTTATTGCTCTCGCTGTGTGTGGAGGAGTGCATGTTTTTCAGAAGTATTTCCATAATTCTGTCAGGCGTAACAGTCTTGCAGTACCTGCACACTATCCTGCATGGATCTGTTTGCAGTCAGACTAATGGCTTTTCTTGATACTTTTCTGACTTTTTTTTGTAGTGGTGCTGAACACCCTCCGGCATCTAAGTACAACCACCTCAATTCTGTCAGATCCATCGTGTCTGCCAGAGCAAGCCGCTGAGGCAGTTATCAAGATGAACAAAACAGTTGGTGAAACCTAACAACCAAAGACAATGAGTTGCTTATACAAGGTGTGGAGAACCTGCCAGTCTGGTAGCCTGGCGAGTCTCCTTTCAGTTGGTGCACTTTAGAAAGAATTCTCTCCATCACCTGAGACATTGTTCAGGGCATCTGGCTCTGCCTTCAGAATATGTGGAAGTATGATGCAACGTTGTCATAACGTTTTGATTCCTCTTCAGTGCTGTGCTGTACTCCGTTAAGTGAGAAAACACCAAGCTCAGGTAAATTTAGCAGGTTTGAGTCCTGCAGGCAGCAATATATCTCCATCAATGCAGCATGCATCTATATGCAACAAACATATTTCTATGAAACAGCTTCAAGTACTAAGTTCTCTGAAGTGTAAATCTTGTACACCAAGGGATGTTCTCTTCAAGGGGAAATATACTTTCAATTTCATGAAACAAAATGTGCTTTTTATTTTGTTTTCTGATATTCAGTTCCATTTGTTTTACTTGAATAGTGAAAATTGTTAAACAGGATCATATTAAAAACCAAAGGAGAAGAAAAATCCGTCAATGATGTCAACTTGTGGCAAAAATACTAGAGTTAAAATCTCAGGCTGTGTTTTGTGTATTTTTATTTTAATGAGTGTATCATTGCATGTGATCAGTTTCAAGACATGCTTTATTTTCTAGCAAATAAAGTAGCTGATTTTTATTATTTTTCCTGATACAGCCATTGCAAGTGAGTAGCAGGCTGTGCAGTAAGTGCAAGAAAGCAGTTTTAGATTGCATAGACTCTGCAGTTAGGATAGGTACATTAATTTCATACCCATTTAATCTGCGAACTGTTTTCTTGCACTCTGCAGAGTTCAGCTGCCTTCCTCATAAAATATGTGCATATAAAACACATCCATAGATAAATGTAGTAATGCTTCAGAGACAAGAATTGAGTTTGTAATGTTAAGAAATTGGCTTTTTTATCTCAGAAACTGTATCAAATCATGTGGATTTGTAGTCAGTTCTTTGCTTCTTCATCTTTTTTGCTTGTTCTTTTTGCCTTCTATCTGAAAAACGTGAAGGACAGCTAAATTTGGTCAGTATGGGAAGGTTATGTTCAACATTAATTATAAAACATATAAAAATATGTTTAAAACCCCAAATACTGCATAACATTTTTCTGTGACAGTCTTAGCAAGTACTGTGCTCTGCTGCAGATAAACTTAGTCTGGTTACAGCAGTAATAGTCTGTCCATCCTGAGACAGCACTGGGATATTCATTCCAGCTGGTTGTTCACAGTCTGGAATTATTTTATGACCCTTGTAATTCCACTCCTTACTTGATTCTGATTCTTAAGAGCTATGCAAACTGTGGGTAATGTTTCTCTGGTACCTCCCCTGAGTAGTTTTCCTCCAATTTCAAAGGCAGGCTGCCTGGAGGTGATTAGCAGGCTATCACAGTGCTAAAAAGAGGAGCAGCTAAAACATTTGGGCATTGCACATGCTGAAATGGGGTCAGTAGGTTCTCCTTCGGCAGATGTAGTTTTTATCAGTGTTGTCCCCAGTCTTCTCCACTTGGTGGGCCTAAGTTTAAAAAGAAACAATAGGCTTGGGGAGTGGGACTAAGCACAGGGAGTATTTTTCTTTCTTCTTTGTCCTGAGATTTTGCAGCTAATGGCTTTCATTGCAGAGTTCACTTATGTTGGAGCAGGACTGTAGCAAAAAGAAAGCATGAAACGTTAACCCCAGGGCCCTCTTCCTGAGCAGAGGTACTGTGAGTTGAGGAGTTGGGGGCTGAAGGGGACTGCTGGGGGGGAAAGGAACCTAAGAGGAAGACAAAATGGCATGATCTAAGTACCAACATGTCTTTCTGTAGCTGCGCAGACAAATGAGGAGATGGTCTTTTTTTTTTTTTTTTTTTTTTTTTTTTTTACAGTAGATAGATCTGACGTATCATTTGAAGTTTGTGGTACATGTAAAAACCTGTGTCCCTGTGACAGAACCAACAAAAATCCAGGCCTCAGCTAAAGAATCGATTGTTGAAATAGTGTATAAAGGTTGTCATAGTAATTAAATAGTGAGTAGGTTTTCTGGGGGGACCTGTATCTAGGTCTTTCATACATAATGTTGTAATCAATTAAGCAGTATTCTTTGGGATGTATCTGGATAAAAAGTGTTGACTAAGTGTAAATTCTTTTTTAAATTAGTGCTTTAAATCCTCCCATTTTTATCATTGATTGTGAACTTGATTCCAGTGAAGTCATTTAACACTGTGATTAGCTGGGGAGCGTCCCTCAAGTTCTTTCTTTACTGGGCTATCTCATTGAGATGCATAGATATCTACATGCGTATTTGCATGTTAAAAATACGTATCCGGTTTTCTAGAAAGAAATCAGTAGGCAAATTGTCCAAGAACAGACCCACTTGTGTTTTTGCTGTACTTTTCAGATGAACAGATTCTGTAATGCCTCCCCTGCAGTGTGGTCTCCTGCTTGTCAGGCAGTGATTGTGCTTGATTTTTACCATTACTAGTATCAATGACATTAGAGTTTTGTCTCAACAAGCAAAGTGTACTACAGGCATACTTCAGAGCCCAGGGAATTCTGATGACTTCTAAGCTTAAATCCTAACATCTCAGATCTCACTGAATGTAAGGTCCCTTTCAGCTTCCAATCCAGGAATAGGAAGGGGTAATGTGACTGAACTGCTAAAAATTTTGTCCATTAGCAGTTTTTATCTGGATGTGGATGGAAAAATCATCCTGCTCATTGCACCATGAGCTGTTTACAGTTGGAGGGAAAGTGCTTATTTTAATAATTTGTGGTGGAGAAACAAGCTCATGGCACTATTAAAAGACTGCAAATCTTAACATAGTAAAGAGAAAAAAAATTAAATCAAAGAGCTTACTTAGGCAAGAGTGTAGGAGGGAGGGAATGAAAAGTTAAAAGAAACTTTCCACGTAGTGCAATTACCAGAAACGATGTGGCTGCTCTTTGAAGCAGTGATTCAGTGTATTTTTCTCACCCTATTATTGCAAATCAGAATTCTTTTCTCTTATCAGTCAACCTTGTGAGGGGTGTGATTTCACTTCATTTGGAAACGCAGGAGGAAAAAAGCTGTATTATGTCTCACATCTGCACAGTGGAAGTACTGAGGATTGGTATGAAAAGAGATTGACCACGTATGTATTAATTCCTGCATAGTTTTCCACTTTGGTTTATATTTGAACTCCTTAGTCTTGTCTTTCTTACCCATTGAGGAGTCTAAATACTGTATTTCTTCAAAAAAAAAAAAAAATTTGGTAACACTTTCTCCCCTAATTTAAGTGGTCTAATTTCCTCAGTGTCACCAAAGTATACTTGAGCAAGCAAAACACACAGTGCCTATACTCTACACAGAAATACAGATGATGCACACCTGTCTTCAGTGAATTGGTGCTAAACTTTTTAAACAATCCCCATATAACTGAATACAAGTCATATTCAGTCAAATCCAACATATTTCACTCAATAAGGGAATGGCTAGATAAAATGTTTATGGACTGAGATTGAAAGTCAAACTGAGATTGTCTAGTGGCTCCTTGTGACCTTGAATTCTATTAATCAGTATGTTGGCCCCCACCCCAAACACAAGTTTTGGAGAACTTGCGTGTTATCTGCTATAGTTATTAGGCTTGTATGATGCTCCCTGTTAGCAGGAGGAATAAGTGACAAAAGTCCAGGAGCAAACTAGAATTGAAGGAGTTAATGAGTAGTAGGAACAGAGACAAGTGCATGCTTCATCTTGACAGTCTGATCTCTGCACAAAACCAAAGGATTCTTAATACCATTTGACCTGATGGGCATGTTCTTCCATGCTTTTCTAGACCCCTTGGGAAGCCTTCCTTGAAGGGAGACTTACTAGAATGTTTCCATCTGTGCCTTAGATCTTGGCATCCTGTATGCATTTGATTTATCTTAAGTCATACATTCTTCCTTCTCATACAGTGCAATGTGGAAAATTCAGTGAATTGACAAAGTGGGGCTTCCCTGGGTTTTAAGAGGATTTTATCTGTGTGGCATTACTGTGTCCCTTTGAAACTGAGGTTGTGAAAAAATTTGTGTATGTGTGGAAAAAATTGCGTCTTTCCTGCTGACTTCACCGTCCTCCACTCCCATGTACACAAGCACATACGCACACGTGTATGTACTGTCATACTAGAACTTTGACAGAAACCCAGTAAATATGCAAATGCTTAAATCTCTAAGTCTGGAATGGCTTGAAAAGACGAAGGGCTGTCAAATTGCATTGAAAAATAGCGTCCCTTTACTTTGTGTCTTCAGGTTTTTTTTACATTCCCTTGAGAGAGAGAGAGAGAGTGTGTGTGTGTGTGTGTGTGTGTGTGTGTGTGTGTGTATGCATGTGTGGTAGAGGTGACAGGGGCAGGTAAATTTTGTTTTGTTTGCTTTTAAAGCCCAGAACTCCTGAAAAGCAGTTTAAAGAGCAGTAGAGGGAAGCTCACTGCAAAAACATTGAGTAAGATAATGCTTTTGTAATACAAATTATTTGAAAGCTATTTCACTTTCTGTGTTTCTGGAGTGGATAATTCTGGCCTTGATGTTACCAACTAGAAGATACTGCTGAAAATAGAATGGGTTGTTAACTATTTTGACCTTTTTCTTTCTTTTCTGGTTCCTTTCCACCTTTACTGCATGGAAAAACACCCAAAATCCAAAGGCTGATGATACCTGGTTTAGGTGCTTTAGGGATTCAGTCATACCAATCTCAGAGGACTATGGACAACTGTTGATGACTTTTACGAGGTTTTTTGATTAAGCGAGAAAACAGGAGTTTTCCTGTTACTCCTCCTCAATTTATACACTTGAGTTTCAGAGGAGATCATTTGTTTGGGGTTTTTTTTCTTTTATAGGGCCCCAATATTGTTCCCACAACATCAGTTAAGGCCTCAAGTTTCCTTTTGTTTCATTCTTAGTTGGATTTCATGCTCATTTACTGTGTTAGAGCAAAAGTGATAGTACGGAGTTGTAGATTGATCCGTAAAACTTGGTTCAGTTACAAAGAAACACATTTTAGGTATATAATAGAATGACTTTCTAGCCATTATCTGAACTGCTTTTATGTCTGAACTTTTCCAACATGAATAAGGTTTTGAATCAAAAGATATCAATGTTAGGAGCAAGCCTTTTAATTAACAATACAATGAATAAATTGCTCTTTTTCTTCTTCTAATCTTGTATTTAAATGTGTTTAAAGTGAATGGAGTTCATTCTTGTTAAAAAAAGGCAAAAAAAAAAAGCTTGGAGGTATGAGGACTTCAGGTTGTGCTCTTGCTTTGCCTAGGTTTCCTGTTCTGTTGCATGACACAACTTCTGTTGTGCTGTTGATATGTAGCACTTTTCAGTAGGTCTGTTAAATTGTGCAATGCATTTTTTATATTTACAACCAAAACAATAAAGGTTATTTTTTGGAAGAAACTGGCTGTAATGCCTTTATTTTCTAACTTGATATGGGGAAATGTAAGTAGAATTGTTCCTGGACTAGGACCAGCACTTGCCATCCTTTTTGCAACTCTGAAAGGCAATAAGGGCTCATTTCCCTATTGGCAATGCTGAAGATAGCCCTTTGGGATCTGTGTGTTTGGCTTTCCCATTGCAAGGCTTATATTCTCTGTTGATCTTTTGAAGCTTGGATTCCCTTTTAAGAAACTTGGTGTCCCTTGGGCCCTTCTTGTCTGAAAGAATCAGCTCACTCTGAGCTTATGTGGAGCTTACAAGTGATTTCTTTTTCTCATGCATTGGCCACCAGGCTGTATTTGCTCTGTGCTGGGTTGTTGCCTGTCTCACAGGCTAAACGTTAGCCAGATTAGCAAAAATTGAAAATTACCCTCTGTAGTCAATTCTGCTCCCCTTCTCTGAAGCAGCTTAGAGACTGGAAATGAACAGGTGGATTAAAGTATAATCTCCACATGTCCAGGTGTCTTCAGACTGTACGTATTTCTTCACCCTAAATAACCGGTGAGCCTGCTCTTCCACATTTTGCATAACAATTTTACAAACGTATTGACGTTCTGATGTGTTCCTACAGTGATCAGGCCCTTATTGTTGTTAATTATATTAAGTACAACAGTGAGAGCAAGCTCTTTTGACAAAACTAAGCAGGTAAACATCTATTTATTTCTGCACCTAGTTCTAAAAGGCTGGTAATTCAAAGGTAGTCCTGGTACTTCTCCAAGGAAGGTACAACTCTTAAGGCTGTAGGGACTGCACCAATGCCTTGAGCCCTTCTGATCTTATTTTCTTGCAGGCTTGGATTTGGGGCTCTTGGCTGACATTCTGCTTGGACAGTGGATGGCACAGACCAGCACTGAGATTGGATAACACGGTATTCCCATGGAATTGATGTCAGCGTTAGGCATTGAGCTGCTTAAGTCCATTTAAAAAATGAAACAAACAGCATTTCATCTTTGCCTTTAATGACTGATTTTTGTTTTTCCCTGGTAGGACACTTCAGCTCTCTGTGCTTCAGTTGTCACCTCATTGCTATATTGGATTTTCTTGCCTAGTGGAAGCAGCACTGGGTGACTGAGGCTCTAGTTGAAGTGAAAGGTAATAGATGAGTGAAAAGAGGGATTTTATTTTAAAATCATTGCACAAGAGTTGATGCTGGTTAATCTCATCCTTGTGATTGGTGGCTTTGACTTAATATAGCTTATGAGAACTTTTGATGAGTCAGGCCTGTGGTTCCAGGAGAAGGTATGGCATTTGTGTTTGCATTTAATTTTTTTAATATCTCTAGCTTAATCTCACATAAAGCATTTTGGTAGAAGGCAGTGATTCTTCACTGCTATTTAAACAGCGATAAACCAACACTTCAGCCTGACTTCACTCTTAACCAAGCATACAAATGCAAATATTACTGCAGTGATGCTATCAAACTTCTCTGGGAGGAAGCTGTGGCTGGAGAGCACTGTTTCTTTACTACTGATTTTGTGGCGATTTCAGTGAGGCTGGTATAACTGTAGCTGATACGCCAAAGGACAGTTATTGAAATGGCTTATTTTTGTGGCTGATTCTGCTAAACCGTGAACAGTGCTAAGAAGTGGACCTACATTTCTCTATGGAAATTACACCAAATGAAATCACTGTTGTAAGGGAATTGGTACTTAAATGGGCAAACAGCTCAGAGCTCTCTTTATATGTAAAAGAACGGTAAGCAATGCTCACTAGATTTTTATTATTTTATTTTTTAACCCGTATTTACCCTTAGGAGTTCTATGCCTATTCTCACCACTGAGGACTTTCTCCTTCTGAGCGTCCTCATCACCAGGAGGTGGGCAGACAATGAATAGTTGGGTGTTAGGGAAGTTCCCTGTGTGCAAACACAGAAGAGTCCTTGTTGTCATCCAGAGAGATGTATAACATGTTCCTATCTCGGAACAAGGTGTGTGTATCACAAAACCCCAACACCTTTCCATCACAAAATGGAAACAAACCCACAAAGACTAGACTCATCACATCCCTAAGTCCTGCTGCTGCCTGCCCTTTTGTGACCCTTCTTACAAAGCCCATCTGTGACTCCTCCATCTCAGCTGTAAATTCCTCATAGGCCTTGAAAGCCAACAGCTACATTTTCAATCAGGATAAGTGGGGAACTGCTTATCAAGAAAGCTTTGCTGGTGACCACCTCATTATCACAGCAGAGATGCACTGTGTGGTGCAGGCGTATCACCCAACTTTCAGCCCTCCAGGGCTGAGGAGGATTTATCTGAGCCCTGACCATCCTGCACCAGGCAGGAAAGCTACAAGTCTGCGGATCTGTCTGGGGCTGGCAGCCTTCTCCTCTTGGGAGTGACTTGTCTGAGCCTTTCTCTTTGTGAACGCTCACGTCATCTTTTGAGAATCTCTGGGCTTCAGGGTGAGCTTTTGAGCGCCCTGCCTCCGGCGTGAGCAGCAGAGGTCTGGAGAATCTCTTACAAAGGAAGCCATACAACCACCTCTGCATTAGAGGTAGTGTTGGTTCTCAACTCTTCTCTTTACTGTGCAGACCAAGGTCAGTCATCCAACATGTGACTCTCACCTGTTTAATATCACTCCCTTTTCTGAAGCTGCCCCATCTTCTCAGAGAAGTGGGAAGAGCTTTTTAAGGAAGCCTTTACATGTGGCTGAGGTTGAAAGGGAACCAACCATATCAGGATAGACAAAAGGACAGTACCTGAGCAGCCACACATCCGTAGGCTGCTTACAGAACCTAAATAAACTCTCACAACATCAGTGGCTGTTTGCTATAGGAGCTTGCAGAAATGAGCATTATGCAGATGTCAGAAGTGCTTTAGTGATACAGGTGTGTCACTGTGCATCAGACTATCTGCAGTCACTGCTTCTGTCTTGCACTCTCATTCTGACTATTCAGTGAGGTGCTGGTCATCACTTCCTGACCTCAGCCCTTTGAAGTTTGATGTTCTGGTATCAGCCAGCCTGCCTTGCTGCATCCCAAACTCTTGTGGCAAAGCACTACTGTCTTTCAAGCACATGTGAGGACAGTGGCTTGCCACAGTTTTGCATAAGCCTGTGTCTCCCTACTTCAAGTGTGCATCCTGTGTGCATGAGCTCAGACTCGAGTCTGCAGGGCTGGCAGTACAATTTTGTGCCCCCATGGGGAAGAACAATGCTCTTTTTCAGGTTGCTCTTCCCATGACGTGAATTGGGACAGACCATCTGACTCACTTTAACATCTTGTTTGAACTTCTGAGGAAATCTGTTTCCCTTTCCAAGGCAAACACTTTCATTTAGCTATTTGCATATTCGGAATGTGAAAGAAAACGTGCATGACAGAGAAAACCACAGGGAGTGGCCCTGTATAATCCTCTGGTTCAGCAAGGTTTAAGTGGTTTGTGTCAACCATTGGAAATGGTGATGTCTAAGCCCTCAGATGTAAATGTCTTTCTGCTTGTAGTGGTTTGCTGACCCTACCTGATAAGGTCAGCAGATGTTGCTTCTGCCTTGGGGATAAGCACATCCCCAGTCAGTGATCCTTTTCCATTCACTCTTCTTTCTCTATTAAAAATTAAGGATATGAGGTTGGAACTGCACCTTTTGGACCCTGGAAAAATTGGTAGAACTGGAACTAAGCAGAGTAATTTGAGAGAGTGCCCCAGCCACCAGTGTTACCCCACAGGGGTTAGCACTGAGAATTCCAGGACTGGCAGTTGACTTTATGATGCAGATGACATGGGCAAATACCCACCTTTGGACTCGCCATGCTTGCACGAAGCTCACACAGGTCAGAGAGATGGTTTATTAAAACATTCTTTGAATTCAGGGTGTGCCAATACGGCACTAACAAAGAGAGTTGTGCTACTTGTGTTAACATCAGAAACCACAGTAAAAGTCTCAGATCTGTCCCCATCATTCTGCCTGTCAGCAGTATGTGACACCTCCATAGTGGTGTCTGAAATTGATTCCATTGGGAGGAATTCTTCCCTGGCTCCAGCAAGGAGCTTGGTCCCCCTGTTCCTCTTGGAGAAACTAGAATACTTTCTAGGAACAAGCCCTGCCCCAGCCCTGACTGGTGCTTTTTGGGGACTGGCAGTGACTCCGCTGATGTCAAGAAACCACTCTTCCTAGAGAAGTGTGGGTAGAACAGGGCCAGTTCTCCAGCAATGGGAGGAGGAAGGAGCTACAGCTGCGTCGGGACTAATGGCACCATCTTGAAGAACCACCACAACACAAGGGCGAGTTGGGCACTGATGTATTTTGCATTGAGAGGATTTGAAAGGAGGATGGAGGAGATGAACTGGTAACAAAATCCCTTGTTCCAGCTCCTCTTGGGCTTTTCACAGAGCAGAGAAGGTGCACTGGTGCCACTGGGATGGAGGAGCTCAATCCAGCTGCAGTTCCCTGGGCATTCAGAGCACTAATCTGAATACTCTTGAGCAAAGTCAACCCTGCACAGGGCTGTGTGCTGGTGTGGACCACCATCAATGAACACAGGGGATGGCAGCAGAAAGAGGAGTAATCCTTTACTTGTGTTTTAAGTAGGTGTTTCAAGACAATTTTTTTTTCTATATAGATAAAGTTAATTTTTGGAACTGATTTTTTTAATAGAGAAATAATGTTTATTTTGGAACTGATTCTCATGCTTAGACTGGCTTGAACTTTGTATGGTAATTTAGACTAAAATAATTGTATTATTATTATTATTAACCTTCCTATTATTTGGGATAATCAGGACTTGATATGAAATAAAGGAAAAACAAGTATATGACAAGTCCTATTGCTCCTAGACCATTTGAGTGTCTTTGCTCTGCTACCAGCTCCAGGAGCGGTAATTAGCTCAGCCACATTTTGGTGTGGTGGTTGTGTCTGAGCTAATCCAGCATGTTTCCAGCAAAGCTAGTGCTGGCCATGAGCCATGAAAACTTGTAAATCTAAACCAGACTCTGGAGCTATGTTGCAGAAGCCGCAATAATTCAGCCTTCAGAAGTGGGGGCTGATTAGAAAGCAATTTACCTAATGGTGGATCCAAACGAGAAAACAGTTAGGAACTTAAGAAACAAAACTGCTTCATGTCTATGAATAAAAATGGATGGGAAAGGAGGATATGTGCTGTTTCTAGTACCTTTAACATAAGGACCAGAAACAACTAGTTCAATTTGCTGTTTAATAAAACACTAGGTTTTCAGTGCAAAAAATATTGTAAAAAAAGGATTACACAGTTAAAAGAGAATCCAGCAATATTAGTTTTATTTAATCTCATTTTAATTAAATTCCAGGTTCTATCCAAATATAATGACAGAAAATGAGTAAAACCATTCACCTACTAAGTAGCAAATAAATCATTTGTCCCTTTCAGTATTAAAATATAAAAGTTAAAAATCTGAATAAATATATATAAACTATATAATTGCTTAAATAAATTTATAAAAATAGATGTATTATATAAATTAATAAATACAATTCACTAGCAGAGAGAGGTACAAAAACAGTCTACTGACAATCAACTTTTCTTTTGAAAAATAATTGCAAGGTAAAAATATAAATAACATTAAAATTACTGAAATCATGCTTTCCTGTTTGCTTATGTATGTCATGATTGGTTAATTAAAACACCCTGACTTACATTACTCAATCCTTTTTATATGCTGTTGCAAATAAAACAGTATAAATAATTTTATAATAAATACAATCAATAACTTAAGACATTCACCCTTTAAATATTAAATTAAACTAGATCATATAGTTATAATATGTAGAATAGCAAGTACATTATCAATGTTGTTCCTGGCATCAAACCGATCACATAACTACTGATAGGTCACATTTAGCCGAGTCTAGTATCTTAAAGTTATTTTTTCATCCTGATGTATTACATTTCTGCTGAGGAGTACATTTTTGTTGTATTTTGCATAAATTGTTCGTATCTCTGTAAAACCCACCAGATGTATGTCTTCTTCTCTGCCATTTTCATCCTCTGGACCTGGCTACGATCCATCTGTGGAAGGTCCTCATTCTTGCAGGTGTAATGCCCAGCTCGTTCACTCAATGTCGCATTTAGCTGATTGATATTTGCATCGACAAACTGAGTTAAAACCTTACCACAGATTAATTCCATATCGCTTCTCAGGTTTTGCAAAATGTTGTAAAAAATGTGGAAAAAGCAACAGTCTGCGTCAAAAGCTGGGCATTCGGGCATTTTCTTCACCATGTCTTTGGCCTGGGAGTCAGCAGTTAGCCAGCTGTCAGTTTTGGGCGTTACAGAGCTACACACATTCTGTAGGGGAGGAAGAGGAGAGAGAAATTATCGATCTTTTTCATTTACATCTTCCCTAGTAGTCGCTTCACGCTTGAATGTCTAGGTGCATACACACCTATCTTTCAGTTTGTGTGTGCTTGGGGTTTTTTTGTTATTGTTCAATAGCTGTATTAACACCTACGCTCCTTTTATCAAATAGGTATTGCACACTATCTGTGGCTGTGATTGTGCAGTACTTTCTATCTTAATACCCTGCTTGCTTTTTTTTCAGCTTTTTAAAGTCTTTTCTGTTTTATCTTTGCCATATGGGTAAAATTTACTCATGCAAGAGATTTGCTTTGGCCTGAGCATATTTTCATCTGTTTCAGCAGAGATGGTTTTGATTTCAAGAATGAATTCAGGGGAAATGTTTACGTTGATATTTATCAACGTACTCTTGGGAACATGTTCCCCAGAATCAAAATTTGTCTGAAATGTTGACACTTGGGTTCAGTGCACATTTTACCATCTCCAAGGAAAGGATGGGTGAGCAGGTTTTTTGACAGAAGTGCTCCTGACTGCTCTAGTACTAGGATCAGACTGAAAAGCAAGGCGATTCTATCCATGTTACCAGTGATGTGACTAGTTTCCTCCAAAAAGATGCCTGTTTCAAGCCCAACATGACTCAGAAGACTGAGAAGGAGCAATGCATTTAGTCTGGAAGATCAGAGCTAGCAGTTAGCTGAGGCAAAGTTGCCCAAGCTTTCCCCAGCTGTCCTAGACATTGCTCCAAATCTGCCCTACAGTAATGCAAGGTAAATGCTTTCCTTCTTGTATGGAATACAGAGAAGAGACTATTCCTAACCCAAATATTTCTTTTCTGATAGTCTTTTTAGTGTTTTTATAATAATTTGAGAGATTTCTCCACAGACATAGACACAGCGAATGCAAGATAGTACACTTACGTAGTTTTTAAACAAGGTAGTCGCTTGCTTTTCTATCACTGATGCTAAGGGCTTTATTCTGGTAGTAAAATGCTTCTGTCTCTGTCCTGTAGTAGATTTGCTTTCTTCTGAGGTGGCTGTTGGTGCCAAGGAGGCCAAAGGAACCAGTGAACAGAAGAGGAAGATTGCAAACCTGTTGATCTCTGATTTCAAATGAAGAGGGGAAAGAAAAAAAATACAATGATCAGTCTCAAGCCTCTACATCATTTTTGCAAAACTTCCTGATATTGTGCAGCATGCTAAATTTCTGAGGCATATAGACATTAAGTGGCTGAGCTAGCAATGAACATCAACCAATGCAACCTTACAATGCATAGCAACATTAAGTCAGACCCACCTGCTTGGCGTTTCATGGCAGGCTTGGAGAGCAGTTGACTTGGCTGAAAGCTAGCTGAACGTTGGTGTTCAAGCTGCTTGTTGTCTGGAGTGCTGTAGGTCTGGACAGCCAAGCTGCATTTAAGTACTGTGGAGTTTTGCGTCAGTGGCTCCTCCATGGTTTTTTTTTTTTTTTGTGGGTGCTAGTTTGGGGTTTTTTCTTTTTTGAAAGATTACATCAAAACTTAGTTCAAATGCGTCTTCACTGATTGTGATCTAGATGCAGTTTCACACTGACACAGATGGTGTCCTGTATCATCTGTTTGACTAGGAGCTCAGGACACTTGGCTTAGCCATCCCATCTAAATCCTTGGGCTCTCTAAAATGTAGGATTTAGAACATAAAACTCTGTTTGTTTTTTTTAAAAAGATGGTTGGAACACGCAAGCACATTATTGGTACCCAAAGCCAGCAACCTTCTCCTGCAGGGTCAATGTAAGAGTGGGCTAATGCGGGGAGTGAAAAAGCCATGAGGGGCTCATGTGCAAGGCAGGCCAGGCCTCCAGGTCAACATATAAATCCTTTTGCTGGATGTCTGTAAGACCTTGTCCCCGAGGTGTGACCCTCTCACATAATCCAGCAGAGGATGTCCAGGATCCCACCTCCCCATCTCTGTCGACCGTCTCTCTAACTTCCCTGAGGCTATTTTCCGTTTCCAGTAACTAAATGCAGGAAATTCCCATACACACAAAACCAGAGAAAAATTGTTCCTAGGATTTACAAGTATGAGGCTGTGATCAGAAGAGGACCTGCAGAACTACTGATAGGTTAGGACAGAAAGGAGGGCAGAGAAAACCCCTATAAACATACTTCTGTGAAAATGCCAAGTGACACATACACACTTGTACTTCCCACCTCTGTGATAAAAGATACACCTGAAAGGTAGTCATAGATTCAAAGGTGAATGTGTGTCAAGTCACCAGAAAACTTTTAAGGAACATCTTGGTGTCAAAATAATCGGTTCTGTTTTCCATGTGAAATAATCTGACTCTGAAAATAAAAAGCTTGGTGTGCACGTGAGCTTCTCTGGAGCGCCTGGGACTGGTACAAGGACTGTTCTCTTGGCTGAACTGATTCCCACGGCTTGAAATGGGAATGGACGTTTCCCCTGTACCATGTTGCACTGGGGTCCCACCAGCCTGTAACTTCAGGCCTCAATTGTTTGCCTGAAGCCACAATAATGGAGATTCACAAACTGAATGTGGTTCTGCCACTGTGCTGCAAGGGAGCTCTGGACAGCCAAGCAGAGGGATGCAGCCATCCCACAGGGATGCATTTCTTCTTGCACAACCCATGTTCCCAGGTGCTAAATAATGCAAAGAAAGAGAATGAGTTATCATGGCCTATGGCATGAGGCAGCGGACAGTACAGCAGAGTGCTGGAGAAGAACCAGAAAAGGACAGTTCTGGCAGACACTTTTTTTAATTTGAGGGTTTTATTATTATTTGGGGTTAAAATGGAGAGAGAGAGGGAGAGAGATGTTTCTTTGTGCAGGGTGGCCTTTAGGAACATCCCTACAAAGACAATGATGGATACAGGTGGCTCCTTTCAGGTAGAAGGGTGATCTTGGCAGGTTGCTTGTTTGCAAGCACCAAAAAAGCAGAGAGATTCAGTTGGTTAGTGCCCCACAGTGCATTGCAAGATGTGTGGAAGGTACGTGAGCTTGCACATACAAGAGACCATTGGGCACCGGGCCCTGCCAGTCCTCTTCCAGCTGCCCCAGATGGGTACAGCCAGGGAGGACAGACAAGGAATTGCAGCCAGTCTTCCTCCTAGAGCAGGTAACATCTCTCTGTGCAGCATTGATGGCAATGGGGCCCAACTATCTGTAACAGTGATAGAAATAAGAGAAGCAGTATTCTTGCAGCTTGGCTTTTCCACGAAACACGATTCAACCACCGGTAACGCTCTTTCAAAGATTTTAGAAGATTTGACTTAATTTTCTACTGAGCTGAGGATAGCAGCTTGCCTGGTTATTCCACTCCATGGCATGCCACTATCTCTTGGCGTGTGCATGCTCTGCATATCCTTTCCTATCTGTACACAGCTGTGATAAGCTGCTGAGCTGATAGGGTAACAGATAAGCATCTGTCCTGTAAAACCCAACCCGAGTGGAAGTTCAGCTTTCCACCATGTAACCGCCAGATGCTGCAGAGCATCTGCAATTCATCTGGTGAAATTTTGCTGACACAGGCTGCTCTGTAGTCTCCCTAAAATGGAATTTGTAGCCATTGCCTCAATACCTATCGCTGGAAAAAGCAAATAAACCTCAGAGCATGGAGACCTGAATCTGACCTAAGATAGATGGCTTTTGTGCCTCAGGCTCATCTACTTTTTCCAAGTATAAGAGCCGGTATTTTTAGCTGTGAACTATGTTTTCCGATGGCCTCGCGCTGCTGCGGCTGCGGCGGCGGTGCCCTCCACACCAGTGAACAGCACTTTTACAGCTAACCGAGAACCTGACTGCTTCCTCCCTGAAACCTGAGTGACACTCAGGATGTAGATAAGTGAAATGGCAAATGCCATGCCACAGATCCTTGTCCAGGGGACAGTCCTGATGCTGCACCCTGCAAGTGCTGTACGAGGCCACCCACTCTTTCCCTGGTGGGGAGCAGCCCCCAGAACCCAGGGGGAGATCCAGAAAACCAGGGATTTATTCCCAGCCTGGGGAGCTCGGTGCCATCCTAGGCTCAGTCCATGGCCCCGCTTGCAGAGCTTGGTCCCCGGTCCCCAGGGCATACGTGTCCCTGCCATCTCCTAGCGACAGGGACGCATGCTGCCAAGCCGGGGAATTCTGTGCCAGACTGGGGCTGAATGGCAACACCCGGCTGCTGCAGCGTTTCAGCTGCTTTTTGGGAGCACCTGCGGCACCTGGGTCTGCAGGACTTCCCCTGCGGCCTTGGCAGCTGGGTAGGGGACCGGGGGGCACAGCCGTGGGACATGGCAGAGGGTCTGCAGTCTGCAGGGTTCTTACTGCTTCTCTCCTCTCCCTCTCTGCAGAACAAGTCCCGCTTCAATGCATGCACAAATCCCTGTGGAGGCCAGCTGGGGCTGGGGAAAGACCCAGCCAGACAGGAGGAGGCCGTGCCGCTGGGTGAGGAGAGCCCCGATGTGCTGATGGAGCTGCTGAGCGACCGGCACAGCCCCTGGGCCTTGCTGCCGGACTGCAGTCCCCAGGACCAGCACCTGCGGGAACTGGCTGTGCTGGCACCCGAGCTCGTTCATGGCTCCAACGTCTTCCAGGTCCTCAGGTCCCTGCGGATCGTTGGCAAGGGAGTAAGTGCAGCTGCTGATGCCTGTAAAGCTACCCATCTCCAGTCCAGGAAACCATTTCTTCCTGTTGGGAGGGAAAACATCCTGGGAAAAGGACACCTTCCCTGTCCCAGCATCTTCCCAGATGCCACTGTTGCAGCTGGGGTAGAGCTACTGGTCCCCCCACCCAGTGTGTTGCACTAATCTGTGTTACACGTATGTCATGTGGATCAACACTACCTGTCGATGTCACCTGGGCCATGAGGTGGCTCAGGGACACATTGGCCAAACCCAACTCTCTGCAGGTGGAGGAGGTTGACGAGGGTCTGTTGCAGTTACAGCAGCTGGAGGAGCTCATCCTCAGTACCAACCAGATCAGTAGGATAACCTCGGCCAACCTGCCCCGGACACTGAAGGTGAGCGAGTGATGATGCCTTGCAGCAGGATGGGGAAGGAGGTCCTGTCTGGGAACGCAATGCAAGCCAAACAGCTCGAGGGAGTGCCAGGAACAGCTCATTGCAAAGGGTGTTTGTTGTTCCCTCTGTCCTGGGCAGGTCCTGGAGCTTTGTTGCAATGTTGTGGCTGATCTGCAGGACCTGTGCGCTCAGCCTCCTCCAGAGCTCCAGCACTTGGGGCTTGGATACAACAGGCTGTGCGGCCCTTCAGAGGACAAGTACCTCACTGCAGCCTTCTGGTAATGCCACAGGCTGAACATGGGCTCCTGAAAGGGAGATGGGCAGCTGTGAACAGATGACCTCAAGCCATCAAAGTGGCCCCTGTTAGGAAATTAGAGCCCTTCAGCAGGGTTGTTTCTTTGCTCTGTGTCCCCTGCATGTGCAGAGCCATCTGTCTCTGTTTGCTGTCTTCTGTCTCACGGTCAGAGGTTGTCTTGGTCCGTGGCCAAGGTGTGGAATGGGGAGATCACCTGGGGAACTGCCTTGACACCCTGCGCACCACAGTTCCCCTGTCTCTGGGCAGCTTCCTTTTTCCATGCCCTTACCAAAGCCCCTGCTGGGAGTCTGCTCTGGGAAGGATCTAAAGCTTAGGCTGCATCACCGAATGATGCAGTCGGGTGGCTAATGGATGCTAAAGAAACATGATTTTGGGTTGTGGGGCAGACTGCAATGGACCTTATGGCTCAGGAATTGGCCTCTTGAGATTGTACCATTGGATTCCCCAGTTTGACCCAGTTTGTGCTGGGGAAACACAATTTTTGTTTCTTTTTTTGACCCAGGGCAGTAGCTCTCTATCCTCAGATAGGTGCTGTTTGCCTAACCTTCTTCTCTGGATTCTCTCCTTAGGCCAAATCTTGTCTCCCTTGACCTGAGCTTTAACAACTTCACAGATCTGCTGGGGCTGGTCTCCCAGCTGTCCAGTCTGCAGAAGCTCCGCATCCTGCTGCTCCAAGGGAATCCGCTGGCTCTCATTCCCACTTACAGAGGCTTCCTCGTGGACAGCCTGCCCAGGCTTTCCATCCTCGATGACATCCACATAGGGCCTGAGGAGAGGCACCAGTTCCAGGGTTTGGCGAGACAGCCAGGTGAGCCTTCGCCTTTGAACCTGTCCGTGCTGACCCCATGAGTCAGAAGGTGGTTTCATCATGGTTGAGCTAGGAGTCCTCAGGGCAAACTCTGGATGCAGTATTGACTTCCTTCTTGCCTCTCCTCAAATGGAGATCTTTCTCGGTGCCTTTTTACCCCATTAGTACAAGCGGGGAGACAGGCAGAGGACCCTGTAGCAGTGTAATTACAATTGACGTGGATTTAGCCTTAGTCAGGTCCAAAGATTGCAAGAACAACCTAGTCCTAGCACTGTCTCAGTGTCATGGCCTGCCCCCATCTTCGCTTCCTAGACACCGTCTGGTTTCAGACTGTGCGTTTCCCTCTTGAGCTGCTGAAAGAGGAACATGTCTACAAGGAAGATGCTTACATGGGTGCTGCACTGTTAGCACGAAGCAGTGCCGCCCCTGCAGCGTGGCACATCCCTGACTGGGACAAGAGCAGAGGGCTGGGGACACCTGGGGATGGGAAGCCGCTCTTGATCGCCCCTACTCAATGAGTTTATGCGCTGGACATGCTCTTTGGAGTCTAAAATGTTAACCAGGGAGGCAAAGCAACCAAGCCAGGAGATGTTTGCATGGCTTCGGACTGACCCCATGTGGCAGTGGCTTGTCACAGCGTTAGCGCAGGGCGGCAGGGAGGGATGCCAGGTGGTGGAACACAGCGTCCTGGAGGCTTCTGCTTGCTCTGTGCCTTCCTCACTCTGGAAGGAGCATGCTGCAGCTTCATAGCAAGATTGTCTTCCTTTTAGAGCTGATCAGAAGCGAAGCACAAGTGGTTGTGAGCATTGGGGAAATCAAGGGAGTCCCTGATCCCAGCACTCGTCAGCAGCTGGAGGTTGGCTCTGAGGCTCCGGTGATCACCTACAGCTACTGTGTGACATACAAGTTTGTGGAGGGAGAAGAGATCGAGGATGGTAGCAGCACTGAGGTTTGTGCTTAACTGAGATCTTGAAAGCAACAGGCAGTGTCAGGCCACAGCAAGGGGGACTTCACCTCCAGGCTGCGAAGCAAGACCATTTGTAATGGACCTGGCGTGGGCAGCAGCAGTACTGGGGACGGAACTCACATGTGGCCACATCTGGCAGGACAAGTCCCTGCTGCCCACATTCCCTGTCCCTCTCGGGGAGCCCAGTGCTGCTCTGCACATAGGAGTGCGTTCACACACCCCCTCCCGCTGGCTGCAGCAGACGCCTTCCCTGGCGGTGGTGCCCCTTCTTCCCATGATGAGGGTGGGCTGGGGAATGGGATTTTGGAGGCAGCTCTGCCCCTTGGTCCTGATGCAAACACAACCAGACATGCCTTGCCAAGAGATCCCTCTCTGTTCCAGGTAACAAAAATCCATCAGCGTCCCATAGTGGCCACCTTGGATGTGGACAGCTCGGCTCAGGACACAAGGGAAACAAAGGGCCAGCAGGAGCCTGCAGCCATGGAGGAGCCCAAGGCCCACTCTGGTAATGAGGGTTATAAATCCCCTGCCCCACGGCTCAGGGCAGGCTTATGGCTCTTCCTGGCATGCAGTAGCATCAGGACATCCCTCGCAGGGTTGGCTGCAGCTGGGCTGTTACTGAGACTAATGGATAATGAATTGGCACTGCTCATGTCCCAGGGGTCCTTCCTGTCCTCAGGAAGGAGAGGTCTCTCCTCAGAGCTTTTTTGTGTCCCTGCACAGTGAAGGTGTTTGTCACCCCTGGAAAGCCCTGGGCAGACACCATCGACTGCAGCTACAGGAAGGAGCACACTGCCAAGGACTTAGTGGGCCTGAAGTCCTACCTGGCACATGGAACGACTGTCTCAGTCATGGAGGAGAAGGTGAGTGTGTGGCAGAGCCGGATGAAAGGGGAAAGAGCTGCTGGGAGGCCCTGCAGCGGCATAGTGTTCCCGCTGGGAGGCAGCCTGGGACGCCAGTGATGGCGGACCAGGGTCCTTGGGCGTCCCAGCAGCTGCAGCACCAGCTCCTCTCCCCGGGCAGGTGCTCTCATGGCCTGTTGATGCTGATCCAGAAGAAAATACAGTCACGAAGGGGAAGGCAAGACAGGGTCTGCAAAAGGACGGTGCCAAAGTAGGATGCTGGGAGAGAATGATGTCCAAACACTGAGCTGCAAAAAAAATAATGGGAGAATGAGGGCCTTTCTCCTGGGCCAGTTTGGTGTGTCAGAGAATCTCCCCTCCATGCCAGACCTCTTGCCAAAGTCCCCCCTTGCTATGGGAGGAAGGCAGCAGTGGGTTTACACACATCTCAGTATGGATGCAGTGGTGGGCAAGGGGCTGGGTCGGGGTTGCTTGCTGTCTGATAAAGGGACCCCAACCCTCTGCTGAAGCTTGTCCCCATGCTGGTGCCCTGCAGGTTCCTGTGCCCAGGGACAAGCAGAAAAAGAAGGAGAAGCCATGTGAACTCCGCAGCAACCCTCCCATTCGGAGGACCCTGGGCACCCAGAGGGTGACCCTGGAGACCCTTCTGGCCACCGAGGACCTGGTGGCAACTGTGTGTGACTTTGGGATCCTGATCACTGAGCAGCCGCTGCAGCCACCAAGTCTGGAGGAGAAGGTAACGAGCATGTCCCAGGGCAGGGTGGTGAGGCAGAGCTGCCAGGGACGGGCAGCGCTGCAGGCTGGGGTTCAGCATGTCCTGCCCTGCAGCTGGCCCAGGCATCCATCCTGTCCATCCCTCAGTTCTCCTCTCCATAAAATGGGGCTGAAATAATCCTGCCCACACACCATCCATCACTGCTGGTATCGTTATTTAATGTTGATATTAGCGATGAGTACTGCTACTTTTTATAGGCCAAGATTAAGAAAATAGATGAGTTTATTTTTCCATCTGAGACTGTGAAAAGCAACCACTCATGCTTCCTCTGATGCTCTCTCTCCCTTGGCATGGCAACATGCACCGGCTGTACTGACACTTTCTATTTCCTGGATTCTCTTCTCTGAGCAGCCCTGTCACTGTGCTCCTGCTTCACCTCACCCTTTTCCTTTGCCCTTTAAATCCTGGTGACAGAACCCAGATGGTGATGGCTGTCACAGGACTACAATCCGGGCAGTGAATTAAAATGGTCTAACTATGGAAACATCTCTCTCCACAGGAGAGGAAAAAAGGCAAAGGCAAGAGCAAAAAACCAAAAGCAGAGAGTCAGTCCAGCTGGAAAACCACAACATCTACCAAAGGTGACAGAGACTGGAGCTGGCTGGGCAGAGGGTGGTATGTGCAAGAGCAAACAGCAGCGGTGCCCGGCCCAAAGGCAGCCACAGGTCCCTGCCCCGCTGCCAGCTCTGCTGAGCAGGGCGCTTACTCATATCCTGAGCTTCAGGCTGTGAATACATCCATTGACTGCGGGGGCTGTAAGGTTAGACACACGCCCGGACACCTTGTTGAATTGGTGTCTGAACAAGCACCAAGGGTGGGCTGCCGGCTGTCCTGGGAGCGACACACACCTACCAGCTCTGCGTGCCAGGGGAGAAGGGCAAAGCAGAGTTTTGGGTGAAAGATGTGCTGCCCGCTGTGTCGGCTGCCAAATGTGGCCAGTGGTGTGGGCTGGCACGGACAGCTGGGGGGAGTGCTGTCTGGGATGCATAATAAGGTCCTCATCCATTTCCAACTCACATCTCAAAGCACTTTGCAGAGGGGATTATTGTTCTTTCTGGTTTAGAGATGAGATGCACAGAGAGCGCCAGGTGCCCCAGCCAGCTCATGGTGGGGCTGGGAACAGACCTGGGTCTGCTGTCACTTATGAAGGGACCACCCTGACCCCTGATGGGTGTCCCCTGCCTCCCCAGTGCAGAGGTCACAGTCTGCTCAGACAGCAGCGTTGCTTAATCCGCCAGAGACAAACCTCACCCTGCCTCTTGCAGGTTATTTTTCCAGCAATCTTGTTTTGACTACAAAAATAGCAGTGCCAGCACATCAGAGGGGTAATGCAAGAGCAGGAGGAAGGTGGGGGTGGGGGGGAAGGGGTGGCAGGGCGATGCTGAAAAGCTGCTCATGGGTTGAGGAGAGCATGGAGTGGGCCAGGCCTCCCCAGCACCACTCGGAGCTACCAAAGGAGCCTCATGTCCCCGCTCCGCCGTCAGGTTTAGTAGCTAATTTAAGAGAGGAATTAACCCCCTTCCCCAAGAGCTCTGGGATGCTTTTCAGTACCCTGCCACCCACGGTGAGGTCCCCATCTTTGGGGAGGATCTCGGAGCCCTGCAGTCCTAGGCTGTTTCTGCACTTGAGGAAGCCTGATGGCCTTCCCAGCTACCTAAAAAGAAGAAAAAACTCCTTGAATTTTTGTTCCCCACAAGAAGATGTGCATTTGCAATATAAGCTCAGACTGTTGCTGAAGCAGGGACCTGCTGTCAAACAACTTAAGTTTAGCAGTGGTGTTTTTTACTTCCTTTCCACCCCAGGGCCTGTGGTCAGTGTGCATGTAGGAGGTCTTCCCTTCAGCTTGAGCAAGAATGAACCCTTTCTGCAGGGGGTTCTGTGGCTGGAGGTGGTTCTGCATGCACAGAAAGCTGCTGCTGATGCAGGAAACCCAGAGCGATTAGAGACTTGTGCTTAATTCAGTATCCCCTTATGCCTGTGGATGTGGAGACAGGCCGGCTGCACAGCAAGGCCACCGAGTGCATATTTCAAAAAGATGGTGTCTAAAAATCAGCTGCCCCCACAGCTGGCTACACCCAGTGCTGGCAGTGTCCCATGGCCACGCACTCCACTGTGACTCATGACTCACAATTACACCCCGATTGTGGCTGGGGTGGCAGGTGGGCTGCTCAAGCGCCGCTGCACGCAGTGTCTGCAAGCCCTGGCTGCTCCATGAGTCACCAGATCGCACCGTGGTCGTTTGGCACTTGCTCATCACCTGGGTACCACGTACCACCTTGGAGCTGCGGCAGTGGCCACGCTCCGAGGCATGGAGGCCGGCTCCCAGCCCTCGCTCTGCTGCAGCCGTGCATCCAGTGAGGCTGTGCAGGGACCGGCACTCTCACAGCCGGGAGCTGAGGCTGATTTGCATCCCTCCGTCGGCAAATGCACACAAATAATAAGTCCTCTCAGAGGAACTGGGATCCCTTCCAGATGGCTCAAAGAGGAAAGGCAGCAAGCTTTGTCTCGAGCAAACAATTTGCCCAGACATTGAAGGATGTCTTCGGAAGTAGTCTCACGTAGGTCTCATTTTGCCCCACACTTGATTTTCCAGGATCCTTGAAATGATTTATTTCTGCATCCTTCTTTTTTCCTAGGAATTATAGAGGAGTTTAACAACAAAAAGCAAAGTTCCATCCAGATCGATTGCCTGCTTAAAGATGGGGTTTTGGGCTTCTTACCTGAATTCATATTCAAATAGATTTCCCCTCAAGGCCCAGGAAGTCAGTGCTAACGCAGTGGGCATTCCCCCCCTGCACACGGCTGTTTTAGGGTGATTTACTCTGTCAAGACAGTGACAGATTTTCTTCTTTCCACAGGAAAAAGAAAGAACAAAGACTCTGCTGAACCGGAGGAGGGTCGAGGTCTCCAGCTGGTGCCGCTGACGGTTCAATTCCAGATGCAGCTGCTTCGGTGGCCCTCAGCAGCCGGTACCCAGAGCCAGGAGAGCATGGCCGTGGCAGTGGGGAAGGCTCAGTAATGTGTGCATAGCAAAAGAGCGAGTGGGAAATAAAACCCACGGGGACGCCGCGTGGATCCTGGTTTAGCTGAATCGCCAGAGCTGGGAGATGCCGAGGGGCTCGTGGTTGTCTGGGGCCGCTGCTGAGCTTCTGCAGCACACAGGGGCTGGTGTGTGGTGTGCGGGGTGGGCTGTGCGGTGTGCAGGGGTGCAGCGCCCGGTGCCGGCGTGCAGCGCCTGGCACGCGCTGCCCCGGCTGCGCAGTGCCCGGTGCAAGCCCCCCCGCCCCGACCGGCGGGGCGGGGCGGGGCGGGGCGGGGCGGGCTCCTCGAGCGGCGCGTGGCGGCGGTGCGGAGCGGGGGGCGGTGGCGGCGGCTCCCGGTAAGTCTCGGCGGCGGCTTTGCAGACCGGGAGGGTGCCGGGGGGGTTTGAACCGGGCCATGCCGGGGAGCACCGTGGAGCGCCGGGCTCCGAGCCCGGACTGGAGCGCCTCGGACCGGGCGGGCTCTCCTCGGGCCGCGGCCGGGGCCGGGGCTGGTGCGGCTCCCCGCGGGCTCCCGAGCCCTCCCGGGGGCGAACGGCCGCCGCTCCCGGCACAGTGGTTCTCGTCCTCGCCGGCAGCACCTGGTCTCGGTGGGACCCAAAAAAAAACCAACGGCGAGGGAAAACGCCGAGACCCGTGCCGGTGGTTCCCCGGGCTGGGTAGCGCGCTCGGTCCCTGCGCGACGGCGGGCGTGGGAGTGGTGCGAGCGCAAGTGGAAAGTGTAAGTATGCAGGTCTAAGTCATAAACAGCTTGTCTTCCTCTGACCGTGCAGGGCCTGGGTTCCGCACCGGAGATTGCCATGTATCCCAGGATTAAAAACCTCGCACTTTATGCCTTTTCGATCATGCTGCTGGCGTGGGTTTTTTACATGAAGAAAGAGGCAAAGTTGGCAGCGTCGTCGGCAGACCAGAAAGTGGATGTAGCGCATCGCAAACCACAGTCTTTGGTTCTGGACAATGCTGAACCCAGCAAGTGTTTGCCAAACTTGACCTTTGCGAATTCTTCTCTCACCCTCCCAGAGCTTCACCGTGTTTTCTTAACATACAAGCACTGCCGGAACTTCTTGGTTCTGCTGAAGCCTTCCAGGTGTGGCAAAGACACGTTCCTCTTGCTGGCGATCAAGTCTTCCCCGATCAATATAGACCGGCGAGTGGCAATCAGGAACACGTGGGGGAAGGAGGTCTCCATCGGTGGCAAGCGCATCAGGCTGGTATTCCTGCTAGGGCGCTTGGAGGCCAAAATCCAGGTACAGCCCCTGCACCAGCTGCTGGCTTATGAGAGCCAGGAGTTTGATGATATCTTGCAGTGGGATTTTGTTGACAACTTCTTCAACTTGACCCTCAAGGAGCTGCATTTCCTCCGCTGGTTCATGGAGGACTGCCTGCACACCAGGTTTGTGCTGAAGGGCGATGATGATGTCTTTGTCAATACTTATAACATTGTTGAATTCCTCCAAGAACTGGACCCTGAACAGGATCTCTTTGTTGGGGATGTGATCACCAACGCCCGGCCCATCAGGAACACCAAGGTCAAATACTTTATTCCAGAGTCCATGTACAGAGCCCCCTTCTATCCTCTCTATGCGGGTGGAGGGGGCTATGTGATGTCTAGAGAGACAGTGCGCCGCCTCCAGAGCACCGCAGAGGACATGGAACTCTTCCCAATAGATGATGTCTTTGTGGGAATGTGTCTGGCAAAGATGGCAGTGACCCCAAAGAACCACGCTGGCTTTAAGACTTTTGGGATCCAGAGACCTTTCAATCCTTTTGATCCATGCTTGTACAAAGAGCTGATGATTGTGCACAAACTAAGCCCAACCGAGATGTGGATCATGTGGACGCTGGTGAAGGATGACAGCATTAGGTGTGCGGTGTCAGTAATGCACAGCTACAGAAGGGGTTGGAAAAGAAGCTACTGATGAGCACACTGGGACTGTGACGGGTGACAGATATAGGGTACTTTTAAACTAAAAATCAGGTTGTGGTAGAAACGCGTCCTCTACTAACAGTCTGTACTTGAGCCATAGGGGTTTGTTTTGCAGTAAGTCTTTTTCTGTCCGTGGGTTACTGAAACAGTTGAGTTGCTGTAGGGTGGGGACGGGGCTGGTAGCTCGGTGAGACACGGCACAGGGGACTCGGCTCGGTTCCTCCCAGCCAGACTGGAGCCAGAGGAAGTCACAACTGCCACAGGAACGTGGGTGACGGGCCACCTGCTATGGAGGCTCCGCAACACCAAGGCTGGTGTCTGACTGCCAGCCAAATTCAGTCTCGTGTAGGAAAGCTGATGATGACTAATGGGTGACAGAGCACTTGAAATTACTTGGAAGGGGTGGAAGAGAAAGGCCAGTGTGTGCTGCTGGGTCCACCGCAGTGCAACTCCACTGTTCCAGGCCATCCAGCAATCCCACAGGTCCTACCAGACAGCAGGAGAAAGGGAGTGGAGTGGGGAAAAAATAAAATGCCTCAAAAATATATTGCCTTAACACAGCACGATGATCCAAGGGACTGGGCTCTCACTTGAGCCTGTTGGATTTTACAGAAGTTTATTACAGGTTTACTTGCACTGGAAGCTTTTGCACAAACACTTTCTGTTTGGGTTTGAGCAGAGCAATATGTCTTGAATAATCACAGTGGTAGTTAGAGTGGCTGTAGCTTTTCATGTTGTGTGGGAGGTGTTTGGGTTTGTTTTGTTTTTTTTTTTTTTTTGTCGTTGTTGTTGTAGTGTTGGGTATAAATAAAATAATAGTTTTGAAAAGTGTTTTCACAGGAGTATTCTTGGGTCTCCTGAAAGCTAAGAGCACTAAAAGCCAGAGAAGGCTGAGCTCTGGTGCTGGACATTTGCATTAAGCAGTCATTGATATTAAAGAGGATAAGGTTATGTGGAAATGGATACTTGCCACTTCTTTGCTGTGAGCCGCTGCCATTCTCTGCCCCTGTCCAGGCAAGATGTATTGATACAGAAGCAATTAATCTATGAGTGTGCTGGAGTTGCTAATTTGAGGAAAGATCAAATATGAAACTAAGATTTGGTGATACTTTTGTGAAGCTCATCAGCTTCAGGGCGTCTTACTGCTAGATCAGAAGCTGCTGTGCTGTGTGCGAACAGGAAGCAGCCTGGAAGCTTTAGAAAAAGGTAGTGGGTAGAGAGGAAGTGTGTGATTACAGAAATCAGCAATTTATGTTGTGCTGTTGTCATTGCTGTCTCTAGTGCCAGCTGCCCAGCGTTCACCATCCACCAGATGTGAACTGGAGCTTTCAGAGGTGCCCGGGAAGTGCTTCCAGGAGGTCCTTACTTGTACTACAGATAGAGAGACAGAGGACATCCCGAGACCAGAGGTGTGACAAGCTCTTGGGGCAGGCTGGCTGCCCTGCCTTCCAGTGGGCTGGTGCAGTGCTGTACGACCTCAGGCTGACGGACTCCTGGCAGTACTTGCTGCCTTGGCTTTCTAAAGCACCCGGTGTAGTTCTAGCTTAGCACTATGGCGTGACCTAGACTCTTACAGAGGGAGTTGCCACTCTCACGCGAGCTGTTTCTGTGGCAGATGTGAGTAGGTGTTTGTCTGAAAAAAGGGCTCTTGCAAGGGGTGAGCCTGTGTGTGTGTCCATCCTCAGTGTGGTCTGGCACAAGCTGCTGCTGCATCATCTCACTGCAGCCCTAACAGGGATTAATTAGCTGTATTAGCTATACCTGAGAAATGGTCTGCATATAGTTTCAGATATGTTGGCTTTGTAAACAAGGCTGAGTATCAGCAGCAAAACCTAGTTTCTGGGCACTGTTCTCTGGGCACCACTGGTTGTTCCAGAGAAGAGACTGGACAGAGCGGGTACCATGGTACCCCGTGAACTGCTGTGGCAGCATTTTTCTGATCCACTAGATGATTCCAAATGCAAACTCAGTAACATAATGTAGAGCGTGATGTCATGTCTGTTGTGGGCTTAGGTGTATGGGCTAACCCCTGACAGGCAACTGTCACTTCCTAATCAAGGTGTCAGGCTCTTTTCCACCCTATTTTGGAGACGATATGCCACTCGTGCTCCTCGCTCCCATTCTGACTCAACTGAAGTGACTACTTTGTTCCTGTCACGTCTGAAGTTTAGATGTGTGCGGGTACTGCCAGCGTCTTGGGAAGTAAGAGCAGGGTGTACAGTGAAACAACAAGTGGGGCAGCAAGGGGTCTGGAGCAGGCCCTGAAAGGGGAAGACTGAGTTGCTTTGCAGACTCCTGTAGCAGTGTTCATCTGTCATAAGCCACATCTCTGCCATGCAAGCATCAGAGTAGGGTTATTGTGGCATCCTGAAAGGAACACAACCTGTATGTGCATTTGGGTCAGTGGCTTGGCAGACGTCCTTACACTGGAGCATGTAACAAATTAGAGCAGTTGTGGTTAGAGGCTGACCTGAAGTTGCATTTGGCTCTTGAGGGGCGTGGTTGTGCCACTGCTGCAAATAATTCTCTCATGATAGTGGGTTTTTTTGCTCATGCTCCAGCCCAAAGCTGTGGTTAGCACCTCCTGACTACAGGCACAGCAGACCCTGGCATCCTCCTGTGAGCTCGAATTCTAGACTGTGCCATTCTCCTTGGATACAGCAGCACCCAGTGAGGATCAGGAGCAAGGAGAGGTGGTTTGTTAATTCCTTTACTATTTAATCTATAAATGTACAGTGCTGTGCAGCTGAGATGGCATTTGTTCAAAAGGCAGGCAAAATGAGACACAGGCAGAAAGGCTTATGGTACAGCTGAAAAAATTCCTAGTCAAGCACAACTCAATTTAGTAACAGCAACCTCGACACAGATGTAGTGCATCAGATGCTAATTTGTGGTGAAAAACCTATGATTAATGTGTGTTTTACAAAACCTGATGAATAGGGATTAACTGACTCAAATCAGCAGTGATAAAGTTCTAGCGGATGCTATTCTACAAAGCAGTCTCAGCTTAAGTTTACATTGTCTATACAGTTAATATTGCAAATTTCACATTAAGCTGTCAAGTTAGAAAGTAAACACAGTGAAAGACACCTGTGGTTTTGAAGCCTGCAGTGAAACATTAGGCTTGCAAAAAGAGAGACTTAAGATTACTTTCCTGAAACTTGTGCTGGAAAGCATTTGAATATGTAAAACTTGCTTTTGCTCACTGCTGTGTAAATAAGTATGCAGCAGTTGCCACAATGACTTTGTTTATAACCACAGTATCTTGAAAATCAAATCTCCCTTTGCTTCCTGGGGAAGGCAGATGCCTTACAAGCTCTGACTCTTGGGTCAAAGAGGCTGCTGTACTGAACTGCAAAACTTCACTAAGAGCAGCCTGGGTAACTCCATAGAAGTTTTCAGCTCTACAGCAAATGTTTCCCCTGATTGCAATTAAGAGTAATTTGATGCAGCTGTCAGACTCAGCTCTATTACAAACTTTTAAGTTCAAATAGAAAACAGTGCTTAATCTCTTATCCAAATGGGCACACCCACAACAGATGCTTTTGCACAGTTTAATAAAGGTATCTCTTAGCAGACATCATTTACTTCACAGGTTAAAAATAATGACTTTACACTTCTTTGGCTGATAACCTAGTTAGTCTCCAAGTTAGAGAGCTCTCACAAACATATCAAAGAAGCAGTAGGACCCTCCCAGCAGAGAGACAATTAACAACAAGCTATCCTTGATAGCAATTTTCACATTTGCATAGTTAAACATTTAAATAATTGAATCCATTAAGTATTACAAACAAGATAAGTTACAAACAAGATCAAGGCCTTTCAGATACTTGGAATTGACTTGATTTGTAAAGCCATCCTGTTTGGGTTAAAAAATGGAATCATAGGCTTATTGCAGCAGTTTCCCACTATCCCACACTTAAAAGTTTGGGACCTTTCAATTTGTGATTGATTCTCACATATTCTATGGTGACACCGAAGTTCTTTTCAGTCCTCCCGAAGGTAAGGGTCCTCACCTGCCTCTGTACTTCCTAAAATACCCTGTGGCAATGAAGATTCCTCTCCTTGAGCTTTTATGAGCTCTTCTGTTTGAGCTTCAGCTAATTTGGTCTCTGCTTTCTGGGACAGCTGTCGCACTTCTTGCACCTGTGATTTCACTAGCTGAATGTGGCTGCGGGCTGTCACTGAGGCTTGGTCTGCACCTGAAAAGTAATAATTTAAATATGTTGGGTTAGAGGAGCACTCAGCAAACCTTCAATTAAGGAAACGATTGTCTATAATTATCATCTGCTTTGCTAAGTGTTTCGATGGCTCTTGGGCTATGTTAATGCTAAATACATTTACTGCTCATTTACCTTAAACAACAATATGCCTACTTTGAAATTTTTTTGCCCCCTTGAATTCCTCCCACCCAAGTGTGTTATGGCCAGTGTCTGATCGGAGTGATCAGCTTGTGCTAGTGGGTTTGAGAACTAAGGTCAGCCCAGTCATCATGTGCCAGGAACTCTCAGTCCTTGTCTTGTCCTGTCCTGGCAGCTACCAGCAGTGGGAATGTCTGTGGCACTGCTGAACTCAGAATCCCTTCTCCTCCCATACTCCTCCCGTGCTCCTACACATTCTGTGTCTTTTTCAGGCACTTAAGAGTTAGGGTGTCCCTGTATATTCATTGCTTTCCTCCCCTTCTCCACTCCAATAACTTTGCTGATTTACCATAAATCAGCCCAGAACTCAATCTCAGAGCTATCAAGTCTCTATGCTTCTTGTGAAAGAGTATATACAGGGAGAAAAGACCAAAATTAGTATACTTCCTGAGTGAAAGGCAAATATTCTCACTCTTTAATACAAGTTAATCCAGCTAGAAAGACCTGCTGGACCCCATAGGTAGCCTTATTTCTGTGGCTCCCAGAACCATGTTTGAACACTTTTAAAAGTGAACGCATTTAAAAATGACTAAACACTTCCTTCAAACATTTTTTTGCATGGTTGGTCTTGATCTAAACCACATTTGAAGTTTCCAGGCCTAGTTCTCAGAACAATTCTACTAGACCTGTAGCCAATAAAAGAATGTAAGTTCTCAGCATCTCTAAAAACCAGGCACTAGTTGTAAATTGGTATGTTAACTGAATGTATATTCTGTGTTTCTCCCAACTCCATTCTCATTCAATAAATACTACCTAAATGCTAGGGAAAAGAAACTCTACGTATTTCTGCTTGTGCCTACCTGATTGATACGCAGCTTCTGCTGCCATCTCTGAAAGACGTAATGCTGTCATCCAGCTGGATTCCAGCCTTAGGTACTCCTGCTGTTTTGTTGTCATCTAGGAGTAAAACAAAGTATTACTTAACTAGATGTACTGGTATCTGAATGCTTTTCCAAACAGTGCCTTTGTGAAAAGGTGAGCAAGCGAGACAAGAACTTTCTGAGCAGAGTTTTAAGAGGCAGATTGCTGACTGAAGGGAGACGATTGCTTACATCAACTCTGGCTCCTATTACCACCTGCCAGACTGCATCCACCTCTTCTGAATTCATTTTCCCAAGAAGATTTGCATATTGCTTGTAGAGAGACACCAGCGTATAAACTGCCTGGAAAGGAATCATTTCACACAATTACATGACAATCTGTACATCTCTGATGTTGTCGCAGTGTTAACTGGTGTTAATCAGGAAAATTGCTGAATGGCTCCAAAGGTGCTTTGTTCTCAAGTTCACTGCAATTTTGGAGGCAGTGACAGCATTTGCTGTCTGCCCACAGCAGTGCTGTGGATAGCATCTCTTTATATACTTGCCATACTAATAAGGAAGTAAACTGGAATGCCAATACTTTACTCAAATTGGCACTCTCTTATAAAATTAAAACTGTATCTTGTTGTTTCAGACTTAAATATGGCTCACACCATTCTTCTCATGAAACTCAAGTTCATGACCCTAGAAATGGGCACAGAAGGTAAATAAAATACCTAAGAACACAGGGTGGCATATCCTACTTACTTAGGAGGCAGGTATCCAATAACTGCTCCAAGTTGCTTTGTCCCCAGTTCTGGGACATGGGTCATTTTGGTTTAAGTTCAAGCTCAAAGCAACAGTCTAACAAAGCTAAAAATAACTTCCATGTTCAATGTAGTAGAACAGTGAGCCCTGCTGCACTGTTTCCTAGGGACCTGACACTTTCAAACCCCCAAACCTCTTTTACTAAAACTCATAAAAAAACAAAGTCCATTTTAAATATGGTTTAACAGGTGTAGTTAGTGCCAAATAATTTAGTATTTCCAGTATTGACTTGCTAGCAAAGCGTGTAATCTCTCAATTTACCTTAGTATATTCTGTCATTGCTTCAATCAATGCATATGTTGTTTGGGAGAGGAGTGTAGAAGTACTGTCTGTTACCAAGGAAACTGCTCTTTTAATCAAGGCATCGTTACTGAGAGAAATGGAGTTCTGTTTCTGAAAGACAGGACATTTGCGTGATGTTTACACTTTCATATGGATGTTATTAGTAACAAATAACGGTAAGGAAAAGCACCACTGTTAGTTACCAGGTTGGACAGCCTAATCCTCACTGCTGTTTTGCCACTGTAAAACAAGGCAACTGTTTCTGCAAGGCGTTATCAAAGGCAGACACTGTCCTTCTCATTTCTCTTCCTTAACAACTATGTAGCTTAAACACCTGTGATCCCCAAGAAGGAGTACAATTCTGAGGGCAAGTTCTAGTTTGTAAAATGTTAAGCAAGTATTTTTGAATAGTAAACTGTTTCTAACAAGTGGGTGCTGTATGTATCTCACTCCTGATACATTACCTCCACAACTGGAACTGCACACAAGGCCACTCCCAGCCCCACGCCCACCATTTGGTGCCATCGTCCGTTCACCCCTGGGAGGCAGTGTCTCCTAATATTGGCCAGAACAGGGAAGTTTTGTCTGGAAATGCAAGAAACAAAGTTAAGTGCAAGAACTAATCAGTGTGTGGTGGGAAATGGGTATCAGAGGAAAAGAACACCTAGAAGCTGTTCTATGTGACCTAGTCTCTACCAAGCTTCTGTAAGGCAGCTGCGTAATAGAGAATGAGTAAGTTTGGTTTAAATTCTGTTATATATTACTTAAGTGCAAGAAAAAAAAGACAGGCACAGTAACTAGTGCATTATTAATCCTTTGAGAGAGGAAATGTATCTCATCTGGTACCAACACACTGCTAATATTCAATAATATTGAAGAACAAATTAAAAAGCAAGCTGAAAAGTGGTATATGGTACATGCAGCTGAGCAATATGACTGCTAATAGTTTGCTGCGATCCAGTGACACTTCGGGCCTTCTGTAGTCAGTTTTATTTACATCCAGTGTTGTGTAAGTGTCCCTGGGATCACCAAAATACTCGAACAGAAAAACAGAAGCACCAGTCACGACAATTTTTTTGTTGTACAGCAATTTTCTGAAAATAACTGGCCAGTTTCCCTTCTTTTATGCTGTGTACTCTTAAACTACAGACCACCAGCGGCAAGCGCTGGACGGGTACCACAGCTCCCACTGCGTGTGCTATTCCAGCTGTGCCGTGGCATCCAGAAGCGGATGAGGTGCGTTATGGCCCTTTCTGTGACCCAGGCCGCCGCTCCAGCCGCAGCTGTCTTGATAATATCGGGCAAACAAAGCGGCTGGGGACCGACCCGAGGGGCTGAGTTCAGCCCCGTCGGCCGCGCCCGGCCCGCTCCAGCCCCGGTGAACGGCGAGCGCGGCTCCACTGAAGCGGCTCCACAGAAACGCCCCCGCCGCCGCCCCCGCCGCGCCCTCGGGACCCGGAGCGGCGGGGCCGGCCGTGGTACCTGAGGAGAGAGCAGCAGCTCCGGAGCCACCGGCTGCCAGCAGCCATCTTCCGACTGGACGGGACGCAGGAAGTGACGTCAGCGCGTCGCAGGCGCGTCGCAGCGTGTGTGGGGGGAGGAGGTGTCGCGGAGCGGGCGGGGTTGGGATCCCGGCTTGGCGCATGCGGAGAGGGCGCGCACGTGGGGCGGGCGGCCGTTGGGTCGAAGGCGGGAGCGGCGCGCGCGGGGCTGTGAGGGCGGTGGGAGCCTGAAGTGGGCGGGCGTCCACTCCGGCTGCGGGGTCCGCAGCTCCCGCCGCCCCGGGCTGTCCCAGCGGCTGCTCTGCCCTTCAGGTAAGAGCACTCATCCCTGGACACGCCATCACCGACCTGTTGAAGCAGAAATGGCATTAGGAGATCTCAGCTCAGGCTGCGCTTGGCCACTTCCTCTGTGTTACTCTGCTCAGAGACACCTGGCAGGCCAGCCCCGCTCAGCAGAGAACAGCCTTCAGCTGTGTGTCAGGTCATCAGCAGAACTGTTAGCTGGGATCGCACAGACTGACTGCTACAGGTTCTGCTCCCCACCTTCCCGGTTTAATTCATCTTTGTTTTTCAAGAGTATATGATGCTGCTTAGCTTTTGGCTAGTTCCACACTAGTGACAGTCCCTAGCTTCTCCAGCAAAGGTTTTCTGTATAGTTTCACATGAAAGGCCTTGATCAATTAAATCTATTCTTTTTATTTACAGCAGCAATTCCTGTCCTGTGAGGCTCAGTTTACTCAGCACAGTTTACTTTCAGTGAGGCAGCGCTGTATTGCAGGCACATCTTTCAGCTAACTCCATGTTTTAAGCATTTGTTGAAAAGCATTGCACACTTGAGAGCGCCAAATAATAGGCCTGTAGATAATGTGGTGTTGATGCCCCCACCCCATGAAGTGTACCTCATAAAACCATAGGAAGAGGGAAACCTTGTGCTGATTTGAAATGTCTTTTCCCAAGACTTAAAAAAAAAAACATTACAAGTAATTTCTGTATCTCTGCCTTCACACCTTTAATGAGGCAGAGTTAGACAAGGCAGGACTTGTTTACTTGAGATGCTGGTCATGTTTGAATTGTGTTGCATCCCTCCCGTCCCTCCGCTGTGCTCGGCAGACTGCTGTGCTCTCGAGATGGCACATGGGGTGGGAATCTCAGGAGAACTGCTGGGAGGCTTTTAAATACTTTGGGGAACAGGGGCAAATGTCTAGAAGACACAAAGAATCTGCAAGATTGCCACAAAGATGGGTAAAGTGCATGTGTGTAGATACTTTTTTTTTAATACTTATTCTTTTTACATATGAAAATAAGATTGTGATTAGGCAGTAACGAAACAAAACGCTTGCAGAATTGGCGCAGGAGGAAGGGACCGCAATCCTGTGTGCTGAGCAGACGTACAGGACGAGCTGCACGGTGGAGCCTGTTGCCTCTGGCCAGCCCGTGGCTGCAGGAGCAGAAGAGGAGCTCTCATTTAAGCACCAAGAAGTACGTCGTCCAGCCGGCGAGCAGCAGCGCCCCGACCAGCACGGTGTAACTGAACAGCACGAAGGCCAGCAGCTCCTTCAGCACCTTGAGGAAATGGACGGCGAAGGAGTCCGGCATGGCTCTCCCCGGCGCAGCGGCAGGTAGGGTCTTTGGGACTGCTGCCGTCCTCCTCCCCGGTCTGTAAGCAAAGGGACAGAGTGAGTCTTTCCGAGCAAGGAGGCTGCAGAGCCGATGGGGTGGCTCTGCCGTTGCGAGAAATGGCTGGGTTCAGGAGGGTTAAAGGCCACCCGTCCTTCTAAGAAGGTTAGTGTCAGGTTGGACTTGTGTGTGCTTGTTCAGGGTCCTGTACAAGGTTGCCGAGCTGCCCAGTGTTGAAAAAGAGTTTGGGATCTGATCAAAGTCTCCACATTAGGACTGGTAACTAAGCAAATTAAAATATAGACACACAGGCAGCGGACGCTGCCATGTTGGTAAGGGCCAGAGGCCGTTACAGAGTCCAGCTACCTCCTGGTATCTTTCCCCCTGTGTCAGTGGCTGTGCATCCAGGAAGCTTCACGTTCAGAGCGGTCGCTGATGGTGCATTACCAACAGTGTGTTCTGATCAAAGTGGTCAATTCCTCCAAGGAAGCCACCATTAATATTTAATTATAATTGCATCTAATGGAGATACTGGCACAAACTGAGCCTTTTGTTTAAGAATGACAAAAACTGGGGCTTAAATACAAGTTTGCACAGGCAAATATTTATATCTCATGTTAAAAATAACCTTTAAATGGGAGACACGGGATAAGATGCTTTAGAATTCATCATCTATCTGTATTTTAAAGTCATACTTACACATCACTTTAGAAATGATTGCTCACTTGTTAGTTTAATATAAAAACTGAACTCTTTCACAAAAGTTGTTGGCTCCTTAGATTTAAAGCTAAAATCTAAAAAATTCTCTCCAATTTACATGTTCTTGTTACTTTTGATCATAACTGTGCCTGATCAAAAATATCCACACTCTTGGTCAAGCACATAAAGGGAATATAAAACCAGACTTAAGATAAAGCTAACCTAAAAGGATTATTTATCTTCTAAACAGTCTAAAGCCAGCCAAAGTAAACTGAATTCCCATCCTGCCACTTAGAATATTTTTTTAAAGTGCTCTTGTGATAAAGATTTTTGGTCTTATTAAAGAGTTCAGTCATTTAATACTAAGCTCAGGCACAAATATACGTTATAGGAGCTATTGCATTTTAAAACCAGCCACAGTTTCCCAGTTGTTCAAAGCGTTGAAGTTTTCTATCTATCTATAGGCTTTACATGATTTCTGATTATCTAAAAAGATGTTGATAAAGAAATAAACTGCTTACCCACGTAGATGATGGGCTCTACTTCGTAAAGTAGATCTCCCTAGTTTTGTTCTGCAGCTGTCCCTTGAATTTCTGGCTTCTAAATGGTTTGTGCTGTAGTTTGATCCCCTTCTGATCTGCTCGTCCGGGAGCCAGGAGTAATGAGGTTGTGTTTGCAGCCTACACAAGGACTAATGCACTAGGTGTGGTCAGGACCAGTTATTATATGACATAGCGCCTTTGCGCTCTGTGCAGCATGGCAGTACAGAGCATGCCAAATAGCTCCTCTTCCCCAGCATGCTTTTGTCAACAGTATTTTGTGAGTTTAAGCACCATGGCTTAGTGTTACCATGTCAAAACCTGCATTTATTTAAATGTGAGGGGTTTTTGCTCTAACAAAGCATAGTGCTATCTTACAGTTTTGATTCTGCAGTTAGCTGGAAGGCTGTTGTGCCTCTTGCTCCATTCTCTGAGCCCCCTGTGCTTCTGTGGGCCACTCGGGGAGGAGGATGCTCACATATGGCTGGGGATCGTCCCAGAGCAGCAGCACATTACAGGGTGGAACTGTGTGGGCTGAGTTGGCCTTTTTTTATCAAAAGAGAGCGAGTGCTGAAGACAGCCTAATACTTGCTGCACTGTCACTAGTTCACTGCTCACTAGCTTCAGCCTTGCACACCTAAGAAGTCATCCCTACCTTTTAGAGAGCGAGCGCTACAACTCTTTTGCAGCACGGGGGGAGGAGGGAGGTAAGCTATATGTTTATTTTTAGCAAAACTGCTTTCCGATAATGTTACATGAAAAGTGAAAGTCTTTTGGGGTGGAGGTTGGGTAATGTTTTCTTTTTTTGCTTGTAAACCAGACAAATGCAGACAGCAGAGAGAAGGAAGAGTATGTACTGCAAATCAAATCTCTTACCTACAAAGATATTATGATGTAGAAAATGGCCCCTTAATTTAATTAGGCTCTCTTGTTATCAAATTATTACCCGCATGGTCAGCAAGGCCTTAGACAGAAGCAGAACATAATCAAGCTGCTCAGGAAGCCTGTTAAGTAGTAATTGCTCCTCCAGAGAATCGATCAACGTCAAGATGGCTTTTATTTTTTGCTGTTGTTGAATAGTTCCAGGAAGAGACTTTGTCTAGTTTGAGTGTCCACACAGCACTAGCTTGGTGGTGGTGCAGGCTACAGTCTGCAGAAAAATATGCAGCAGTGTTGTTGATTAAAATTTGAGTTTACCAAGTGTCCGGCATAAACTGTTTTCCAAGTAGGTTTTGCCTCTAGTGTTACTAACAAACACATCTGCTGGGCCAAGTGAAAGGTAAGCAAGCTGTTGAATTTGTGCTTTGTGTGTTTTCCTTTATGCACTTGTGGTGTAGCTTTTACATGTCATGAGCTCAGGTCACAAACTAGCCCAATCAGTGCTATTAATTTCCTTGCAATTAGTTCAATTTTTAAGATTTAAAAAAAAAAAAAAACACAACTGGAAATTGTGATAGTACAAAGACCCTCAAGGCCAAGCCAAGGACACTCTGTAAGGATTGCACTGAATCACATTGTTTCTTGTTTTTTTCTGCACAGTAATGTCTAGTTTTTGATCCAAAGCTACTTCGATTTTCTTTTTAAATACTGTGAAATTACCTACTTTTTACAGTGGAACTGTGGAACTAATGCAGAGCAAGGCAATCCACATTTGCTCCTTGAATTGTCAAAGTTGCAGCATGTTTTGTTTCTGTAAGACAAGTCTGCAAGTTGCCTACCCACCTGAAGTAAAAAGTTTCAAATGATTAAAAATATGTTTTTCTTTAAAAGTCAAGAAATCCCATAGATATTTCTGATGCAGTATGTTAAGTGGTAGAACAGAATGTAATTAATGCAGAAGCTTAAAGAAAAAACATCCAGATGTTAGAAAAGTAGTTTCAACTTAAGTAACTCAGTTATCCTAGGGCAGGGGGAGAAGGATACAGCTACCACAGTGCAGGGTTTTATTTTATTTATTTTTGTATTCCAGAGAGAGAGAGTGAGCAAACACTTTCAAAAAAAGATCAAATACATTTTTGTTTTACTCTAATAAGCCAGCTGGAGTTAAATGGACAGAGGGGCTCTGTGAAGGAGCTGATTTGGCAGAACTCCTTCTTACAAAACAAAACAATAGATTGAAACCCACAGTCATAACTGTAACAATTTGGAAAAATTAAGGCCTTTTTGGGGGGGGAACATATTATGCATTACGCAGGATAACTAAGAGCAGAAATGTTTGCTAAGAGAGTGATTTAAGGTGTGGGGTGGCTTTTGTTTTAGTCATTTTTAAGAGTGAAGTGCCGGGTGAAACAGAATCCCCAGTGGTTGCTGTTGAAGCATTTGAGTAGTGACAGTGACCAGGGAAAGGGCTGAGGCGCAGCAGCACAGGCTTTGGCAGTGGGCAGCTGCATGGGTGTAAGCAAAGACCCCTGGTCTGCCTTCCCAGCCTCTAGCAATTAGCAAGGCTGAGTCTTCCAGAGCCAGAAGATGCCTCTTGTACATGCTGGCTCAATACCACCAAGGGCCCAGCCACCAAGACCATGGAAAATTCCATCTTAAAATGTTGAGCTCTACAACAGCTCATGGCAGCAAGTACCACAATTTATAAACTGAACAGAGGGGGTGAAAAAAGTGTCTGTTTTAAACCTGCTGTTTACTGGGTCACTGACGTACCTATTTTTGGCCTGAGTCCCATGCAGGGAATGTTTGTGTGTCTTGAAACATAAGCTCTTGACACTGATGTCATTCATACTCTGGAGTTGCCTTCCAGAGTCAGGTGGGTGTACCCAGCACAAACAAGGCACCTCACACTGATCCCTTCAGAGGGCAACTGAAGTAAAAGGCTCAAGGAGCTCCCTTGTAACTTGGGTGCGGTTGGTTGTATTCATAGTCAGTGCTGTTGACATGCATGTGGATAGTTCAAGGTTTAGCTGTTGCTGCAGGAAACCCAATGAATGCCTTGGCCAAAGTGTGCAGGACAGTGGACTTGAGCATCTCCTACAGGCAACTAACCATAACATATTGTTACAGTACAGCACAGGCTAAGCAGGTCCTGCACGTGCATTATTCTGGATGCCTGAGAGCCATGAAGTTTCTAAACCTATGCAGTAAAAAAGTTACTGTTTCCCCTTTACAGCAGTTCTTTTTCCATTGTACAATCAGCTTCCAAGGATGTGAGAAAACTTAGCTATTGTGGCCTGGCCCTTGCTGCTGCCTGTTGACGGGAATGTGCTGAAGCTGGGGGAACCACAAGTTCCCTGGCTTCATCAGAAAGATGAGCAGGAAACTGAACCCTAGGTACAGCTGAGTACAGATCTCTGACAGAAACAGATCCAGTGCATCGATGGAATAGATCTGGCACCAGAGAGAGAAAGACAGACTGGGAATATTGGTATGAAATCAGGAACAGAAAACATCCTGCCTCCTCAGCACCTTAGGAAGGTAAAAAGAAGTAATCGCATCTCCCACTAAAATTAAACTGAAGGAACAAAAAGAAGCAATTTGCCAAATAGAAGGATCAGGGCAAATCTCTGCTCCCCCAATGCTTGTTTGCCAATTCAGACCATGAGCAGGAATCTCTCTTTCTCCCGTTGTTTGTTTCATTGTTAGTGCCTTTCAGCACTGCTTGTCTACTAGGAACTTCCACAAACAGTAGGAATGCAAGTGCAGAGAGGGGTGAGGGTAACCACATCATGAGCTGGTCTCAGGAAAACTGTCGTGTTTCTCTGACGGTCAAGCATCCATGCCAGAAGACCAGAAGCTGACGTGCCTGCATCACACAGGGCCTCTCACTTTTACTGTCTCTCGCCACAGACTCTAGAAAGGGGCAGGCTCCAGTTTTTCCATCAAGGATTTGATCCAACTTGTTCCATTGATCAGTTTTGTAGTGGCAATGACGTACTCTGTGCCTCCATCTTCCATTTGGGACAGAAATCTCAGTGCAGCAATTTCTGCGTATGTTACACCTCCCAGGAAGAACACCAGAGTGACTCGGTTCTCACCGTGTTGACCTGTGTATTCAGAGAAATTTACAGGTTGTCTTAAGTTTGTTTATTTTTTTACATCTCCTATCCATCAGTCAAACTCAAGATGACCTGAAACTAAAATAAAGATAGCAGCTGAATTAGAGGAGAAACCTATTGGGCGGAATACTAGACTGGGGCCCAGAAATGCAGACTCTACTTACTCCCAGCTCTGGAGTCTCTTTACAGGATGTGCTTCTGCCTGCCCAGGTTTAATACTAGGAGACTGATACTGACCTTCTTTGTAAAGTAATGTTACTTATTAAAATCCCAATGTAAGGTTAGGGTTTATCTTAGTACTCTGATGAGAAGTTAAACGAATGTACAGCTCTCAGTACACATGGTGCTGTGCATTAATAGCAGGCTGAATATGTGACTGGACATTTTAAAGAGGCCAGAAAGCTATCTGTCAAAAATGGGTTAGGTAGATGTAATACTGCAGTGGGACAGGGAGATGAGATAGATGCCTGGACTCTGCCAACCCTGATTTCAGTTTGCCTCATTCCAGCCTAACAGAAATGCACCCCCCTTTAAAAAATGGGAAAACAAATAAAAACTTACGCTTTTTCTGAAGGCCAGTAGGTAACTGCTGCCTCTCCTCAAAATGGGGACCCGGCAGCATCTTTAAAACCTCCTCTATGCTCCGCCACCCTGGCCGAGCCAGTAGCTGTGCCAGGCGTACACTCAGTGGAGCGTAGCCACTGTACACATAGGAGATATCATTGGGGTTCTGCAGGAGAGAGCACAATGTGAGCAGCAGGTGCGTGCTACTTCATGCTGCAAAACACCACCAGAGAAATAATTAAAAAAAAAGAAAAAGATGAAGGTGTTCCTCCTGCACCTCATTCTGTATTGTTAGATGTAATGTTTACTGCTGAGGTGCCTGTTTACCTGTTCATTAACATCATCCATCCATAAGCGCAGGGTTTTCCTGATCGTTGGGTAGTTATTCCTACCACTTGTCTGAGGTTTCAGGAGTCCAGCCTTTTCTAAGTTGTTTAAGGTCAATATATGTTCATAGCCGTAAGTCTGCAATATGAATTCAACTTTAATACCATGTCAATAATCCATGACCAGAGTGTTAAAAAAAAAAAGACAAAACGCAAAGATGTTAGTTTAAAAAAGTTTTTTGGTTAAGATCTCTCTAGAGTGTATCCCATTTACAGTGTTTAAACCATAATAGTAAAAAGTGCAATGATATAAATCTCTCTGTATCTACATGTTGGAAAACACATATAAGCACCTCCTGAGTCACTGCCATCAGCCCAAAGAGAAGCCTCAGCCCTCCACCTGTACACACTGGAAGTCAACACTACCCATGTATAAGATGTGTCTGTCTAGAATGCAAGCGTTGTAGAGCTGAGGCCTTGATGTGGATTTTCTCAGAAATTTATCAATCCAAAAGTTACAGCCCAACCTGGAGAATCTCTCTTTTGTAATGGTCCAGAACCTTCTGCTTCAGTCCACTATTGCATACAGATTGCAAGCATACGAGACGCAAGATCTTGATTAATGGATGTTTTTGAGCTATGCAGTCTTCAATATAATTGTTAACCTATTAAAAAAATTACATAAGCCATTATTTAAAGACCTGTTAAAGTATCTAGAAGACCTGGAAACAAAGATCTAGTTTTGTCTAGTATCTCCAAAACAGCAAAAAAGTGGGTGCAGCTGCTCTCCAGGCAGCTCAAGACCATCTGTAAAACAGTGATCCAGCAGTGGTTCCACCTAGTGTCTTTCTAAAGCATATCAATTCCACAGTCAATAGCTAGACTTTGATGCACTGAAAATATTCTGATTAATGGTCTTCAATCTTTCACTGATCCCTCACAGCACATAATGCCGCTGTACAAGTCAAAGCACCCCAGCTGTATATATCTGCATTACAGGCAATGGTAGGTGATGGGAGCCCGGCAAAGCACACAGTACAGCACCGTCTCCAAGTACATTCAGCGATGCATATCACTTGGAAAAAACTGCACATGTGCAAGGAGACACACGTGAGAGCTCACAACCTTGACACTGGAAGGAGACAGACATCATCTAAACCAGATGTTTCCTCTCTCAAAAAACCCAAATGGAAAAAACCCCAGAGAAATACCTTGGGTTTTTTTCCAAGACAGGAGTCACTAATTGTCTTACCTTGTCTGTGTCTATTCCAGACATGAACTCTTGTTCCACTGTTAAATTATCAAAGAAATCTTCCGATGCTTTGGGAAAAGAATGAAAATCAATACAATAGCAAGTGACAACTTATTTTCTACATTTAACATTTCAGCAGAGATGCACTGGATGGAGCAAAACCAATTTTTGCCAAGCTGAATGATGTCCATCAAGTTGTCTTGCATCTTGCTATATTTAAATTAGTCAGACTATTCAACAAATACTCACTGGTGATGTCTTTGATGAGTTCTGCAATGGAGGTGTGGTTTGCTAGGGAACTTCTTGCTGCCTGCATGTGTGGCAACTGTGAGACAAACTGCTTAATCTCTCCAACGGTTTTTGCGTGATGTCTTTCCTAAAGAATTCCGTTGCTTAGGTTAGGTCTTGTTCAGATTAATAACACCAACTAGATGAGTTTATCATGAAAAAGGTTTTTACTGCACTCACTGCAACAGCAGATACTGTTAGAGATACGCAACCTTTTAGACAAAAGACTTTACATGCTTATACTAAAGTCACAGCATTACCTGTAACAGCACTCTGATCATTAGAAGAGGCAGGACATGATACAACAGGATCACTAGACTGGTTTTCTCCATTATACCAGTGTTGCCAATCACTTTTCTCCACCTTTGTCTGACTTCAGCCATCACTATTTACTCCTCAGTTTCTCTACCAGCAAAACTACCTTTTTCATGCAAAGATGAATTACTTTGCTAGCTGCCAGTAAACATGGAGCTGTAGGCAAATGCAGTCAGAGATGGGGGACATTCCCCCTCAAAGCAGTAGTGAAAGGTGCTGAGGAACTGGGTTGGCAGGGTCTGTGTCCCTTGTGAGTGGAAGCCTGCCATTCACTGTACCTGGCTGTAACAATGTCCCAGGTTTTGAGCAAGGATCTTATGAAGCACAATGCAGACTTGGGCTCTCAGAGCAGTCCAGAGGTCTGTATTTCATTTGGGCTACTTGCCTCTTGCTGTAACTTGGAATAAAAATAATAATAATTTGACTCATATGTGAAGGATTTAAATGGGCAAGTGCAGGCAGGAGAGCGATAATGATGAAGCCTGCAATTTAAGAAGTCCTCTGCTGCCAATATGCTACTGTTTCATTATCACCTATTACCTCTGACAATTTCTTAAATTTCTTTTTTTTTTTTTAACAACCAGTATGAATAATCCATCTTTAGCACCTTCAGCACTAATATTGCAGTAATAGATGTTTACTAGGAGATGAGGCTGAGCACACAGTATTTCAGTTAAGTTACTGCTACCTCCTCTTAAATGTGGCAGAAGTGAAGAGGCAAAGAAAAAAATCAAGGAAATACAATCAAACAGCGTAATAAGTTCTCTCGAGAATTACCATGAAGTCTGAAAGCAGAGATATCAGATCTCAAGTTTTTTATGAATCATCAACAGGATGCTTTCAAACAAAACCACAAACACACCCCACAGCACTCTCCAGCTTTGTCTAAGGTGACACGTGAGCATGAATTTACAGGTCAAATCTCCTGTAAGACAACTGTCTTTTTCACATTCCTATTGTTTTTTATGCCAGCCATAATAGTCTATGAATGTACATTCTAGAGTTTTATTTCTTAAAACTTTTCTCAATGAATACAAAGGGAAAAGGACCTTTCAGTTAACAGGCAACAACAGCAACCAAGTGGAATTGATCAGTATGCTAAAATTAACCTTTGGCCTCTTGGAGAGGGAAGCAGCACCTGACTGTTCTGCAGACTGAAGAAAGCTACTCCTACGATGGAAACTATGGGCTCACGCAGCAGAAATGTGGTTTAGGCTAGCTCTGAGACAAGCTTTTAACAGTGAGGATAGGAAAAGCCCCAGAACAGAGGTGTGGGGAGAAGAGAAGAGAGGATCTGCGTTACTACAGGATTCTTAAGAGGAGATTTGACCAACACCTACTCAGAACAAAGTGGAGCTGATCTCATCCCTGGGAAGGGGAACAGACTGGAGGGGCTTCTGAAGACTACCTATTTTTTCTCTGGCTGGGGGATTACTCCATGGCAACAGCTCGAGCTGCCAGTCACAGCCCTGGCCCTGCTGAATGCAGACTGTGACTTATTTGATGACAAGAATGCCCGAGGGACGCACAGTCGGACGCAGGCCTCACCTCAAAGGCTGCTGAGATGATCTTGGCTTTCTTGCTCAGCACTGACCCCACAGCATTGAAGTTCTTGTCTCGGATTTCAGCATACAGCTCTTCAGCAGAGTTCAGCTGGAGCTTCTTGGGTTCTGTGGGGAGATCTTTTCCACCCTCACCCTGCTTCTTTGGGGCAAACTTCTCAGGAGGCAGTTTCACATAAGCTACCAAACGCAGAGAAATAACCCTAATAAGCACTGGAACTTCACCACCAGAAGTTAAGACAAGCAGGCTGTGGAAACACGTCCCCTGAACTGGAAACAGTTCTGAGCAGCAAAGCTAGTATAAATGCCCAGACAACTCAGTGCATATGTGTTAATTAAGGAGGGTCTCCCTGTACTCACCCAGAGACCTATACAAACATACGCGATCAGAACCCAAGTGCTAGCTACCCCGCTTTCAAAAAAGTTTGGAGGCAGCCTTCCAGCCAGCCTTCAGTACAGCAGCAGGGATTAAAACCCATAAATGCCTCTCTGGAGCGTTCCTTACTACTGCCTGAAGAGCAGGAGAGCGCTCTGAATAGCCTTTCACAAACCGTTCCTGTCCCCTCAGTGTGGCACATGAGCCAGCCAGGCTGGAGGGTGAAGGCATACGCTAACACTTCTACTCACACACTATGTGTTCTGTGTCACTGCGTCTGCACCCAGCCAACATCCAAAATATGCCCATTCAATAACCATGCACTGTACTCAGCTCCCCTTCCTAGGCAAAAAGAGAGCGAGAGCTGATCTCGATGGGCTCTAGCTTGGGACTGAACCATCCCCACACTAAGATCAGGTGAGCTGCTCCCACATCACAGTTATTTAGTGAAGCAGAAACCTACCTGACACACCGCAACCTGCGCCAGCACGCCGGAGACCTCCCCCTTACCCAGCAGTACTCACTGTTCTGAATTCCGTAGATTTCGTCTATCAGCCCTTCATACGTCAACTGTGTAGCTAATGGCGTCAGCAGATCGACATTGCGGTCCAGCAACAAGAGGGTATCAAAGACGGGAAATATCGAGTTCTGGCTTCCAGGGAACTCGCGCTTCATCCTGATCATCATATTAGCTACGTGCTGAAAATACATCATGTTGGTCTCGTTACGGTGCAGGCCACAATAGACGGATTGGACTCCTAGGCCCTACAAACACATGCTCATGCAAGTATGGGGCACAGCCCTGTGTAAAGGAAGAGAATGGCAAGAAGTACAAACTGGGTGACAGATGGGGGCAGGACAAGACCAAAAAAAGAAAAAAAAAAAAGTCCTTCTCTGCTGCTTTCCACAGCTTAGCAAGACGGTGACTGTGGCTGAAACACTGGGTTCATCTCAAGCCAATCCCTTGTTACAAAAGGTACCAAATAAACCATAGATTGATCAGAGAGAAGAAAAAAGGGCAAGTGAGTTATAGGGAGAGATGAAAAAGCTAAGGCATGAACAGTAGGTTACACATTTCCCACTTCATTCAGTGCTTCTGATACCAACAGAACGGCTAAGCGTTAAAACTCTACAGATAAAAGAACTGCTGAAAACATGAAGGCAGTGCACCTTTTAGCAAAAAGCATACAAAATTAGATAAATCATCCTGACAGGAAGACTTATGGAATAGCAAAGATTGTTCTTTTGGCCAGAGATGAAAAAGACCTGATGGCCATGATCCTGAAATTCTAATATGATAAGAAGGGTCTGTGGCTGGATTAAAAAAAACCCACGGGTGCATTTAACCAAACACTCCTTAAGGCAGTTCCAAAGAACAAGACACATTTTTTTCAGCAGCAACATTTGCCTTACCCGGGCACACTCGCCCTTCCCAAAAATCTGCGGGATGGTTCCATAGAGAGCCTGCAGCGTCATCAGCCCCTTTGCTGCATGGTACAGACTTGTCTGGTCGCTCTCCAGGTAACATTCCTAAACAACAAGAAGGGTTCCTGATGGAAGGTGTCGATCCGACACAGCTGCTTCCACAGCAGAATGTGGTCCATGTGAACAGTTCAGAGGTGACACAGGCTGGGGAAAAACTATGGTTGTTGGCAAATGTGGACCTTATCTCTGCTGTTACTACATCAAATCATTTGATCAAACCAGACACTGTAATATTTCTGAACCCCACATGCTACTCCCAGTTTGATGGAAAGGAGGAAGAGCCAGAAAGTGACTGCAAAGAGCCTCTCCTTCTAATGAGGCCAATGCGAGCACACACCACCTCATCCTGGCTGCTGACAAGCAGCTGCAAGCCCTGACGCGTCCTCTGGGCTACATTTAACAAGGCAGAGATGGCCAAAGAAACTCTCAAACCTTTCTGTCCCCAGACGCAGCATTCTGAGAAAACAGGATACACAGCTGGTAGGTGACAGCTGTCAATTCTCAGTGCAGCTTAGCATGCAGTATTAACCACTGTGCGTGGCTCTATGTATTGACACAAACTGTGCTGGCTCTTTGTAATGACTAAGTATTTTAAGCCTCATGAATGAATCTGTGAAAATAACGCCAGCAGTTAAAGCTGGAGGAAATGGGGTGCAGCCTGGTGTACTGATTGTTCCTTCAGCGTTTAGTCAGAAAACACACAGAGAAGTTCGGGCTCAGTTCGGCTCTCGGGATCAAGCCACATGTGCTCTGCAAGGCCCTTCCCTGCTCTGCGGGTGACCGAGAAACCATCCGAGAGCAAGCGAGCCCCTGTACCAAACCCCAACAGCCAACACAAAAACACATGGCGTCTTTCCTTGAAGTCGAGAGGAGCGTTTACCTTGAATGCGCTCTCAGACTCCATGGAGAGCAGGTCTCCGTCGAAGGGTATCAAGTCCAGGCTGTACTGCTCTCGGTGGATGAAGGACCCCAGCACGCCCTGCTCCTTCAGCCATTGCTCGCAGAGCAGGCTGCGGCGCGGCACGAAGAGGATGTGGAAGTCCCTCTGGGGAGAGCGGCCTCTGTCTTCCCTGGAAGAGTAACAGGCAGGAGCACAGCAAACGGTAACTCAGCTGCGCAGGCAACCAGCACAGACTGCGAGCTGGGGGCACTGAATTCAAAGGAAATAGGAATGCCACATATGGTTATTATAACCATCTTCCATTCCCGGCTTTGCACTTCAGAATATTTTTTTATCCAGCTGTAGGCATCCGCTGCCACAGGTCTGAAACCAGGGCACGGTGACTTGGTTTTCCTGTGGTTCTCAAAAGGGTCAACCAAAGCATGACTCGTTCCAGCTAATTAGAAGGAACGTACATCCTGTTAACAAGGAATGCACCCTGGGCATTGCCAGCCAAAGTGAACCCCCACCTCGCTGCCTTCCCAGGGTGTCTCGTACCCCGACCCGAGCCCCCAGAGCGCCCGCGCGGCAGTTCCAGTGTCCGCAGGCCGTTCCCCATTTTGGGGAACCGCACGGCACTTCCAGGCCAAACCTGTCCCCTCCTTTGGCCGGCGCCCAAGAAAAGAACCACGGGGAGACCCCTCGCAGCCACCCCCCCCCCCCCCCCGCCGCCAGCACCGGCTCTACCTGAGCACGTTGTCCGTAATGATGTCCATCAGCTCTAGCTTGGGCCTGACGAAGAAGATGATGTTCTTGACGTCAGCCTGAGGCAGGCGGCCCGGCTTGAGCGTGAACATCTTTTCCACCTCATGCTCCTAGGCGGAGGCAAGGCCGTTAGCCAACTGCGGGGAGCTCCGGTGACGAGGCCCGGCAGGCGAGGGACCCCCGCCGCCCGGCCGCCGCCGCCGCCGCGCTTACCTTCAGGAGCGAGTACTGCGCGATCAGCCCGAAGGGCCCGGTCAGGTACTCGTCCCAGACGATCGCCTGCGGGACGGGACGGAGGCGTCAGGCCCGGGCGCGCGGGCGAGCTGACCTTCCCCTCCCCCGCCCCCCGCTCACCTTGGAGCCCGCGCACTTGTCGAGGAACTCGCGGAGCTCCCGGCGCCCCGCCTCGCGCAACGCCGTCAGGTTGACGCGCCCCGAGCTCAGGTGAGCCGCCATCGCCCTCCCGCCGCCACCGCCCCTGCTCACGTGACGCCGGCGGTCAGCTGGCGCCCGCCACGTGACGGCCGAGGCGGGGCCAGGCGGCCCGGCGGTACGGCGCCCCCTGGTGGCCGCCACGCCAACCGCGCCGGCACCAAAGCCCCGCTCTTTCGCAACAAATTCTCCGTCTTCCACCGGTTTGTTGAGGTCAGCAACGTCCGTCGGCCGCTACAGAACGCATGCTGCGGGAGGGCTCGCGTAAAGCCTCAGTAAAAACAGCCCACAACGCTGCTGTAACCTTTTTCTTTCTGTTTACTGACAGCGCAGCCACAGGGGATGTTTGTCCCCACACAGAGCGCGCCATAGTCCTAACCGAAGGGAAAGGTAGAAAAGAAAACACATCTTTTTTTTTTTCCAAAATATAACTTTAATATATATATGCATATATACACACACACACCACACACACTATATAGAAGCTGAAAGAATGCAAACCAAAAAAAAAGGATGTTCCAGAAACTTAGGTGTGCACAGCAGATGGATTTCTAAAAAACCCCCCCAGCAGCTCCGTTTCTTACCTGCTTCAAGATTTCATGTTTCACACTGTTGTCAAACTGCAACCCAGAGCTCACGTTCACTGAGCGATATCACAATCAAATGAGTAAATGAAAATAAAGATGAAATATTTCTCAACCCAGTCCAGTGTCAAAAAAAAGCTTAAAAATCTAAATGTACAAATTCAGCCTTAAAATGGTTTAGTGCAAATATGAAAATTAACAGCATAATTTTAAGGTATTTAAATAAGCTTTAATATAACTCTAGTGCTTCGTTCCTATATAGCTTTTCCCATCAACAGATGCCACAGCACAGGGGCATTTCTTGTTAAGAGTGGGGACAAACCCAGAACCTGGGAAGAAATAGCATGAAGTCATTTGTTAAATCATTCATTTATATTTCACTTAAGTTTATTAAAGGGAGATAGGGTATTTATTAGTGGAGGAGCAAAATATTTATCAATTTACTGATTCTGGAGTGGATGGGCAAGGGGAATTAGAGAGAGGGAGTCAAGAAACGCTGTCCCTTTTCCTGACATTCAGCACACACAAATGCTGGTGGTGTAAATCGTCCAATTCGGGTGCACAGACAGTCCATCCTCCCGGCCATGTGTTGCATTAGAAGGTCTCATCGTCATTGCAGTCAGCCGTCCAGTGCCCGAACATCTCACAGGTATCGCAATAGGGGCGTTCTTCTCTCCTGCTGCCATGGTAAGCCGAGTGGGGCGGCTCCTCCAGCATCTGTGCCTGAGTCGGACAGTCTTCAGTGTCGTGGAGATCAAAGCAGCCGCAGATATCGCAGAAGAGACGAGGTTTCTTCTTTGACAAGCTTTCTTCCTCACTGCAAGATCAGCACCAGCCCAAGTGAAGCAGGGTACTTCTCCTCCATAAAGGAGAAAGCCCTGCTTCCCTGCCCTGCATGATAAGCTGTCCCGTAATTATTGAGACTCAAGAAACACCACGGTGGTCAACAACAAAAAAATAAATTACAAAACCCCTTCTGAAGATCTTCTGACATCTCGACTACCTTGCAGTACCCCATAATCCCTTACACTGTAATATTTACTAAACAAACTGCTCTGTTGTGTGAATATTTGTACAAATACAGACATTATTTAAAAAAGAAACACATGGAAACTCGTTTCTCTTTTCTCTTTAGAGAAGAGATCTGAAGTCACAACATATCAAACAGGTTTTAGTTCTATTTCTCTGGACTGGATCTCCCCATCGCGATGCAGCTACCAGCCTCTTGAGAGCAAAGACTCATCTACTTAACTCGGGAAGGGCCAAACTCAACCAAGACTGACAACAAATATGTTGCGATACATCAGTGTTTGTGATCGATAACTACAGAGGATCATTTTGCACCACCAGACACACCATAGTAATGGACCTAAGAAGAAGGCTGGATTCATTCACTCTAAATTCACAAGAAAGCTATGTTTGTCCTTCCTAACAGCTGAGATCACGCTGGTGCATTGTGCAGCTGACAGAACTGCCTGCTGCCAACAGTTCCCGAAACACAAGCCAAGGTTTTCCTTTAGGATTTATACCTGTCATAGTTATTGATCTCCTCTTCATTGCCATTGAGGGCTGCTTCACACATTCTTTGTATTTTCAAGTTCAATTCTTCGTTTCTCCTTTGCAGATCTACTATCACTGAATTCAGGAAGTCAATCTATGATAGTCAAGAACAAGGACAGTCAGCAGGTTGAGGACTGCACTTCAGAGAAAGTGAGCAACCAAGGAATAACCCTCAAACTGACACGTGCAGATCTGCATTAACTCTTACGACTGGATCGTTGTATTACAGAGAGCACCCATGGACACTGAGAGAACGAGGGATAGGAAGGACCTAGGATCCTCAAAGACCAAAGGACCTCTGAGACCCTCAGTGTGATTTCTGTCCAGGGAGCTAGGTAGTTCTGCCCAGCCAAAACCTCTGGGACATCGGTGGGTCTCAACCCACCACCAACAGATCTTCTAATGTTACATTTTGAACATAAATCCCGTTATGTAATTCTGATCAGAACAGCGTCTCTGTTCCTTGGAACTGGCAGCTCTAGGGGATACTCTCAGAGCTGTCCTGGCAGGGCAGTGGGACAGTGCAGCACACCTGTCGGCATCTCCCGAAGCCAGAGCCACAGAGATCAGTAGACCAGCACTGCAGCAGCACTGCTGAATGTAATCAAGTCATGCTTGGCAAATTAACATAGTGAATAAAATAAAGGAACCCAAGAAGTGGAACAAACCTCGTGCTGATTGGAAGGAAGGGTTGCCATCAGCAGGTGAATTCAAGGAGGCAGAAAAACAGAAAAATATTGATGTATGTTAATTACACTACTTCTGATCTCTGCACAGACTAGGAAGGACATTTTTTAATCAGTGTGACTGACATAGTGATCTAACAAGGACTTTTATAATGAGCAGAAGGTGCTTCTAGTCTAACTGTGTTTCCTAGGCGTTTGTTGTCACAGGCTGCCTGTTGCACGGCAGTGCTTCACACGTTCATTATGATTATCGTACTCTTTGATACACATTTCTCCTGTTACCAAGCACATGCTAACTGAGCAACTTCCGTGCTCTATTGCTGCCAACCCTCATTCCAAGTAAAGTTCTGCAGTTAAGAAGCAGCAAGGATCAACATGTTCAACTGCAGAAGCTTAGAAGTAGCACGGAGCTCAGGTAGCCCATTTCTCCAAGACGGCAAGCACCACAGATTCAGGTGGGCCACACCTTATTCCTTGTTCACATCCAAGAAACCTCTGGAAAGAATGCCAAAGGAGCAGTTTACGAGTCTGCTCTGCTAGGCTGTACCTCACCAACAGGCTGCAGGTCAAAACTTGCCATCTCTGCTTTCCTGCTTGCTTCCTCATGTTCCAATAACCTGAACTATTTCTCCAGTATCACTTATCACTTGATTCTTAATATTTACTGTCATTAATATTTTCCTTCAGAAGCAGAAGGCTACAAGATAAATCTGCCCATTATAATTCTGATGTACAAAATCTGATTAGGAACAGTCTCTGGAAAAATATTTCACTCTGCCTACAGACACGCTGCTGTTTTAGCATGCTGATGTTTCAGATCAAATACCTGCTTCTCTTTTGCAATTTCATCTTGAAGTAGATTAGCAGCAATGTCATCTTTAAAGAAAAAAACCAAAAACAAACAAGGTATAAGTATCCAGTAATCTAAATTATGAAACACACAACAGCTTAGTCAGAGACTGAAATAAACAGTCTCCAAAACATCTTATTCTCACTGCTTTCTAATCACTCAGTATAAGCTTTGGTAAGGGTGACTTCTTTGGGGAATTTTTCTGACCACTGCATTACAGAAGCATATTCAATACTGCATGTTACTTATTAAAATACAAAAAATGTACGTATAGGTGACAGCTGAAGTTCACAGATCTGCAAAGGAATGCTCCTCTGTTGAGAGACGAGACTGTAGTGGTACGAAACTGAAGAAGCTCAGCATAAGGTAAGCACGAGTGTCTAAAATGTGGAATTCCCAGTCCTGTGCTTAGCACAGGTAGGTGGTTTTATTACGATGCCTACACATTCCTTACTTTGCAGCTATAGCAAGGAAAAACTACATCAGTCTAAGAGAGGCTCTTGCACAGAAGCCACCCCATGAACAGGATAAAGTTTTATGGCTTATGCACATTTCATTTCAAGTCAAATTGCCCCCCACCCTGGTGTAAATGGGGTTAACTGGCAATGTTGGTAGCTTTCACATTTTGCAGCTGGTCAGAATTTCTTCCTTAATTCAAGTCTTATATGTGTCCTACAACAGGAAAGTCACATTTCTCAGGAGGTTCAATTAGTTAAGCCTCCTTTTAACTATCTGGTTAACAGTTGCAAAAACCTACAAGACTAAAAATGAAGGCAGAGAGACAGTAAAGAGGCTCTCTCTTTTTACCTGAGGAGCTAGTTACAGTTAAAGGCTGTTCGTTGTTTTCCTTGAGTTTTTGCTCCAAGTTCTTCACCTTTTCCTCAAGTTTCAATTTATCAGACTCCAGTGACTTAACCACTGACTGCAAGGTTTTTGCAGAAGCATTTTCTCCACGGAGCACTGTGATCTGTAAGAATTATTTGAGAATGCTTAAGCCTTCCAGAGTGAAGTCAGAGCACCAAGGCAACATCCTTAGTAGTAAGGGCTAAATAGCCACCAAAAATATGCGCTAGAAGTCACCTAAGTAGGCACAGATACCTAAAGATTTAATTCTAAGGCTTAACTATGCTGAATTAATAAAGAAAAAGTATTAGCCAACTCTTCAGTATCAAGCATACAAAGCCATATGCTTCTAGCCATAACTTGATCCAAAATTAGAAGCATCCCACTGTTCCTCATTTACCTCATTTCTGAGTTTTTCCAGTTCCTCATCTTTTTGTGTGATCAAGGCACTAGTAGCACTGATGGATTTTTGTAAAGATGCTCTCTCTTCATCAATTTCTTTTTTTAATGTTGATTCTCTAAAAGAAAACCAAATACATCCAGAAATCATCTAAAGAATAGGTTACTGTAGTCGCCTAAAGAAGTTTAATTAATTTAAAGTATTAGACTACTCTAAGGAGTGGTTCTTAAAAAGCAAATTTCAGTTCTGTACTTGACTAAGATTTTATATATGTGTAAACATTTCAGATGTTACAACTGTGGAAACAAAGCAAAAACTTTACCTAGGTAGTACATTGCAGAATCTGCATATCATCGTATCCATTTGAATTTAAAGAAGCAAGTTAATAGACTGGGGAGATACAGGATAAACAAACATGTTGCACAATGTTCCACAAAACCTAACTTCAGAGTTTTGTTACTTCTTGAAAATTATTAACAAGCAACAAAACATACATGCAAAGCTCATCGTACAAGTTGTCATGCAAAGCATTGATGATGCTGGAAATATCAGCTGGTCCTCACTAATTTCAGTGACATCATTATTTCCTGAAACACGTACTTTGAGAGTTTCTGGGCTTTCAACAACTACTGTTTCAGCAGAAAGTCATGTGTGATTTGTTTTCCTTCATGGAAGAAGGGTTAAAAAGAAATCCTCCAGAGCAGCACAAACCCATCTTCTGTGTATGTATGTCCAGTTTTCCCAACCTTTTCAGCTGATCTAATAAGAGACATGACTTCTGCCTACAAATCCTGTCCTGACAGTGATCTTAAGGCATCATAGCTACGACATCCTCAAACTGATGCTAACAAGTCTTCCTGATAGGTCACACAATACACACAGATGAGTAATTATCCTCTGATGTGAGGACTATTGCTACAAAAGTTCCTTACAAGCTGAAAGGGTTTTTTTGTTTAAAAAAAAATTTTAAAAAATATTGTTACTCCAAAATCTGTGTTTACTTATCTAGAAGAGAAACTTGCTTTTCAGAGCACCAAGCAGTGCCCAGCAGCTAGCTGTCAATTCCCCGAGCTTCTGCAGGTGTAGCCAGTTTCCTATGCAATTCCATACATCTCGGTTTAGATGACGCCAGTCTCACTGCCACAGCAGTGCGCTGCTTGTCTTCTTAATAGCTGAGAGGACTGAAGACAAACTAGGCTACCTGAATGCGTACCCACTACACAAAAAGCACGGCATAACCAATACTTCAAAGATACCAAATGACACAACGATTTCATTGAAGTACCTAGACAAAACTACACTCTCTTAGGACTGTTCAAGGGATCAAGAGCAGAACGTGTCCTTGTGTGACAATGCTCAGTAGGTAGGGAATAGCTATTAAGTTCAAATGGGAAAGTTTTCATATCCACAGTATCTACAGTTAGTGAGAGCCATGATACCCAGACCATGAAATACAATAAATTTCACTGACTCAAGATAAACAGGAAACTCAACAATGAGAGCACAATTAATGCAATTCTTTCATTGTTAAGATTATACTTGGGAATGGAAGCAGCAAGTGGAGAATCTGGGGTTTAGAGAAGCTGATGCAGCTAACAAATGAACAAAAAGGTTGGTTTTGGTTTTGGTATATTTTTACAATGAGAAAATTAATATAAGCAGAAACACAACAAATTGCAGACTGCACGATCTTGCCTTCAAATACAAGTTATACTCCTGTTAATAAAAACCAAAAGGGCAACAGCATTTAATAGATCTCCTCACCAACCCTGATTCAGCAAAGCACTAAAAGCGTGACAGCAATCTCTGTGTTCTTCAGCAAGATTACACACATGCTCTTGCCTAACCCATCTTTTTTAAATGCTTTGCTGAATTGGATCAAAAGCATAGGGTGGTGGTGCGGGAAAGAAATGTGCCACCCATGCATGGGACGCTGCTCACAGAGCCCAGCCGTCCTCTCCAATCCACAGAGCTGCAAATCCAGTATTTACTGGAAAGTACATCTGAAAGTTGCTGCTCACAAGCTCTGCTGTACCTGAGCCTTCACCTGGGCTTCCCTTTGCTATATACACAGCTGTAGAAGGGCAGATGGAAACCCCAGTGACTCATCATCTCATGCTCAAGAGCTTGTTATTTAGCCAGTATTTCCACTTTGTGGTCAGATCTTCATCTCCGAGATCAAGACAAAACATATGCTTTTTGTACAAATATGGTTAACTGGCCATTTATTGGACTTTGTTTCAACCACCACAAGCATTTAGGTGGTTGAAAAAGGCAAAGAGTGTAAGCACGTAAATATATATTTACAAATTCAATATAGGAGTCTAGAATTCTATAACACAAGGGGAGAGAAACAAGATAAGAGGAGAGAAAGCAAGAGGGGGAAAAAGGTCCCTGTACTGTAGCATTGTTTTTTTTCCTTTTACAGGGCAGTCTCTCCAGGAACCATGCTTTACAGCTCCAGTTGGAGGCCCTCTAAAATGCTGAAACTGGAAAACCTACAAATATAGTAGGTATATGTCACTACTACTTATATGTAAGTGTGGATCACAGTTCACTTCCAGCATCAGCTGAGAATCTACCCCACTGATGCTCTCAGCTTCAGTATCGTTTGTGGTATGATTCATATGAGAGATAGTAAACGTAAGAAGCATATGTTGAATGTGAAATAACTACATAGTGATAACTTGCAAGAAAAATCTTGTGGAAACTATTAATTTTATCAGGGGAAAAAAAAAAAAAAAAGAAAATAGATTCCGTGAACTTAGACTTTTCCCCTGCCAATTCAAGTCTAAAATATCTGCTTGCCAGCAGGGATTAAAGAAAAACAACAAAAAAGACTTTGTCATTTCACACACCATTTTAAGATTTCACATTCTTGAGGAGGTTAAACCATGTTTTGAGCAGTGTGTGGAAGTCATGGGGGAGAGAGGTTTTTGTTTTGTTTTAACACTAAAAAAATCACCCAGATTCTTCCCTTACTACAAAAATAAGAAATTCTAAGAATGAAGCAAATACCTTAAACTGTTACTGGGCAAGCTTTAAAAATGCAAGATAACAAGAACCACGTTAGAAACATGGAGTAGAAATGCAAAATACTGTAAGGAAGAACTAAATTTGCACCAAGGTGCTTTTCTGTTTTGGTAAAAAATATAGACTTTTTTTTCATATATATGTGTGTATATATATATATAGCTGAGTATTTTACAAAACAAAAGCAAGACACCAAGGGACAAAGGCAGCCAAAATATGTACAACAACTTTACTTAAAAAAAAAAAAAAAAAAAAAAAAGAATTATTTATTGTAACGTGGATAGACTTTCTTGAGTCTTACCATTAAAGACACACAGATATAGCAAAGGAAGCAAGGGTAGGAAAGGGAAGAGAGAGGAATGAAATGAGTATTGATAAATAGCGCAAGCTTAAAGACAGTAAGACAGTTAGCAACCCACAACGAACCTAATGAGCTGAAGTAACATAGAACCCCCTTAGATTCATAAATATCAAACTCCTGTCACTCCTAGCTGGACTATTTCATAGAGGGAGTTGCTAAAATAGAGGAATAGAATTCCTGTGGGTGAAAGGAAGGTGAGAAAACGGCTTCTAGAGATTTGACCTAATTGAAACAAAAAGATGTCTCTTTTTCAGTATCTCAAGTTCTTAAGACAAAAAGAAGAAATCATTGCTCATCTCATCACCAACTTCAGTGGAATTTGGGAATTTAGAGAGACTCTTATTTAATGGGAATTTAGAGAGACTCTCTTTTATTTAATTAGTTCTTCAATCAGCCTGTTTTGTTAGCAAATAATGTCATATGCTGGTGTATTTTGACCCCTAGTGGCCTGCAGTCTGCTTCAGTGAGGCTGACCGTTTCTGTTACTTGTTTTATCCTTTCTATTGGAGTTTATTCAACACTGTTGAAGAACATCATTAAGCCAGTCACAAACTTGGGCAGCTCAGTGTAACCAACTGAAGGTAAAGTAATCTTAAAATTCACTTTAATGATTTCATAATTATCTAGATTATTTCAGGCAGCTCACACAGCATAAAAACAGAAGGAAAACTCAGAGCCACACACCTTTCTTTTTATAGCTTACTAAAGAATTTGTCTTTTAAAATGTATGCTATGAAATAGAACTGCTGGAAAGTACTGAATGGATCTTGGGTCCCCACTCCCTCCTTCCTTTCCTCAAGTAACTTTCAGGACTTACACTATTTAAAATACATGTTTTAAAACATGTTAAATAACAGGCTATAAACAGCATTCTAAGCTGTCTGCAGCACTAATACCCTCCTTTTCCCTCCCTTCCTCCCCATCAAATATGCTGGAGATGATCCTCAGTTGGTGTAAACATACTAATTATTATGGATGTTGAATGGTCTTTACACCAGCTAAAGATTTCTCTCTTTATCTTCTCCTTCACCTCATCTTTAAAAAGTAACTTACACTTATGCTATTCTATGCAGGTAAAGGCTGAGTGATACAGTTCATAAGGTTGGTTAAAGCTGGACGTTCAGCTGTTCGCTTGCCTCTCTGTACAACAACTGATCAAACTCTTACATTCTCTGAGGAAGCTTTAGCTTGTGTAATACCCTGCGTGCCTGCTGTCTTTTAGAAGACTGTGAGATATAACAGAGTACGACCCACCTCTCAAAAACCAGATTATTAGGGAATAAAAAAGGGATCAGTGTATAATACTGAGTAGCGAAGGATGTGCATGAATACCAAAGTGCCACTCACTGTTCTTTGTTGCAACCATTATAAATTCAGGAAGTTTAACAGGGGTTGGTTTGTTTTTCCTGGAACATGCTTGATGTCATGGAGAGCTGTGTCTTTTTCTAAGGATTTATATAACTATTTTTGAAAAGCCCACATCTTCCTAAAGACATTGTGGCACTTAGCCAATTATTAGCTTTCCATACACATATTGCAGAAAGACAGTAAATTTTGTAACTTGGGACCATTTATTGAACAGCACAGTTTACAAATGGATGCCCCAGTCACCCAGGACAAATCTCCTGGTATTTAAAAACAGTGCTGAATGAACTGCAATAACTACTGCCACAATGAACTCAATATCCCAATATCTCAATTATGAGAACAATCCATTCAGTACTGAGTAACTGCTGCTTTTCTTTTCTTTTCTTTTTTTTTTAAAAAACCCCAATCCTTAGCATCACTGTATTTTTCCATTATTCCTTAAGAACCAGACACTAACTGGTTACTGAAAATCAAGAGAACTACTACAATGCAAGAGGTGTGTAACTTAACATTAGTACAGTTACATTTCCTTCTCACTTTTAATAAAGCAAATGTGGAAGATGCCATCTATAATCCAATGTGTGTAACAACCTCAGCACTTTTAACTATGATACAGTAGAAAAGAACCGCTTTCTTAGCAGTGCTTTTGTATTATGTTTTCTGAAGTCTTCTGTAGGACTGTATAGTTAAACACACATCAGAAAGAACAACTTACCTCTTTTTCATCTCTAATAACTGGTTATTGAGTACTGATCTCTCCTCTTCCAACTAAAACGCAAGTACAAAAAGACTACAGTTAATACACCAAGGATTGTTTCCTTAGTATAATATATCAGAGCATCACTATCATTGTAAAACAAACGTGGGAGAGGCTACAGAGCCTAAAAATCCTCAAAGTAATCGATTTTCTACTAGGACAACACACGCACACAGACACAAATAGTTCAGTGACCAAGTGTATTAGCTAGTCAGGGGCTATTACTGCTTTATATAGTATTTTCACGTCCTGTGCACACAAGAGAGGCGTGAGGCTTATACGATATTTCTGGGCCCCATGCACACCAGAGAACCATAAGCCTTTGTGCGCCTGGCTATTAAGTTTAGCCCAGTATTGGTGAATTACTGGATTTGCTGTTGTTCTGACCTGGATAATTGTACTACTGATCTGTATTTGTTACTGTACTGTTATTTAGAGATAAATTATTGATCCCTAAGGCTGTTGGTCTGGTGTCTATTACTGTATCCTGAACCTGTAACTTGGCAGAGCCACCTTAAACCCTTACAACTAGTAAGGCCTTCAACTGAAAAATATTGTTGCTGCAGTTTGTTGGGTCCAAACTGACAGGCACACATAGGTTTAGGAAAAGCAAAAGAAAAAAAACAACCATAATTTGTACAACAAAAAAACCCTGTAAAGCCCCACTACAGAAACATGGGGGTAACTGAACTTCTGATAAGGTTAAGAAATTAAATATTTTTCAGGCTAATTAATTATTTATCACCATCTCCTCCTTTCTTCTTACTCAATGGCCAAAGTCAGCAATTATGGCCCTGCAGAACTGCTTATAGTAGCAACTACCTGTGCCTTGACTTGAAGGCAATCTCTGTTTAGATTTCACAAGCTTTCAGGGCTCATCCCCAAGGTTAGCAAGACATACATTCATAATGGAAACCTCAGAGACCTGGAACAATAGCAAATAGTCTCTTCTTGACTAAATACTTTTAGCACTTCATAGACATTCAGGTTTGGCACAGACAGGCATAGAAAGCATTAAGCAAGTTGCAATGAGAAGGCAGCTTGCTGGCCAGCCTCCAAGATTAGGTTAAATAGAGCTCATCAAGATAAATTGTCTTCTCCATATTTTCTGACAACTTACCTTCTCCTTTCATGTACTGCAATGCTGGTAAGCCTTCCAGGTTTAAGATTAATTGGTATAATTTTGCTGGGGCTTAATCAAGCAACTTTATTGATATGAAAAATACATACCAGAAGGGTGTAGAGAGACTTATATTAAGAAGTCTTAAAGCAAATCAAAAATATCTCTCTCAAGGAAAGTAACCACTGTAAGACTGCAGAGCAGCCATAGTACTATGGGGGTATGGCCAAATTTTTCCTGCAGGCAAGTCAAACCCAGCAATTTCACCAGCAGCACAAAGTACATCCCCTGTTTCCAAGAATTTTTGTCTGCTTCCTACACAGAAGCAACCTATATGATCTCCTTACATCTGTACAGGCTGATGACAAAAAAAGAGAAGGAAAAAAGAATATGAAAATTCTGAGAAATGTTTCACTTGTAAATCCCAGTGAGCTGCACGCTATTCAGCCGCCTCTCCAGACCATCCTCCCCCCCCCCCCCGACAACTATTTTATATGGCCCCCCTCCTCCCTCAGACTCATGCTGCAATCTCCTGTGCATCACACTTTTCCAGCTGGGTTTTTTGACTACTTTTCCTCTACCACCAGCACTAGCATTTCTCTGTGTCACACCATGTAGCATTAACCTGGCCACGTTCCACAAACAAGTCACTTCATTTCACCCTAGGCTAGCTTAACTTTCTGGTGTTTATGCTCTTGACTGCCATGTGCAATTGGAAAAACCTCATACTGACATTATTCACCCTCTACTCCCCAGAGGCCATGTCCACAGAGCTCCATGATGCTCTCTTCCCCACGCCCCCCCAAACACACCCCACCTTTTTATCAGTTTCTTTTAGGAAAAGGTTGTGGTGCCCGTTTAACTTGGAAAATCCTTCAACGTTTGTGGAATGCTCCAAGACTGTGAGCGTAAACCCTGCATCTCTCCTCCCTTTTAGTTTCCTGGTTGGCTGTGGAGAGATGAGTGATTTTTGTACAGACCAAGATAGAAGTGGATTTAAAGCAGAGAAACGTAAAGGAGAACAAGATGTTAAGGGAATTGGGCAGCTTCTAAACCCTGTTGCAGCTGCACGAGTCATGGATCAAGCCCTGAGCAGCTTTGTGGTACAAGGGGAGACAGGACACCCCTTCTCTCATCAACATTTCTCCAGCAATCCGCTCACTCTCTCATTAGCCTCAGAACAGACTTCTCACATATCTTTAATAAAAGATGGACCAGCTGAGCTAGTAGATGTTTCTACACTTTGTCCAATTAAGTTAAAATGCCCGGGCAGGTCTGAGGCTCCCGAAATACCACAACGAATAATTTGAAGCCAGAAAAGTTCCCCGAGTTCAGTATCTATCTGACTGGGAATCTTTAACTAATTACAACAGCTAATTATTTATGGATCAATCAATATAGAAAAGCACCCCTCAGCATCTTTAGTACAAGACACTTTAACCTTTAGATGTCAGGATAAATCATTCATGAAGGAGTATTCATTAATTTTGCAAAGTGTGTCACATGCAGCCACAGATTCACTAACCCAATTGACTAACACACTTGCTAGAATTTATATAGTTACCATAGCAACTGCTCAAAATACTTAAAACATATGCTTGCTACCTTTCTTACTGCATTTTAACAGGCACATGCACAGAAACTCACACAGACAGAAGTACTGCTGCATTATGTGCTTCCCTCCCTACTGTCCAATTTTTCAGTATCCACTGCATAAAATACAGCTCCATGAGCAATCCTGCTCTGTGTTAAACATCTTCATCGCCACCATGGACACTTGTTCTCTAAAATCTAATCACGCCATTCTTCATAGTAACATTTTTTCCACTCCCCATAGACAGCCTGAACCAAGGAAGCCCAAAGCACGCTGCAGCTTGGTGCCTAGACATGGTGTACATTCACCTGAGTGGCAGCAAAGTGGAAGTGGTGGTGGGGATCCCTGAGACTGTGCTAGCCCAAGATAGGGTGGGCTGTGTGAGAATCCTCAAGGCCAGCTGGTTTTCTTGCCATTTCATTAAGAGAACCCAGCAGAGTCAAAGGCAGAACAAGGGGGCTGTAAGTTTAGGTTGGGTAAGATCTAAAGGGAACATGAAACAAGGCCAACCCCTCGGCGCAACAGCAGGTTTCTATCAGACTGAAAAGGACGGTTAGTACTTTACAGGCTCCTGATGAGACAGGGAATGCTTTTTAGGAGCAACCAGGACATACGACAGTTCTGGGCAGGTGGACCATACATTTCACCAACGAGCGCTGAACGATACTGCTCTGAGAAGAGCTGCATTCGTTAGTTATGTGACACTCGGCAGGAAACCTGCATTTTAAATGACACCATTTTGTCTTTGTTCCTTTTGCCACAACAGAGTTGCGGGGAACACCAAATGCCTCTCCCAGTCTTTTAGGAGGCTGTGCAGTTCACCAGACCTAAAGACACCATAGCCCAAATACTATGTTTAGAGCATGCAACAGACGGCATTCCCACATTTCCAAGATTCAGATTACATCTTCCTCGCAGAAGAGGACCTAATGCAACACAAACGGCTGAAGGCGGCAAAAAGACTGTTTCTCCAAGCTCTAGCAGATCTTCCAGATCTTTGATCTTGGAGCCATCTACTCACAGGCAGAAAAGGCTATGGTGCAAGTGAACTGAGAATACTCCAGTTTGCAAGATGACCAACTAACCCCTGTGCTTCACAGACTACAGCTGTCTATCTTGGCAATAAGAGAAGGATCTCTGCTGACAGATCCGCAGTAGGCAGGATGCAGACAGCAGGACTCCTTCGCAAGGTCATCTGGAAACGACAGAGGCCGCAGACTGAGACTGCAGTGACTGCTGCCAGCCTACGCCTTGTGGGCTGAAGGGTCCCTTTCTTTGGGGACTTCCTGAGTATCAACACTGACTACATACAATAGGCAGAAAGGTTTGACCAATGTTACCGAATCCTTTTCAAGTTACAACTCTTTCTGAAAATAACGGGTTGCCTCAAAGATTCTGAAGTAATTTAAGAAAACATGTGGGAGTGGAGAGCAGAGCTCCCACTAGCTGTTTAGGATGACAGCGTTCTCTTACCACACCACTACTCAGATGCAGCATGAGTCAGTGGTTGAGCCCACACGTCTGGGACTCTTGTTAATCATCTCTAAAGGCTCTTTAGGATGAAGCAGCGCGTGCATTACTCCCGTCAGCAGCCAAAAGGGTTTAGAAACTGGTCAGATCTATAGTCACCCATCCTCAGTATTTCCAAACAGGACCTTTGGGGTAAAGTCAGCCTCTTGACTTTAAAAATATTAGGCTTTGTGGCAGGATGGAAGAGATCTGTTCCACTGTCACTGGGGAACAGGCATACCCTTCTTCTGCACAAGTGCTGTCTCAGAAAGGCAATATATAAATCCACATCATCTACATTCTTGCTTTTGGACAAGATCTTCCAAAGATGTCTTCATGGTGTGGCTGTCACCAGAACTGCTCCACAAGAACTAAAACCACCATACTTAATGGCTGTAAATCTAATTTATCTTTTGGCAAGTACCAGTGTTATAAGCTGTGTAACTAAGCCCATACTTTAAGATTCCAACAACATGTTCAAATGTAATAGTAAGAAATAAAAAATAAAAAATAAAATTTAAGAGAGTCTTTTTCTTCCCTATAAACTACGACCACAAAACACACCTTACATTGATTCTGGTCCTCCAGTACCCACTACCTGGCTGCAGCACTGTTCATGTACGTGCACAGTATGAAGTTCAAGCAAGCATACATGTGCACAGTGCTTTTTAGAGACAGAGTCCAGCCAAGTAGTTTCAAACAATATTATGAAATACATCCTTAATACTCTTCTTCTTAGTGGGAAAGGAGAGCAGGAATAAGGAGGAGTATTAAATAGCTAGATTTCCTTAGTACTGGGTAGATGGAGATTTCCACAGTTGTATAACAAAATTACTACCGACAGAAATAGCAAGTGTCTGTTAATACATTTGGCTAAAGCAAATTTAATTTACGCTTACTCCCAAGCCTCCTAAGTATCCTTCACGGGTTACGTAACCTTCTGTTAGCCTGCAGTTCTAACCTTCCAATGCAGGTGGCTTCCAAATTTATTTTAAAACCTTCTCAGAACAACTCATCTTTCAAGCACAAACATGCAGTGCAACGTCACCCAGGCATCAGCGGAAAGAGCACGCACAGCACTTTCACCATAGATCAGGAAACGTTCCAGCCACTCTACCTTCTGATGACTTGTGACTTCGTCCCTGCTCCTGCCCAGCTCCTCAGCAAGTTTCACGTTCTCCTCTTGCAAAGCTGCAAGCTGCTGGGACTTCTGAGCTGCTGCCAGCTTCAGCGCTTCGCTGTGAGGACAGAGAGTGCATCGTTACCATAGGAACGAGAGAGGCAAGAAAAAACTGTGGGAGAGATTCAGCTTCACAGCTTAGAAAAATACATCTAGGTCACGTGTCTAATGGGATCTATAATAAAGGTGACAATCTGTACCTCAGATGCACAGGGATAGGTTTTACCCTGAAAAGCAGTAGCAGCGCACAACTCCTTTTCCTTTAAACATATCAGATACTCAAAGAAATGGAAGGTAAGTTCAGACTGCTAGTTCTGCATGCTTCCAATGGTTAGCAAATGCTTGGGTTTAGAAAGACAGGGTAGGGATTGACAAGAGTGTTGGGATGGTTTATAGCCTAGACTTTCTCAGAAGTGAACTCTGGAGCCAGAGGCAAAAGATGAGAATTGTTTAAAAAAAAAAGAAAAAAAAAAAAAAGGCAGCTTACAGATCCCCTTACTTAAATACTCTGTACAAGGTCTGACACCCAAACATACAAGAATGTGCAAGATCACAGGAGGCAAAACAGGAAAGTAATCTATTCCATTACTTTTAACAGATACAAAACTGAAAACGAGACTAAACAACAGCTGAAGAAAAAAAATGGATTTGCAGGTTTCATTAGCCTATGTTGCTACTAATGTGTGGTTTCCTTAAAGTAAGTTTATTTTCAACAAATTTTTGAAAAAAATATTTGCATGCCTGCCTGTAACACAAATGACTAACATAATCTTTTATAAGATTTGACAATATCTTTCAGAAAATAAAAAAAGATAAGCTTCATTTCACTAAACAGTGATTTTTATGACTGTGTTTTGTTTTCATAAAAAGGAATCTCAGTACTCCTATGTGCCAGTATTACACAGAGTTAAACCCCGACTGGAATATTAAAAATACTTTTATGACTGTGGGAGACAGAAGAACCCATAAGTCAGAAACTTATTCAAGCACTTCAAAATACAAGGACTCTATGGTCTATTACTGGGCACATTTAAACAAAAGGAAGTCTGATTTACTTTTTGAATTCAGCACGTAATATGACTAAGATTTCCCAACCATTTCTTCTATCTGGTCTCACCTTGACCAATTTCCAGTCCAATCCACCTAGACTAGATTAAACAGGCTAGCTCACATCACTGAACATCGATTCAAATTATCTTGGTATGAAGCTACTTGCTGATGCAGGAACATACCTATTTTTAACCATGATTGTTTGCTGAACTGCAGTACTCACCAGTTCTCCTCTTTTTTCTTTCAGCATTAAAGTGTAGATTTGGGGCATTGTAAAAAAAAGCACACAAAATGCTGGGGTCAGTTTGTGTGAAATGCTCCCCTGTGTTTAGTGCCAAGGAACTTTAAACTGATAGCTGCAAGTGCACTTGACAGTACACAGTACTAAATGAATACATGATATCCAGCCGGTATTTCTGCTTTTCTTCATCCTAGTTTTACACAGAAGGCTCTTTTATGAAGGACACCAATGTCACTGTAACATCCTCCCACCTCCAAAAGGCACCGCTCTAGAGGCAGCAGCATGGCCCTACCTACACTCAACAGCTCCGGCGGGCAAAATTTTCCCTCTGCTCTCCTTTGCAGAGGCAAGGGCACTACCTTCATCAACTGACCTCTCAAAGGTGTTCTCTCTACCCACATCACTGCTGATCAAGAAGTGCCTATTACCAAGCTAATTCCTTACTCTAATTAAAACAAGGCAACACACAAAAGAATTATGACAACAAAGATCAATTAAAAACCAACTAGACAAGCTTCCACTTGTCCACTGTCTCTTACCACTGATGATTAGACACCACATTCAGCAACAGTTTATGACTAAGATTAACCTTAAGAAAAACAAAAATCATTTTAAAA